>NC_079498.1:53816787-54475652 GCF_030052815.1 Hevea brasiliensis
TTGAATCGCCTAATTCGGAGCTGTGTAGCTTAAGTTATGCCTAAAACAAGATTACTGTTCACATCACTGTTCATGCTGCAGATTTAGTTCTGCCAGATTTATCAATCCAAATTTGTTAAGCAATTTGATCAATTTAAGTCCATAATTTGGTCTAATGTTCTTCATACGAAATGTTCTACCATGTCTTAGGTTTCCATCGGTTCAAGAATCGCCTAAATCAGAGTTTTCTAGAGAGAGTTATGGCCATGCAAAGTTTACTGTTCATATAGTAAATCTGCAATTCTACAGATTCAGTGATTCAAATTTGCTCAGCAATTTGATTGGGTTAAGTCCATAATTTGGCCTCAAGTTCTTCATATGAAATGTTCTACTATGTCATAGGTTTCCATCAGTTCAAGAATCACCTAAATCGGAGTTTTCTAGAGAGAGTTATGGCCATGCAAAATTTACTGTTTATATGGTCAAATTCTACAAGTTCCAGAATTGTGTCTTTAAGTTCAAGCCAAGGTTTAGGCAATTTTTGGGCAGTTTCTGGGGTGGGTCTTGTAACACCCCTCACCCGACTACAGTGTAGCCGAGCAAAGTGTGCTACATTCGGTGCCGGAGCACCCTATCTTATCTTACTTTATTCCTTTCATATTTTGATCTCGTTATATTTTAATATTAATTATTTTTCGACGGAGAAACCAGCGGAGTTTCCCCTATTTTATTACCAGTTGACGTGTTTTACTATTAACCTGTTTGAAAGTTTCAACAATATTTTCAGAATAAAGTCTTATCCATACTAATCATAATTATCTCATTAATCATTCTCATAATTTTCTCATATTTCAAATCTCATTCATACATTTCAATTTCATAATCATTTCCATGCATACTCAATTCATATGTAAACATTCTCAAATTACATAAGCAAAATTTTCAAATTTTCTTAATTTGCATAATTTACAAAATAATTACAAAATTTCATAATTTACATCATAATACAATATCTAGCATTTTATACAAAATACAAAATAGGATCTATATGGGCCCTATCTACATGCATTGCTGAGGAGGTGACAACCTTGAATACTTCAGATACTTCCGCAGATCAAAACTCCCAAAATTCCCAGTCAAACGTCCATTGGATTCTAGCTTCAGTACCTGCGCGAAGGAAACAATTCCATCGCGCTAAGCATTGCTGCTTAGTGGTGCAATAATATAACAAGGAAATAATATACCAATAAAGATAGACATAAAACATAATTCAAATAATCAAGATTTATTTATACTTCACATGCGGTTTCTAAAATTTAATGTGTTATATCCTAATTTAGTCTTCTTTGAAAGTGTTTATTTGCCAATGTACAGTAATAATGTACAAAGAAAAATGATTTGAAAATAATAAATTTATGCTTATATTGTTATATAAGCACATTTGCAATATTTATTTATGTTATAATTTTCTTTGCTAATCTTTTAGCATTTTCTCTATACTTGCTAGGTTGTCTCAGATTATTTCATAATAAGTAAATTTTGATATTTGTCCAGTTCATTTCGATTCTTTGTAATAAATAACTATCCTAATTTATTTTAGGTCATCTTACTCATTTATTTTATTTAATTTCTAATATTTTTAATTGCTAATATTCTTAACTTATCTCAATAAATTACGCTGCCCAAGTAACCTACGACAGGCTGACTAAACTGGATAACGGGTAGTTGGCACTGGACACCGCTGTGCCTCGGGCCGTCATACCATGGGACGCAAAACGTCAACCACGTATGCAGTCAGTATGGCTAAAAAGCCATGATAACACATAATCGGGCATAAAAGCCATGAATGTTGGCATAAAGCCATGAATATGGGCATAAAGCCATGAGTACGGGCATAAAGCCTTAAATACGGGCATAAAGCCTTTCGCAGTACTGCTAAAACAATACCCTATTGGCATGCCAATCTATCCAATCCGACACACGTGTCTAGGCAATACAATGGCACATAATATCATTAAATATTAATATATTGTGTTTTATGAATTCATTATTTCATGAGAAATTTCAATTATAATTCATACATTCATTTGATCATTTATATGATCACAATTCACATCAATTATCCTTTTATACCATTGTACTCAAAATACTTCTCCTTTCTATAATAATGAGAACTAATGTCTCATTCATACATTAATATAGTTCATTTATTCATTCATTATGTTATTCATATTGATCATAATTCTAAACAATGGTTCACATGTACCATTGTATTCAAAACATTTTCCTTTCTCATTTATACATTTAAGAATCTACTTATGTAGTCACAATTTTATATTTCAAGTTGAGATATTAATATTTTATGAATTCCATTTGTGATGGGCATATAAGCCCTAACTATCTATTCACATCAATTAAGTGACTTATTTTTCATTTTTCAAGTAATCCATGAATATTTCATGGATTTCAAATTTATGGTCTTAATTTTCTTTTAACAATTTTGACTAAGATACATAGTCCACATTTGTCATACAATTCTAAGCATTTAAGCTTAGAATTGGTTCTAGGTCTTCATCTTAGTTTGTTACTCATTTTGATTACTATTCACCTTACTAGTCAACCAAAATGTTGACTTTTTCATACTTAAGGGATATGTTAATTCTAATTACACCAAGATCTCACATTTTGAGTTTTACATTTGCTAGTATTAATTGCCAATTGCAATTTAAAGTCCCCTAGATGCATTTCTAATTTCAAATTTTGAATTTCAAGTTTTGGTGTCACTATTCACCTCATTGGTCAACAAAAATGTTGACTTTTGGATAGAAAATAGGTGTATTGGTTTTAACACCCTAAACATACCACATTTTGTATTTAAAACTTGTTGGAATTGATTGCCATTACCATTTCTATGCTTAAAACCAAGAGGGTAGAATTTTCAGTTTTTGAAGCCTAACTTTACTGTTCCATTAAGCCCTGTTGCAGTGGGAATTTGAGGAAATGGTAAACATGAAAGTTGTTCCTTATTTTGTCTCGTTAAATTTCATTTTTTGAATCACTCCATTTGGAGTTTTGTAGCTCCAGATATGATCCAAAAACCCTAGCTAGCCGGATTGCCAAAACTGCAGATTACTAAATCTACAGAATATGAACAAAGGATCGTGACTGCCATTTGGGTTAGGTTCTGGCCATAATTTGGGGTAGGTTTCTTCATGAAAGTTGTTTGTCTATGTCTTACCTTGTTGCTGTAAACATTTCAGGTCAATTTACCATATCTACAGTGAGTTATGGCCAAATGAACAGTTACTGTTCATTTGGTCATTTCTGCAGATGCTGTTGCAGGGTATCCGGATTGGGGCCAGCTTTTGGTCCTCTTGCTTTGGTCTTTTGGGCATAGTTTCTTCAGCAAAAATGTGCCATTATAAGCCTAGTTTCATGTCTAATTGTCCAAACACCAATTGGACCTACACAGCCAAAGTTATGGATGTGTAAGTGGACTGAAATTTCAGTCACCTTGCTGCTGTCCCTAGGCAGCATACTCATTCACTTTGCTATGCTACATTTCAGTCCAAATTATGGTCAACTTACCTAAAATGGTCACTAATTGACCCTTAAAATGTTCTCTAATAATTTCCTAAGCCAAGCCAAATTTTCACTTCTCAAAACCCTAGTTTCCATTATAAGTTTTCACAATATACCTTAATTACTAACTCATTCACTAACCACATGCATACATGCTTTAAACATGATTTCTAATCCACTTTAAGTCCATTAAAACAATCAAACTCATCCTTCCTTAGGGCTGCAAAAAATTGAAGATACCCTAACATATATAATTTACTTCAAATTTTTATAATTTTTTAACTTAAAGTGATGCTCTAACAAAGATTAAAAGAGTGAGAGTGGAAGTATAGCACTAACCTCACTTGAGAGCTTTTCCAAGAGCTCAAATTCTTCACTTTCTTTCCTTTCCTAGGCTGCCAATCACTTTCCCAAGAGGTATGGACAAGTTTTAGTGAAGGTGACTCAGGGTTTAGTAGTGGAATTTCATGGGAAATGGAAGTAATTAAAGGAAACTCTCATGGAGGGTTATGGAGGAGAAACTCACGTTTTGGCTGAAGAAGAAGGCAGCTGTATTTTAATTCCTTTGACCTTGTTTATCTCTTTTTATTAGTTAATTAAATAGTTGTTTAAATGGGATTGGTGGAAGCTTTTAAATGACATCATAATGATGTCATATTTGGCATTTTTATGGATTTTTCTTTTCTTCTTTCTTTACTAACTTCAAATAAATTTTTCATCAACATTAATTCATATTTTATGACATAATAAGTATTTACTCAACTGGACAAGTCGGCCAAAAATCACCTCTGAAGGCGAAATGACCAAAATGCCCTCCGTTTGGCTTAACGGGTCAAAATTGTCTGTACCGATTGAAAAATTTTTCTAAATATTTTCTTGGAATTCTAATGCCATAGGAACCTCAATGACCCTTATTTGGAGTCCCAATAATTATTTTATGAATTTTTCCCCGGGTCTAGGGCTCCTCGTTGCAAGAACCGCAACTTCCCTCTGGTTACCCATCGCTTGTGCACCACTGCTTAACTTAGTTGTATTTTATTTCTAAAATTTTTACTAAATTTTTCTTATTAATATTTGAGTTAATTATGGTTCCTGACTTTAGTTTAAATATTTTTCCGGATGTTCTAGCTGTTCGGATCGACACCAGTCACCGAACAAGAGAATGTACTGAGTTGCTACAATGAGGGTGTTACAACTCTTCCTCTAATTTAAATTTCTTCCTCTAAATTTACTATGTGTTTTGTATTATTACATAATTCTTTTACCTTTCTATTGCTCCCTCTGTCTACTTCTTTTATATATATGGTACTATTTAGTTTTTTTTTTTTTTTTAAATTTATCATTATACACTTAGGCATATCAGAAGGGAATGATACTTTACCTTAAATTCACATCTGGGGCTTCTTGCTCCTCTCCGGCTTGGGTGACATTTAGAAGTGGTGTTACTATTGTGTTTGGTCCTTCCACGACCTCTGTCTGGGTCCGTGGTAAATTCCTCTTAGGACAATCTTTCAGACGATGGTCTATGGCCCCACATCTATAACAGGCTCCAGTCAATACCCTACATTCACCTTTATGCCACTTGTTACAATGGCCACATTTTCTTGCTAGTCCTGTCGCACTCACTACTAGTGTTTCTGGTTGATCTCTTCTGGGTATAGGCCTGGGCCTAGATCTCCTACTTTGATCATATGTCTGACTTAACTGTTCTCTCGGCCTCTTATTACTCGACTGTCCAAATTTCCTCTTTTGCTGATCACCACTCCTCTTTTGTTCCTCTTCATGAGCACAGCTAATATATTTCTTTCTAAACTCTATCAGAAAGAATTCCCAAGTTACGGCGGCTGGTGGCACTACCTTGGTTATGACATCCCACCATCGATATGCAGCTTCTTGTAACAATGAAACTGCACACTCCAAACTCTGTTCTGGTGTGCAATGGAGCTGCTGCAGGACTCTTTCAGTCCTTTCTAACCAATACTCACCACCAAGAATCGTCTTCCTTTTTACCATTGAAATCTCTGACTCCATATTTCCTAATTTTTCCTAGAGGTGATTTTCATTTGGCGGTGGTGGAATAACCTGATCATCTGTCGAAAGAATTCAGTCATCTGCTCAAACAAGGTCTGTTGGGGTTGTACAGGCACCTCTTGCACTGGTGGAGCAGGATCTCCCCGATTTCCAATATCACTCCCAGTCGGGATATGACTTACTACTTCTTCTTCTACTGCCCTCTGCGATTCTGAGTCCATACCTTAACCTAAAATAACCAAGAAAATAGATCTGCATTAGTGTCACCTCAACTCATATGAATGCAATGCATGTTATGAACACAATCTTATTCTATCTATCTATGCCTAGGAACGCCTAAACCGCGCTCTGATACCAATAAATGTAACACCCCTCACCCGACTACAGTGTAGCCGAGCAAAGTGTGCTACATTCGGTGCCGGAGCACCCTATCTTATCTTACTTTATTCCTTTCATATTTTGATCTCGTTATATTTTAATATTAATTATTTTTCGACGGAGAAACCAGCGGAGTTTCCCCTATTTTATTACCAGTTGACGTGTTTTACTATTTACCTGTTTGAAAGTTTCAAAAATATTTTCAGAATAAAGTCTTATCCATGCTAATCATAATTATCTCATCAATCATTCTCATAATTTTCTCATATTTCAAATCTCATTCACACATTTCAATTTCATAATCATTTTCATGCATACTCAATTCATATGTAAACATTCTCAAATTACATAAGCAAAATTTTCAAATTTTCTTAATTTGCATAATTTACAAAATAATTACAAAATTTCATAATTTACATCATAATACAATATCTAGCATTTTATACAAAATACAAAATAGGATCTATATGGGCCCTATCTACATGCATTGCTGAGGAGGTGACAACCTTGAATACTTCAGATACTTCCGCAGATCAAAACTCCCAAAATTCCCAGTCAAACGTCCATTGGATTCTAGCTTCAGTACCTGCGCGAAGGAAACAATTCCATCGCGCTAAGCATTGCTGCTTAGTGGTGCAATAATATAACAAGGAAATAATATACCAATAAAGATAGACATAAAACATAATTCAAATAATCAAGATTTATTTATACTTCACATGCGGTTTCTAAAATTTAATGTGTTATATCCTAATTTAGTCTTCTTTGAAAGTGTTTATTTGCCAATGTACAGTAATAATGTACAAAGAAAAATGATTTGAAAATAATAAATTTATGCTTATATTGTTATATAAGCACATTTGCAATATTTATTTATGTTATAATTTTCTTTGCTAATCTTTTAGCATTTTCTCTATACTTGCTAGGTTGTCTCATTATTTCATAATAAGTAAATTTTGATATTTGTCCAGTTCATTTCGATTCTTTGTAATAAATAACTATCCTAATTTATTTTAGGTCATCTTACTCATTTATTTTATTTAATTTCTAATATTTTTAATTGCTAATATTCTTAACTTATCTCAATAAATTACGCTGCCCAAGTAACCTACGACAGGCTGACTAAACTGGATAACGGGTAGTTGGCACTGGACACCGCTGTGCCTCGGGCCGTCATACCATGGGACGCAAAACGTCAACCACGTATGCAGTCAGTATGGCTAAAAAGCCATGATAACACATAATCGGGCATAAAAGCCATGAATGTTGGCATAAAGCCATGAATATGGGCATAAAGCCATGAGTACGGGCATAAAGCCTTAAATACGGGCATAAAGCCTTTCGCAGTACTGCTAAAACAATACCCTATTGGCATGTCAATCTATCCAATCCGACACACGTGTCTAGGCAATACAATGGCACATAATATCATTAAATATTAATATATTGTGTTTTATGAATTCATTATTTCATGAGAAATTTCAATTATAATTCATACATTCATTTGATCATTTATATGATCACAATTCACATCAATTATCCTTTTATACCATTGTACTCAAAATACTTCTCCTTTCTATAATAATGAGAACTAATGTCTCATTCATACATTAATATAGTTCATTTATTCATTCATTATGTTATTCATATTGATCATAATTCTAAACAATGGTTCACATGTACCATTGTATTCAAAACATTTTCCTTTCTCATTTATACATTTAAGAATCTACTTATGTAGTCACAATTTTATATTTCAAGTTGAGATATTAATATTTTATGAATTCCATTTGTGATGGGCATATAAGCCCTAACTATCTATTCACATCAATTAAGTGACTTATTTTTCATTTTTCAAGTAATCCATGAATATTTCATGGATTTCAAATTTATGATCTTAATTTTCTTTTAACAATTTTGACTAAGATACATAGTCCACATTTGTCATACAATTCTAAGCATTTAAGCTTAGAATTGGTTCTAGGTCTTCATCTTAGTTTGTTACTCATTTTGATTACTATTCACCTTACTAGTCAACCAAAATGTTGACTTTTTCATACTTAAGGGATATGTTAATTCTAATTACACCAAGATCTCACATTTTGAGTTTTACATTTGCTAGTATTAATTGCCAATTGCAATTTAAAGTCCCCTAGATGCATTTCTAATTTCAAATTTTGAATTTCAAGTTTTGGTGTCACTATTCACCTCATTGGTCAACAAAAATGTTGACTTTTGGATAGAAAATAGGTGTATTGGTTTTAACACCCTAAACATACCACATTTTGTATTTAAAACTTGTTGGAATTGTTTGCCATTACCATTTCTATGCTTAAAACCAAGAGGGCAGAATTTTCAGTTTTTGAAGCCTAACTTTACTGTTCCATTAAGCCCTGTTGCAGTGGGAATTTGAGGAAATGGTAAACATGAAAGTTGTTCCTTATTTTGTCTCGTTAAATTTCATTTTTTGAATCACTCCATTTGGAGTTTTGTAGCTCCAGATATGATCCAAAAACCCTAGCTAGCCGGATTGCCAAAACTGCAGAATTACCAAATCTACAGTAACATGAACAGTGACTGTGACTGCCATTTGGGTTAGGTTCTGGCCATAATTTGGGGTAGGTTTCTTCATGAAAGTTGTTTGTCTATGTCTTACCTTGTTGCTGTAAAAATTTCAGGTCAACTTACCATATTTACAGTGAGTTATGGCCAAATGAACAGTTACTGTTCATTTGGTCATTTCTGCAGATGCTGTTGCAGGGTATCCGGATTGGGGCCAGCTTTTGGTCCTCTTGCTTTGGTCTTTTGAGCATAGTTTCTTCAGCAAAAATGTGCCATTATAAGCCTAGTTTCATGTCTAATTGTCCAAACACCAATTGGACCTACACAGCCAAAGTTATGGCTGTGTAAGTGGACTGAAATTTCAGTCACCTTGCTGCTGTCCCTAGGCAGCATACTCATTCACTTTGCTATGCTACATTTCAGTCCAAATTATGGTCAACTTACCTAAAATGGTCACTAATTGACCCTTAAAATGTTCTCTAATAATTTCCTAAGCCAAGCCAAATTTTCACTTCTCAAAACCCTAGTTTCCATTATAAGTTTTCACAATATACCTTAATTACTAACTCATTCACTAACCACATGCATACATGCTTTAAACATGATTTCTAATCCACTTTAAGTCTATTAAAACAATCAAACTCATCCTTCCTTAGGGCTGCAAAAAATTGAAGATACCCTAACATATATAATTTACTTCAAATTTTTACAATTTTTTAACTTAAAGTGATGCTCTAACAAAGATTAAAAGAGTGAGAGTGGAAGTATAGCACTAACCTCACTTGAGAGCTTTTCCAAGAGCTCAAATTCTTCACTTTCTTTCCTTTCCTAGGCTGCCAATCACTTTCCCAAGAGGTATGGACAAGTTTTAGTGAAGGTGACTCAGGGTTTAGTAGTGGAATTTCATGGGAAATGGAAGTAATTAAAGGAAACTCTCATGGAGGGTTATGGAGGAGAAACTCACGTTTTGGCTGAAGAAGAAGGCAGCTGTATTTTAATTCCTTTGACCTTGTTTATCTCTTTTTATTAGTTAATTAAATAGTTGTTTAAATGGGATTGGTGGAAGCTTTTAAATGACATCATAATGATGTCATATTTGGCATTTTTATGAATTTTTCTTTTCTTCTTTCTTTACTAACTTCAAATAAATTTTTCATCAACATTAATTCATATTTTATGTCATAATAATTATTTACTCAACTGGACAAGTCGGCCAAAAATCACCTCTGAAGGCGAAATGACCAAAATGCCCTCCGTTTGGCTTAACGGGTCAAAATTGTCTGTACCGATTGAAAAATTTTTCTAAATATTTTCTTGGAATTCTAATGCCATAGGAACCTCAATGACCCTTCTTTGGAGTCCCAATAATTATTTTATGAATTTTTCCCCGGGTCTAGGGCTCCTCGTTGCGAGAACCGCAACTTCCCTCTGGTTACCCATCACTTGTGCACCAGCTCGTTTAACTTAGTTGTATTTTATTTCTAAAATTTTTACTAAATTTTTCTTATTAATATTTGAGTTAATTATGGTTCCTGACTTTAGTTTAAATATTTTTCCGGATGTTCTAGCTGTTCGGATCGACACCGGTCACCGGAACAGTAGAATGTACGGAGTTGCTACAGTGAGGGTGTTACAACTCTTCCCCTCTAATTTAAATTTCGTCCTCGAAATTTACTAGGTGTTTTGGATTCTGAGATAATTCTTTTACCTTTCTACTGCTCCCTCTGTCTACTTCTTTTATATATATGGTACTATTTATTTATTATTATTTTTTTTTAAATCTATCATTATACACTTAGGCATATTAGAAGGGAATGATACTTTACCTTAAATTCACATTTGGGGCTTCTTGCTCCTCTCTGGCTTGGTGACATTTGGAAGTGGTGTTACTATTGTACTTGGTCCTTCCACGACCTCTGTTTGGGTCCGTGGTAAATTCCTCTTAGGACAATCTTTCAGACGATGGTCTATGGCCCCACATCTATAACAGGCTCCAGTCAATACCCTACATTCACCTTTATGCCACTTGTTACAATGGCCACATTTTCTTGCTAGTCCTGTCGCACTCACTACTAGTGTTTCTGGTTGATCTCTTCTGGGTATAGGCCTGGGCCTAGATCTCCTACTTTGATCATATGTTTGACTTAACTGTTCTCTCGGCCTCTTATTACTCGACTGTCCAAATTTCCTCTTTTGCTGATCACCACTCCTCTTTTGTTCCTCTTCATGAGCACAGCTAATATATTTCTTTCTAAACTCTATCAGAAAGAATTCCCAAGTTACGGCGGCTGGTGGCACTACCTTGGTTATGACATCCCACCATCGATATGCAGCTTCTTGTAACAATGAAACTGCACACTCCAAACTCTGTTCTGGTGTGCAATGGAGCTGCAGGACTCTTTCATCCTTTCTAACCAATACTCACCGCTAAGAATCGTCTTCCTTTTACCATTGAAATCTCTGACTCCATATTTCCTAATTTTTCCTAGAGGTGATTTTATTTGAGGCGGTGGTGGAATAACTTGATCATCTGTCGAAAGAATTCATCATCCGCTCAAACAAGGTGCATTGGGGTTGTACAGGCACCTCTTGCACTGGTGGAGCAGGATCTCCCCGATTTCCAATATCACTCCCAGTCGGGATATGACTTACTACTTCTTCTTCTACTGCCCTCTGCGATTCTGAGTCCATACCTTAACCTAAAATAACCAAGAAAATAGATCTGCATTAGTGTCACCTCAACTCATATGAATGCAATGCATGTTATGAACACAATCTTATTCTATCTATCTATGCCTAGGAACGCCTAAACCGCGCTCTGATACCAATAAATGTAACACCCCTCACCCGACTACAGTGTAGCCAAGCAAAGTGTGCTACATTCGGTCCCAGAGCACCCTATCTTATCTTACTTTATTCCTTTCATATTTTGATCTCGTTATATTTTAATATTAATTATTTTTCGACGGAGAAACCAGCGGAGTTTCCCCTATTTTATTACCAGTTGACGTGTTTTACTATTTACCTGTTTGAAAGTTTCAACAATATTTTCAGAATAAAGTCTTATCCATGCTAATCATAATTATCTCATCAATCATTCTCATAATTTTCTCATATTTCAAATCTCATTCATACATTTCAATTTCATAATCATTTTCATGCATACTCAATTCATATGTAAACATTCTCAAATTACATAAGCAAAATTTTCAAATTTTCTTAATTTGCATAATTTACAAAATAATTACAAAATTTCATAATTTACATCATAATACAATATCTAGCATTTTATACAAAATACAAAATAGGATCTATATGGGCCCTATCTACATGCATTGCTGAGGAGGTGACAACCTTGAATACTTCAGATACTTCCGCAGATCAAAACTCCCAAAATTCCTAGTCAAACGTCCATTGGATTCTAGCTTCAGTACCTGCGCGAAGGAAACAATTCCATCGCGCTAAGCATTGCTGCTTAGTGGTGCAATAATATAACAAGGAAATAATATACCAATAAAGATAGACATAAAACATAATTCAAATAATCAAGATTTATTTATACTTCACATGCGGTTTCTAAAATTTAATGTGTTATATCCTAATTTAGTCTTCTTTGAAAGTGTTTATTTGCCAATGTACAGTAATAATGTACAAAGAAAAATGATTTGAAAATAATAAATTTATGCTTATATTGTTATATAAGCACATTTGCAATATTTATTTATGTTATAATTTTCTTTGCTAATCTTTTAGCATTTTCTCTATACTTGCTAGGTTGTCTCAGATTATTTCATAATAAGTAAATTTTGATATTTGTCCAGTTCATTTCGATTCTTTGTAATAAATAACTATCCTAATTTATTTTAGGTCATCTTACTCATTTATTTTATTTAATTTCTAATATTTTTAATTGCTAATATTCTTAACTTATCTCAATAAATTACACTGCCCAAGTAACCTACGACAGGCTGACTAAACTGGATAACGGGTAGTTGGCACTGGACACCGCTGTGCCTCGGGCCGTCATACCATGGGACGCAAAACGTCAACCACGTATCGATCGATATGGCTAAAAAGCCATGATAACACATAATCGGGCATAAAAGCCATGAATGTTGGCATAAAGCCATGAATATGGGCATAAAGCCATGAGTACGGGCATAAAGCCTTAAATACGGGCATAAAGCCTTTCGCAGTACTGCTAAAACAATACCCTATTGGCATGCCAATCTATCCAATCTGACACACGTGTCTAGGCAATACAAGGGCACATAATATCATTAAATATTAATATATTGTGTTTTATGAATTCATTATTTCATGAGAAATTTCAATTATAATTCATACATTCATTTGATCATTTATATGATCACAATTCACATCAATTATCCTTTTATACCATTGTACTCAAAATACTTCTCCTTTCTATAATAATGAGAACTAATGTCTCATTCATACATTAATATAGTTCATTTATTCATTCATTATGTTATTCATATTGATCACAATTCTAAACAATGGTTCACATGTACCATTGTATTCAAAACATTTTCCTTTCTCATTTATACATTTAAGAATCTACTTATGTAGTCACAATTTTATATTGCAAGTTGAGATATTAATATTTTATGAATTCCATTTGTGATGGGCATATAAGCCCTAACTATCTATTCACATCAATTAGGTGACTTATTTTTCATGTTTCAAGTAATCCATGAATATTTCATGGATTTCAAATTTATGGTCTTAATTTCCTTTTAACAATTTTGACTAAGATACATAGTCCACATTTTTCATACAATTCTAAGCATTTAAGCTTAGAATTGGTTCTAGGTCTTCATCTTAGTTTGTTACTCATTTTGATTACTATTCACCTTACTAGTCAACCAAAATGTTGACTTTTTCATACATAAGGGATATGTTAATTCTAATTACACCAAGATCCCACATTTTGAGTTTTACATTTGCTAGTATTAATTGCCAATTGCAATTTAAAGTCCCCTAGATGCATTTCTAATTTCAAATTTTGAATTTCAAGTTTTGGTGTCACTATTCACCTCATTGGTCAACAAAAATGTTGACTTTTGGATAGAAAATAGGTGTATTGGTTTTAACACCCCAAACATACCACATTTTGTATTTAAAACTTGTTGGAATTGATTGCCATTACCATTTCTATGCTTAAAACCAGGAGGGCAGAATTTTCAGTTTTTGAAGCCTAACTTTACTGTTCCATTAAGCCCTATTGCAGTGGGAATTTGAGGAAATGGTAAACATAAAAGTTGTTCCTTATTTTGTCTTGTTAAATTTCCTTTTTTGAATCACTCCATTTGGAGTTTTGTAGCTCCAGATGTGATCCAAAAGCCCTAGCTGGCCGGATTGCCAAAACTGCAGAATTACCAAATCTACAGTAACATGAATAGTGACTGTGACTGCCATTTGGGTTAGGTTCTGGCCATAATTTGGGTTAGGTTTCTTCATTAAAGTTGTTTGTCTATGTCTTACCTTATTGCTGTAAACATTTCAGGTCAATTGACCATATCTACAGTGAGTTATGGCCAAATGAACAGTTACTGTTCATTTGGTCATTTCTGCAGGTGCTGTTGCAGGGTATCCGGATTGGGGCCAACTTTTGGTCCTCTTGCTTTGGTCTTTTGGGCATGGTTTCTTCAGCAAAAATGTGCCATTATAAGCCTAGTTTTATGTCTAATTGGCCAAACACCAATTGGACCTACACAGCCAAAGTTATGGCTGTGTAAGTGGACTGAAATTTCAGTCACCCTGCTGCTGTCCCTAGGCAGCATACTCATTCACTTTGCCATGCTACATTTCAGTCCAAATTATGGTCAACTTACCTAAAATGGTCACTAATTGACCCTTAAAATGTTCTCTAACAATTTCCTAAGCCAAGCCAAATTTTCACTTCTCAAAACCCTAGTTTCCATTATAAGTTTTCACAATATACATTAATTACTAACTCATTCACTAACCACATGCATACATGCTTTAAACATGATTTCTAATCCACTTTAAGTCCATTAAAACAATCAAACTCATCCTTCCTTAGGGCTGCAAAAAATTGAAGATACCCTAACATATATAATTTACTTCAAATTTTTACAATTTTTTAACTTAAAGTGATGCTCTAACAAAGATTAAAAGAGTGAGAGTGGAAGTATAGCACTAACCTCACTTGAGAGCTTTTCTAAGAGCTCAAATTCTTCACTTTCTTTCCTTTCCTAGGCTGCCAATCACTTTCCCAAGAGGTATGGACAAGTTTTAGTGAAGGTGACTTAGGGTTTAGTAGTGGAATTTCATGGGAAATGGAAGTAATTAAAGGAAACTCTCATGGAGGGTTATGGAGGAGAAACTCACGTTTTGGCTGAAGAAGAAGGCAGCTGTATTTTAATTCCTTTGACCTTGTTTATCTCTTTTTATTAGTTAATTAAATAGTTGTTTAAATGGGATTGGTGGAAGCTTTTAAATGACATCATAATAATGTCATATTTGGCATTTTTATGGATTTTTCTTTTCTTCTTTCTTTACTAACTTCAAATAAATTTTTCATCAACATTAATTCATATTTTATGTCATAATAATTATTTACTCAACTGGACAAGTCGGCCAAAAATCACCTCTGAAGGCAAAATGACCAAAATGCCCTCCGTTTGGCTTAACGGGTCAAAATTGTCTGTACCGATTGAAAAATTTTTCTAAATATTTTCTTGGAATTCTAATGCCATAGGAACCTCAATGACCCTTCTCTGGAGTCCCAATAATTATTTTATGAATTTTTCCCCGAGTCTAGGGCTCCTCATTGCGAGAACCGCAACTTCCCTTTGGTTACCCATCGCTTGGGCACCAGCTCGTTTAACTTGGTTGTATTTTATTTCTAAAATTTTTACTAAATTTTTCTTATTAATATTTGAGTTAATTATGGTTCCTGACTTTAGTTTAAATATTTTTCCAGACGTTCTAGCTGTCCGGACCGACACCGATCACCGAAATAGTAGAATGTACAGAGTTGCTACAGTGAGGGTGTTACAACTCTTCCCCTCTAATTTAAATTTCGTCCTCGAAATTTACTAGGTGTTTTGGATTCTGAGATAATTCTTTTACCTTTCTACTCCTCCCTCTGTCTACTTCTTTTATATATATGGTACTATTTATTTATTTATTTATTTATTTTTTAAATCTATCATTATACACTTAGGCATATCAGAAGGGAATGATACTTCCATTCATCAACCCAATGTCAATTCAAACTAAATAAACCTCAAATGATCATAATTTAACACTACACACACCAATTTCACTCTTTAGCACCAAAACCCAATTTTCCCATGAACCCTAATCTCTCATAATTAAATTTATACACATTTCATGCAATTTTTTTGCTCTAATCATGCATACTACTTCAACTAAACTTGATTTCATCATCATTTTCATTGAAATATATCAAACCCTAATTTTTCTCTAATTTGGCCAAAACCTAGTTTAGATTCCATGCATGTTTCCTTTCATTTTCTTATGAAATTTCATCATAATCTAACTTAATTTAAGGTTTGTATAACAAAATGAGCATTAAAGAACTTACTTCTTGATAACTTCCTTCTAACTCCCCAAATCTTTAATTTTCTTCTAATCTCTTGTTTCTCCTTCTTTTAATCTTTAAATCAAATATTAATTTGATGCTCTTTACCAATTAGATGCAAAACTCATAGAGGAAAAGTAAGGAATTGAGTTTTGAGAATGGGTATCAATGGAGAAAGAAAGAAGAAGAAGAAAGAAAGAAAGAGAGAAGGAAAGAGAGTGGGTGGCAACTAAATGGGAAAGAAAGGGAGGGTTTTGTCTTCTTTTATACTTATTTATTCCTTTTTAATTCATTTAATGAGTTGTCCAAAGTCCATTGGTCCCTTAAAATTTAATTAGGTCAAAAAATGGAATTTAAATTCAAGATTTTTGCCTCTTTTATTTTCTTTTCACTTTTACTCTAATTTTTCCTCAATATTTCTTCATAATTCAATATTTTATTTTTATTTAATTTAATTTACATTTTGGTCAAAAGTCAACTCTTGAAGTGAATTGATCAAAATGCCCCTCATCGGGTCATAATCCTTCTTTTTTTTTTATACCCGTTAAATCCTTAGGTCTTTGGTTTACTTGAATTTTTATTGTGTCTATCTCAATTAATTTTCTATTTATTTTTAGTCCTCAAGGTATCTTTGAATAGTACTAGTCACGAACCAAAAATGGTACTATTCATAACTTGGAGGTTCGGGGTGTTACAAAACGGATATACTAGCACTGGGTACCTAGTACCTCTGACCGTCACACCATCGGTCACAAAGTATCTTCCGGTATGCAAACAGTGTGGCTAAAAAGCCATATAATCAATCAGGCATTAAGCCGAGTATAATAACACAATCTGTATAGCCATAGGCTATTAAAATCATAGTATGGCATAATAAACCAGAAAACACAGTATGGCGTGAAGCCATTTACAGAACAGCTGTCAGAATCCTATTGGCATGCCAACCTATCCAAACTAGCCAACTAGACAAACTAGGGCATATTACAAGATTAACTATTTATTTTTAGGGTTTACTGGTCATTATACAATTCACTAGTCAATGAAAATGTTGACATATTCATACATCATGCATAAGTTGATTCTAGTATCAACATGTCACAATTCGCATTTCAATATGCTACCAATATAGTGCAATTTACAATTCTCACAAATTGATATTTATTGTCAAATTACTTCAAGGCTTCATTATATGTTAATGTCAAATTTTCAATTTTAGTATGCTAGATTGGTCTTACTTAATGTCCTATTTCTCTTAGTTTTTAGCTTCTGGTCAAAGAAGCAAAATTGTAGCTCTATGTCTTGTTGCACTCTGGAAAAAATTACAGGTCATTCTGAGTTGTATAGACAAAGATATGGTCAATTTACTAAAGCTGGACAGATTGCATCTTTAGTGTAAAATTTGGTCAATTTTAGGTCAAATTTAGTTATGGCAGTTTTGGTATCCTAAGTTGGGCAAGCAATTTGACTTGGTTCTGGTTATTTTTGGGCTTTGGTGTCTTCATAAGAATTGTAGCTCTATGTATATGCTTTCCATGGTATAAGGTTCAGGTCGTTTGGACCTGTTTTGAGTGAGTTATGGTCATTTTAGTGACTACTGTTCATATGGTCAAATTCTGGGTTGCATTGGTTTTGGACAATTTTGTTACCTCAAATTGTGCAAACAATTTGACTTAGTAAATGACATTTTTGGGTTCTTTGATCTTCGCCAAAGTTTTAGCTCTATATCTAAGCTTTCCAATGATATAAATTTCAGGTCATTTGGACCTGTTTTGAGTGACTTATGGCCAAAATACTGGCTATTGTTCAAATGGTCAATTTTTAGGTTTTCAAGGTTGCAAATCTGGATTTGGTCATTTCTTTAGGTCATTTCTAGGCAAAATTTTGGCATAACTTCTACATGAGAATTGGTCCATTACAAGTTTAATTTTCCCTCCAATTGGCCTCATACCAATTGGAGTCACACATTTTTATTTATGGCTCAAATTATTTACTATTTTCAACACAACACAACCTGCACATGAAATAACACTTCTAATTGTCATTCCTCCTCCTCCCAAAACTACAATTCTGAATTCATGACACTTCTATATCATTCATTATATCTCAATTTTGTCATTTTGGGCAGAATATACCAATCCTCAATACACCAAATACAATCCTAATTCACAAAGTCAAAGTTCACATAATTTACACATGAAATCACCTAACTAATACATGAAATTCCCACAATAATTTACATACACCTACATTAATCCCTTAGTACCATAATTCATAAATTCATGAAATCAAGCACTCTTCCATGAACCACAAAGCTACCCAATTGTACATATGCTTCCATCTTCCATATACACTTCACAACTTACTTCAAAGTACCCATTTCAAGCATACACATAACACCAAACTACTATTACATGTAATAAGCCTAATCAACTTCATTACCCATTAATTACATGTAAAAACAAATTAAACTCCTCTAAAATCCATGGCTGCCAAATTCATGTTTCATCATTAATCATCAATTTCTCTCAAATTTCTTGTCAATTCAATTCATCACAACCTTAAAACAAAGTTTAATGAAGTAAGGGATGAAAAACTAGCACTAACCTTAACTTGAGCTTGAAAAAACTTCACCAAATCCCTTTCTTTTGCTGCCTATCTACTGCCCATAATGTGAGGATCACTTTTAATGAAGAGACTTACAAGAAATTATGGCTTGAAAGTGAAGAGTGGAGCTTTGCATGGGTGGCCGACCATGGAGGACAATGAAGAGAAAATGGATTCGGCAAGATCAAGTGATAAGGAAGATGAAGGTGAAAGTGGACAAAATTTTGGCATTTTATTGTCCCACTTAGTATTCCACTAATTGTCCACTAAGTATAATTAACATTATAATAATAAAATCTTATTAACATTTTAATTAATCCCCATAAGTCCTCTAATTACATTACTTGTAAAATTTCTTATTTCCATGGCATTTTAAAAATTTAATACCACTTATTTTTCATGGACATTTAGGTCAAAAGTCAACTCTAGGTGTCAATTGACCAAAATGCCCCTCTTCTGGTTGTATTTCAAATTTTTCGTTGCTATCGATTTACTCCTTATACCACCGATTTCTTTAATTTTCGTTTTTTATTTGTACTGACTTACTAATTTTTCTTTGATATTTCCAATGTCAATTATGTTAGTAGTATGCCCTAGAGCATATCATTTAGTATGTATCTTGTACATATTTTTAATAATAAAAGGCATTTCCACTTTTCCGTTTACATAATATATTTATGTGTAATAGAAAAGGTCCATTGATATTTTGTTAGAAATATTATTCTTAAGTTGTTAATAATATGAGTGACAATATTTCTAGCACAAAGTATCATAAATAGGTTCACAATCGAGGATACTTCATAATAAGGACATGACTTATCCAGAAAGATTGTATTCATGTTTGTTCCCAAGTTATTTATATGAGATATAAATAAGATGGAATGGTGAGTCTCATGCCATATAACAAACTTGATAGGCACTTATAAATGATAAGTAGGCCGAACCAGTGACACTTATGACAAGCACATGGAGTTTACTCTTGTCAATGTTTTGTCATAAATCATATCAGTGCATATAATCTTTAGACCTGAGATAGCACAGTTATCTTGTATATAGGTAGTTTGAGTTTGATACTGCTTTCATACTTGTACTATGTATGGGTATATGGGCATGTGTTGTCTGCTAGTTATATATGGAGGTAGGTGTTGATCAAGATGGAATCTGTTCCTCTAAGTAAATAGAGTTAAAATCCTATGTTCATTTAATTGTTCTTGATGTTTCAAGTTCCTGGCCAGGACAGATAGATTTATTCAGAAAAGAGTTTCTGATGAGAAAAATCTTTTAATCAAGAACTGGAATTAAAAGAGAACATAATATTCATAGCAAATGGAGTTTGACATAAACCATGACTCAGCTTGAGTTGGGATTTTGTAATGAGAGATTCTAGTGCATGGTAACATATGATTATAGGTTCATTTAAGGTAAATCTTATTACTAATTGGGTGGCCATGGCATGCTATGCTAGGTGTTAACCATGGTCTATGAGGTTCATAAAATGATTTAGAGAAATCATTTATGGTAAGAAAGAGTTCTGATGATATTAAGAGTTGATATCATGTCTCATTGCCAATTAGTGATGAGCCTAGTAAGTCACACACATACACAAGTTATCACCTATTTAAATATGATTAAATTAATTAATTAAAGAGTTTAATTGATTAATTAAATAGATTTGGTTTGCAATTAAATTGCAAAGTCCCTAGCATGACTTGAAACCAAATCTAGATTATTGGATGTATAATATAAGTTAAATTTATATTTAAAGTGTTTAAATATGAATTTAATTAATGAGAAATTAATTAATAGAGATTAATTAATTAATTTATATTTGATATAAATTAATTAGAAGAAGAAAAATAATTATTTTGGGTTGAGAACTCAAAATTAAGACACGAGGGCATTTTGGTCATTTCACGATTGTGACACGTGGCACCATGAGATGGTGACACATGGCATAACACATAAGCTTGCCAAATATTTTTAATCATGTAAGATGATTAAAATCAAGATTAAATATAGGTTTGACACTTGGCACAATGTGATTGGGTCACTTAAACCTAGAGCTAATCAAAAGGTGACATGTGGCTAGGGTTTAATGTGTTAACCTAGCTATTTAAGTGGGGTTATGAAAAGAAAACACAACCAGCAGCCTCTCCTCTCAATTGTCACGCCACTTTGAGCCTCTCCAGCTATTTCTCTTCATCTCTCATCAATTCAAAGAGATTAGCCATCAATCTCTTGAATTAAGAACGCTAGAAATTGTTTCTAGTGTCCTGTTTGCATCTCTAATCTCTTAAAAGGCAAAACTTGAATTTCTAATTAATAGAAAAGGCTTTAGAAGCTGTTCAAGGGCTGCCATAGGTGTTCTTGGTGTGGACAAGCTAGAGGGACAACATCCGTGTCCTCAAGACGAATCTCAAAGCGCAGACACTGCAAAGGCATCAAGAGGTTAGTGTAATCGTTCTTGATTTAATCTAGGGTTCTAAAATTAATCTGATTAATTTTAAAATCTTAAATGGCAAATACAGATCCAAAAACATATTAAAAGAGTTTTAATATGTTGTTTATCATTGAAATCAAATAGATAAAAATAAATCTTGCATGATGCATGTGACCCTAGGTGAAAATTTTTGAATTCAATGGTATAAACTTGTGTTTTTCACGCTTCCGTTCCTTCAATTGGTATCAGAGCCACTATATTTGCCATTTAGATTGTTGATTATATAATTTAATTGTGTGTTTGATCATGAGATCAAGAGATTCATTGCTGGTTGGATCATGAGGTGTGGCGGCACACATGGTGAAGCCACCATTGGTGGCGGCAACAATGGTTCCATGGGTGGTTCAAGGTTTGGCTTTTAATTCTGCAATTGTTGTATGATCTAAGGCCTATTCTTTGACTAATTAAAGTGTTTAATTAGTAGTTTTAATCACACAATTAAATTATTATTCAAATCAGAATTTTAAAAATTGTTTGAATGTGATTCAAATCTGAATTTTAAAAGTTGTTTGAATGTGATTCAAATCTGAATTTTTAAAGTTGTTTGAATCATATTTAAATCTGATTTTTTAAAATTGATTCAATAAAATTCAGATCTGATTTTTAAAATCATATTTTAATGTGATTCAAATCTGATTTTTAAAAAATGTTTGAATGTGATTCAAATCTGAATTTTTGAAGTTGTTTGAATGTGATTCAAATCTGAATTTTTAAATTTGTTTGAATGAGATTCAAATCTGAATTTTTAAATTTATTTGAATCATATTCAATTCTTGATTTTTAAGTTGAATATGAGATATTCAATTTAATTTAAGTATGTATGTTTTATTTAATTGTTAAATAGTGATATGCATGATGGATGATCATGGACTATAAAAGACCAATGTGATTGGATTTATTTCTTTTATGTTTCTTTGGGATTGTAAATTAATTAATTTATTTTAATTTATTTTGGGCATGTATTATTAAGTTTGTAATATTTTTGGGTTGTAATTTCATTTATTTAAATTCTTGTAAATTCGCCTTGGTATGCCAAGGATTACTATGTAATATTGGATTGCAAGAAGTTCAAGGAGGTCAAGAGCATTGGTGGGACCAGTGGGAGGAATTCAATATCAAGTGTTGATTATGTACTCCTTCAGCAACTCTTGTAAAATGAATGAATGAAATGCACCTAGGAATGCCCTGATTCAATTCTTGGTGGCTCAGAATTGAATCCCTTAGAAAGTCCATGATCATACCATATTTACTGCTTATCCATGAATGCATGAGATGTATGGGAATGTATGCAATTATATGATATATGCATGCTAAATGGATATTGTGCAAAGTGAGACCTTAATAGTAATTAGGATGGCTATAAAATCTTCCAAACAAATGATTAAGTTGGAAATGCTATAATTAAAGTAATTATAACATAAGCCCTCCATTGGGGCAATTATTTTAAGAAATTTTAAATAGTTGCATGAGATGCAATTAATTTAAGAGATTTTCTTAAGAATAATTGTTAAGCATGAGATGTTGTAAATATGTAAATGGTTTGGTGGCCAATATTGGATGTACCTGAGGACATTAAAATTATTTGCATAATTCTGGCTCAATGGGATCAACTTAACTAATGCAAGATAAGTCAATATTGGATGTGCTGAGATTTTGAGCATTAGGGGCTAGTAAAAGGATTGAACCTCACATGAGATGTGATGGGCAAGGAGTTGCTCACTTATAGTTTATTGTAATTCCAATAATGGATGTACCTGAGGATGATCAATAGAATTATAAGAATTCAATCACCCACTAGAAATCCATCCAACTAGGATTTCCGTTTTCTACTTTGGAAGTGTAGGATTCGCTAAGTTAGTGGGAGGACCAATTTGATTAAAAGACCATAATCATTTTGGTTAATTACATGATACATTTACTAATTAGTCTGGTTATTTTCTGCAGTTAATTTTCTGATAAAAATGAGCACAAAACAACCACCACCATCCAATATCCTTGCAAGCATACTTGATCACAACAGGTTGACAGGACCTAATCATGCGATTGGCTAAGAAATTTGAAACTTGTCCTGAACCTTGAACATATAGGATATGTTCTATATTCAAATGTTCCTGGTCCCTTACCTCCAGAGGCCACACAAGAGGAACATGATACTTTGGACAAGTGGAAGGAGCATGATATAAGAGCTAAGTGTTACATGCTTGCTTCTATGAGTAATGAGTTACAGAAGCAACATGAGAACATGCAGAGTACGAGTGAGATCCTCCTTCACCTACAAGAGTTGTATGGTGAGCACAGCAGGAATGCTAGGTATGAGATATCTAGACAGCTATTCCGTATGAGGATGTCTGAGGGACAGAATGTTGGGGATCATGTCCACAAGATGATTCGGCTGATTGAGCAGTTGGAACATCTTGACTTCAACATGGATTTCCAACTACAAACGGATTTGATCCTTCAGTCCCTTCCTGAGTCTTTTGGGAATTTTGTGACAAATTTCCATATGACTAAACAGGAATGCACCTTAGCTGAATTACTCAACATGCTGGTTATTGCCCAAAAGAATATGCCGGGCAATAAAGGAAAAGAGGTAGCTTTGGTTGCATCTTCTTCTGCTGGAAAGTCCAATAAGAAGAAGGGCAATAAGAAAAAGAAACCTCAGATTCCTGGTCCTTCCAAGAAAATAGCTAAACAGAAAAGGAAGACTAAAGCTGATGAAGGCAAAGGAAAGTGTTTCCACCTTAGCAGGAAAGTGTTTCCATTGCCAATAGGAAAGTGTTTCCATTGCCGATGAAAGTGTTTCCAGCGGCGGTATAGCAATCTGAATGAATGCAATGCCATGGTGAAAACCAACTCAAGTTCAAAATATATTTGGCACTTAAGGTTATGTCATGTTGCAGAAGATAGGATTGCAAAATTGGAGAAAATGGGGATTCTATCCTCATTGGGCTCTGAGCCTACTCCAACTTGTGAATCTTGCCTTCAAGGCAAAATGACTAGATCACCCTTTGTTGGACAAGGGCTAAGAGCTGAAAATATTTTGGAGCTAATACATAGTGATGTATGTGGTCCATTTAAAGAAATGGCTAGAGGGGGTTTTCATTATTTTATTACCTTTACTGATGATAAATCAAGGTTTGAGTATTTGTATTTGATGAAATACAAACATGAATCTTTTGAAAAGTTTAAGGAATTTAAATCTGAAGTAGAAAATCAAACAGGAAAAAGTATTAAAGCTCTTCGATCAGATCGTAGAGGTGAATATTTGAGTACTGAATTTGATGAATACTTGAGAGAGCATGGCATTGTTTCTCGGTGACTCCTCCGAACGCCATACGGTGAATGGTGTATCT
This sequence comes from Hevea brasiliensis, assembly GCF_030052815.1. Classification (NCBI taxonomy): domain Eukaryota; kingdom Viridiplantae; phylum Streptophyta; class Magnoliopsida; order Malpighiales; family Euphorbiaceae; genus Hevea; species Hevea brasiliensis. The sequence continues at coordinate 53,841,371 of NC_079498.1, forward strand.
AAAAGGAGAAATCGAAACCTATTGGATATGGTACGTAGTATGATGAGCTATCTTGATATGCCAATCTCCTTTTGGGGATTTGCATTAGAATCACTTTGTATATTCGAATAGGATTCCATCAAAATCAGTTTCTTCCACACCTTATGAGATATGGCATGGAAGAAAACCAAGTCTTAAGGATGTTAAGATTTGGGGTTGTCCAGCTTATATCAAAAAACTGAACACTGATAAATTGGAGACCAGATCAGAAAAGGGTCGATTTGTTGGATATCCAAAAGATAGTTTTGGATATTATTTTTATTTGCCTACTTCACAAAAGGTTGTGATAAGTAGAGATGCCACATTTATTGAACAACAGTTTGTTCAAGAAGGAGGCAAAGGAAGGCAAATAGAGTTAGAATTGGAGAATTCTGACCAACCAATAGATCAGATGGATATAGATCCATCTAGTCAACCTATACCCATTGATGAAACATCTACAGCTGTTCCTCGTAGAACAACCAGGGTATCTCACCCACCAGTGAGATATGGTTTTCTTCATGAAGAAGAACAAGAGTTGTCTACTCATGAAGAAGTAGATCATGGAGATGATCCACTTACCTATGAAGAAGCTATATCAGATATAGACTCTTCAAAATGGATTGATGCTATGAAATCTGAGATTGATTCCATGTATAAGAATCAAGTTTGGGATCTTGTTGACCCACCTAAAGGTATTGTACCTATAGGGAACAAATGGGTTTTCAAGAAGAAAATTGGTTCTGATGGAAAGGTAGAGACCTATAAGGCAAGGCTAGTAGCGAAAGGGTTTCGCCAAAGGCAAGGAATCGACTATGAGGAGACTTTCTGCTTTGTTGCCATGCTTAAATCAATTAGGATTTTATTAGCAATAGCTGCGTACTATGATTATGAGATTTGGCAGATGGATGTCAAAACAGCTTTTCTCAATGGATACATTGAAGAAAACATTTTCATGGAACAACCTAAGGGATTTGAATCCCAAGATGGTTCTAAGGTATGCAAGCTAAAGCGATCTATTTATGGGTTGAAACAAGCTTCGAGGAGTTGGAACATCCGTTTTGATGAAGCCATTAAATCCTTTGGTTTTATCAAAAATGAGGATGAGCCATGTGTATATAAGAAGGTTAGTGACAGTGCTATCACTTTCCTTGTTTTATATGTGGATGACATACTGTTGATGGGTAATGATACAGGTATGTTGACGACTATAAAGGTATGGTTGTCAAATACATTCTCCATGAAAGACTTAGGGGAGGCAACCTATATTTTTGGAATTCGCATCTATAGAGATAGAGCAAAAAGAATAATTGGTTTATCCCAAAGTCTATACTTGGAAAAGGTGTTAAAGAGGTTTAACATGCTTGATTCCAAGAGAGGATTGTTACCAGTGAGACATGGTATCCATCTTTCTAAAGAAATGTCTCCAAAGACACCTGAAGAAAGAGATAAGATGGCCAGGATTCCATATGCTTCGGCTATTGGAAGTTTAATGTATGCAATGTTGTGTACTAGGCCGGATATCGCATATCTTTGTTAGTTTGACTAGCGGTATCAATCCAATCCAGTTTGGAACATCGATAGTATCAAGAATATCATTAAGTACTTTAGAAGAACTATGTATTTATTATTGTTTTATGGAGTGGAGACTTGCAATTGGATGGTTATACCGATTCGATTTCCAATCGGATATCGATGATAGAAAGTCTACCTCTGGATATATGTTCATTTGTAATGGAGGTGCGATCGGTTGGAAGAGTTCCAAGCGAGCACGATTGCAGATTCCACTCATCGAGGTCGAGTATATTCTTTGCATCGGATCTTTGCAAAGGAAGTCGTTTGGATAAAGAAGTTCGTGTGAGAACTTACAGTAGTTCCTTCCATTGAGTCGGCGGTTCCATTACAACTGTGACAACAATGGAGCGATCGTCTGAGCTAAGGAACTAAGGTCTCACCAAAATCCAAACACATAGAAAGGCACTACTACATTATCGGAGATATAGTTGGGCAAGCGATATAGCCATGCGAGAAAATAGCATCGGTGAAAATCCGGTGATCCATTCACTAAGCCTATGTCACAGACTCAGTTAGACCGACATCTTGAGAAGATAGGTCTAAGATATTGTAATGAATGGCTCTAGTGCTAGTGGGAGATTGTTAGTAGTATGCCCTAGAGCATATCATTTAGTATGTATCTTGTACATATTTTTAATAATAAAAGGCATTTCCACTTTTCCGTTTACATAATATATTTATGTGTAATAGAAAAGGTCCATTGATATTTTGTTAGAAATATTATTCTTAAGTTGTTAATAATATGAGTGACAATATTTCTAGCACAAAGTATCATAAATAGGTTCACAATCGAGGATACTTCATAATAAGGACATGATTTATCCAGAAAGATTGTATTCATGTTTGTTCCCAAGTTATTTATATGAGATATAAATAAGATGGAATGGTGAGTCTCATGCCATATAACAAACTTGATAGGCACTTATAAATGATAAGTAGGCCGAACCAGTGACACTTATGACAAGCACATGGAGTTTACTCTTGTCAATGTTTTGTCATAAATCATATCAAGGCATATAATCTTTAGACTGAGATAGCAGTTATCTTGTAGAGAGGTAGTTTGAGTTTGATACTGCTTTCATACTTGTACTATGTATGGGTATATGGGCATGTGTTGGCTCCTGCTAGTTATATATGGAGGTAGGTGTTGATCAAGATGGAATCTGTTCCTCTAAGTAAATAGAGTTAAAATCCTATGTTCATTTAATTGTTCTTGATGTTTCAAGTTCTGGCCAGACAGATAGATTTATTCAGAAAAGAGTTTCTGATGAGAAAAATCTTTTAATCAAGAACTGGAATTAAAAGAGAACATAATATTCATAGCAAATGGAGTTTGACATAAACCATGACTCCAGCTTGAGTTGGGATTTTGTAACAGAGAGATTCTAGTGCATGGTAACATATGATTATAGGTTCATTTAAGGTAAATCTTATTACTAATTGGGTGGCCATGGCATGCTATGCTAGGTGTTAACCATGGTCTATGAGGTTCATAAAATGATTTAGAGAAATCATTTATGGTAAGAAAGAGTTCTGATGATATTAAGAGTTGATATCATGTCTCATTGCCAATTAGTGATGAGCCTAGTAAGTCACACACATACACAAGTTATCACCTATTTAAATATGATTTAATTAATTAATTAAAGAGTTTAATTGATTAATTAAAGAGTTTAATTGATTAATTAAATAGATTTGGTTTGCAATTAAATTGCAAAGTCCCTAGCATGACTTGAAACCAAATCTAGATTATTGGATGTATAATATAAGTTAAATTTATATTTAAAGTGTTTAAATATGAATTTAATTAATGAGAAATTAATTAATAGAGATTAATTAATTAATTTATATTTGATATAAATTAATTAGAAGAAGAAAAATAATTATTTTGGGTTGAGAACTCAAAATTAAGACACAGGGGCATTTTGGTCATTTCACAGTGTGACACGTGGCACCATGAGATGGTGACACATGGCATAACACATAAGCTTGCCAAATATTTTTAATCATGTAAGATGATTAAAATCAAGATTAAATATAGGTTTGACACTTGGCACAATGTGATTGGGTCACTTAAACCTAGAGCTAATCAAAAGGTGACATGTGGCTAGGGTTTAATGTGTTAACCTAGCTATTTAAGTGGGGTTATGAAAAGAAAACACAACCAGCAGCCTCTCCTCTCAATTGTCACGCCACTTTGAGCCTCTCCAGCTATTTCTCTTCATCTCTCATCAATTCAAAGAGATTAGCCATCAATCTCTTGAATTAAGAACGCTAGAAATTGTTTCTAGTGTCCTGTTTGCATCTCTAATCTCTTAAAAGGCAGAACTTGAATTTCTAATTAATAGAAAAGGCTTTAGAAGCTGTTCAAGGGCTGCCATAGGTGTTCTTGGTGTGGACAAGCTAGAGGGACAACATCCGTGTCCTCAAGACGAATCTCAAAGCGCAGAACATTGCGATTGCATCAAGAGGTTAGTGTAATCGTTCTTGATTTAATCTAGGGTTCTAAAATTAATCTGATTAATTTTAAAATCTTAAATGGCAAATACAGATCCAAAAACATATTAAAAGAGTTTTAATATGTTGTTTATCATTGAAATCAAATAGATAAAAATAAATCTTGCATGATGCATGTGACCCTAGGTGAAAATTTTTGAATTCAATGGTATAAACTTGTGTTTTTCACGCTTCCGTTCCTTCAAATTACACCTCAGTAAACCTTTAATTATATCCCGAAAATATTTCTCAGGGTTCCCCGCAGTCCAGGGCTAGTCAACGGTCCCCGCTGTAACTTCCCGGTACGGTCACCCATCGCTACGGTGTAGGCTCGTTTAACTTAGTCACATTTTATCTCTTTTATTTTTCCTTAATTTTTCTCATTACATATTTCATTATTTTATGCTTCCTTACTATCAATTAAGTGTAGTTCCAGACATTCTGACTTTCCAAGGCAGACATTAGCCATCCGAACAATAGGATGTACGGACTATGAAAATAAGGGTGTTACAGGGTCTGAGCGGTATCTTCTTAGCATAGACACATGAAATTCAGTATGGATCTTATCCAGTTCTGGCAGTAAAGCTAGCCGATAGGCCACTAGTCCCACACGTTCAATGACTTCATATGGGCCAATGAACCTAGGGCTTAACTTACCCTTCCTTCCAAACCTCAGTACCTTATTCCACAGTGAGACTTTGAGAAACTCTTTGTCGCCAACTGCATACTCTATCTCTTGTCTCTTCAAGTCGGCATAAGATTTTTGTCTATCTGAGGCAACCTCAAATTAGCCTTGATTAACTTTACTTTCTCCTCAGTCTGTTTCACCAAGTCTAGTCCTACTAGCTTATCTTCGCCCAATTCAGTCCAACACACTGGGGTTCTACACTTCCTCCCATACAGTGCTTCATATGGGGCCATTTGGATACTAATTTGGTAGCTATTGTTATATGCGAATTCTGCCAGTAGGAGGTATCTATCCCAACTCCCCTCAAACTCAATGACATAACTCCTCAGCATATCCTCAAGGACTTATCACATAATTTACGTTGTTACTATTTCAATTTATTATTCGTAAGAATTCAATTAGTTTTTAGGTTTACCTGGATTACTCATTCTGACTGTCCATTCGTCTGAGGATGATAAAGTGGAGTTGTGTGCCCAAGGCTTCTTGCAACTTCTTCCAAAATCTCAATGTAAACCTTGGGTCTCGATCAAATATGATGGAAAGTGGGATTCCATACAGTCTAACTATCTCACTGATATACAACTCTGCTAACTTCTCCAGTGAGTAGTCAGTCCTAACTGGCAGAAAATGTGCTAACTTTGTCAATCTATCCACTATCACCCACACTGCATCATGCTTCTTCTAGGTGAAAGGTAAACCACTGACAAAATCCATAGTGACCCGGTCCCATTTCCATTCAGGTATGTTTATAGGTTGTAGCAATCCTGATGAAACTTGATCTTCTGCTTTAACTTGCTGACATTTCAAGCACCTAGTAACATTGTCAGCTATATCCTTCTTCATACCAAGCCACCAATAATGAGGCTACAGATTATTATTGATTTTTGTGCTTCCCGGGTGCATAGCATAAACACTGGTGTGTGCTTCTTTCAGAATACTAGTCTTAAATTCCCCATCATCAGGTACACACACTCTTCTTTTGTAGTACAAACACCCATCTGCTTTCACCTCATAATCAATTTCCTTCCCCTCTGAGATTTTACCCACAATAGGCATTAATTTTTCATTTGCCTTCTGCCCATCTTGTATCTATTGTAGCAAGTTTGGCCTCACTTTTAACTCAGCCAAAATAGCTCCATCTTGAGCTAAAGACAGACGAGCATTTAGTGATCTCAAAGCTGTGATGGACTTCCTGCTCAAGGCATCAGCAACTACATTTTCCTTCCCAGGATGGTAGTCTATCACACAATCATAGTCCTTTAGAAACTCAATCCATTGCCTCTGTCTAAGATTGAGCTCCTTCTAGGTTCGTAAGTATTTTACACTTTTGTGGTCTGTATAGATGTAGCTCTTTTCACCATACAAATAATGCCTCTATATCTTAAGTGTGAAGATAATTGCTACTAGCACCAGATCATGAGTAGGGTAGTTTTGTTCATGTGGCCTTAATTGCCTAGAAGCATAGGCGACCACTTTCCCCTCTTGCATCAATACACACCCTAATCCATTATGCGAGGCATCACTATAGACCACAAAGTCCTTTCCCGATACTGGCTGTATTAACGCTGGTGCTTTTATCAACATAGCCTTCAGCCTCTCAAAACTGGCTTGGCACTTGTCGTTCCAGCCAAATTTCACATTCTTGTGTAACAACTTGATCATTGGAGCAGCTATGAGAGAGAACCCCTTCACAAATCTTCTGTAATACCCAGCTAGCCCCAAGAAACTTCTGACCTCAGTTGTATTTCTGGGAGGCTTCCATTCCATCACTGCTTCTATCTTCTTGGGATCCACTCTAATCCCCTCAGCTAATACTATGTGTCCAAGGAAGGAGATCTCACTCATCCAGAAGTCACACTTGGACAGCTTAGCATACAGCTTTTTTTCTCACAAGGTTTGCAGAACAATCCTCAAATGTTCATCATATTCTTCCCTGGTCTTAGAATACACTAGAATGTCGTCAATGAAGACCACTACAAACCGATCTAGATATGGATGAAAAATATGATTCATAAGGTCTATGAATGCTGCTAGTGTATTTGTTAATCTAAATGGCAGCACCGGAAACTCATAATGCCCATATCGAGTTTTGAATGCAGTTTTAGACACATCTGCATCCTTTACCCTCAGTTGATGATACCCTGATCTGATATCAATTTTTGAAAATACATCGGCTCCCTTCAATTAATCAAACAGATCATCAATTCTGGGAAAGGGATATTTATTCTTCACAGTTACTTTGTTCAACTGCCAATAATCAATGCACAATCTTAAGGTCCCATCCTTCTTCTTCACAAACAGCACTGGAGCTCCCCATGGGGACACATTGGGGCGTATGAACCCCTTATCTAGTTGTAGCTCCTTCAATTCAGTGGGTGCCATCCTATAAGGAGCAATAAAAATTGGTGCTGTACCCGATATTACCTCAATAGCAAATTCAACTTCCCTTTCTGGTGGTAAACCAGGCAATTCTTTAGGAAACACATCTGGGAAGTCTCTTACTGTGGGTATATCACACAGGTTTGGCTTAGCCTGCCTAGTATTAACCACGTGTGCTAGGTAGGCTTCACAGTCTTTTCTCATCAATCTTCTTGCAACTGTGGCTGAGATGACATTAGATAGGAAATCTGTCCTTTCACCCACAACTGTAATCTCATTATCCTCAGGAATTTTAAGAGAAATCCTCTTCAGTTTATAATCAACTATTGCCTAATGACGTGACAACCAGTCCATTCCCAAAATCAAATCAAACTCATGGAAGGGCAATTCAATTAGGTCTGCTGCAAATTCATACCCCTAAATCCTCAATGGACAACCTTTATACACCTTATTCACTACCACACTGTGGCCTAGTTGATTTATGACCAGAATGTCTTGATCACTCTCCTCTACTGAGACTCTCCTCTCTATGGGTAACTTGATTCAAATATACTAATGAGTAGATCTTGGATCCACCAATGCATGCACAGGAAAAGTGTAAAGGAAGAATGTACCCCTGATGACATCTGGGGCATCTTGCTCCTCCTGGGTTCTCATGGTATAAGCTCTGGCAGGTACTCTGGCCTCTGGCCTCTCGGCTGACTCAGATGCAGGCCTCTGTGATGGACCAACAGCCTCAGATTTACCAGACTTTCTACCCTTTTGAGGTGCAGGGGCAAGCCTATCTGCTTGTGTTAGAGCGGCTGTAGCATTCCTCTTCGTACAGTTTCTGATCTGATGCTCTATAGACCCGCATCGTAAGCAAGCACCAGTCACTCACCAACACTCCCCCTTATGCCACTTCTGGCAGTATTGACAGGCAGAAGATGCTAGGGCTGGTCCCTTGAACACCGTACCTGGAGAGCTACCCACAGATGGGGTGGACTAGCTTCTCCTAGGTGTGAACTGTGGTCTGGGCCCCTGGGACTGACCCTGACCTTGTGGTTGAGTAGGAGGATGAATTACTGGGAGCAGAGGACTGGATTGACTTGGACCCCTCTTTTACTGTATTTCCCTTCTGTTCTGCTCATTTATTCTAACTCTTTATACTTTCAATGCAGCATCGACTAATTTGGAGAAATCTGTAATCTCCAATGCTGTTATCATGACCTTAATATTGTCATTTGTCCCTTCTTCAAACCTTCTGCACCTCTCAGTCTCTGTAGGGACTATTTCCCTCCCATACCAGCTCAGTCTGACAAATTCATGCTCATATTCTGCCACTGATAGTTGCCTCTACCTTAGACTGATAAATTCTCTTCTTCCCTCTTCTAGGTACACCTTACTGACACACTTATTTCTGAACTCTTTGAGGAAAAAATCCCAGGTGATCTGATCTGGCTGCACCTCACTGAATACTATGTCCCACCACTGGTATGCATCATCTTGAAGTAAGTACACAACACCCTCCAGGTTCTGCTCTGGGGTGCAGTGAAGCTGTTTCAATACTCTTCCAGTTCTATCTAGCCAATTTTCAGCTATTATGGGGTCATCCTCCTTCTTCTCAAAGAAATCTACAGCCCCATGTTTTCATAGATTTTTCAGATGGGACTTTTGTGGTGGTGGCGGAGGTTGTGGCTGTGGTCGTGGTGGTGGAATTGCCCCCATCATTTGTCGGTAAAATTTAGCCATTTGCTAGAATCACGCAAACTGAGGTTGGGTAGGCGCCTCAGCTACTAGTTGAGCAGGTTCTCCCCTGCCTTTAGATTCAGTCCTTGGCAGAGCATGACTCTCCACCTCTTCATCAACTATTCTTTGAGAAGCAGGATCCATATCCTAATTAAAAGAACCAAAAATAACAGATCTGCATCGGTGTCACCTCAACATTAACAAATATAATGCAATAGTATGCACTCGATTTAGACCCAGAAAAGCCTAAACCGATGCTCTGATAATACTAAATGTGACACCCAGTAACACCCCTATGTTCGGTAGTGCGTTCTACTGTTCCTGTGACCAGTGTTGCCCGGACAGCTAGGATGCCTAGAACTACACTTAGATATTGATGAGGAGACATAAAATAATGAAATACAAGAAAAGAAAATACAAGAAAAACAAAGGAAAAATAATAGCAATGAAATGTAACCAAGTTAAACGAGCCGAGAATCCTAGCGATGGGTGACCACAACAGGAAGTCGCGGCGTGGACCATTGACTAGCCCTGGACCGCGGGGAACCCTGGAAAATATTTTTAGGACTTAAATAAATGTCTATTGAAGTATAAATACCATTAGAAATATCAAAGAAAAAATTATTTAATTAGTACAAAGGAAAGTGAGAAATCGAGAAAACGACAAAACTCGGTGTTACCGAAAAATCGGGAATGCAACCCGAACAGGGGCATTGTGGTTATTTGACACCCCAAGTTGTCTTTTAACCTAAATATCCATTAAAAATAAGTAGTATTAAATTTTTGGAACCCCATGAAAAAGGAAATTAAATATGTAATGAAAATAAGAGAAATTAAGGGGTATGGGTTAGAATAATTAAAAGTTGATTAATTAAATAATTAACTTTGAGTTAGTGGAGATTAGTGGGACATATAAATAGAGATAAGTGGACTGAATTTTCCACTAACCACTTCATCCCCTTCACTCCTCCATTGATGGCCGAAATGAAGCTCCCAAAAACACCATAGCCAAATTGCATGCAAACTCCCATTTCACCACCTTCAAGCCATGATCTTCACAAGTTCTCTTCATCAAAGTTAATCCTCACACCATGGGCAGTAGATAAGTAGCACGAAGATCAAGTTTTAGAGAGGTTTTGAAGAGTTTCCAAAGAGGTAAGTATGTGCTTTTTATTATTGCTTCATTAAAGTTTGTGAGGATGTTATGGGTACTTGAATTATGGAGAGACTTTTGAGGTTTGATGTTTAAAGGGAGATGTGCATTTTTGGCGGCCATGGAAACTCATTAACGGCAGTTTATTCTTGCTTGTAAATGGTAGATTAAAGGGTTGATTAAGTGTTTATGTGTGTAGGAATTAATTTGGGTGATGTATACTAAGTATATGTGAATGTGTACTTGAATTTGGAAGCTTGGAAATTAATGGAGGGTGATGTATGAATCGATAGCTTGAATGGTGAACCATAAAAATGTTATTTCATGGTTTGGTTTATGGAATATTAATGTTGAATTGTGGTACTTGCTATGGCAGCTTGTGTATATGTATGATGGTGTGAGGTTGGACATGTAAATGAGCTAGGTTAAGTGATTGAATTGTTTGTAATTTGAACTTGAAAAATTCTGTACTATAAGGTGCATATTGAGTGTGGCTATAAGCTGCCAAAATGACCAACAATGTGAAGTAAAATGTGTTTAGGTTATGGTACAAACCAGAATTGGCATGAATGTGTAGTTTGGTAAGTGTTAAATGTATCCTTTAATGAGTAATGAACAAAATGCAATAGGGCAGTTTATGTTTTGGGCCTAGAACCTTAAGTGTGTGGCTCCAATTGGTATGAGACCAATTGGAGGTGAAACTAGGCACAAAAAGTGCCAACTTTCATGAAGGAAGCTTACCAAAATTCTGCTTGTAAGGTAACTTGAAAAATGACCAAATCCGGATTAGTGCACTTAAGGCCTGAAAATTGACCATTTGAGCAGTAGTTAGTGTTTTGGATATAACTTACTCAAAACAGGTCCAATTGACCTGAAATTTTTACCATGAATAGTTGAGACATATATCTACAAGTCTTATGGAGACATCAAAGCCCAGAAATGACCATAAGCAAGTCAAATTGCTTGCACAATTTCGGGTCCAAAAACTGGCCAAACCAAAATTGACCTAAAATGACTTAAAATGATCAATTTTGGCACATTCTGACCAGCAATAGTAAAATGACCATAACTTGGTATAGTAAACTCAGAATGACCTGAAATTTTGCCCCGCTTGCAATAAGACATAGATCTACAAGTTTGTAGTTTTGACAAAAATCCAAAAACTGAGGGAACTAGGTCATCCGGCTAGGTCAAATTAGTATACCGGAATCTAGAAAATTGCAATAAAACACAATGTACATGGAAATGAATTGGGTAACATGTACCAACCCTAAAAGGCTACAAATGTGACATATTGATAACATTAAAACCTAATTCACCTAGAATGCATCGAGGGTCGACATCTTAGGTTGACTAAGGAAATAATAGAACTCAATGAATTAATTATTAAGCATTATCGTTAGAGATAGTTTAAATGAGTACTGAAACACTACAAATTGTGTTTCTCAGTTAGCAAAGACTCAGGGAAGGGAAGGAAACACTGAGTAAGAGCCAAGAGACGGTTATCAGAGGTTTGTGCAAAATAGTTATTTCTTTTGAATTTTTCAATTGAAATAAATTATGATTTTTTGCATGTTATTATTTTAAATTGTGTTTGTGCACAATAGTTATTTATTTTGAATTTTTCAATTGAAATAAACTATGATTATTTGTATGTTATTGTTTTAAATTGTGTTTGCGCACAATAATTTTCATTTCTTATTTTCTACTTAAAAATTTTTTTGAACATTATAGTTTTAAATTGTGTCTGTGTACAATACTTTTTATATTCACTGCTTTTACTAGAAAATTTATTTGGAGAAATGAGTTATGAATAATTTTTTATTGTTTTGGCTTTGAGAATCTTATTTGGAAATTATTGTGTTGCCTACTTTGCAAATGGAAATTTTTAGATAAATATGATTTGTGGTTCGTATGAAATATTTAAATATTGTGATTTGGAATTTTTTTGATTCACACTTGGCATGACACTGTTACTATGTTCCTCCTCCATTTATGGGGTGAGTGTGATTATATTCCTCCCTACTTGACTTACTAGTCTGGGGTGAGTATGATTATTTTCCTCCCTCTTTGGTTTACCAGTTGAGGTTGTAGATCGGATGAGTACTCATTAGATAGCTAGCCACCTCCCTCATTGATTTCGATTAGTGGGGTTGTAGATTGCTTTATCGTGGTGTACAACACGGCATTGATCGGAAATTTTGTGTCATGGCTTAAGTTGTGTATGAATTGGCAACACTGTGGTTATTAAAATATTTGACTAAAAAATTTTCTATAATGAGCTTTGATGGCAAAAATGTATTATTCAATTATTTGATCAAATGGTAGTATTGATTGGCAAAACTGTATTATTCAGTTATTTGATCAAATTTATGTTATATGAACTTTCTAAATTGTGAAATGGAATTGTGAACTATTTGATTTGTGAATTGTCAATAAAAGATTTATGTATCGCTTTTCAAATTGTTATTGTGCACCACTGAGTAAATTTTACTCAGCGATAGCTTTCATTCTTTATGTGACAGTGAGCGAGCGATGACTAGGTTGCTAGTGCTTCAGTGAGAGATCATCAGGTATATTGAGTATACCATATTTTGCATTTTGTATTATAATGTATGATCACTGTATGTATATAGTGTTATTGGTTTTGAGCAGTTGTAAATTAAAATTGTACATTGAAGTTGTAAAATAAATTGTAAATTATTTTGGGCTTGTAAAATTTGTACCATATTTTTTTTATCTCAGCCTTTGGAAATATTTAAAAAATTATTGTGGTTTTGAGTTGAGAAACATATTGTGTTGACTAAATGTTGGAGTTTGAGATTGAGAAATATATTTGAAGTGCTTTTTCACAGGTTTTTGAAGAACTTCTTTATTCAAAATACAGATGGCACTCCGCCAAAATTTTTACAGAAATTACTAATAATTCAAATGTGTTAGCTGTTTCACTTCAGTTCAAAAAAGTTTTTAACACTTGTAAATAGTGCTCACCAATGTAAAAAGAAGTAAGAAAAGTTTTAAAATCCCTTGTAGTGTATTTAATGGGTTATCAGTAGACGAAGTTGGTAATTCATTAGGTATACTACGGGATCATGTCATGCCTTACAGAGGGGTTGGGTGTGACATGTTTTAGTGGTATCAGAGCTAGTTTTTAAATTCTGTTTTCACCTATAATTTGAATATTCTTTCTTCATAGTACAACTACTCAATTTCATTGTTTGATACATACAGTACATTACATTATAAATATGCATTAACAGGAGGAAATCTCCTTGTGTTATTTGTTCAGGAGGTCTAAGATCCTCGAATTGACTATGGAACAGGGTGATCGTTCAGTCGATTAATCGATAGAGGATGAGGTACAAGTTGAGGCCCCAGCTCCACAAAGTGTCAAAGGCCCGACTGTACTAGTTTTACTGGTACAAATTACTGCACAAATGGCCCAGCAAATGGTCACTTTCTTTCAACAAATGGCTGATAATCTGTCAGCCCAAGCCCAAGTACAGACACAACCCCCACAAGGGCAACATGAAATAGAGAAAAGGGAGAAACCTATGGGTCAGAGCTCAAGCAGTAATTTGAGAAAGAGAAAAGAATTTGAGGAGCCCCGAGCTCAAGGATATAACAGAGGTGGATCATCAAGGCAGAGACCACCAAGGTCCAGTCGTCGAACAACTAGAAGTTCCTACCCTCCTTGCCAATGTGAAACTTGTGGTGGAAATCATGGTGGGGTATGCTATAAGGCCATAGGAGCCTGTTATAACTGTGGAGGCATAGGACACTTTGCCAGGGCGCACCGGTGCAGTAGGGTGGACCACCTCCTACTGCTGCTGAAGGGTTAGTTCAGAGCCCTGTCACCAGAGGTTCACAACTACCCAGTAGAGGTAGAGGCAGGGGTAGAGGTAACCCAGCAGGTAGCCAAGGCACAGTGAAATAATCAGAGCAAGACAGTGCTCCAGTCAGAGTCTATGCAATGAGACAAAGAGAAGAAGCCAAGACATCTGATGTTGTGGCTGGTACCTTCTCAACTTTTAATCAAGATGTGTTTGTGTTATTTGATCAGGGTTCTACCCATTCTTATGTGAGTGCTAGCATCATTGATTGCATTGTTGTTCCATATACAAAAAAAAAAAAAAAAAGAACTTTGAGGTGCTAATAACCAGTCTATTAGGACAAGAGGTCAGGGTTAATATAATGTATAGGGATTGTCCTTTGGTGATCGAAGGACATACTTTTCTGTTTGATCTCATTGAAATGCCCTTCAGAGATTATGATATCATCTTGGGCATGGATTGGTTAGCCAGGCATCACGCCATGATTGACTATAGACTGAAGACAGTCACTTTTGGTCTCCCTCAGTACAGTGAAGTGGTAATATGCGGGGAGAGGCAGTTATTGCCATCGAACATCATTTTGGCTGCACTAGCCAAAAAAATGATTAGAAAGGGGTGTGAAGCATACTTGGCACATGTGGTAGACACCCAAGTGGGGAGTCCAGCATTGAGGGACATCCCTACAGTATATGACTTTCTAGATGTGTTTTCTGATGAATTGCCAGGATTACCTCTAGAAAGAGAGGCGCAGTTTGAAATTAATGTTATGCCTGGTGTGGATCCAATCTCCATAACACCATATAGAATGGCACCAGCAGAGTTGAAGGAGTTGAAGATACAGTTGCAAGAACTACTTGAAAAGGGCTTCATCTGCCCTAGCGTGTCACCATGGGGAGCGCCAGTATTGTTTGTTAAGAAGAAGGATGGCACTCTTCGTTTGTGTATTGTTTGACCTGGGGTCTGCATACTTTTATGTTAGTGTTAGAACTATATGTTCTGTTGTTATTCCTTTACAGGGGAATAAATTTTGATGCATTCGTGATTAGTCCTTTAAGATAAGGATTGTGATAATAAGTGAAATAGGTTTTGAAAGAGTTTATCGGTGAAAAGTATTTTCTAACATACCATAAATTATAAAGCTAATTGGTGAGCCTACTTAATATAAGGCAAGAAGATGTAAAAGTAAGTTACAGTAATAGAATTACTCTAGAGGAGGGCAAGGATGTTACTGTTAGTAATTGTTAATGGATATTGTAATCAGAATAACATTCGAATATCAGTAAATGCGAAAAGGATAAAATATCAGAAAATTTGATCTATTGGGATGTATCGTAGTAACTATGCAATGTTCTTGATGTTTATACTGTAAGCTGCAGATTATAGTACTAACTTGAGATTATTGTGTAGAGCTACGTACTACTCGATAGTACACCTAGATGAGAATAGTTGCCAACGGCATCTGTTTTGGTATAGTTATGCCAGGACAGAATTTAATTGTTAGAAATAAGTTTGAAAATCCTACTGAGGGATTTAAAACTCAATAGTTAGAAAATCGAAAGGTTATAGTTTAGTACAGAAGGAAGTAAGTTATAGAATATTAAAAGATAAAAAGAGCTATGGAAGTAGAAATTTGAACAGTTGATTCAGATATAACAAAGAAATGTTACGAATGTGAGGAAGACTATTGACTAGAATGGTTAGAGGACCAATGACTAGATAAATCATTCTAACATGACCTCAAAGGTGATTCAAGAAGGAACATGAACCGAAATATTAGATAGCTCAATAGCAAGAGAAGATTGGTGTTATACAAAAAAATTAAATGTTGTATTAGATTGATAAAATTCTTATACAAATTAGAGGGAAAGAAGGTTATACGATCATATAGAAAGGATAAAATAAATGTATGACTATTGTAAGATGGCTATTGGGTAAAATTTCGTGGATGAAATTTATTTTGAGGGGGGGAGAATCGTAACACCCCTATGTTCGGTAGTGCATTCTACTGTTCCTATGACCAGTGTTGTCCGGACAGCTAGGATGCCTAGAACTACACTTAGATATTGACGAGGAGACATAAAATAATGAAATACAAGAAAAGAAAATACAAGAAAAATAAAGGAAAAATAATAGCAATGAAATGTAGCCAAGTTAAACGAGCCGAGAACCCTAGCGATGGGTGACCGCACCAGGAAGTCGCGGCGTGGACCATTGATTAGCCCTGGACCGCGGAGAACCCTGGAAAATATTTTTAGGACTTAAATAAATGTCTATTGAAGTATAAATACCATTAGAAATATCAAAGAAAAAATTAATTAATTAGAATAAAGAAAATTGAGAAATCGAGAAAACGACAAAACCCGATGTTACCGAAAAATCGGGAATGCAACCCGAACAGGGGCATTGTGGTCATTTGACACCCCAAGTTGTCTTTTGACCTAAATATCCATTAAAAATAAGTAGTATTAAATTTTGGGAACCCCATGAAAAAGGAAATCAAATATGTAATGAAAATAAGAGAAATTAAGGGGTATGAGTTAGAATAATTAAAAGTTGATTAATTAAATAATTAACTTTGAGTTAGTGGAGATTAGTGGGACATATAAATAGAGATAAGTGGACTGAATTTTCCACTAACCACTTCATCTCCTTCACTCCTCCATTGATGGTCGAAATGAAGCTCCCAAAAACACCATAGCCAAATTGCATGCAAACTCCCATTTCACCACCTTCAAGCCATGATCTTCACAAGTTCTCTTCATTAAAGTTAATCCTCACACCATGGGCAGTAGATACGCAGCAAGAAGATCAAGTTTTTGAGAGGTTTTGAAGAGTTTCCAAAGAGGTAAGTATGTGTTTTTTTATTATTTCTTCATTAAAGTTTGTGAGGATGTTATGGGTACTTATATTGTGAAGAGATTTTTGAGGTTTGATGTTTAAAGGGAGATGTGCATTTTTGGCAGCCATGGAAACTCCTTAAGGGCAGTTTATTCTTACTTGTAAATGGTACATTAAAGGGTTGATTAAGTGTTTATGTGTGTAGGAATTAATTTGGGTGATGTATACTAAGTATATGTGAATGTGTACTTGAATTTGGAAACTTGGAAATTAATGGAGAGTGATGTATGAATCGGCAGCTTGAATGGTGAACCATAAAAATGTTATTTCATGGTTTGGTATATGGAATATTAATGTTGAATTATGGTACTTGCTATGGCAGCTTGTGTATATGTATGATGGTGTGAGGTTGGACATGTAAATGAGCTAGGTTAGGTGATTGAATTGTTTGTAATTTGAACTTGAAAAATTCTGTACTATAAGGTGCATATTGAGTGTGGTTATAAGCTGCCAAAATGACCAACAATGTGAAGTCAAATGTGTTTAGGTTATGGTACAAACCAGAATTGGCATGAATGTGTAGTTTGGTAAGTGTTAAATGTATCCTTTAATGAGTAATGAACAAAATGCAATAGGGCAATTTATGTTTTGGGCCTAGAACCTTAAGTGTGTGGCTCTAATTGGTATGAGACCAGTTGGAGGTGAAATTAGGCACAAAAAATGCCAACTTTCATGAAGGAAGCTTGCCAAAATTCTGCTTGTAAGGTAACTTGAAAAATGACCGAATCCGGATTAGTGCATTTAAGGCCTGAAAATTGACTATTTGGGCAGTAGTTAGTGTTTTGGACGTAACTCACTCAAAACAGGTCCAATTGACCTGAAAGTTTTTACCATGAATAGTTGAGACATATATCTACAAGTCTTATGAAGACAAAAATGCCCAGAAATGACCACAAGTAAGTCAAGTAGCTTGCACAAGTTCGGGTCCAAAAACTAGACGAACCAAAATTGACCTAAAATGACTTAAAGTGACCAATTTTGGCACATTCTGACCAGCAATAGTAAAATGACCATAACTTGGTCTAGTAAACTCAGAATGACCTAAAACTTTGCCCCACGTGCAATAAGACATAGATCTACAAGTTTGTAGTTTTGACCAAAACTCAAAAATCGAGGGAACTAGGTCATCCGGCTAGATCAAATTAGTATACCGGAATCCGGCAAATTGCAATAAAACGCAATATACATGGAAATGAATTGGGTAACATGTACCACCCCTAAAAGGCTACAAATGTGACATATTGGTAACATTAAAACCTAATTCACTAAGAATGCATCAGGGGTCGACATCTTAGGTTGACTAAGGAAATAATAAAACTCAATGAATTAATTATTAAGCATTATCGTTAGAGACAGTTTAAATGAGTACTGAAACACTTCAAATTGTGTTTCTCAGTTAGCAAAGACTCAGGGAAGGGAAGGAAACACTGAGTAAGAGCCAAGAGACGGTTATCAGAGGTTTGTGCAAAATAGTTATTTCTTTTGAATTTTTCAATTGAAATAAATTATGATTTTTTGTATGTTATTGTTTTACATTGTGTTTGTGCACAATAGTTATTTCTTTTGAATTTTTCAATTGAAATAAACTATGATTATTTGTATGTTATTGTTTTAAATTGTGTTTGTGCACAATAATTTTCATTTCTTATTTTCTACTTAAAAATTTATTTGAACATTATAGTTTTAAATTGTGTCTGTGCATAATACTTTTTATATTCACTGCTTTTACTAGAAAATTTATTTGGAGAAATGAGTTATGAATAATTTTTTATTTTTTTGACTTTGAGAATCTTATTTGGAAATTATTGTGTTGCCTACTTTGCAAATGGAAATTTTGAGATAAATATGATTTGTGATTCGTATGAAATATTTAAATATTGTGATTTGGAATTTTTTTGATTCACACTTGGCATGACACTGTTACTATGTTCCTCCTCCATTTATGGGGTGAGTGTGATTATATTCCTCCCTACTTGACTTACTAGTCTGGGGTGAGTATGATTATTTTCCTCCCTCTTTGGTTTACCAGTTGAGGTTGTAGATCGGATGAGTACTCATTAGATAGCTAGCCACCTCCCTCATTGATTTCGATTAGTGGGGTTGTAGATTGCTTTATCGTGGTGTACAACACGGCATTGATCGGAAATTTTGTGTCATGGCTTAAGTTGTGTATGAATTGGCAACACTGTGTTTATTAAATTATTTGACTCAAAATTTTTCTATAATGAGCTTTGATGGCAAAACTGTATTATTCAATTATTTGATCAAATGGTATTATTGATTGGAAAAACTATATTATTCAGTTATTTGATCAAATTTGTGTTATATGAACTTTGTAAATTGTGAAATGGAATTGTGAACTATTTGATTTGTGAATTGTCAATAAAAGATTTATGTATCGCATTTCAAATTGTTATTGTGCACCACTGAGTAAATTTTACTCAATAAAGCTTTCATTCTTTGTCGCGCAGTAGACAGATGACAGGCGAGAGACTAGGTTGCTAGTGCTTCAGTGAGAGATCATCGGGTATATTGAGTATACCATATTTTTCATTTTGTATTATAATGTATGATCACTTTATGTATATAGTGTTCTTGGTTTTGAGTAGTTGTAAATTAAAATTGTACATTGAAGTTGTAAAATAAATTGTAATTTATTTTGGGTTTGTAAAATTTGTACCATATTTCTTTTATCTCAGCCTTTGAAAATATTTAAAAAATTATTATGGCTTTGAGTTGAGAAACATATTGTGTTGACTAAATGTTGGAGTTTGAGATTGAGAAATATATTTGAAGTGCTCTTTTACAGGTTTTTGAAAAACCGCTTTATTCAAAATACAGATGGCACTCCGCCAAAATTTTTACAGAAATTACTAATAATTCAAATGTGTTAGCTGTTTTACTTCAGTTCGAAAAAGTTTTTAACACCTGTAAATAGTGCTCACCACTGTAAAAAGAAGTAAGAAAAGTTTTAAAATCCTTGTAGTGTATTTAATGGGTTATCAGTAGACGAAGTTGGTAATTCATTAGGTATACTACGGGATCATGTCATGCCTTACAGAGGAGTAGGGTGTGACACACCCCTTACCCATCTACAGTGTCGCCGAGCAAGTTATGTCACAGTGTGCCGGAACACAAGATTTTAACTCATTGATATTTATGATTCCAAAATTTATTTATTTATAGGTCACTAAGTGAAACTTGTGAAATTGATATCAATTACATCATTTATTGAAATTTTAAATTTATTTGAGGTTCCGAAGATTTTTCAGAAAATCTAGCAAAGTGCCGGCTAAAATTAGAGAAAACAGTTCTTTGAAACTTGTGAAAAACACTTCCAAATATTTTTCCAATCATACTCAACTCCAAATAATCATTATCATCTCAACATTTGTCAATAATTTTCATTCATTCAATCTATATCATGTCACACCCTACCCCTCAGTAAGATGTAACATGATCCCGTAGTACATCTAATGAATTACCATACTTCGCCTACTGGTAACCCATTAAATATACTACAAGAGATTTTAAAACAATTTTCTTACTTTTTGAAAATGGTGAGCTTTTACAGCAGGTATTAAAAACATTTACTTAAAGTTTAAAGACTAGTTAAAATTTTTGTACATTTTTATTTTATGTAAATTTTTAAAAAATTTTCGGCAGAGTGCCGTCTATATTTGGGAAAATCAATTCTTCAAAACCTGTGAAAAACATTTCCAAATAATTCATTTCATTTCATTAAAATCAGCCACTACCACAACACAAATCAACATCATTTCTCCCAACTCCATAATTCAAAACAATTCTCAATTCAAAAGTCTTCAAAACTTTATTAAATAACTTCATTTATATTCCACTAAAGAAAAATTAATTTACATTCATTACAATACTCAAAAATAAGTTTGAACATCACAATAATTTGTATTTCATTACATACCAAAATAATATTACAAAAGTTTTATACATCTGCTCAAATAATTTACATACATATATTTATATGCATAATCAAAATCTAATATACAAGGGTATACCTAATAATATACCCGAGGCTAGTCACAAGCAGTCTTTAAGGTGCAGCTGCAGAAATCTCACTCAACTACTCTATCTCTACTCTCACCTGTGACAGCATACAAAGCTATCGCTGAGTGGTGAACTCAGTGGTGCACAACTATAATTTAAAATGTAATACAATATACATTGACAATCATTATACCAAAAATTTTGGAATCTCAAAACTTAACTAATTCCCAAATGTCAAAATTTTCATTTCCAATAATAATAGTCACTTGTTAAAATAACCTTAATCAAAATTTCAATTTGTCAAATCTCAACTGAACAATAAAAATAATTTCTGCAATTATGGAAATAAACAATTATTTTAACAAAATCATTTGTGCACAATCTCATTTAAAATCACAATTTCTTATCAATCAAAATCCATTCTTTATCTCACTAACTATGCAAGACTAATCTGAAAGGGCCACCTTCGAGGTGATTCTTGTTAGTAGTATGCCCTAGAGCATATCATTTAGTATGTATCTTGTACATATTTTTATTAATAAAAGGCATTTCCACTTTTCCATTTACATAATATATTTATGTGTAATAGAAAAGGTCCATTGATATTTTGTTAGAAAATATTATTCTTAAGTTGTTAAGAATATGAGTGACAATATTTCTAGCACAAAGTATCATAAATAGGTTCATAATCAAGGATACTTCATAATAAGGACATGACTTATCCAGAAAGATTGTATTCATGTTTATTCCCAAGTTATTTATATGAGATATAAATAAGATGGAATGGTGAGTCTCATGCCATATAACAAACATGATAGGCACTTATAAATGATAAGTAGGCCGAACCAGTGACACTTATGACAAGCACATGGAGTTTACTCTTGTCAATGTTTTGTCATAAATCATATCAGTGCATATAATCTTTAGACCTGAGATAACACAGTTATCTTGTATATAGGTAGTTTGAGTTTGATACTGCTTCCATACTTGTACTGTGTATGGGTATATGGGCATTTGTTAGCTCCTATTAGTTATATATGGAGGTAGGTGTTGATCAAGATGGAATCTGTTCCTCTAAGTAAATAGAGATAAAATCCTATGTTCATCTAATTGTTCTTGATGTTTCAAGTTCCTGGCCAGGACAGATAGATTTATTCAGAAAAGAGTTTCTGATGAGAAAATCTTTCAATCAAGAACTGGAATTAAAAGAGAACATAATATTCATAGCAAATGGAGTTTGACATAAACCATGATTCCAGCTTGAGTTGGGATTTTGTAACAGAGAGATTCTAGTGCATGGTAACATATGATTATAGGTTCAATTAAGGTAAACCTTATTACTAATTGGGTGGCCATGGCATGTTATGCTAGGTGTTAACCATGGTCTATGAGGTGCATAAAATGATTTAGAGAAATCATTTATGGTAAGAAAGAGTTCTGATGATATCAAGAGTTGATATCATGTCTCATTGCCAATTAGTGATGAGCCTAGTAAGTCACACACATACACAAGCTATCACCTATTTAAATATGATTGAATTAATTAATTAAAGAGTTTAATTGATTAATTAAATAGGTTTGGTTTGCAATTAAATTGCAAAGTCCCTAGCATGACTTGAAACCAAATCTAGATTATTGGATGTGTTGTATAGATTAAATTTTTATTTAAAGTGTTTAAATATGAATTTAATTAATGAGAAATTAATTAATAGAGGTTAATTAATTAATTTATATTTGATATAAATTAATTAGAAGAAGAGAAATAATTATTTTGGGTTGAGAACTCAAAATTAAGACACAGGGGCATTTTGGTCATTTCATAGTGTGACACGTGTCATCATGAGATGGTGACATATGGGATTACACATAAGCTTGCCAAATGTTTTTTAATCATGTAAGATGATTAAAATCAAGATTAAATATAGGTTTGACACTTGGCACAATGTGATTGGGTCACTTAAACCAAGAGCTAATCAAAGGGTGACATGTGGCAAGGGTTTAATGTGTTAACCTAGCTATTTAAGTATTGTTATGAAAAGAAAAAGAAACCAGCAGCCACTCCTCTCCTTTGTCACCCCACTTTGAGGCTTTTCATCTAATCTTCTTCATCTCTCATCAATTCAAAGAGATTAGCCATCAATCTCTTGAATTAAGAACACTAGAAATTATTTCTAGTGTCATGTTTACATCTCTAATCTCTTAAAAGGTAGAACTTGAATTTCTAATTAATAAAAAAAGCTTTAGAAGCTGTTCAAGGGCTGCCATAGGTGTTCTTGGTGTGGACAAGCTAGAGGGACAACATCTGGTGTCCTGAAGACGAATCTCAAAGGCAAAGACACGCTGCAGTGCATCAAGAGGTTAGTGTAATCGTTCTTGATTTAATTTAGGGTTCTAAAATTAATCTGATAAATTTTAAAATCTTAAATGGCAAATACAGATCCAAAAACATATTAAAAGAGTTTTAATATGTTGTTTATCATTGAAATCAAGTAGATAAAAATAAATCTTGCATGATGCATGTGACCCTAGGTGAAAATTTTTGAATTCAATGGTATAAACTTGTGTTTTTCACGCTTTCGTTCCTTCACTTGGTATCAGACCCACTATATTTGCCTTTTAGATTGTTGATTATATGATTTAATTGTGTGATTTGATCATGAGATGATTGACCCATTGCTAGTTGGATCAAGAGGTGTGGCGGCATGCTTGATGAACTCCAACATGGTGCGCATGGCTTCGGAAGATCATGGTGCGCATGGTTGTTATTAAATTCTGCAATTGTTGCATGATGAAAGGTTCATCATATGACTAATTAAAATGTTTAATTAGGATTTTTAATCACACAATTAAATTATGATTCAAATCAGAATTTTAAAAATTGTTTGAATGTGATTCAAATCTGAATTTTAAAAGTTGTTTAAATGTGATTCAAATCTGAATTTTTAAAGTTGTTTCAATCATATTTAAATCTGATTTTCTAAAATTGATTGAATAAAATTCAGATCTGATTTTTTAAAAAATATTTGAATGTGATTCAAATCTAATTTTTTTAAAAAATGTTTGAATGTGATTCAAATCTGAATTTTTTAAAGTTGTTTTAATGTAATTCAAATTTGAATTTTTAAATTTGTTTGAATGAGATTCAAATCTAAATTTTTAAATTTATTTGAATCATATTCAAATCTGAATTTTTAAGTTGAATATGAGATATTCAATTTAATTTAAATATGTATGTTTTATTTAATTGTTAAATAGTGATATGCAAGATGGATGATCATGGACTATAAAAGACCAATGTGATTAGATTTATTTCTTTTATGTTTCTTTGGGATTGTAAATTAATTAATTTATTTTAATTTATTTTGGGTATGTATTATTAAGTTTGTAATAATTTTTGGGCTGTAATTTCATTTATTTAAGTTCTTGTAAATTCGCCTTGGTATGCCAAGGATTACTATGTAATATTGGATTGCAAGAAGTTCAAGGAGGTCAAGAGCATTGGTGGGACTAGTGGGAGGAATTCAAGATCAAGTGTTGATTATGTACTCCTTCAGCAACTCTTGTAAAATGAATGAATGAATGAAATGCACCTAGGAATGCCCTGATTCAATTCTTGGTGGCTCAGAATTGAATCCCTTAGAAAGTCCATAATCATACCATATTTATTGCTCATCCATGAATGCATGAAATGTATGCTATTATATAATATATGCATGCTAATTGGATAACGTGCAAAGTGAGACCTTAATAGTAATTAGAATGACCATAAAATCTTCCAAACAAATGATTAAGTTGGAAATGCTATAATTAATAATTATAACATAGGCCCTCCATTGGGGCAATTATTTTAAGAAAATTAAAATAGTTGCATAAGATGCAATTAATTTAAGAGATTTTCTTAAGAATAATTGTTAAGCATGAGATGTTGTAAATATGTAAATGGTTTAGTGGCCAATATTGGATGTACCTGAGGACATTAAAATTTTTTGCATAATTACTGGCTCAATGGGATCAACTTAACTAATGCAAGATAAGTCAATAATGGATGTACCTGAGATTTTGAGTATTAGGGGCTAGGTAAAGGATTGAACCTCACATGAGATGTGATGGGCAAGGAGTTGCTCACTTATAGTTTATTGTAATTCCAATAATGGATGTACCTAAGGATGATCAATAGAATTATAAGAATTCAATCACCCACTAGAAATCCATCCAACTAGGATTTCCGTTTTCTACTTTGGAAGTGTAGGATTCGCTAAGTTAGTGGGAGGACCAATTTGATTAAAAGACCATAATCATTTTGGTTAATTACATGATACATTTACTAATTAATCTGGTTATTTTCTGCAGTTAATTTTCTGATAAAAATGAGCACAAAACAACCACCACCATCCAATATCCTTGCAAGCATACTTGATCACAATAGGTTGACAGGACCTAATCTGTTTGATTGGCTAAGAAATTTGAAACTTGTCCTGAACCTTGAACATATAGGATATGTTCTAGATTCAAATGTTCCTGGTCCCTTACCTCCAGAGGCCACACAAGTGGAACATGAAACTTTGGACAAGTGGAAGGAGCATGATATGAGAGCTAAGTGTTACATGCTTGCTTCTTTGAGTAATGAGTTACAGAAGCAACATGAGAACATGCAGAGTGCGAGTGAGATCCTCCTTCACCTACAAGATTTGTATGGTGAGCACAGCAGGAATGCTAGGTATGAGATATCTAGAAAGCTATTCCGTATGAGGATGTCTGAGGGACAGAATGTTGGGGATCATGTCCATAAGATGATTCAGCTGATTGAGCAGTTGGAACATCTTGACTTCAACATGGATTTCAAACTACAGATGGATTTGATCCTTCAGTCCCTTCCTGAGTCTTTTGGGAATTTTGTGACAAATTTCCATATGACTAAATAGGAATGCACCTTAGCTGGTTTACTTAACATGCTGGTTATTGCCCAAAAGAATATGCCAGCCAATAAAGGAAAAGAGGTAGCTTTGGTTGCATCTTCTTCTGCTGGAAAGTCCAACAAGAAGAAGGACAATAAGAAAAAGAAACCTCAGATTCCTGGTCCTTCCAAGAAAATAGCTAAACAGAAAAGGAAGACTAAAGCTGATAGAGGCAAAGGAAAGTGTTTCCACTACCAAAAGGATGGGCACTGGAAAAGGAATTGCCCAGAGTATCTTGCTTCTCTGAAGGACAAAAAGGATACACCTTCGGAAGTAGGCCGAACCAGTGACACTTGTGCCATATAACAAACATGATAGGCACTTATAAAGGATAAGTAGGCCGAACCAGTGACACTTATGACAAGCACATGGAGTTTACTCTTGTCAATGTTTTGTCATAAATCATATCAGTGCATATAATCTTTAGACCTGAGATAACACAGTTATATTGTATATAGGTAGTTTGAGTTTGATACTGCTTTCATACTTGTACTGTGTATGGGTATATGGGCATCTGTTGGCTCCTATTAGTTATATATGGAGGTAGGTGTTGATCAAGATGGAATCTGTTCCTCTAAGTAAATAGAGATAAAATCCTATGTTCATTTAATTGTTCTTGATGTTTCAAGTTCCTGACCAGGACAGATAGATTTATTCAGAAAAGAGTTTCTGATGAGAAAATCTTTTAATCAAGAACTGGAATTAAAAGAGAACATAATATTCATAACAAATGGAGTTTGACGTAAACCATGACTCCAGCTTGAGTTGGGATTTTGTAACAGAGAGATTCTAGTGCATGGTAACATATGATTATAGGTTCATTTAAGGTAAACCTTATTACTAATTGGGTGGCCATGGCATGCTATGCTAGGTGTTAACCATGGTCTATGAGGTGCATAAAATGATTTAGAGAAATCATTTATGGTAAGAAAGAGTTCTGATGATATTAAGAGTTGATATTATGTCTCATTGCCAATTAGTGATGAGCCTAGTAAGTCACACACATACACAAGTTATCATCTATTTAAATATGATTTAATTAATTAATTAAAGAGTTTAATTGATTAATTAAATAGGTTTGGTTTGCAATTAAATTGCAAAGTCCCTAGCATGACTTGAAACTAAATCTAGATTATTGGATGTGTAGTATAGATTAAATTTTTATTTAAAGTGTTTAAATATGAATTTAATTAATGAGAAATTAATTAATAGAGATTAATTAATTAATTTATATTTGATATAAATTAATTAGAAGAAGAGAAATAATTATTTTGGGTTGAGAACTCAAAATTAAGACACAGGGGCATTTTGGTCATTTCACAGTGTGACACGTGGCATCATGAGATGGTGACATATGGGATTACACATAAGCTTGCCAAATGTTTTTTAATCATGTAAGATGATTAAAATCAAGATTAAATATAGGTTTGACACTTGGCACAATGTGATTGGGTCACTTAAACCTAGAGCTAATCAAAGGGTGACATGTGGCAAGGGTTTAATATGTTAACCTAGCTATTTAAGTGTTGTTATGAAAAGAAAAAGAAACCAGCAGCCACTCCTCTCCTTTGTCACGCCACTTTGAGGCTTTTCATCTATTCTTCTTCATCTCTCATCAATTCAAAGAGATTAGCCATCAATCTCTTGAATTAAGAACACTAGAAATTGTTTCTAGTGTCCTGTTTACATCTCTAATCTCTTAAAAGGCAGAACTTGAATTTCTAATTAATAGAAAAAGCTTTAGAAGCTGTTCAAGGGCTGCCATAGGTGTTCTTGGTGTGGACAAGCTAGAGGGACAACATCTGGTGTCCTGAAGAAAAATCTCAAAGGCGCAGACACGCTGCAGTGCATCAAGAGGTTAGTTTAATCGTTCTTGATTTAATCTAGGGTTCTAAAATTAATTTGATTAATTTTAAAATCTTAAATGGCAAATACAGATCCAAAAACATATTAAAAGAGTTTTAATATGTTGTTTATCATTGAAATCAAATAGATAAAAATAAATCTTGCATAATGCATGTGACCCTAGGTGAAAATTTTTGAATTCAATGGTATAAACTTGTGTTTTTCACGCTTTCGTTCCTTCAATTCTAGCTCCCTATGGTTGGGGAGGTCAAATCGGGATTCTAACTCCCTATGGTCGGGGAGGTCGAATTATCGTGCACAGTACACAACACAGTAATGAAACTTCTGACAGCTCAATAACAAATACTTAGATCTAACCTCTAATAAGAAGAAGATCTAAGCCTGTGCACATACCATGGTATTCGAAACAAAATAAAGCTAACTCCATTGTCTTATTAACAAATGATATAGAGATGGTTAATAACCTAGTCAGGCATCTATAGTAAGATATAAAACCATATCATGCATTTCTTTTTCCTTTTGTGAGCTTAAATCAGAACACAATATTAATTCAAGATTAGTTCCAATATTCTACAATTTTTTTATGCTCATCACAATTCAAAACAAAATTTTATATTTTATTCATGCAAATTGCTCGTCACAATTCAAAACATAATTCCAACGCAATTTTCCAAACATAATTATCCAGTCCAAAACAATATTCAATAATTGTTGACATAATATTTCATAAAACTAAACTCATGCTTGTTATTCCAATTTCAATAATCATTGAAATAAATTCCATAATTGACAAACATAGTGCATAAGGAAAAATAAAATCATTTAATTACATAAAATATTCAAAACAAATTCAATTAAAAACTAGTTGTGCACAAACCTCTTTTGTCGACTCAATTTACTCAAACTTTTATTTCTCCTTCGAAAATCCCTTTCCAACTGAAACACATAAATTTAAAGTGCTTCAGTATCCATTTCTAACACTTAAATTTTAACAATCTCTTTGCAGACTTATCCTACCTATTACGGTTTATAAATTTCGGGTCTTTCACATTTTTGTGTATGGTGGCAATATTCATGTCCAATTTTTAATTTTCTATACTTAATAGGTTTATTAGTTCTAATTTCACCCATATACCACATTTTGGGTGTCAACTTTGTTGGCATTGATTGCCAATTCAATTTCTAAGTCTCCTAAGAGAAATTACAATTTTTCAGTTTTGGTCCCCTGTATTCTACTGTTCTATTGGTCTAGTTACTGTGAGAATTTGGCTAAGTGTCCTTCATCAAAGTTGTTCTTTATTATCTTAGCTTTAATTCTATTTTTGAATCACTCCATTTGGAGTTTAGTAACCCAAGTTATGCCTATTTTCCTAAGGCTGGCCGGATTTGGTGTTACCCAGAATTCTAGGCATTTTCTGGCTATTGGCAGTTTTTGGAGTGTTGATTGCAGGTGGTTTTTCAGATAGGTTATGGTCAAAATTTGGGTTTGTTTTCTTCATGAAAGTTGTAGGGCTATGTCTCAAATTTCTATCGGTATAAAATTCAGGTCATTTGGACCTTCCTAGTCCAAGTTATGGTAATTTAAGTAACTACTATTCATTTGGTGATTTTTGTACAAGGCAGTGTGCCCAATTCTAGATTTGGCCTAATTGTTCACTAAGTTATGGTCATTTTCTGGGCATAATTCCTGAATGAAAAATGGTCCATTTTGTGTCTAGTTTCATTCCCAATTGACCTCACATCAATTGGATTGGTAAATTTCCAGTTTTGGTCCCTGAAAAGGACCTAGGTCAAGCTATCTGCATATTGACGCTAACCAATCCAAATTGAAACTTATTTCTAACAATTCACACACATCACAAATGGTTACAATTGACCATTTCTCAACTCAAATAAGGTCATTTACATCCATTGACTATTTTCTACAATTTTTCTCCCAAACCCTAAGTCAAGAACCCTAATTTTTTCCAAGTGTTTCAATTTATGCAATTAAGGTATCTAAACATTCTCTACACACTTAATTGAACTTGTACACATATTTTATCAAACCAAAACACATCATTTCACACTACCACCATGGCAGCTGAATTTGATTAAGGTTCTAACATGCTTGATTTTATTTCATTTTTCTCAATTTTCTAAGTTAATTCAAGTATATATGCATGAATATAAGGAGAGATTAGATGATTTAAACTAACCTCTTTATGTAGCTTCTTCCTCTTAAATTTTTCCACCTTCTTCTTGAATTTTTCTTTCTTCAATCTTCTTTTCAAGGCTTAATTACTAGTTTTCTTTAAGGAAAGTAGGGGATTTATGGTTGAAATTAGGGTTTAGGAAGCTTAACCATAAGCTTCCATGGTGGAAATTGAGAGAAATTTGTGAGAGAGAGAGATGAGTGAAGTGTGGTAGCACACTAGGGAAGAAGAAGACCAAAATGATTTTTTTTTTCTTTTCTTTTTGTTATTTTATGCTTTATTTAACAAGAATTGACTTAGTCAATTTTGTAGGGAAAAATTAAAATACCCTTTATGATGTCACACTAATGATGTAACCATGATGTAATAAACTTTTTTCTAGATCCCATAATTTTCTTTTCTCTGATTTTATTGGACAGTTAGGTCAAAAGTCATCTCTAGGGGTAAATTGACCAATTTGCCCCTCGCCAGTCTCATCCGGATTGCAAGTTATTCGATATTTCTTCTTGATCCCTGACCTAATTTTTTGACCTACTTAAAAATTCTTTTTCATGATTTTCTCTTTTCCACTGTGTTCGCAATAGTCCTAAGGACCACAATGTCACATTTTCCGTTTCAGAATTCGGGTTACGATTGACCTCGTAGTCATTTCCCGGGAAGATCACCCACCACTGTGACTCCCGGCTCATTTAACTTTTTATGCTTTGCTTTCCTTCTTTATACTTAACTATTTGGCAATTACTAATTATTTGCATTCAGGGCTTATCTAGTTGTCTTACATGTGATTCTAATCCCCTTAATTGTTCGGACCGATACCGGTCACCGGAACAGTAAAATATATCAGGCTATGCAAATAGGGGTGTTACATATCATATATAATTTAATTTGAACTCAAGTTTATGAAGGCAATACTTAATTTCATTAATTTACAATACAAAATAATACAAGTGATTATAATTTACATGATAATATAAAGACCTAAATACAAAATATAATTTACAAAGATACAAAAGAGACAGAAACACAAAAGAAAATCCCAGTGCCCTACCAAAATACACTGCAGATGAGAGGTGACACAGAACACTAGCAGATCTGACTCTCACCCTGTCTGGGGTCTACTAGGCTCACGCTCCGTATCTCCTATACCTACGCGTGGCAAAAGCAACGTGCTAAGCAATACTGCTTAGTGGTGCCAATAATAAAACAAAAATAACTAAAATGAAATAAACATGTAGAGTGTATACTGTCATTTTATCCAGACCGAGTTTCTGGCAATTATATTATAGTAATATGATACTTTTTATGTTAATCATTTGAGTTAAAATTTGATAAATTTATTTTGATTGCTCAAGTAACCTATACTAGTCGACTGAACTAGATAAACAGGTAAACTAGTACTGGGTACCAAGTACCTCGGGCCGTCACACCATCGGCCACAATGTGTCTCCCAGTATGCAACAGAACAGCTAATGAGCTGTAATAATTATTAGGTATGAAACCAAGTATAGAAATCTTAATCAAAATAGCCAAACGCTATTATATCACAGAATGGCACGAAAGGCCATAAAACACAGAATGGCATGAAGCCACATGCAGTACTGCTAACAGAACCCTATTGACATGCCAACCTATCCAAACCAATCTTACTAGGTCTACTAGGGCATATTACAAAGCACTTAATTAAATATTTGTGTTTAACATGTAAGGTTCTTATTTATTTTACTATTTGAGTCAAAATATTGACTTTTTCATATATAATAGTTACATGAGTTCTAACCACATGAAATTACCACATTTTGGTTCACAAAAGTGTTGGCAATGGTTGCCAATCAATACTTAAATCCAATAGGAAATAAATTAAAATTTTCAGTTTTGGGTGTTAGAGTTCACTGTTCCATTAGGCAGTTCTAAAATGAGAATTTTGTCAAATGTTCTTAATCAAAGTTGTTCCTTTATGTGTCTTCTTTAATTTCCTTTTTGAATCACACCATTTGAAGTTTTCTAGCTCAAGTCATGCTAATTTCTTTAAGGCTGGCCGAATTGTATCTACCCAGAATTTCTAGGAAAAATGGTTCTGGCAGTTTTGATACTCTAATTTTTGATAGCAATTCAGATGGGTTATGTTCAGAATTTGGTTTGGTGTTCTTCATGAAAGTTGTTCTAAATTGTCTAAGCTTTTCATTGATATAAATTTTAGGTCAATTGGACGTTTCTACACTAAGTTATGACCATTTGAACAAATACTGTTCATTTAGTCATTTTCCAGGGACAGTATGTTGGTCACCTGGATTAGGGTAGTATTTAGGTCAACTTGGGTTGGTTTTCTTGTTAGTAGTATGCCCTAGAGCATATCATTTAGTATGTATCTTGTACATATTTTTATTAATAAAAGGCATTTCCACTTTTCCGTTTACATAATATATTTATGTGTAATAGAAAAGGTCTATTGATATTTTGTTAGAAATATTATTCTTAAGTTGTTAAGAATATGAGTGACAATATTTCTAGCACAAAGTATCATAAATAGGTTCACAATCGAGGATACTTCATAATAAGGACATAACTTATCCAGAAAGATTGTATTCATATTTGTTCCTAAGTTATTTATATGAGATATAAATAAGATGGAATGGTGAGTCTCATGCCATATAACAAACATGATAGGCACTTATAAATGATAAGTAGGCCGAACCAGTGACACTTATGACAAGCACATGGAGTTTACTCTTGTTAATGTTTTGTCATAAATCATATCAGTACATATGTAATCTTTAGACCTGAGATAGCACAGTTATCTTGTATATAGGTAGTTTGAGTTTGATACTGCTTTCATACTTGTACTATGTATGGGTATATGGGCATCTGTTGGCTTCTACTAGTTATATATGGAGGTAGGTGTTAATCAAGATGGAATATGTTCCTCTAAGTAAATAGAGATAAAATCCTATGTTCATTTAATTGTTCTTGATGTTTCAAGTTCCTAGCCAGGACAGATAGATTTATTCAGAAAAGAGTTTCTAATGAGAAAATCTTTTTAATCAAGAACTCGAATTAAAAGAGAACATAATATTCATAGCAAATGGAGTTTGACATAAACTATGACTCCAGCCTGAGTTGGGATTTTGTAACAGAGAGATTCTAGTGCATGGTAACATATGATTATAGGTTCATTTAAGGTAACTTTATTACTAATTGGGTGGCCATGGCATGCTATGCTAGGTGTTAACCATGGTCTATGAGGTTCATAAAATAATTTAGAGAAATCATTTATTGTAAGAAAGAGTTCTGATAATATTAAGAGTTGATATCATGTCTCATTGCCAATTAGTGATGAGCCTAGTAAGTCACACATATACACAAGTTATCACCTATTTAAATATGAATTTAATTAGTGAGAAATTAATTTATAGAGATTAATTAATTAATTTATATTTGATATAAATTAGAAGAAGAAAAATAATTATTTTGGGTTAAGAACTCAAAATTAAGACAGAGGGGCATTTTGGTCATTTCACAGTGTGACACGTGGCACCATGAGATGGTGACACATGGGATTACACATAAGCTTGCCAAATGTTTTTTTAATCATATAAGATGATTAAAATCAAGATTAAATATAGGTTTGACACTTGGCACAATGTGATTGGGTCACTTAAACCTAGAGCTAATCAAAGGGTGACATGTGGCAAGGGTTTAATGTGTTAACCTAGCTATATAAGTGTTGTTATGAAAAAGAAAAACAACCAGCAGCCACTCCTCTCCTTTTTCATGCCATTTTGAGGCTCTCCATCTATTCTTCTTCATCTCTCATTAATTCAAAGAGATTAGTCATCAATCTCTTGAATTAAGAACACTAGAAATTGTTTCTAGTGTCCTGTTTACATCTCTAATCTCTTAAAAGGCAGAACTTGAATTTCTAATTAATAGAAAAAGCTTTAGAAGCTTTTCAAGGGCTGCCATATGTGTTCTCGGTGTGGACAACCTAGAGGGACAACATTTGGTGTCCTAAAGACAAATCTCAAAGGCGCAGACACGCTGCAGTGCATCAAGAGGTTAGTGTAATCGTTCTTGATTTAATCTAGGGTTCTTAAATTAATCTGATTAATTTTAAAATCTTAAATGGCAAATATAGATCCAAAAACATGTTAAAAGAGTTTTAATATGTTGTTTATCATTGAAATCAAATAGATAAAAATAAATCTTGCATGATGAATGTGACCCTAGGTGAAAATTTTTGAATTCAATGGTATAAACTTGTGTTTTTCATGCTTTCGTTCCTTTAATTGGTATCAGAGCCACTATATTTGTCATTTAGATTGATGTTTATATGATTTAATTGTGTGTTTGATCATGAGATCAAAAGTTCATTGCTGGTTGCAAAGCCAAGATGGTGGCACAAATGATGAACACCATCGTCCACATGGTTGATGCACCACAATGTTGTGCAAAGGTAAATGGATGGTGAATGTGCAATTGTTGTATGATCTAAGATCCATTTTATGTCTTATTAAATTGCTTAATTATAATTTTAATCACGCAATTAAATTATGATTCAAATCAGAATTTTAAAAATTGTTTGAATGTGATTCAAATATGAATTTTAAAAGTTGTTTGAATGTGATTCAAATCTGAATTTTTAAAGTTGTTTGAATCATATTTAAATCTGATTTTTTAAAATTGATTGAATAAAATTCAGATCTGATTTTTTAAAAAATGTTTGAATGTGATTCAAATCTAATTTTAAAAAAAAATGTTTGAATGTGATTCAAATCTGAATTTTTTAAAGTTGTTTGAATGTAATTCAAATTTGAATTTTTAAATTTGTTTGAATGAGATTCAAATCTGAATTTTTAAATTTATTTGAATCATATTCAAATCTGGATTTTTAAGTTGAATATGAGATATTCAATTTAATTTAAGTATATATGTTTTATTTAATTGTTAAATAGTGATATGCAAGATGGATGATCATGGACTATAAAAGACCAATGTGATTAGATTTATTTCTTTTATGTTTCTTTGGAATTGTAAATTAATTAATTTATTTTAATTTATTTTGGGTATGTATTATTAAGTTTGTAATAATTTTTGGGTTGTAATTTCATTTATTTAAGTTCTTGTAAATTCGCCTTGGTATGCCAAGGATTACTATGTAATATTGGATTGCAAGAAGTTCAAGGAGGTCAAGAGCATTGGTGGGACCAGTGGGAGGAATTCAAGATCAAGTGTTGATTATGTACTCCTTCAGCAACTCTTGTAAAATGAATGAATGAATGAAATGCACCTAGGAATGCCCTGATTCAATTCTTGGTGGCTCAGAATTGAATCCCTTAGAAAGTCCATGATCATACCATATTTATTGCTTATCCATGAATGCATAAAATGTATGCTATTATATAATATATGCATGCTAATTGGATAATGTGCAAAGTGAGACCTTAATAGTAATTAGAATGACCATAAAATCTTTCAAACAAATGATTAAGTTGGAAATGCTATAATTAAAGTAATTATAACATAGGCCCTCCATAGGGGCAATTATTTTAAGAAATTTTAAATAGTTGCATAAGATGCAATTAATTTAAGAGATTTTCTTAAGAATATTTGTTAAGCATGAGATGTTGTAAATATGTAAATAGTTTGGTGGCCAATATTGGATGTACCTGAGGACATTAAAATTATTTGCATAATTACTGGCTCAATGGGATCAACTTAACTAATGCAAGATAAATCAATAATGGATGTACCTAAGATTTTGAGCATTAGGGGCTAGGTAAAGGATTGAACCTTACATGAGATGTGATGGGCAAGGAGTTCCTCACTTATAGTTTCTTGTAATTCCAATAATGGATGTACCTGAGGATGATCAATAGAATTATAAGAATTTAATCACCCACTAGAAATCCAACCAACTAGGATTTCCGTTTTCTACTTTAGAAGTGTAGGATTTGCTAAGTTAGTGGGAGGACCAATTTGATTAAAAGACCATAATCATTTTGGTTAATTACATGATACATTTACTAATTAATCTGGATATTTTCTGCAGTTAATTTTCTGATAAAAATGAGCATAAAACAACCACCACCATCCAATATCCTTGCAAGCATACTTCATCGCAATAGGTTGATAGGACCTAATCTGTCTGATTGGCTAAGAAATTTGAAACTTGTCCTGAACCTTGAACATATAGGATATGTTCTAGATTCAAATGTTCCTAGTCCCTTACCTCCAGAGGCCACACAAGAGGAACATGAAACTTTGGATAAGTGGAAGGAGCATGATATGAGAGCTAAGTGTTACATGCTTGCTTCCATGAGTAATGAGTTACAAAAGCAGCATGAGAACATGTTGAGTGCGAGTGAGATCCTCCTTCACCTACAAGAGTTGTATGGTGAGCACAGCAGGAATGCTAGGTATGAGATATCTAGACAGCTATTCCGTATGAGGATGTCTGAGGGACATAATGTTGGGGATCATGTCCACAAGATCATTCGGTTGATTGAGCAGTTGAAACATCTTGACTTCAACATGGATTTCCAACTACAGACGGATTTGATCCTTCAGTCCCTTCCTGAGTCTTTTGGCAATTTTGTGACAAATTTCCATATGACTCAACAGGAATGCACCTTAGCTGGTTTACTCAACATGCTGGTTATTGCCCAAAAGAATATGCCGAGCAATAAAGGAAAAGAGGTAGCTTTGATTGCATTTTCTTCTGCTGGAAAGTCCAACAAGAAGAAGGGCAATAAGAAAAAGAAACCAGGAATGATGGAGGCAAAAAAAAGTGTTTTCACTGCCAAAAGGATGGGCACTAGAAAAGAAACTACCCAGAGTATCTTGCTTCTCTGAAGGACAAGAAGGATACACCTTCGGAAGGTATGTCCATATCTTGTTATTTAGATTTTGATGATACTCATAGTTCATCTACAGCTTGGGTTTTAGATATCAGGTGCGCTTCTCACATTTCTAATGATATGCAGGAACTAGCAAATAGTAGCAGCTTGCGTTCTCAAGATATTAGAGTCCAGATTGGCAATGGCTAAACTGTTGAAGCTTTAGCCATAGGATCTAAATCTTTTTACATGTTTGGACATGTTTTGTGTTTGAATAATATTTTATATGTACCTGATGCTTTTAGGAACATCATTTCTATATCTAGTTTGACTAGAAATGGCTATGAATTTCAGTTCACAGATGATGTTTGCAATATTTATTTTGGAAATAAATATGTTAGTTCGGGTTATATGAATGATGGTCTTTATTATTTGGATAATAATGAAAAACACAAATTGAATGCAAGTGATCTAAAAGAATGCAATGCCATGGTGAAAACCAACTCAAGTTCAAAATATATTTGGCACTTAAGGTTATGTCATGTTATAGAAGATAGGATTGCAAAACTGGAGAAAATAGGGATTCTATCCTTATTGGGCTCTGAGCCTACTCCAACTTGTGAATCTTGCCTTTAGGGCACAATGACTAGATCACCCTTTGTTGGACAAGGAATAAGAGCTGAAAATATTTTGGAACTAATACATAGTGATGTATGTGGTCCATTTTAAGAAATGGCTAGAGGGGGCTTTCATTATTTTATTACCTTTACTAATGATAAATCAAGATTTGGGTATTTGTATTTGATGAAATACAAACATGAATCCTTTGAAAAGTTTAAAGAATTTAAATCTGAAGTAGAAAATCAAACAGGAAAGAGTATTAAAGCTCTTCGATCAGATCGTGGAGATGAATATTTAAGTACTAAATTTGATGAATACTTGAGACAGCATGGCATTGTTTCTCAGCTGACTCCTCCAGGAACGCCACAGGTGAATGGTGTATCTGAAAGGAGAAATCGTACCCTATTGGATATGGTACGTAGTATGATAAGCTATACTGATATGCCAATCTTCTTTTGGGGATTTGCATTAGAATCAGCTTTGTATATTCTGAATAGGATTCCATCAAAATCAGTTTCTTCCACACCTTATGAGATATGGCATGGAAGAAAACCAAGTCTTAAGCATGTTAAGATTTGGGGTTGTCCAGCTTATATCAAAAAGCTGAACACTGATAAATTGGAGACCAGATCAGAAAAAGGTTGATTTGTTGGATATCCAAAAGATAGTTTTGGATATTATTTTTGGGTGAGATATCCAAAAGCTGAACACCTACTTCGCAAAAGTTGTGATAAGTAGAGATGCCACATTCTTGAACAACAATTTGTTCAATAAGGAGGCAAAATACGGAAAATAGAGTTAGAATTGGATAATACTGACCAACCAACAGATCAGATGGATATAGATCCATCTAGTCAACCTATACCTGTTGATGAAACATCTACAGCTATTCCTCGTAGAACAACCAGGGTATCTCACCCACCAGTGAGATATGATTTTCTTTATGAAGAAGAACAAGAGTTGTCTATTCATGAAGAAGTAGATCATGGAGATGTCCACTTACCTATGAAGAAGCTATATCAGATATAGACTCTTCAAAATGGATTGATGCTATGAAATTCGAGATTGATTCCATATATAAGAATCAAGTTTGGCATCTTGTTGACCCACCTAAAGGTATTGTACCTATAGGGAACAAATGGGTTTTCAAGAAGAAAATTGGTTCTGATGGAAAGGTAGAGACCTATAAGGCAAGGCTAGTAGCGAAAGGGTTTTGCCAAAGGTAAGGTGTCGACCTGACTTTCTCGCCTGTTGCCATGCTTAAATCAATTAGGATTTTATTAGCAATAGCTGCATACTATGATTATGAGATTTGGCAGATGGATGTCAAAACAGCTTTTCTCAATGGATACATTGAAGAAAACATTTTCATGGAACAACCTAGGGGTTTTGAATCCCAAGATGGTTCCAAGGTATGCAAGCTAAAGCGATCCATTTATGGGTTAAAACAAACTTCGAGGAGTTGGAACATCCGTTTTGATGAAGCCATTAAATCCTTTGGTTTTATCAAAAATGAGGATGAGCCATGTGTATATAAGAAGGTTAGTGACAGTGCTATCACTTTCCTTGTCTTATATGTGGATGACATACTGTTAATGAGTAATGACACAGGTATGTTGACAACTAGAAAAGTATGGTTGTCAAATACATTCTCCATGAAAGACTTAGGGGAGGCATCCTATATTCTTGGGATTCGCATATATAGAGATAGAGCGAAAAGAATAATTGGTTTATCCCAAAGTCTATACTTTGAAAAGGTGTTAAAGAGGTTTAACACGCTTGATTCCAAGAGAGGATTGTTACCAGTGAGACATGGTACCCACCTTTCTAAAGAAATGTCTCCAAAGACACCTGAAAAAAGAGATAAGATGGCCAGGATTCCATATGCATCGGCTATTGGAAGTTTAATGTATGCAATATTGTATACTAGGCCGAATATCGCATATGCTATTAGTTTGACTAGCAGGTATCAATCCAATCCAGGTTTGGAACATTGGATAGCTGTCAAGAATATCCTTAAGTACTTGAGAAGAACTAAGGATTTATTCTTGATTTATGGAGGTGGAGACTTACAATTGGATGGTTATACTGATTCTTATTTCCAATCAGATATCGATGATAGAAAGTCTACCTCTGGATATGTGTTCATTTGTAATGGAGGTGTAGTCAGTTGGAAGAGTTCCAAACAGAGCACGACTGCAGATTCCACTACAGAGGCTAAGTATATTACAGCATCAGATGCTGCAAAGGAAGTTGTTTGGATAAAGAAGTTTGTGATAGAACTTACAGTAGTTCCTTCCATTGAGTCAGCAGTTCCACTACATTGTGACAACAATGGAGCAGTCATACAGGCTAAGGAACCAAGGTCTCACCAGAAATCCAAACACATAGAAAGGCGCTATCACATTATCAGAGAAATAGTTGGGCGAGGCGATGTAGCCATGCAGAAAATAGCATCAGCTAAAAATCCAGCTGATCCATTCACTAAGCCTATGTCACAGACTCAGTTAGACCGACATCTTGAGAAGATAGGTCTAAGATATTGTAATGAATGGCTCTAGTGCTATTGGGAGATCGTTAGTAGTATGCCCTAGAGCATATCATTTAGTATGTATCTTGTACATATTTTTATTAATAAAAGGCATTTCCACTTTTCCGTTTACATAATATATTTATGTGTAATATAAAAGGTCCATTGATATTTTGTTAGAAATATTATTCTTAAGTTGTTAAGAATATGAGTGACAATATTTCTAGCACAAAGTATCATAAATAGGTTCACAATCGAGGATACTTCATAATAAGGACATGACTTATCCAGAAAGATTGTATTCATATTTGTTCCCAAGTTATTTATATGAGATATAAATAAGATAGAATGGTGAGTCTCATGCCATATAACAAACATGATAGGCACTTATAAATGATAAGTAGGCCGAACCAGTGACACTTATGACAAGCACATGGAGTTTACTCTTGTCAATGTTTTGTCACAAATCATATCAGTGCATATAATCTTTAGACCTGAGATAGCACAGTTATCTTGTATATAGGTAGTTTGAGTTTGATACTGCTTTCATACTTGTACTATGTATGGGTATATGGGCATCTGTTGGCTCCTACTAGTTATATATGGAGGTAGGTGTTAATCAAGATGGAATCTGTTCCTCTAAGTAAATAGAGATAAAATCCTATGTTCATTTAATTGTTCTTGATGTTTCAAGTTCCTGGCCAGGACAGACAGATTTATTCAGAAAAGAGTTTCTGATGAGAAAATCTTTTTGATCAAGAACTGGAATTAAAAGAGAACATAATATTCATAGCAAATGGAGTTTGACATAAACCATGACTACAGCTTGAGTTGGGATTTTGTAACAGAGAGATTCTAGTGCATGGTAACATATGATTATAGGTTCATTTAAGGTAACTTCATTACTACTTGGGTGGCCATGGCATGCTATGCTAGGTGTTAACCATGGTTTATGAGGTTCATAAAATGATTTAGAGAAATTGTTTATGGTAAGAAAGAGTTCTAATGATATTAAGAGTTGATATCATGTCTCATTGCCAATTAGTGATGAGCCTAGTAAGTCACACATATACACAAGTTATCACCAATTTAAATATGAATTTAATTAGTGAGAAATTAATTTATAGAGATTAATTAATTAATTTATATTTGATATAAATTAGAATAAGAAAAATAATTATTTTGGGTTAAGAACTCAAAATTAAGACACAGGGGCATTTTGGTCATCTCACAGTGTGACACGTGGCACCATGAGATGGTGACACATGGGATTACACATAAGCTTGCCAGATGATTTTTTAATCATGTAAGATGATTAAAATCAAGATTAAATATAGGTTTGACACTTGGCACAATTTGATTGGGTCACTTAAACCTAGAGCTAATCAAAGGGTGACATGTGGCAAGGGTTTAATGTGTTAACCTAGCTATATAAGTGTTGTTATGAAAAAGAAAAACAAACAGCAGCCACTCCTCTCTTTTTTCACGCCATTTTGAGGCTCTCCATCTATTCTTCTTCATCCCTCATCAATTCAAAGAGACTAGTCATCAATCTCTTGAATTAAGAACACTAGAAATTGTTTCTAGTGTCCTGTTTACATCTCTAATCTCTTAAAAGGCAGAACTTGAATTTCTAATTAATAGAAAAAGCTTTAAAAGCTGTTCAAGGGCTGTCATATGTGTTCTTGGTGTGGACAAGCTAGAGGGACAACATTTGGTGTCCTAAAGACAAATCTCAAAGGCGCAGACACGCTGCAGTGCATCAAGAGGTTAGTATAATCGTTCTTGATTTAATCTAGGGTTCTAAAATTAATCTGATTAATTTTAAAATCTTAAATGACAAATACATATCCAAAAACATATTAAAAGAGTTTTAATATGTTGTTTATCATTGAAATCAAATAGATAAAAATAAATCTTGCATGATGCATGTGACCCTAGGTGAAAATTTTTAAATTCAATGGTATAAACTTGTGTTTTTCACGCTTCCGTTCCTTCATTTCTGGGCAGGGTTTCTTCACCAAAGTTGTGCCATTATGTGTCTAGTTTGATGTCCAATTGGCCTTTCACCAATTGAACCTACACCTTTTAAGTTACAGCTGTCCCAACTTGCTGGACTCACACTCAGCCCTCCAGGTCACTCAGTGCAGCATACCTAACCTCAATTCCATTGTCATAAATCACTTCAATTCCTCATCAAATATAGCCAAATGGTCACTAATTGACCATTACAATTTTCATATACCATTACATGAGCAAACCCTAATTTTGCTCAAGTCTCCAAGTTTTCAAGTTCCATTCATGCATTAAACTTGCACTTAAATGTTCAATTACTCAACTCATGTCAAGGGCAGCTCACATACCACTTTGTTTCAAGGAAATTCATCAAACCCTAACCATCCCTAAGCTACCAAAATTGTAGGGATGCATACACATAAATTTTATTCTATTTTTCTTACAATTTCAACTTATCTCATGTCCTTAAACATGAATTAAGTGAGAGAGATAAGAAATTGGACACTAACCTTGAATGGAGTCAATTCCAAGCTTGCAAAAACTCTTCTTTTTTACTTCTTTTTGCTCCCAAAATCTTCACTAAGATGAAATATTAAGGTTTTATGTTGTAAACTTAGGGTTTGGTTGAAGAAAAACCAAGGAACTTAAGCTTTAGTAAACAAGAAAATGGAGGAGAGAGAAAAGAATATGGTTCGGCCAAGAGAAAAGAAAGATGGCTGATGGCTTGTTCCAGATTTTTTACTTCTTCTCATTCTTTTTAATGCATTATAAATTTATTTATTGAATTTTGATTGGCCAAAAATTTTTAAATGACCTCATGCTTACTTAATAATTCAATATTATCTTATTTCTTTTCTTTTCTTTTCTTTACTACTCACTTTTAAATTTCATTTTTAGCAATGTTTATTCATATTTGATATCATATAATTTATGTACTTAATTGGATAAGTTGGTCAAAAATCATCTCTGAAAACGAAATGATCAAAATGCCCTCCGTTTGGCTTAACGAGCTAAAATTATGTATACTGATTGATTAAATTTTTCTTGTGTTTTCTTAGCATTTTGTTGTCATTGAAACCCCGATAATCCTTCCCTAAAATCTCAAAAATTATTTCATGGAGTTTTCCCTGGGTCTAGGGTTGCTAACGGCCTTCGCCGTCACTTCCTGTTAGGGTCACTCATCACTGGGGCTACGGCTCATTTAACCTTAGTGCATTTCATTTCTAAAAATTTTCCTTAATTTTTCTTATCATTATTTGATTTATTTATAACTCCTTACTCTAGTCTAATTATGATTCCAAATATTC
This sequence comes from Hevea brasiliensis, assembly GCF_030052815.1. Lineage (NCBI taxonomy): Eukaryota > Viridiplantae > Streptophyta > Magnoliopsida > Malpighiales > Euphorbiaceae > Hevea > Hevea brasiliensis. Next base: position 53,884,485 of record NC_079498.1, read on the forward strand.
TAGCTGTCCGGACTAACATTGGTCATCGGAACAGTAGAACGTACGTGTAACACCCCTATGTTCCGTAGTGCGTTCTGCTGTTCCGGTGACTAGTGTCTGTCCGGACAGCTAGGATACTTGGAATTATATTTAAATATTAATGAGGAGAAATAAAATAATAAAATATAAGAAAAGAAAATACAAGAAAAATAAAGGAAAAATAATAGCAATGAAATGAAACTAAGTTGAACGAGCCAGCACCGCAGCGATGGGTGACCGCACAGGGAAGTTACGGCTTAGGTAATAGCCGACCCCTAGACTGCAGGAAACCCGCGTAATTTAATTTTGAGACATAATTAAAGACTTATTGAAGTATAAATATCCTTTGAAATATCAAAGAAAAATTAATTAATTAGTACAAAAAAAAAACGAGAAATCGAGAAAATAACAAAAATTGGTGTTACCGAAAAATCAGGAATACACCCCGAATAGGGGCATTGTGGTCATTTGACACCTAGAGTTGACTTTTGACCTCAACGTCCATTAAAAATAAGTGGTATTACACCTTGAAAATGTCATGAAAAATAAAAATGTGGTACATTATTTAAATAGTGCAAGAAATGAGGCAAATGTGTAAATTATGGAACTTTAACTAATTAAATCATTAATTTATGGTTAGTGCTCCACTAAGTGGGATTAGTGGACATATAAAACCAAGTGGACAGCATGCAAATTCACTTTCTTCCTCATTTTTTTCACTTTTCCCAATTGCTTTCTCAAGTTCTTCCATGGCCAAATGTTCTTCCAAGCTTCCTCCATGGCCATTCATGCAAAAGCTTAAATCTACCATGATTCAAGCCATATTTCTTCAAACTCCCTTCATTAAAATTGGTCTTCACACCATGGGCAGTATGTGGGCAGCAAAAAGGAGAGGAAATTCCATGGATTTGTGAAGCTCAAGTTAAGGTTAGTGCTTAATTTTTCCATTTACCTTCACTAATCCTTGTGTTGAGCTTTGGGTAAGTTGAATTGCTAAGAAAAATTGAGGAAATGATGAGTATTGGTGAACCTTAGTTTTGGCAGCCATGAAAATGCATGGTTAGTGACTTATTCTTATATGTATTTGATGGGAATTAAGGTTGATTAACTCAAATAGAAGTGGTAGTAGGTTAATGTCCAAGTATGTGCATGTTAGTGCTTGAATTAAGGGTTTGAAATGGGATCTTGATGCTTTGGCAAACTGCCATGTTTGGCAGCCTATAATATCATGAATTTGTGTGTGTGAATATGAAGTTTATTAATGAAATATGATAGTGTTGAATTGTGGGCAGTTTGTATAATTGCCATGGAAGTGTATGTGTAAAATAAGTGTTGATGTACATTAAATTTGGGTGGATGTGAATGTTAGACTTTAATGGTCAATTGTGTGCATTGAGCACTTGAGTGTTCTGCCCAATATACTCGCTGGAATTGTGTTTAGTATTTGTAGAAGTGCTATGAATAAATAATGAAGTCATGAGGAGGAGGAGGAATGTCAAATTGGAAGTGTAATTGTCTTGTGTAGGTTGTGTATGTTGGCAGCACCTAAATTAGGTCATAAGTGAAAAACTGTGAACCCAATTGGTATGAGGCCAATAGGGGGTGAAACTAGACACCAAATAGGCCACCTTTCATGGAGAAATGTTGCTAAAATTCTGCTTAGAAACTGATCTTAAAAATGACCAAATCCGGATTAATGACTTGAAAGCCTAAAAATTGACCATTTGAGCAGCAGTTAGTTTTTTTACCATAACTTACTCAAAATAGGTCGAAATGATCTGAAATTTTTACCATGAAAAGTTTAGACATAGATCTACAATTCCTATGAAGACACCAAATCCCAGAAATGGCCAGAACCATGCCAAATAGCTTGCAAAATTTCAGGTACCAAAACTGGCCGAACCAAAAGTGACCTAAAAATGACCTAAAGTTACCATTTTGGTGCATTCTGTTCAGCATTGGTAAATTGACCATAACTTGGTCTACACACCTCAGAATGACCTAAAATTTTGCCCTGCGTGCAATAAGACATGGACCTACAAGTTTATAGTTTGGACCGGAACCTGAAAACTGAGGGAACTAGGTTGTCCGGCTAGGTTACCGAAATCCGGTAAATTGCAATAAAATGCAATACACTTGGAAATGAAATTGGTAACATATACCAATACTAAAGGGCTATAAAATGTGAGATATTGGTAACATTAGAATTGACTCACATAGAGTGCATCAAGGGTCAACATTATAGGTTGCCTAATGAAATGAATTGAAGGGAATAGTACCAAGAAAATTTAAATATTAGATTTTATTGTTAGAAACAAATTCATTGAGTACTGAAACACTTTAAATTGTGTGTTCCAGTTGAAAAGGATATTGAAAAGCATAACGAACACTGAGTCAGGGCCAAGAGACATATATCAGAGGTCTGTGCATAATACTTTTTATATTCACTACTTTTACTAGAAAATTTATTTGGAGAAATGAGTTATGAATAATTTTTTATTGTTTTGGCTTTGGGAATCTTAATTGGAAATTATTGTGTTGCCTACTTTGCAAATGGAAATTTTGAGATAAAATATGATTTGTGGTTTGTATGAAATATTTAAATATTGTGATTTGAAATTGTTTTGATTCATACTTGGCATGACAATGTTACTATGTTCCTCCTCCATTTATGGGGTGAGTGTGATTCTATTCCTCCCTTTTTGACTTGCCAGTCTGAGGTGAGTGTGGATGAGTTCTCATTATCTAGCTAGCTTCCTCCCTCATTGATTTCGATTAGTGGGGTGAGTGTGCCTTGTTGTGGTGTACAACATGGCATGTTCGGAAAAATTTGTGTCATAGCCTAAATTGTGTTATTGATTGGCAAAACTGTGTTACTCAGTTATTTGATCAAATTGTGTTATTGATTAGCAAAACTGTGTTACTCAGTTATTTGATCAAATTGTGTTATTAATTGGTAATACTGTGTTATTCAGTTATTTGATTAAATTTGTGTTATATGAGCTTTGAAAAATTATGAATTGTTTGGATTGTAAATTGTCAATAAAAGTTTTACATACTGCATTTTAAATTGTTATTGTGCACCACTGAGTAAATTTTACTCAGCGATAGCTTTTCATTACTGTCGCAGGTAGACAGACTGACAGGGCAGCAGACTAGGCTGCTAATGCTACATTGAGAGTTCATCGGGTATATTGAGTATACCATATTTTGTATTTTGTATTTTAATGTATGTTCACTGTATGTATATATTGTTTTTGGTTTTGAGTAGTTGTAAATTAAAATTGTAAATTAAAATTGTACATTAAAATTGTACATTAAAGTTGTAAACTAAATTTGTAAATTATTTTGGCTTGTAAATATTGTGATATATTTCTTTTATTTCAGCTTTTGAAAACACTGGAAAATTATTGTGGATTTGAGTTGACAAATGTTGAGAAACTTGTTGTATTGATTGGATATTGGAGTTTGGGGATTGAACAAAATATTGGAAGTGCTTTTTACAGGTTTTTGAAGAGGTGTTTTATTCAAAATACAGATGGCACTCTGTCAAAATTTTTACAGAAATTATTAATACTTCAAATATGTTATCTGGTTTCACTTCAGTTAAAAAAATTTTAACACCTGTAAATAGTGCTCACCACTGTAAAAAGAAGTAAGAAATGGTTTAAAATCCCTTGTAGTGTATTTAATGGGTTATCAGTAGACGAAGTTAGTAATTCATTAAATATACTACGGGATCATGTTATGCCTTACGGATGGGTAGGGTGTGACATGTTTTAGTTGTATCAGAGCTAGTTTTTAAATTCTGTTTTGACATGTAATTTGAATATTCTTTCTTCATAGTACAACTGCTCAATGTCATCGTTTGATACATACAGTACATTACATTATAAATATGCACTAACAGGAGGAAATCTCCTTGTGTTGGTTGTATAGGGAATAAAAAATCCTGTGAAAAGATATGGAATAGAAAATCCTGTGAAAAGATATGGAAGAGAAAAATGAGATAATAGAACAGTCTGTGATAGCAGAAGTACAAGTTGAGGCCCCAGCTCCACAAAGTATCGAAGGCACGACTGTACCAGTTTTACCTGTACAAATTACTGCACAAATGGTCCAACTAATGGCCACTTTCTTTCAACAAATGGCTGATAATCTGTCAGCCCAAGCCTAAGTACGAACCCAACCACCACAAGGGCAGCGTTAAATAGAGAAGACGGAGAAACCTATGGGTCAGAGCTCGAGCAGCAATTTGGGGAAGAGAAAAGAAATTGAGGAGCCCCGAGCTCAGGGATATAACAGAGGTGGATCATCAGGACAAAGACCATCAAGGTCTAGTCGTCGAACAACCAGAAGTTCCTAGCCTCCCCGCCAATTTGAAACTTGTGGTAGAAATCATGGTGGGGTATGCTACAAGGCAATAGGAGCCTGTTATAACTGTGGAGGCACAGGACACTTTGCCAAGGACTGCACCAGTGCCCGTAGAGTTGGGCCACCTCCTACTACTGTCGAAGGATCAGTTCAAAATCCTATCATTAGAGGTTCATAACCACCTAGCAGAGGTAGAGGCAAGGGTAAAGGTAGTCCATCAAGCAACCAAGGCACAGTGAATCAGTCAGAGTCTATGCAATGAGACAGAGAGAAGAGGCTGAGACTTTTGACATTGTTACTGGTACTTTCTCAATTAGTAACTAAGATATATATATATGTATTGTTTGACCTGGGGTTTGCATACTTTTATGTTAGTGTTAGAACTATATGTTCTGTTGTTATTCCTTTACAAGGAAATAAATTTTGATTCATTAATGATTAGTCCTTTAAGATAAGGATTGTGATAATAAGTGAAATTAGTTTTGGAAGAGTTTATCGATGAAAAGTATTTTTTAACACACCATAAATTATAAAGCTAATTGGTGAGCCTACTTAATGTAAGGCAAGAGGACATAAAAGTAAGTTGCGGTAATAGAATTGCTCTAGATGAGGGCAGAGATGTTACTGTTAGTAATTGTTAATGAATATTGTAATCAGAATAAGATTCGAATATCAGTAAATTCAAAAAGGATAAAATATAGGAAAATTTGATCTATTGGAATGTATCGTAGTAACTATGCAATGTTCTTGATGTTTATACTGTAAGCTGCAGATTACAGCACTGACTTGAGATTATTGTGTAGAGCTACATATTACCCGATAATGCACTAAGATGAGAATAGTTGCCAACAGCATCTGTATTGGTATAGTTATGTCAGGACAAAATTTTATTGTTGGAAATGAGTTTGGAAATCCTACTTAGGGATTTAAAACTCAAAAGTTAGGATATCGAAAGGTTATAGTTTAGTACAAAAGGAAGTAAGTTATAGAATATTAATAGATAAAAAGAGTTATGGAAGTAAAAATTTGAACAGTTGATTCCGATATAACAAAGAAATGTTACGAATGTGAGTAAGATTGTTGACTAGAATGGTCAAAGGACCCATGATTAGATAAATAATTTTAACATGACCTCAATGGTCATTCAAAAAAGGAACATGAATCGAAATATTAGACGAAACAATAGTAAGAAAAGATTAGTGCTATATAAACAAAGTAAATGTTATATTAGATTGTTAAAAGTTTTACACAAATTCAGAGGAAAGAAGATTATACAATCATATAGAAAGGAGAAAATAAACGTTTGAATATTGTAAGACGGCCATTGGGTAAAATTTCACGGACGAAATTTATTTTAAGGGGCAGAGAATTGTAACACCCCTATGTTCAGTAGTGCGTTCTACTATTCCGGTGACCAGTGTCTGTCTGGACAGCTAGAATGCTTGGAATTACATTTAAATATTAGTGAGGAGACATAAAATAATTAAATACAAGAAAATTAAATACAAGAAAAACAAAGAAAAAATAATAACAATGAAATGAAACTAAGTTAAACGAGCCAGCACCACAGCGATGGGTGACTGCACGAAAAAGTTACGGCGCAAGCAATAGCCAACCCTTGGACTGCAGGGAACCCTCGGAATTTAATTTTGAGACATAATTAAAGACTTATTGAAGTATAAATGTCCTTAGAAATATCAAAGAAAAATTAATTAATTAGTACAAAGAAAAACAAGAAATCGAGAAAATAACAAAAATTGGTGTTACCGAAAAATCAGGAATACAACCCGAATAGGGGCATTGTGGTTATTTGACACCTGGAGTTAACTTTTGACCTCAATGTCCATTAAAAATAAGTGGTAGTACACTTTAAAAATGTCATGAAAAATAAAAATGTGGTACATTATTTAAATAGTGAAAAAAATGAGGCAAATGTGCAAATTAAGGAACTTTAACTAATCAAATCATTAATTTATGGTTAGTGCTCCACTAAGTGGGATTAGTGGATATATAAAACCAAGTGGACAGCATGCAAATTCACTTTCTTCCTCATTTTTTTCACTTTGCCCAATTGCTTTCTCAAGTTCTTCCATGGCCAAATGTTCTTCCAAGCTTCCTCCATGGCCATTCATGCATAAGCTCAAATCTACCATGATTCAAGCCATATTTCTTCAAACTCCCTTCATTAAAAGTGGTCTTCACACCATGGCCAGTATTTGGGCAGCAAAAATGAGAGGAAATTCCATGGATTTGTGAAGCTCAAGTTGAGGTTAGTGCTTAATCTTTCCATTTACCTTCACTAATGCTTGTGTTGAGCTTTGGGTAAGTTGAATTGCTAAGAAAAATTGAAGAAATGATGAGTATTGATAAACCTTAGTTTTGGCAGCCATGAAAATGCATGGTTAGTGGCATATTTTTATATTTATTTGATGGGAATTAAGGTTGATTAACTCAAATAGAAGTAGTAGTAGTAGGTTAATGTCCAAGTGTATGCATGTTAGTGCTTGAATTAAGGGTTTCAAATGGGACCTTGATGCTTTGGAAAACTGCCATGATTGGCAGCCTATAATATCATGAATGTGTGTTGTGAATATAAAGTTTATTAATAAAATATGATGGTGTTGAATTGTGGGTAGTTTGTATAATTGCCATGGAAGTGTATGTGTAAAATAAGTGTTGATGTACATTGAATTTGGGTGGATGTGAATGTTGGACTTTAATGGTGAATTGTGTGCATTGAGCACTTGAGTGTTCTGCCCAATATGCTTGATGGAATTGTGTTTAGTATTTGTAGAAGTGCTATGAATAAATAATGAAGTCATGAGGAGGAGGAGGAATGTCAAATTGGAAGTGTAATTGTCTTGTGCAGGTTGTGTATATTGACAGCACCTAAATTAGGTCATAAGTGCAAAACTGTGAACCCAATTGGTATGAAGCCAATGGGGGGTGAAACTAAACACCAAATAGGCCAACTTTCATGTAGAAATATTGTCAAAATTCTGCCTAGAAACTGACCTTAAAAATGACCAAATCCGGATTAGTGACTTGAAAGCCTGAAAATAGACCATTTGAGCAGTAGTTAGTGTTTTGACCATAACTTACTCAAAACAACTCCAAATGACCTGAAATTTTTACCATGAATGGTCTAGACATAGATCTACAATTCTTATGAAGACACCAAAGCCAAGAAATGGCCAGAACTAAGCCAAATAGCTTGCACAATTTCAGATACCAAAATTGGCTGAACCAAAAGTGACCTAAAAATGACCTAAAGTTACCATTTTGGTGCATTCTGTCCAGCATTGGTAAATTGACCATAACTTGGTCTACAAACTCAGAATGACCTGAAATTTTGCCCCGCGTGCAATAAAACATAGACCTACAAGTTTTTAGGTTGGATCGGAACCCAAAAACCGAGGGAACTAGGTCGTCCGGCTACGTCAAAATAGTATACCGAAATCTAGTAAATTGCAATAAAATGCAATACACTTGGAAATGAAATTGGTAACATATACCAACACTAAAGGGCTATAAAATATGACATATTGGTAACATTAGAATTAACTCACTTAGAATGCATCAAGGGTCAACATTATAGGTTGACTAATGAAATGAATTGAAGGGAATAATACCAAGAAAATTTAAATATTAGATTTTAATGTTAGAAACAAATTTATTGCATACTAAAACACTTTAAATTGTGTATTTCAGTTGAAAAGGATATTGAGAAGCATAAGGAACACTGAGTCAGGGCCAAGAGACATATATCAAAGGTTTGTGCACAATACTTTTTATATTCACTGCTTTTACTATAAAATTTATTTGGAGAAATGAGTTATGATTAATTTTTTATCGTTTTGGCTTTAGGAATCTTAATTGGAAATTATTGTGTTGCCTACTTTGCAAATGGAAATTTTGAGATAAAATATGATTTGTGGTTTGTATGAAATATTTAAATATTGTGATTTGGAATTGTTTTGATTCACACTTAGCATGACAATGTTACTATGTTCCTCCTCCATTTATGGGGTGAGTATGATTATATTCCTCCCTCTTTGACTTGCCAGTCTGAGGTGAGTGTGGATGAGTTCTCATTATCTAGCTAGCTTCCTCCCTCATTGATTTCGATTAGTGGGGTGAGTGTGCCTTGTCGTGGTGTACAACACGGCATGTTCAGAAAAATTTGTGTCATGGCCTAAATTGTGTTATTGATTGGCAAAACTGTGTGACTCAGTTATTTGATCAAATTGTGTTATTGCTTAGAAAAACTGTGTTACTCAGTTATTTGATCAAATTTTGTTATTGATTGGGAACACTGTGTTGTTCAGTTATTTGATCAAATTTGTGTTATATGAGCTTTGAAAAATTGTGAATTGTTTGGATTGTAAATTGTCAATAAAAGTTTTACATACCGCATTTTAAATTGTTATTGTGCACCACTGAGTAAACAATAAAAGTTTTAGATACCGCATTTTAAATTGTTATTGTGCACCACTGAGTAAATTTTACTCAGTGATAGTTTTTCATTCTTTGTCGCAGTAGACAATGGTGGCGAGCGTGAGACTAGGCTACTAGTGCTACATTGAGAGTTCATCGGGTATATTGAGTATACCATATTTTGCATTTTGTATTATAATGTATGTTCACTGTATGTATATATTGTTCTTGGTTTTGAGCAGTTGTAAATTATAATTGTACATTAAAGTTGTAAACTAAATTTGTAAATTATTTTGGCTTGTAAATATTGTGATATATTTCTTTTATCTCAGCTTTTGAAAACACTGGAAAATTATTGTGGATTTGAGTTGACAAATGTTAAAAAACTTGTTGTGTTGATTGGATATTGGAGTTTGGGGATTGAACAAAATATTGAAAGTGCTTTTTACAGGTTTTTGAAGAAGTGTTTTATTCAAAATATAGATGGCACTCTGCCAAAATTTTTACAGAAATTATTAATACTTCAAATGTGTCATCTGGTTTCACTTCAGTTAAAAAAATATTAACACCTGTAAATAGTACTCACCACTGTAAAAAGAAGTAAGAAAATGTTTAAAATACCTTGTAGTGTATTTAATGGATTATCAGTAGACGAAGTTGGTAATTCATTAAGTATACTATGGGATCATGTTATGCCTTACGAAGGGGTAGGGTGTGACAGTATAGATTAGCTAAAGTGAGGATGTTACATTACCACAATGGTGAAAATGTCCATTGAACCTTCTATGTGTATGAGGGTAAGCAAATGGTCTCATATGACCAATCTTTTTATGTTCATTATGTGAATGTGAGCATGAGGCATAGTGAGTGTGATAATAGTTATGAGTCCTAGTAGCATGTCCCCTATGAAGGTTTGGCCTAGATGTAAGTCTCCTAGATGTATATGTCCTATTTACATTTTGTCTAGAAGCATGTTGATGAAATGAAGTCTTTCTAGTTTCATTACCACAAGATTTGTTTGGCTCTTGTCCTTTAGGATTGGAAATTTTTGGACTAGGCACTTGGGGACTAGGCTCATTAGAACTAGATGCTTTAACAAAGATAGTCTTGGAAGGAGGTGCTTGAGCAAATTTACCATAGCCAAGTCCATACTTGATGCTAGGAAACCTTTAAGAGTCCAAAATTGCATCAAGTTTGTCCTTTCCTTTAGCAAATTTGGAAAGACAAGTTTTTAGCTCAATAATTTTATTCTTCAATTTCTCATTTTCTAATGAGTACTCATCAACGGATTTTTGCATATCATCCCCTAAAGGGTTTATAATCCTTAGTTAAGGTCTCATTTTCCTTCCTCAAACTAACTACTTCCTTTTTCAAGAGCTTATTTTTCTTGTAACTTAATTCTAGTTCATTATTCATAGCTTTAAGAGCACTAACTAATTCATCATAAGAAAATTCAACAATATCATCATTTAAATTTACCTCATTAGAGCTTTCCTCCATTGCCATGAAGTACATGTTGGCAACTCCATCATTGATCTTTTTATTAGTAGTATGCCCTAGAGCATATCATTTAGTATGTATCTTGTACATGTTTTATTAATAAAAGGTATTTTCACTTTTTCGTTTATATAATATATTTATGTGTAATAGAAAAGGTCCATTAATATTTTGTTAGAAATTCTATTCTTAAGTTGTTAAGAATATGAATGAAAGTATTTCTAGCACAAAGTATCATAAATTGGTTCACAATCGAGGATACTTCACAATAAAGACATGACTTATCCAAAAAGATTGTATTCATGTTTGTTACCAATGTATTCATATGAGATATAAATAAGATGGAATGGCGAGTCTGATACCATATAACAAACATGATAGGCACTTATGCATGATAAGTAGGCCGAACCAGTGATATTTATGACAAGCACATGGAGTTTACTCTTGTCAATGCATTGTCATAAATCATATCAGTGCATATAATCTTTAGACCTGAGATAGCACAGTTATCTTATATATAGGTGGTTTGAGTTTAATACTGCTTTCATACTTGTACTGTGTATGGGTATATGGGCATGTGTTAGCTCCTACTAGTTATATATGGAGGTAGGTGTTGATCAAGATGGAATCTGTTACCCTAAGTAAATAGGGATAAAATCCTATATTCATTTGATTGTTCTTGATGTTTCAAGTTCCTGGCCAGGACCGATTGATTTAATCAGAAAAGAGTTTCTAATAAGAAAATCTTTTTAATCAAGAACTGGAATTATAAGAGAACATAATATTCATAGCAAATGGGGTTTGACATAAACCATGACTCCAGGTTGAATTGGGATTTTGTAACAGAGAGATTCTAGTGCATAGTAACATATGATTATAGGTTCATTTAAGGTAAACCTTTTTACTAGTTGGGTAGCTATGGCATGCTATGCTAGGTGTTAACCATAGTCTATGAGGTGCCTAAAATGATTTAGAGAAATCATTTATGGTAAGAAAGAGTTCTGATGATGTTAAGAGTTGATATCATATCTCATTGCCAATTAGTGATGAGCCTAGTAAGTCACACACATACACAAGTAATTACCAAGTTAAATGTGATTTAATTAATTAGTTAAAGTGTTTAATTGATTAATTAAATAGGTTTGGTTTGCAATTAGATTGCAAAGTCCCTAGTATGGCTTGAAACCAAATCTAGGTTATTGAATGTATAGTATAAATTAAATTTATTTTTAAAGTGTTTAAATATGAATTTAATTATGCGAAATTAATTAATAGAGATTAATTAATTAATTTATATTTGATATAAATTAATTAGAAGAAGAGAAATAATTATTTTGGGTTGAGAACTCAAAATTAAGACACAAGGGTATTTTGGTCATTTCACAGGGTGCCATGTGGCACCATGAGATGGTGACATATGGCACTATACATAAGCTTTCCATTTGTCTTTTAATCATGTAAGATGATCAAAGTCAAGATTAAATCTAAGTTTGACACTTGACATAATGTGATTGGGTCAATTAAATTAAGAGCTAATCAGAAGTTGACATGTGACAAGGGTTTTAAGTGATGACCTAGCTATATAAGGGAAAGGATGAAAGAATAAAAAAAAGGAAAAGCTACTATTTCTTTCTTTTGTGCCACCACCCAAAGAGCCTCTCCCCTCTCTTCTTCTTCATCTCTCATCAATTCAAAGAGAATTGCCAACATTCTCTTGAATTAAAATTGCTAGAAATCGTTTCTAGTGTGCTATATACATCTGTAATCTCTCTAAAGGCAAAACCTGAATTTCTAATTGATTGGAAAGGCTTGAGAAGCTATTCAAGGGGCTGCCAATGGTGATCTTGGTGTGGACAAGCTAAAGGGACAACATCTGATATCCTAAGTGCATCCCAAAGGTACTAAACACAACTACAGTGCATCAAAAGGTTAGTGCACTTGTTTTTTATTTAATCTAGGGTTCTAATAAATTAATCTGTTAATTCTAAAATCTTAAATGGCAAATGTAGATCCAAAAACATATTAAAAGAGTTTTAATATGTTGTTTAACATTGAAATCAAATAAATAAATAATGAATCTTGCATGATGCATGAGACCTTAGAAGAAAAATTTTGAATTCAATGATCTAAACTTATGTTTTTCATGCTTCCGCTCCTTCACTTTTCACCTTTACATCTTGTGGATATTATACATTCCATGCTTCTAGTTCTTCTTGATTCTTTTTCATCGTCTTCGAAAAAAATTAAGCACATGTCAATCATGGAGTGTTCTTCGAAGCTTTGTTCATGAACATTATCCACTTGTGGCATTTGCTCCATTTGTTAATGAGAGGAATAGTTTTTGGTGTACTCAACTTCATCAACTTGACAACAATGGTTAGAATTATACATAGAATCAAGAGAATCCCATATATATTTAGCATTTGAGCATTTAGAAATTTTAGCATAAGAAAAATCATCTAAAGAAATTCTCAACATATGCATAGCTCTTATATTCAAAGAAAACATATACTTATCATGCTTACTCCATTCACCCTTTGTCTTTGGCACATGTTCACCATCTACTACTTTGGTAGGAATGAAGGGACCATTTTCAATTATATCCCATAAATCTACACCTTTTGATTTATGGAAGTAATACATCTTATTCTTCCAATAGAGAAAATCATGTCCATCAAAGAAAGGGCGTTTTACTATCGATTGACCTTCTTGTGCATTGAGGATTGCCATTGATCTTTGCTCCAAGATTATTAAGTTTTTGAATTAAGACCAGCTCTGATACCACTTATTGTCCCTTGTAGCAACCCAAGAGGGGGGTGAATTGGGTTCTAATTGCAAAATTAAAGATTAAAAGAAATTTAAACAAAAAGAAGAGAAAAGGAAGAATGATAACATAAGAGATTTATAGAGGTTCGGCTATCCCAAGCCTACGTCCTCTACTCAAGGCCCTCCTTGAGAGTTAACTCCACTAAAATTCTTCTTTGGGTGAAGAATAAACCCCTTACAATCACTACAAGAGCAAACCCTTGCTTTTTTACAAATCCCTTTACACTCAATAGCTATTTAAAGCTCTATCATACTCAAAATTACAATAAGTGCTCACAACAACTTTGAAGGAACTCTCAAAACAATGAATTTACAACTCAAATATCAAGTTCTCAACATTAACTATGGTAGCTTAAGTTCTAGAGAGAGAGAATAAAGAAAGTCTTTAGAACCCAATAAATTTTCAAAAGATTGTTGTTGTCTAAACTTGTTTCTAGTCATAAATGGTGTCTATTTATAGTTTTTGCAAGAAAATAGCCGTTGGGGTGCATTAAATGCAAAACTAGCCATTCAACCACCCAAAGCTCTATTTTATCGAGTTGTAGATACCCAGGATTGGCTGCTGGAGTTATTTACTTCGGCTGCCAAAGGTTGAAGCGCCAAAAAATAGCTTTTGAAAAGTCACTTTCAGATGCCAAAGTTCTCACTTTCGGCTACCGGAGTGCTCTTTGGACAAAATGACTTTTAATGCTAAAAAACCATGATTTAAAGAGTGAACTTTGGCTGCCGAACTTCCCACTTTCTGTAACACCCCTATTTGCATAGCCTGGTATATTTTACTGTTCCGGTGACCGGAGTCGGTCCGGACAATTAAGGGGATTAGAACCATACTTAAGACAACTAGATAAACCATAAACACAAATAATTAGTAATTGCCAATTAGTTAAGTATAAACAAGAAAAACAGAACATAAGAAGTTAAACGAGCTGAGAGTCACAGCAATGGGTGACCTTCTCGGGAACGACTGCGAAGTCATTTTAAACTCAAATTTCGAACTGTAAAATATGACGCCGCGGTCCTTAGGACCCTTATAAACACAGTGGAAAAGAGAAAATCATGAAAAAGAACTGTTAAGCCAGTCAAATAATTAGGTCAGGGAGCCAGAAGAAATCTGGAATTAATTGCAAACCGGGATGAACCGGCGAGGGGCAATTTGGTCAATTGACCCCAGAGTGACTCGACCTAATCACAAATAAAATCGGAGAAAAGAAAATTTTGGAATCGAGAATTAAATTAAAGAACTAATAGAAAAAATAGAAAAAAAAAAGAAAATGGAAAATGGAAAAGTCAAAAGGTGATGACATCATGCATGACCTCATGCATGATGCCATAAAGAATATAATTAATTTATTTATTTATTTACATTTTTGGTCCTCCATAAGACTTAAAAATTCATAAAAAAAAAAGAAATAAAATCATTTCTTCTTCTTCAAAAAAACGTCCTCATCTCTCTCTCACTTTTCTCTCCCAAGATTCCTCCATTAACAAGCTTTTAAAGCTTGAAAAACTTAATTCTTCCCCATAAATTTCAACCCTAAACCCTAGAAAGCTTCTAAGTTACCCTAGAAAAGAAGATTAAAGAAGAATAGGAGGGAAGAAAGTGGAAGAATTGAAGCTTTGGGAATACTTCCTTAAAGGTTAGTCAAGAATCCTCTCAATTCTCCTTATATTCATGAATTTGCACTTGAAGTGAACTAGTATTGATGAAAATAAAATAAAAACAACATATTTAGGAATATAGTGAAATTCAGCCAGCTTAGAGGTAACTTGAAATTGATGGATTTTGATACAATTAAAAAGGTAGGCAAGCTTGATTGAAGGTGCAGTTGAGGTTTATATAGTTTAATTGCATGAAATGAGCTAAACATGGAAGTTAGGGTTTTGGACCTAGGGTTTGGGAGATAAAATTTGGAAAAATGGTGAAATGGTGTTTTTGACCTAATGTGAAGTGAGAAATGGTCATTTGTGACCCAATTAAGTGTGTTAGAAGTGTTTGAATCAAAGCCCAATTCGGATTGGGTATGCACCATGACCAAAAGTCAACTTTGAGGGACCAAAAATGGAATTTTTCAAGTCCAATGGATATAGGACCAATTGGGGATGAAAAAAGGCACTAAATGACACAATTTTCATTTAGGAAGCATACCCAAAAAGTGACTAAAACCTAGTGAACAAATTGACTAAAGTTAAAAAATTGCAGGCTGCCCTGCACAAACTTACCAAATGAATAGTGTTTGTTCATTTGGTCATAACTCGAGCTAGGCAGGTCAAAATGACCTGAAATTTTACCAGTGGTTAGATGAGATATAGATCTAAAACTTTCATGTGGAACACAAACCCAAATTATGCCATTAACCCAATAAAATCACTGAGCAAAGTTGGATCACTGAACCTGCAAAACTGCAGATCTACCATATGAATAGTAAAGTTTCAATGGCTATAACTCTCTCTAGAAAACTCCGATTCAGGTGATTCTTGAACCGATGGAAACCTAAGGCATAGTAGAACATTTTATATGAAGAAACTTAGACCAAATTATGGACCTAACTTGATCAAATTGCTGAACGAATTTGGAATCAATAATCTGCCAAAACAAAATTCTGCAGCATGAACAGTAAACGTAATTTGCATATAACTTGAGCTACAAAACTCCAATTGGAGTGATTCAAAAACGAGAATAAACTTAAGACAATGAGGAATATTTTCTATGAAGGAATTTTTCCAAATTCCAACACTAAAATGACCAATGGAATAGTGCAACCTAGACACCGAAAACTGAAAATTGACAATTTTGCCTAAAAGACTTAAGTGTTGAGAAAATGACCAAAACTAAGAAGTTTGGTGACCAAAATGTGGTATATGGGTGAAGTTGGAATTCCCATACCTATTAAGCCTTAGAAAGTCAATAATTTGACATGAATAGTGTAGTGAATAGTAACCCAAAACATAAAAATTTCGAGAACGTTGAATTTAGCACATTATAGCTAGATAAAAGTGAAGTTAAATTTATTTTTTGATTTATGCTAAGTTAAGGTACTGAAACACTATGAAACTGTGTGTTTCAGCTGAAAACGACTTGGAAGCTCTGAGAGACTGAGTCAAGGCCTAGAGGCGACTCACGTCAGGTCTGTGCATAGTAATTTTTATTTAAATATATGATTCCTGAAAATTTGATTTTTTTGAGTTAATTATGAATTGTGTTGCCATTTATGATTGTGAATATGACTTTGAAAATTGACCAGATTTCTCATAAATTATTTGAATAAATTGTTTTGAACTGATTTTGTGTTCACACTTAGCATTACAGTATCACATTATTCCTCCTCCATTTATGGGGTTGAGATCGTTCATTTTCCTCCCTCTCTGGCTTACTAGTTGAGGTCGAGATTGGATGAGTACTCATTAGCTAGCTAGCCACCTCCCTCATTGATTTTGATTAGTGGGGTTGTAGATTGCTTTGTCGTTATGTACAACACGGCATTGATCAGAAATTTTGTATCATGGCTTAAGTTGTGTATGATTTGGCAACACTGTGTTTATTGAACTATTTGACCAAATTGTGTTATTATGAATTTTAGTAACCTGTGAAATGTGATTGAGAAATATTTAAATTGTGATTTGATAATGAATGATTTATGTATTATATTTTAAATTTTTATTATGCACCACTGAGTATTTTTATACTCAGCGATAGCTTGTTTTGCTATCACAGATAAGAGCAAAGAGAAAGCAGCAGAGTGAGCTACTATCAATATTGAAGATTCCATTGATCTTTTTGTACGGGTATTGTTTTATACCCTTGTAGTTATTTTGATGTAAATATTGTGATGTTGTATGTATCAATGTAAAGTGAGCAGTTGTATAATAAATTGTAATAATTTTATTTTTGGATTATATATCTGTAAATTTAATTTGTGCATACAATATTGATGAAATAGTTTGTTTTGAGAATATTTGGAGGTTGGGAGTTATGAAAAAATTATTAGAAGTACTTTTTATATGTTTTTGAAGAACTGTTTTCTCCAAATACAAACGAAACTCTGTCAAAATTTTTATCAAATTTGAGGTAAAATTTAAAAAGGACAAAAATTTTTACTAGTATTTAAGCTTTGAATAAATGATTTTAATTCCTACCAAAATGCTCACCACTTCCAAAATATAAGAAAATTATTTTAAAATCCCTTGTAGGGTACTTAATGAGTTATCGGTAGGTGAAGTTCGGTAGTTCATTAGGTATTCTACGGGATCATGTTATGCCTTATAGAGGGGTAAGGTGTGACATGTTTTAGTGGTATCAGAGCATGGTTTTGCAATAAATTTTGACTATTTATGTGAACATTTCTTTGATAAGTACAACTGCTCAAGTGTCTTTAATTGATACATATGACATATTTACATCATGAATATGTACTAACGAAGGTCAACCTCCTTGTGTTTGATCTCAGGAAGTAGAAATTTTGGGAAAATGGAATGGAAGAAGGAGATCATTCCGTGGAACAATCTGTTGAGGCTGAGGTTCAAAGGAAAGCCCCAAACACTCGAGCGTGAGTGGGTCACCACTCCGGCTCCTACTCGGCCGCTGCGATTCCTGCTCGGTTGCACAGAGATGGCTACGTTTTCCGGCAAATGGTGGGAAATGTGCCACCCCAAGCTCGAATGCAAGTACAGAGCACAACCACAGCCCTCAGCTCGGCAATATGAAAAATTGATGAAATTTGGGGCCACCGAGTTTAAAGGCACTGTGGATCCACTGGAGGCAGAACAGTGGTTAGAGCAAATGGAACGGGTTTTCAGGAAGCTGCAGTGTACTGAAGAATTAAAATTTGAATATTCAATATCTCTTCTCCAAGGGGATGCATATGAATGGTGGAAGACCATCCCCCACAGCCTGGTTGAGCCACCTATGCTGACATGGATAGACTTCCTAAGGGAATTCAGGCAGAAATGGGTTCCTGATGCGTATGTAGATATGAAATTGCAAGAATTCTCGAGTTTGAAACAAGGGGACAAAACCATAGCAGAGTATGAGAGAGACTTCTTAAGGCTAAGCCACTATGCTGGAAGCTTAGGCTCCACCCCTAGAGACAAATGTAAGAGGTTTGAGTCCGGATTAAGGCCGAATTTGAGGATGCAAGTTGTGGGTTTCTGCCATCAGAATTTCTCTGCGTTGATCTCATAGGCTCTGGAATTGGGAAAGATAGAATCAGAAGGGGCAGTGAAGAAGGGTACACAAGAGAAAGAGAATACTGACAAGACTACTGGTCAAGCACCTGAGAGTGGTTCTGGGAAGAGGAAACAGTCTGGGGGATCTAGCTCTCGTAGATCTGGCAGAGGCAGAGGCAGATTCTCTGGCCAAAGACCACCCCGGTCTGGTCAGCCGACCCAACAAGCTTCACGAGGATCTTTATCAATTCGGCAGTGTGAAACTTGTGGTAGAACACATGGTGGGGTTTGTTTCAAGGCCACCAGTGCATGTTTTAACTGTGGAGGGAGCGGACATTTCGCTAAGGATTGTACTAGTCCGCGCCAGTCTGGACCTTCTGTTACATCTAAGGGATCAGCCCAAGTCTCTGCACCTAGAGGATCACAGCCAGCTGGTAGAGGTAGAGGCAGAGGTAGGGGTCCTAGTAACACTCCTGGGAGTCAAAGCATTAACGGCCCGGTATCGATGGCACACGATCGAGTGTATACCATGCGTCAAAGGGAGGAGGCTGAAACATCAGACGTAGTAGTTGGTATTTTCTCCATCCTTGACCAAGATGTACAAGTGTTATTTGATCCTGGCTCCACACATTCGTATGTTAGTGCTAGTGTGATGTGTTCTACTGCTATTCAGTGTGTACTAATGGATTATGATGTGCTAGTAACTAGTCCATTAGGCCAGGAGGTTAGGGTAAATAAATTATATAGGGATTGTCCTTTGGTGATCCAAGGACACACTTTTCTGTCTGATTTAATTGAAATGCCCTTCAGAGATTATGACATTATCTTGGGCATGAATTGGTTAGCCAGGCATCATGCGATGATTGACTGTAGACTGAAGACAGTCACTTTTGGTCTTCCTAAGTATGGTGAGGTAGTAATACATGGGGAGAGGCAGTTATTGCCTTCAAACATCATTTCAGCTGCACTGGCCAGAAAAATGATTAGGAAAGAGTGTGAGGCGTACTTGGCACATGTGATGGACACCCAAGTGGGGAGTCTAGCATTGAGGGACATCCCCACTATATGTAATTTTCCGGATGTATTTCCTGATGAATTGCCAGGATTACCTCCAGAAAGAGAGGTGCAGTTTGAGATTGATGTTATGCCTGGTGTGGACCCAATCTCCATAACGCCATATAGAATGGCACCAGCAGAACTAAAAGAATTGAAAGTGCAGTTGCAAGAGTTGCATGACAAGGGCTTCATCCGCCCTAGTGTGTCACCTTGGGGAGCACCAGTGTTGTTTGTAAAGAAGAAGGATGGCACTCTCTGGTTATGCATTGACTATCAGCAGTTGAATAAGGTGACAGTAAAGAACAGATATCCATTGCCCCGTATTGATGACTTGTTTGATCAGTTGAGGGGTGCAGCCGTGTTCTCCAAAATTGACCTGAGATCAGGTTATTATCAGCTGAAAGTACAAGAGCAGAGTATTTCTAAAACTGCCTTTAGAACCTGCTATGGCCATTATGAGTTCTTGGTCATGCCATTCGGGTTAACTAATGCTCCGACTGCTTTTATGGATCTGATGAACACTATCTTCAGACCATACTTCGACCAGTTTGTTGTGGTATTTATTGATGATATATTGGTCTATTCGAGGAATGCAGAAGAGCATGATAGACATCTGCGGATTGTACTACAAACTTTGAGGGAGAAACAGTTATATGCTAAATTGTCGAAATGTGAATTTTGGCTGAAGGAGATATCCTTTTTGGGGCACATAGTATCAGCAGAGGGTATTAAGATAGATCCTAAAAAGATAGAAGCTGTCCTTAGTTGGAAGCCACCCAGAAATATCATAGTGATTCGTAGTTTTCTGGATTTAGCTGGATACTATCGTAGATTTGTGAAGGGATTCTCCATGTTGGCATCTCCATTGACCAAACTGCTTAGGAAAGATGTGAAATTTCAGTGGACTGATAAATGCCAGCAAAGCTTTGATGAATTGAAGAGATGTTTGACTGAAGCTCCAGTCCTGACTTTACCTACACCGGGTAAAGAATATACAGTTTACAGCGATGCTTCTCACAATGGGTTAGGTTGTGTGTTGATGCAAGATTGAAATGTCATTGCCTATGCATCACGCCAGCTAAAACCACATGAGAGGAATTATCCGACACATGACTTGGAGCTTGCAGCCATTGTGTTTACTCTTAAGATCTGGAGACATTATTTGTATGGGGATAAGTGCTACATCTACACAGATCATAAGAGTTTAAAGTATTTGGGCACCCAGAAAGAGTTGAATTTGAGACAGAGGAGATGGTTAGAGTTGATAAAAGACTACGATTGTCTGACAGAATATCAGCCAGGGAAAGCTAATGTTATGGCTGACACCCTAAATCGCAAGACTATGGCAAGTCTACAAGTTACTCCTTTGTCTTTGGTGCATGAGTTGAGACCATTACATGCTAGCTTAGAGATTAATGATGATGGGCAGACAACAGTTACATGGCATGTACAGCCAATGTTGATTGATCATATTAGAATGGCTGCTTAGAATGATCAGAAATATCAGAAGCTGTTGGAAGAAGTCCGGTAGGGCAAGAAACCAGAATTCTCAATAAGAGATGATGGTCTATTGCTACACCAGGGTAGAATGTGTGTTCCTAATGATGTTGATTTGAGGCAGATCACTTTGAAGGAAGCACATGAGTCTCCTTTTGCCATGCACCCTGGTGGTACAAAAATGTATAGAGTGCTAAAGGAGCATTACTGGTGGATGGGTTTAAAAAGGGATGTGGCAGAGTTTGTATCCAAATGCCTAACTTGTCAGCAAGTAAAGGCAAAGCATCAAGTACCCACTGGGTTATTACATCCACTACCAATGCCAGAATGGAAATGGGAAAGAATAACAATGGATTTTATAATGGGACTTCTGAGGACACAGAAGAGTCACGATGCAGTTTGGGTCATTGTTGACAGACTGACTAAATCTGCTCATTTTCTGCCAGTTCGAATAGACTACGGTTTAGAAATATTGGCCAAGTTGTATATAGATGAAATTGTGAGACTGCATGGAGTGCCAGTATCCATTGTATCAGACAGAGATCCTAGGTTCACTTCTAGATTATGGGGTAGTCTTCAGAGAGCCCTAGGAACTAGATTGAACTTCAGTACTGCATTCCACCCATAGACAGATGGCCAGTTTGAAAGGGTAATTCAGATCTTGGAGGATATGCTACGGGCTTGTGTGATTAAGTTTGAGGGCAGTTGGGATACACACTTGCCTTTGATTGAGTTTGCTTACAACAACAGCTACCAATCAAGCATTGGGATGCCTCCATATGAAGCTTTATATGGTAGAAAATGTAGAACCCCGTTGTGTTGGGATGACGTGGGTGAAAGAAAGATGATTGGACCCGAAATTGTGCAGCAAACTGAGGAAAAGGTCAGAGTGATCAGAGATCGACTTAAGACTGCATCAGACCGTCAGAAATCCTACATTGATCTGAAGAGAAGGGATATTGAGTATGCAGTGGGTGAGAAAGTTTTCCTCAAGGTTTCTCCTTGGAAGAGGATTATGAGATTCGGCAGAAAGGGGAAACTAAGTCCTCGTTTTATCGGGCCATATGAGGTTCTGAAAAGAGTGGGTCCTTTGGCATATCGGTTGGCACTATCTCCAGAGTTGGAGAAGATACATAACATCTTCCGTGTGTCTATGTTGAGGAGGTACCGATCAGACCCATCTCATGTACTACTAGTGGAAGAAATTGAAATGAATCTAGACCTCACATAAGTGGAAGAACCCACAGAGATTCTGGCTTATGAGGTGAAGCAGCTACGGAATAAGCAGATACCATTGGTAAAAGTGCTGTGGAACCATCATTCGGGCCAGGAGACTACTTGGGAACGAGAGGAGAACATGAGGAGACAGCACCTACAGTTGTTCAGAGATTGATACCAGGTAAAATTTCGAGACGAAATTTATTTTAAGGGGGGGAGAATTGTAACACCCCTGTTTGCATAGCCTGGTATATTTCACTGTTCCGGTGACCGGAGTCGGTCCGGACAATTAAGGGGGTTAGAGCCATACTTAAGACACCTAGATAAACCATAAACACAAATAATTAGTAATTGCCAATTAGTTAAGTATAAACAAGAAAAACAGAACATAAGAAGTTAAACGAGCCGAGAGTCACAGCGATGGGTGACCTTTTCGGGAACGACTGCGAAGTCATTTTAAACTCAAATTTCGAACCATAAATGTGACGCTGCGGTCCTTAAGACACTTATAAACACAGTGGAAAAGAGAAAATCACAAAAAAGAACTGTTAAGCCAGTCAAATAATTAGGTCAGGGAGCCGGAAGAAACATGGAATTAATTACAAACCGGGAAGAACCAGCGAGGGGCAATTTGGTTAATTCATCCCTTTTCCACCATTAACAACCAATTCAAGCTTTTAAAAGCTTGATTTTATTCTATATATATACCTTAACTCCCTTAAGTAAATTTTGTTCTTAGATCTTGACAAGTATCTTGTGCATAGAAAGGAAGAAGAAAGTGGAAGAATTGAAGCTTTGGGAATACTTCCTTAAAGGTTAGTCAAGAATCCTCTCAATTCTCCTTATATTCATGAATTTGCACTTGAAGTGAACTAGTATTGATGAAAATAAAATAAAAACAACATATTTAGGAATATAGTGAAATTCAGCCAGCTTAGAGGTAACTTGAAATTAATGGATTTTGATACAATTAAAAAGGTAGGCAAGCTTGATTGAAGGTGTAGTTGAGGTTTATATAGTTTAATTGCATGAAATGAGCTAAACATGGAAGTTAGGGTTTTGGACCTAGGGTTTGGGAGATAAAATTTGGAGAAATGGTGAAATGGTGTTTTTGACCTAATGTAAAGTGAGAAATGGTCATTTGTGACCTAATTAAGTGTGTTAGAAGTGTTTGAATCAAAGCCAAATTCGGATTGGGTATGCTTCATGACCAAAAGTCAACTTTGACGGATCAAAAATGGAATTTTTCAAGTCCAATGGATATGGGACCAATTGGGGATGAAAATAGGCACTAAATGACACAATTTTTATTTAGGAAGCATGCCCAAAAAGTGACTAAAACCTAGTGAACAAATTGACTAAAGTTAAAAAATTGTAGGCTGCCCTGCACAAACTGATCACATAAACAGTGTTTTTTCATTTAGTCATAACTCGAGCTAGGCAAGTCAAAATGACCTGAAATTTTACCAGTGGTTAGATGAGATATAAATCTAAAACTTTCATGCAGAACATAAACCCAAATTATGCCATTAACCTAATCAAATCACTGAGCAAAGTTGGATCACTGAACCTGCAAAACTACAGATTTACCATATGAACAGTAAAGTTTCAATGGCTATAACTCTCCCTAGAAAACTCTGATTTAGGAGATTCTTGAATCGATGGAAACCTAAGGCATAGTAGAACATTTCATATCAAGAAAATTAGATCAAATTATGGACCTAACTTGATCAAATTGCTGAACGAATTTGGAATCAATAATCTGCCAAAACAAAATTCTGCAGCATGAATAGTAAACATAATTTGCATATAACTTGAGCTACAAAACTCCAATTGGAGTGATTCAAAAAAGAGAATAAACTTAAGACAATGAGGAACATTTTCTATGAAGGAAGGTTTGCCAAATTCCAACAGTAAAATGACCAATAGAACAGTGCAACTTAGACACCAAAAACTGAAAATTGACAATTTTGCCTAAAAGACTTAAGTGTTGAGAAAATGAGCAAAACTAACAAGTTTGGTGACTAAAATGTGGTATGTGGGTGAAGTTGGAATTTCCATACCTATTAAGTCTTAGAAAGTCAACAATTTGACTTGAATAATGTAGTGAATAGTAATCCAAAACACAAAAATTTCGAGAACGTCAAATTTAGCACATTATAGCTAGATAAAAGTGAAGTTAAATTTATTTTTGGATTTATGCTAAGTTATGCTACTGAAATACTATAAAACTGTGTGTTTCAGCTGAAAAAGACTTGGAAGCTCTGAGAGACTGTTTCAAGGCTTAGAGGCGACTCATGTCAGGTCTGTGCACAGTAATTTTTATTTAAATATATGATTCTCGAAAATTTGATTTTTTTTTAGTTAATTATGAATTGTGTTGCCATTTATGATTGTGAATATGACTTTGAAAATTGACCAGATTTCTCATAAATTATTTGAATAAATTATTTTGAACTGCTTTTGTGTAACAACCCCGTTTGTATAGCCTGATATATTTCACTGTTCCGGTGACCGGTGTCGGTCCAGACAATTAAGGGGATTAGAACCATACTTAAGACAACTAGAGAAGCCATAAACACAAATAATTAGTAATGTTCAATTAGCTAAGTATAAATAAGAAAAACAGAACATAAGAAGTTAAACGAGCCGAGAGTCACCGCGATGGGTAACCTCCTCGAGAACGACTGCGAAGTCATTTTAAACTCAAATTTCGAACCGTAAAAAGTGACGCTGCTGTCCTTAGGACCCTTATGAACACAGTGGAAAAGAGAAAATCACGAAAAAGAACTGTTAAGCCAGTCAAATAATTAGGTCAGGGAGCCAGAAGAAATATGGAATTATTTACAAACCAGGATGAACCGGCGAGGGGCAATTTGGTCAATTGACCCCGAGAGCTGACTCCTGACCTAACTGTCAAATAAAATGAGAGAAAAGAAAACTTCGGGATTGAGAATTAAATTAAAGAACTAATAGAAAAAAATAAATAAAAAAAAAGAAAAGAAGAAGATGGAAAAGTCAAAGGTGATGACATCATGAATGATGTCATAAAGAAATTAATTTACTTTTTAATTTGGAATTTTTGGTCTTCTTTAAGCCAACATTAGATAAAAGAAAATAAAGAAAAAAAAATTCATTTTAGTCTTCTCCCTTCCCAACTTGCCGCCCCACTTCCTTCCCTAAATCCCCCATGGAAGCTCTTTCTTTAAGCTTACACTAAGCTTAATTTCTCCTTACTCAACCTTAATAACCCTCATAAAAACTTCACTAGAGCTTGTTATTACAACTTAGGAAGAAGAATTACAAGAAGAAAGAAGAGTTAAAGATAGGGTTTGGAGGATTTAAGAAAGGTTAGTGTGCTAACTTACCATTTTACTTCTTTAAATGCATAATTAGTTGTGAAAGTGAGCTTAGAACTTGATTAAATGAAACAAATATGGGAAAGGACCATTGCTGAAATTTTGGCCTGGTTAATGGGAGTATGATTGGTATGGTTTGATGTGTTTAAAGGGAATTAAAGATGTTAATAAACTTACATTAGTATGGTGTTAAGATGGAAATGCACCAATTGTGATTGAATGAGTGAGTTAGGGTTTGAATGTTAGGGTTTGTGAACCAAATTTTGGAGAAATGCATAAATGATATCTTTGACCAATTGTGCACTGAAAAATGGTCAATAATGACCAAAGGAAATGTGTGGGAATTATTAGAATAGGAGTCAAAATCGTAGGTACCAAACCTACTTTGAAGGACCAAAACGGGAATTTTACAAGCCCAATTGATATGCCACCAATTAGGGATGAAAATAGACATAAAAGGACACAATTTTCATTAAGGAACCATGGCCAAAAACTGACTAAAACTTGGTGAACCAATTGACCAAAGTGAAATGTGAGCAGGCTGCCACTGCACCAAACTGACCAAATGAACAGTAATTGTTCATTTGGTCATAATTCGAGCTAAACAAGTCAAATTGACCTAAATTTTTACTAGTAATTAGATAAGACATAGATATAAAACTTTCATGAAGAACACTACCCCAAATTATGCCATTAACCTAGTCAAATTTTTGAGCAAAGTTGAGTTATTAAACCTGCAACTCTGCAGAATTGCCATTGAGCAGTAAAGTTCCAATGGCTATAACTCTCTCTAGAAAACTTTGATTTAGGTGAATCTTGAACCGATGGAAACCTAAGACATAGTAGAACATTTCATATGAAGGAAATTAGACCAAATTATGGACTTAACTTGATCAAATTATTGAATGAAGTTGGACCAAAAATCTGCCATAACCAAAATTGCAGCATGAACAGTGCACGTGAACAGTAATTGTATTTTGGCTATAACTTGACCTACAAAACTCCAATTGGGGTGATTCAAAAATGATAATACACTTAAGACAATAAGGAACATTTTCTGTGAAGGACGTTTTGCAAAATTTCAACAGTAGATGGACCAATGAAACAGTGCAATTTAGAACTCCAAAACCGAAAATTGGCAATTTTGCCTAAAAGACCTAAGCTTTGAGAAAATGGCCAAAACCAACAAGTTTAGTGACCAAAATGTGGTATGTGGGTGAAGTTGGAATTCCTATACCTATTAAGCCTTAGAAAGTCACCTCTTTGACTTGAATAGTGCAATGAATAGTAACCTGAAACACAAAATTTAAAGAAGGTCGAATTTAGCATGTTAGAGCTAGGTAATTGTGAAGCTTAATTTATTTTGGATTTATGTTAAGTTCTAGTACTGAAACATTGTAAAATTGTGTGTTTCAGTTGAAAAGAATATCGGGAAGGAACCCGAGGAACCGAGTCGAGGCTAAGGGACGACTCATTTGAGGTTTGTGCACAATAAACCCTATTTAAGCATTTTATCCTTGAAAAATTGATTTAGTACGTATTATGAATTTATGAACTTTTGTGTTGCCACCTTGTGACCAAATTGTAACTTTGGGAATTGATTTGATTTTTGTATGCAATATTTGAATGAAATGTTTGAAATGGATTTTTGATTCACACTTAGCATGACAGTTACTTATTATTCCTCCTCCATTTATGGGGTTGAGATCGTTTATTTTCCTCCCTCTCTGGCTTGCCAGTTGAGGTTGTAGATCGGATGAGTACTCATTAGCTAGCTAGCCACCTCCCTCATTGATTTCGATTGATGGGGTTGAGATTGCTTTGTCGTGGTGTACAACACGGCATTGATCAGAAATTTTGTGTCATTGCTTAAGTTGTGTATGACTTTGGCAACACTGTGTTTATGAAATTGTTTGACTAAACTATGTTTAATAGATTATTTGACAAAATGGTGTTATTAGGAACTTTGATAATTGTTGAAATGTGTTTGAGAAATATTTGAATTGTGTTTGGCAATGAATGATTTAATTATTGCATTTTAAATTTTTATTGTGCACCACTGAGTATTTTTATACTCAACGATAGCTTATTTTGCTGTCGCAGATAAGAGCAAGGAGAAAGCGTGAGTGAGCTTACATTGGTCGAGGACTACTCTGATCATTTTGTACGGGTATTATTTTATACCCTTGTAGATAATCTTGATGTAAATATAGAAATGTTATTTGTATCAATGTAAGTTGAGCAGTTGTAAATAAATTGTAATGATATTATTTTGGACTTTCTTCTATAAATTTAATATTTGTACATATGAAATTCCTACTTTATGCTTTGTGAATGGAATTATTAACTATTCTGAGTTGATAAATTTGATTTGGATTGTGGAACTGTTTTGAAATGAATTGATTGGAGTTGAATTGTGATTTATTGGAGATTGGAAATTTGTGAAACATATTTGGGAGTGTTTTTCTCAGGTATTTGAAAAACGGTTTTCTCCAAAAACCAACAGAACTCTGTCAAAATTTTTATAAAAATTGCGGCAAAATTTAAATGGACAAAAATTTTTACTAGTCTTTAAGCTTTGAATAAATGGTTTTAATTCTCACTAAAATGCTCACCACTTCCAAAATGTAAGAAAATCATTTTAAAATCCCTTGTAGGGTACTTAATGAGTTATCGGTAGGTGAAGTTCGGTAGTTCATTAAGTATTCTACGGGATCATGTTATGCCTTACGGAGGGGTAAGGTGTGACATGTTTTAGTGGTATCAGAGCATGGTTTTTCTATAAATTTTGACTATGTGTATGAACATTTTATTGATAAGTACAACTGCTCAAGTGACTTTAATTGATACCTATGACATATTTACATCATGAATATGCACTAATGGAGGTCAACCTCCTTATGTTTGATCTCAGGAAGTAGAAAATTTGGGAAAACGGAATGGAAGGAGGAGATCATTTCGAAGAACAATCTATTGAGGCTGAAGTTCAAGAGGAAGCCCCAGCACTCCAGAACGTGAGTGGTTCAGCCACTCCAGCTCTTGCTCCAGCACCACAGTTCCCTGCTCAATTTGTACAACAGATAGCTGCGTTCTTCCAGCAAATGGCGGGTAATGTGCCACCCCAAGCTCAGATGCGATGCACTAGCACAACCACGACCCTCATTTCGGCAATATGAAAAAGCGATGAAATTTAGGGCCACCGAGTTTAAAGGCAACCGTGGATCCACGGAGGCGAAGCAGTGGTTGGAAAGAATGGAGCAGTTTTGAGAAAACTACGATTATGCGGAAGAGATGAAGTTCGAGTATTCTGTTTCCTTGTTACGAGGGGATGCATATGAATGGTGGAAAACCATCCCCCACAGCCTGGTTGAGCCGCTTGTGCTGACATGGACAGACTTCCTGAGGGAATTCAGGCAGAAATGGGTTCCTGATGCATATGTAGATAAGAAATTGCAAGAATTCCTGAGTTTGAAACAAGGGGACCGAACCATAGCAGAGTATGAGAGAGACTTCTCAAGGCTAAGCCACTATGCTAGAAGCTTAGTCTCCACCCCCAGAGATAGATGTCAGAGGTTTGAGTCCGAATTAAGGCCGAATTTGAGATGCAAGTCATGGGTTTTCGACATCAGAATTTCGCTGAATTAATCTCACAGGCCTTGGAACTGGAAAGGATAGAATCAGAAGGGGCAGTGAAGAAGGGTCCTCAAGAGAAAACTAAAAAGACTACGGGGCAAGCATCTGAAAGTGGTTCTGGCAAGAGGAAACAGTTTGGGGGATCTAGCTCCCGTAAATCTGGCAGAGGCAGATTTTCTGGCAAAAGACCACCCGATGCAGTCAAGAAACCCAACCAAGATCGGAGGAGCTCTATCGATGCAAGGTCTGAAACTTGTGGTAAAACTCATGGAAGGGTTTGTTTCAAGGCCACTGGTGCATGTTTTAACTATGGAGGGAGTGGACATTTCGCGAAGGATTGCACTAGTCCGCGCCGGTCTGAATCTTTTGTTACATCGGAAGGATCAGCCCAAGTCTCTGCACCTAGAGGGTCACAGTCTGCTGCTAGAGGCAGAGGCAGAGGTAGGGGTCCTGGTAGCACTTCTGGAAGTCAGAGCACTATTAACCAGCCATCACCCAGTGGCGCACCAGTCAGAGTGTATACCATGCGTCAGAGGGACGAAGCTGAAACATTAGATGTAGTAGCTGGTATTTTCTCCATCCTTGACCAAGATGTGTATGTGTTATTTGATCCTGGCTCCACACACTCATATGTTAGTGCTAGTGTGATGTGCTCTACTTCTATTTAGTGTGTACCAATGGACTATGATGTGCTAGTAACTAGTCCATTAGGCCAGGAGGTCAGGGTAAATAGGCTATATAGGGACTGTCCTTTGGTGATCCAAGGACACACTTTTTCGTCTGATTTAATTGAAATGCCCTTCAGGGATTATGACATTATCTTGGGCATGGATTGGTTAGCCAGGCATCATGCGATGATTGACTGTAGACTGAAGACAGTCACTTTTGGTCTTCCTCAGTATGGTGATGTAGTAATACATGGGGAGAGGCAGTTACTGCCTTCAAACATCATTTCAGCTGCACTAGCCAGAAAAATGATTAGGAAAGGGTGTGAGGCGTACTTGGCACATGTGATAGACACTCAAGTGGGGAGTCCAGCACTGAAGGACATTCCTACTGTATGTGACTTTCCGGATGTGTTTCCTGATGAATTGCCAGGATTACCTCCAGAAAGAGAAGTGCAGTTTGAAATTGATGTTATGCCTAGTGTGGACCCAATCTCCATAACACCAAACAGAATGGCACCTGCAGAACTAAAAGAATTGAAAGTACAATTGCAAGAGTTACTTGATAAGGGCTTCATCTGCCCTAGTGTGTCACCTTGGGGAGCGCCAGTATTGTTTGTTAAGAAGAAGGATGGCACTCTCTGGTTATGCATTGACTATCGGCAGTTGAATAAGTTGACAATAAAGAACAGATACCCATTACCCCGTATTGATGGTTTGTTTGATCAGTTGAGGGGTGTAGCTGTGTTCTCCAAAATTGACCTGAGATCAGGTTATTATCAACTGAAAGTACAAGAGCAGAGTATTGCTAAAACTGCCTTTAGAACCCGCTATGGTCATTATGAGTTCTTGGTCATGCCATTCGGGTTAACTAATGCTCGAGCTACTTTTATGGATCTAATGAACACTATCTTCAGACCATACCTCGATCAGTTTGTTGTGGTATTTATTGATGATATATTGGTTTATTCGAGGAATGCAGAAGAGCATGATAGACATCTGCGGATTGTACTGCAGACTTTGAGGGAGAAACAGCTATACGCCAAATTGTCGAAATGTGAATTTTGGCTGAAGGAGATATCCTTTTTAGGGCACATAGTATCAACAGAGGGTATTAAGGTAGATCCAAGTAAGATTGAAGCTGTCCTTAATTGGAAGCCACCCAAAAATGTCATAGAGATTCGCAGTTTTCTAGGGTTAGCTGCATACTACCGTCGATTTGTGAAGGGATTCTCTATGTTGGCATCTCTATTGACCAAGCTACTTAGAAAGGATGTGAAATTTCAGTGGACGGACAAATGCCAGCAAAGTTTTGATGAATTGAGAAGATGTTTGACAGAGGCTCCAGTCCTGACTTTACCCACACCGGGTAAAGAATATACAGTTTACAGCGATGCTTCTCACAACGGGTTAGGTTGTGTGTTGTTGCAAGATCGAAATGTCATTGCCTATGCATCACGCCAGCTAAAATCGCATGAAAGGAATTATCCGACACATGACTTGGAGCTTGCAGCCATTGTGTTTGCTCTTAAGATCTGGAGGCATTATTTGTATGGGGAGAAATGTTACATCTACACAGATCATAAGAGTTTGAAGTATTTGGGCACCCAAAAGAGTTGAATTTGAGACAGAGGAGATGGTTAGAATTGATAAAAGACTATGATTATCTGATAGACTATCAGCCAGGGAAAGCTAATGTTGTGGCTGACGCCTTAAGTCACAAGACTATGGCAAGTCTACATGTAACACCCTCCCGGTAGCAACTCCGTACATTCTACTGTTCCGGTGATCGGTGTCGGTCCGGACAGCTAGAACGTCCGAAAAAATATTTAAACTTAAGTGAGAAACCAAAATTAACTCAAATATTAATGAGAAAAATTTAGTAAAAATTTTAGAAATAAAATCTGATTAAGTCAAAGAAGCCCAAGCGATGGGTAACCAGAGGTAAGTTGCGGTTCTCGCAACGAGGAGCCCTAGACCCGGGGGAAAAATTATGAAATAATTTTTGGGACTCCAGAGAAGGGTCATTGAGGTTCCTATGACATTAGAATGCTAAGAAAATATTTAGAAAAATTTTTCAATCGGTACAGACAATTTTGACCCGTTAAGCCAAACAGAGGGCATTTTGGTCATTTCGCCTTCAGAGGTGATTTTTGGCCGACTTGTCCAGTTAAGTAAATAATTAATATGACATAAAATATGAAGAAATATTGCTAAAAATTAAATTGAAATGTGGTAGAAAAGAAAAGAAAAGAAAAATGAAGGAAATTAGGGATAATGACATCACATGATGTCATTTACATACCCTCCACCAATCACCATTCAATAAGTCTTTTTTTAAACAATTAAAAGAGACAAATGGACTCAAAATTCTGCTGTTTCCTTCTTCTTCTTTAGCCAAAACGTGAATCTCTCCCTCTTCTCCCTCCATTGATTTTCAAACAAAAGCTTCATTTCTCATGCTTCCTCACCATATTTCCTCAAGACCCCAACACTAAAATGAATCCTTGGACCTAGAGGAAGTGTTTGGCAGCCAAGAGAGTACAAGAAAATGAAGATTTAACTTGGAGAAATCTGCCCTACAAGAGGTTAAAGTGAGGTTAGTGCCTACTTATATATATACTTCTTTGATTCCATGTTAGAAGCTTGAAATAAGTGAGAAATTGTAAATTAAATAAATAAAAGTTAAGTGTATGCATCCCTTGAATTTTTGGCAGCCCTAAGGAAGGATGAGTTTGATTGTTTTAATGAATTTAGAGTGGATAGAAATGATGTTTAAGGTATGAATATGCATGGATGTTGAACTAGTGTGCTAATTGAGGTTTATGGGCAAATTGAATTGGACATTAGGGTTTTGAGAAGTGAAAATTTGATTTGGCTTATGAAATTGTTAGATCACATTTTAATGGTCAATTAGTGACCATTTTAGGTAAGTTGACCATATTATGGACTGAAAAATAGGATTGCAAAGTGAAGTTGTAGGCTGCCCTAGGACAGCAGCAGAGGGACTGAAAATTCAGTCCACTTGCACTGCCATAACTTTGGCTGTGTAGGTCCAATTGATGTTTGGCCAATTGGACATGAAACTAGGCTTATAATGGCACATTTTTGCTGAAGAAACCATGCCCAAAAGACCAAAGCAAGAGGACCAAAACTTGGCCCCAATCCGGATACCCTGCAAATAGCCCCTACAGAAATGACCAAATGAACAGTAACTATTCATGTGGCCATAACTCACTGTAGAGTGGTCAAATTGACCTGAAATTTTTACAGAAACAAGATAGGATATAGACAAACAACTTTCATGAAGAAACCTACCCCAAATTATGCCATTAACCCATTCAAATTGTTGAACAAAGTTGAGTTATCAAACCTGCAACTCTGCAGATTTACATTTGAACAGTAATGTTTGGATGGCTATAACTCTCTCTAGAAAACTCGGATTTAGGCGATTCTTGAACCGATGGAAACCTAAGGCATGGTAGAACATTTCATATGAAGAAAGTTAGACCAAATTATGAACTTAACTTGGTCAAATTACTGACCAAAATTGGACCAAAATCTGCCAAAACCCAAAATTTCAGCGAGAGCGATGCAGTGAACGAGAAACTTATTTTGGCCATAACTTAAGCTACAAAACTCCAAATGGAGTGATTCAAAAAAAGAAATTCAACTAGACAAAATAAGGAACAACTTTCATGTTTACCATTTCTTCAAATTCCCACTGTAACAGTGCTTAATGGAATAGTAAAGTTAAGCTTCAAAAACCGAAAATTTTGTTTCCCTTGGTTTAAGCCTAGAAATGGTAATGGTAATCACTTCCAACAAGTTTTAAATATAAAATGTGGTATGTTTGGGGTGTTAAAACCAATACACCTATTTTCTATCCAAAAGTCAACATTTTTGTTGACCAATGAGGTGAATAGTGACACCAAAACCAAAAATTGGCAATTTTGCCAAAATGACCTAAGCTTTGAGAAAGTGACTAAAACCAATAAGTTTTGAATACAAAATGTGGTATGTTGGGAGTACTAAAACCAATGTACCTATTGTTTATGCAAAAGTCAACATTTTAGTTGACTAATGAAATGAATAGTGACATGAAAACTTGAAATTCAAAAATTGTGAAACTTAAAAGTGCAAAATGCCCTAGTAGGCCTAATGTGATTGGTTTGGATAGATTGGCATGCCAATAGGGTATTGTTTTAGCGATCGCGAAATGCTTTATGCCTGTATTCATGGCTTTATGCCAGTATTCATGGCTTTTATGCCCGTATTCATGGCCTTTATGCCAATTATGTGATATCATGGCTTTTTAGCCATACCGATCACGTGGTTGGCGTTACGCGTCCCATGGTATGACGGCGAGGCACGCGGTGTCGGTGCCAACGACCCGTTATCCAGTCCAGTCGTTCAGTATAGGTTACTTGGGCATGGAAAAGTATAACTGTGATTGAACTAATTATTAAAGAAAATACGAAAATTAAGTATCAGGAATGATTACAAAAATACAAATAAGCTCAATATCATGAAGAAAATAATTAACGAAATGCATGAAGAAGTTAATATCATGAAACATGATTAGCCCTCGACTAAACAATAAGTTAGTAATTATTCATTTCTTATGAACACAATAGAAAGGAAATTATTATTTTTATTTGCATATTGTATTTTCTTGTATTATTGGCACCACTAAGCTTTATGATTAGTGCGTCGCTTTTGCAACGCGTAGGTACTGAAGATTTGGACAGAGGGCCCAGTAGACCACAGATTCGGTAAGGCAGTTCACAGTTCTGCATAGTGTCTGTGTCACCTCACAGGCTACAGTGCATTGGTAGGACACTAGGTGTCATTTTGGTATTTTGTAATTGATCTTATTTTCTCATGTGTAAATGAACTTATGAAATGTAATTTGATGCTCATGTAAATAATGAGAGTTGTGTTTGTAAATGAAAAAGTGAATGTTTATCTGTGATATATATATGATTATCACATGAAATGAATGATTGAGAAATGAATGTGAACTGAAAAATATTGAGATTTTGATAAATGGAGTTGAGATGAATGAATAAGAATATAGGAAGTGTTTTTCACAGGTTCCGAAGAACGGTTTTCTCCATTTTTAGCCGGTACTCTGCCGGATTTCCTATAAAATTTTCGGAACCTCAAATAAATTACAATTTCAATAAATGAATTATATTTCACAAGTTATATTCAAAATTATGATGAAAATTAATTAAGATAAAATAGAGTGCTCCGGCACACCGAGTGGCATTGCTTGCTCGGCTACACTGTAGTCGGGTAAGGGGTGTCACATTTAGTGGTATCAGAGCGCGGTTTAGGCATTTCTGGACCTAGATAGATTGCATATCATGCATTGCATTCATAAGAGTCGAGGTGACACTATTGCAGATCTGTATTTCCTGTTTATTTTTGGTTAAGGTATGGAATAAGAGAGTGAAGAGACAATGAGATAGCGAATGGAAATAAGAAGGAGACTATATTTAAGATGAAAAAGGGTGAGTACATAACTGTTTGAGGATAGGATTGAGACTAAGGAAAAAGTGAAGTAGGATAACACGGAAAGGTGAAGAAATAGAGAGGTATTAGCTCCTTGGCTATTTACATTGGGTAAATTTCGAGGACGAAATTTAAATTAGAGGGGAAGAGTTGTAACACCCTCCCGGTAGCAACTCCGTACATTCTCTTATTCAGTGGCCGGTGTCGGTCCGGACAGTTAGAACGTCCGGAAAAATATTTAAACTTAAGTGAGAAACAAACATTAACTCAAATATTAATGAGAAAAATTTAGTAAAAATTTTAGAAATAAAATCTGATTAAGTCAAAAATGGTGCCCAAGCGATGGGTAACAGAGGTAAGTTGCGGTTCTATAACGAGGAGCCCTAGACCCGGGAAAAATTATGAAATAATTTTTGGGACTCCAGAAGGGTCATTGAGGTTCCTATGGCATTAGAATGCCAAGAAAATATTTAGAAAAATTTTTCAATCGGTACAGACAATTTTGACCCGTTAAGCCAAACGGAGGGCATTTTGGTCATTTCGCCTTCAGAGGTGATTTTTGGCCAACTTGTCCAGTTAATTAAATAATTAATATGACATAAAATATGAAGAAATATTGCTAAAAATTAAATTGAAATGTGGTAGAAAAGAAAAGAAAAGAAAAATGAAGGAAATTAGGGATAATGACATCACATGATGTCATTTACATACCCTCCACCAATCACCATTCAATAAGTCTTTTTTTAAACAATTAAAAGAGACAAATGGACTCAAAATTCTGCTGTTTCCTTCTTCTTCTTCAGCCAAAACGTGAATCTCTCCCTCTTCTCCCTCCATTGATTTTCAAACAAAAGCTTCATTTCTCATGCTTCCTCACCATATTTCCTCAAGACCCCAACACTAAAATGAATCCTTGGACCTAGAGGAAGTGTTTGGCAGTCAAGAGAGTACAAGAAAATGAAGATTTAACTTGGAGAAATCTGCCCTTCAAGAGGTTAAAGTGAGGTTAGTGCCTACTTATATATATACTTCTTTGATTCCATGTTAGAAGCTTGAAATAAGTGAGAAATTGTAAATTAAATGAATAAAAGTTAAGTGTATGCATCCCTTGAATTTTTGGCAGCCCTAAGGAAGGATGAGTTTGATTGTTTTAATGAATTTAGAGTGGATAGAAATGATGTTTAAGGTATGAATATGCATGGATGTTGAACTAGTGTGCTAATTGAGGTTTATGGGCAAATTGAATTGGACATTAGGGTTTTGAGAAGTGAAAAATTGATTTGGCTTATGAAATTGTTAGAGAACATTTTAATGGTCAATTAGTGACCATTTTAGGTAAGTTGACCATATTATGGACTGAAAAATAGGATTGCAAAGTAAAGTTGTAGGCTGCCCTAGGGCGAGAGGGTGAAAATTCAGTCCACTTGCACTGCCATAACTTTGGCTGTGTAGGTCCAATTGATGTTTGGCCAATTGAACATGAAACTAGGCTTATAATGGCACATTGTTTCTGAAGAAACCATGCCCAAAAGTGTTAGCAGTATGCCCTAGAGCATATCATTTAGTATGTATCTTGTACATATTTTTAATAATAAAAGGCATTTCCACTTTTCCGTTTACATAATATATTTATGTGTAATAGAAAAGGTCCATTGATATTTTGTTAGAAATATTATTCTTAAGTTGTTAAGAATATGAGTGACAATATTTCTAGCACAAAGTATCATAAATAGGTTCACAATCGAGGATACTTCATAATAAGGACATGACTTATCCAGAAAGATTGTATTCATGTTTGTTCCCAAGTTATTTATATGAGATATAAATAAGATGGAATGGTGAGTCTCATGCCATATAACAAACATGATAGGCACTTATAAATGATAAGTAGGCCGAACCAGTGACACTTATGACAAGCACATGGAGTTTACTCTTGTCAATGTTTTGTCATAAATCATATCGAGGCATATAATCTTTAGACACGAGATAGCACGATTATCTTGTATATAGGTAGTTTGAGTTTGATACTGCTTTCATACTTGTACTATGTATGGGTATATGGGCATGTGTTGGCTCCTGCTAGTTATATATGGAGGTAGGTGTTGATCAAGAAGGAATCTGTTCCTCTAAGTAAATAGAGATAAAATCCTATGTTCATTTAATTGTTCTTGATGTTTCAAGTTCCTGGCCAGGACAGATAGATTTATTCAGAAAAGAGTTTCTGATGAGAAAAATCTTTTAATTAAGAACTAGAATTAAAAGAGAACATAATATTCATAGCAAATGGAGTTTGACATAAACCATGACTCCAGCTTGAGTTGGGATTTTGTAACAGAGAGATTCTAGTGCATGGTAACATATGATTATAGGTTCATTTAAGGTAAATCTTATTACTAATTGGGTGGCCATGGCATGCTATGCTAGGTGTTAACCATGGTCTATGAGGTTCATAAAATGATTTAGAGAAATCATTTATGGTAAGAAAGAGTTCTGATGATATTAAGAGTTGATATCATGTCTCATTGCCAATTAGTGATGAGCCTAGTAAGTCACACACATACACAAGTTATCACCTATTTAAATATGATTTAATTAATTAATTAAAGAGTTTAATTGATTAATAAAATAGATTTGATTTGCAATAAAATTGCAAAGTCCCTAGCATGACTTGAAACCAAATCTAGATTATTGGATGTGTAGTATAAATTAAATTTATATTTAAAGTGTTTAAATATGAATTTAATTGATGAGAAATTAATTAATAGAGATTAATTAATTAATTTATATTTGATATAAATTAATTAGAAGAAGAAAATAATTATTTTGGGTTAAGAACTCAAAATTAAGACACAGGGGCATTTTGGTCATTTCACAGTGTGACACGTGGCACCATGAGATGGTGACACATGGCTTAACACATAAGCTTGCCAAATATTTTTTAATCATGTAAGATGATTAAAATCAAGATTAAATATAGGTTTGACACTTGGCACAATGTGATTGGGTCACTTAAACCTAGAGCTAATCAAAAGGTGACATGTGGCTAGGGTTTAATGTGTTAACCTAGCTATTTAAGTGTGGTTATGAATGGAAAACATAACCAGCAGCCTCTCCTCTCAATTGTCACGCCACTTTGAGCCTCTCCAGCCATTCTTCTTCATCTCTCATCAATTCAAAGAGATTAGCCATCAATCTCTTGAATTAAGAACACTATAAATTGTTTCTAGTGTCCTGTTTACATCTTTAATTTCTTAAAAGACAGAACTTGATTTTCTAATTAATAGAAAAAGCTTTAGAAGCTATTCAAGGGCTGCCATAGGTGTTCTTGGTGTGGACAAGCTAGAGGGACAACATCTGGTGTCCTGAAGACGAATCTCAATGGCGCAGACACGCCGGCAGACATCTAGAGGTTAGTGTAATAGTTCTTGATTTAATCTAGGTTTCTAAAATTAATCTGATTAATTTTAAAATCTTAAATGGCAAATACAGATCCAAAAACATATTAAAAGAGTTTTAATATGTTGTTTATTATTGAAATCAAATAGATAAAAATAAATCTTGCATGGTGCATGTGACCCTAGGTGAAAATTTTTGAATTCAATGGTATAATCTTGTGTTTTTCACGCCTGCCTTCAATTGGTATCAGAGCCACTATATTTGCCATTTAGATTGTTGATTATATAATTTAATTGTGTGTTTGATCATGAGATCAAGAGATTCATTGCTGGTTGGATCATGAGATGTGGCGTCACACATGGAGAAGCCACCATTGGTGGCGGCAACAATGGTTCCATGGGTGATTCAAGGTTTGGCTTTTAATTCTGCAATTGTTGTATGATCTAAGGCCTATTCTTTGACTAATTAAAGTGTTTAATTAGTTGTTTTAATCACACAATTAAATTATGATTCAAATCAGAATTTTAAAAAATCTTTGAATGTGATTCAAATCTGAATTTTAAAAGTTGTTTGAATGAGATTCAAATCTGAATTTTTAAAGTTGTTTGAATCATATTTAAATCTGATTTTTTAAAATTGATTCAATAAAATTTAGATCTGATTTTTTAAAAAATATTTGAATGTGATTCAAATCTGATTTTTTAAAAAATGTTTGAATGTGATTCAAATCTGAATTTTTAAAGTTGTTTGAATGTGATTTAAATCTGAATTTTTAAATTTGTTTGAATGAGATTCAAATCTGAATTTTTAAATTTATTTGAATCATATTCAAATAAGGAATTTTAAGTTGAATATGAGATATTAAATTTAATTTAAGAATGTATGTTTTATTTAATTGTTAAATAGTGATATGCATGGTGGATGATCATGGACTATAAAAGACCAATGTGATTGGATTTATTTCTTTTATGTTTCTTTGGGATTGTAAATTAATTAATTTATTTTAATTTATTTTGGGCATGTATTATTAAGTTTGTAATATTTTTTGGGTTGTAATTTCATTTATTTAAGTTCTTGTAAATTCGCCTTGGTATGCCAAGGATTACTATGTAATATTGGATTGCAAGAAGTTCAAGGAGGTCAAGAGCATTGGTGGGACCAGTGGGAGGAATTCAATATCAAGTGTTGATTATGTACTCCTTCAGCAACTCTTGTAAAATGAATGAATGAAATGCACCTAGGAATGCCCGATTCAATTCTTGGTGGCTCAATTGAATCCCTTAGAAAGTCCATGATCATACCATATTTATCGCTTATCCATGAATGCATGAGATGTATGGGAATGTATGCAATTATATGATATATGCATGCTAAATGGATAATGTGCAAAGTGAGACCTTAATAGTAATTAGGATGGCTATAAAATCTTCCAAACAAATGATTAAGTTGGAAATGCTATAATTAAAGTAATTATAACATAAGCCCTCCATTGGGGCAATTATTTTAAGAAATTTTAAATAGTTGCATGAGATGCAATTAATTTAAGAGATTTTCTTAAGAATAATTGTTAAGCATGAGATGTTGTAAATATGTAAATGGTTTAGTGGCCAATATTGGATGTACCTGAGGACATTAAAATTATTTGCATAATTATCGCTCAATGGGATCAACTTAACTAATGCAAGATAAGTCAATATTGGATGTACCTGAGATTTTGAGCATTAGGGGCTAGCAAAAGGATTGAACCTCACATGAGATGTGATGGGCAAGGAGTTGCTCACTTATAGTTTATTGTAATTCCAATAATGGATGTACCTGAGGATGATCAATAGAATTATAAGAATTCAATCACCCACTAGAAATCCATCCAACTAGGATTTCCGTTTTCTACTTTGGAAGTGTAGGATTCGCTAAGTTAGTGGGAGGACCAATTTGATTAAAAGACCATAATCATTTTGGTTAATTACATGATACATTTACTAATTAATCTGGTTATTTTCTGCAGTTACTTTTCTGATAAAAATGAGCACAAAACAACCACCACCATCCAATATCCTTGCAAGCATACTTGATCACAACAGGTTGACAGGACCTAATCTGTCTGATTGGCTAAGAAATTTGAAACTTGTCCTGAACCTTGAACATATTGGATATGTTCTAGATTCAAATGTTCCTGGTCCCTTACCTCCAGAGGCCACACAAGAGGAACATGATACTTTGGACAAGTGGAAGGAGCATGATATGAGAGCTAAGTGTTACATGCTTGCTTCCATGAGTAATGAGTTACAGAAGCAACATGAGAACATGCAGAGTGCTAGTGAGATCCTCCTTCACCTACAAGAGTTGTATGGTGAGCACAGCAGGAATGCTAGGTATGAGATATCTAAACAGTTATTCCGTATGAGGATGTCTGAGGGATAGAATGTTGGGGATCATGTCCACAAGATGATTTGTCTGATTGAGCAGTTGGAACATCTTGACTTCAACATGGATTTCCAACTACAAACGGATTTGATCCTTCAGTCCCTTCCTGAGTCTTTTGGGAATTTTGTGACAAATTTCCATATGACTAAACAGGAATGCACCTTAGCTGAATTACTCAACATGCTGGTTATTGCCCAAAAGAATATGCCGGGCAATAAAGGAAAAGAGGTAGCTTTGTTGCATCTTCTTCTCACTGGAAAGTCCAACAAGAAGAAGGGCAATAAGAAAAAGAAACCTCGATTCTGGTCCTTCCAAGAAAATAGCTAAACAGAAAAGGAAAACTAAAGTGATGAAGGCAAAGGAAAGTGTTTCCATTGCCAAAAGGATGGGCACCGGAAAAGGAACCGCCTGCAGTATCTTGCTTCTCTCAAGGACAAGAAGGATACACCTTCTAAGGTATGTCCATATCTTGTTATTTAGATTCGATGATACTTATAGTTCATCTACGCTTGGGTTTTAGATATCGTGCCGCTTCTCACATTTCTAATGATATGCGAGAACTAGCAAACAAGTAAACTTGCATTCTCAAGATATTAGAGTCCGGATTGGCAATGGCTCAACTGTTGAAGCTTTAGCCATAGGATCTAAATCTTTTTACATGTTTGGACATGTTTTGTGTTTGGATAATATTTTATATGTACCTGATGCTTTTAAGAACATCATTTCTATATCTAGTTTGACTAGAAATGGCTATGAATTTCAATTCACAGATGATGTTTGCAATATTTAGTTTGGAAATAAATATGTTGGTTCTGGTTATATGAATGATGGTCTTTATTATTTAGATAATAATGACAAACACAAATTGAATGCAAGTGATCTAAAAGAATACAATGCCATGGTGAAAACCAACTCAAGTTCAAAATATATTTGGCACTTAAGGTTATGTCATGTTGCAGAAGATAGGATTGCAAAATTGGAGAAAATGGGGATTCTATCCTCATTGGGCTCTGAGCCTACTCCAACTTGTGAATCTTGCCTTCAAGGCAAAATGACTAGATCACCCTTTGTTGGACAAGGGCTAAGAGCTGAAAATATTTTGGAACTAATACATAGTGATGTATGTGGTCCGTTTAAAGAAATGGCTAGAGGGGGCTTTCATTATTTTATTACCTTTACTGATGATAAATCAAGGTTTGGGTATTTGTATTTGATGAAATACAAACATGAATCCTTTGAAAAGTTCAAAGAATTTAAATCTGAAGTAGAAAATCAAACAGGAAAAAATATTAAAGCTCTTCGATCAGATCGTGGAGGTGAATATTTGAGTACTGAATTTGATGAATACTTGAGAGAGCATGGCATTGTTTCTCACCGACTCCTCCAGAACGCCACAACCGAATGGTGTATCCGAAGGAGAAATCGTACCCTATTGGATATGGTACGTAGTATGATGAGCTATACCGATATGCCAATCTCCTTTGGGGATTTGCATTAGAATCACTTTATATATTCGAATAGGATTCCATCAAAATCGCTTTCTTCCACACCTTATGAGATATGGCATGGAAGAAAACCTAGTCTTAAGCATGTTTTGATGTGGGGTTGTCCACTTATATCAAAAAGTCAACAACGATAAATTGGAGACCAGATCGTAAAAGGTCGATTTGTTGGATATCCAAAAGATAGTTTTGGAAATTATTTTTATTTGCCTACTTCACAAAAGGTTGTGATAAGTAGAGATGCCACATTTCTTGAACAAATGTTTGTTCAAGAAGGAGGCAAAGGAAGGCAAATAGAGTTAGAATTGGGGAATTCGACCAACCAATGCATCAGGATGGATATAGATCCATCTAGTCAACCTATACCCATTGATGAAACATCTAAAGTCGTTCCTCGTAGAACAACCGAGGTATCTCACCCACCGGTGAGATATGGTTTTCTTCATGAAGAAGAACAAGAGTTGTCTACTCATGAAGAAGTAGATCATGGAGATGATCCACTTACCTATGAAGAAGCTATATCGTATAGACTCTTCAAAATGGATTGATGCTATGAAATCCGAGATTGATTCCATGTATAAGAATCAAGTTTGGGATCTTGTTGACCCACCTAAAGGTATTGTACCTATAGGGAACAAATGGGTTTTCAAGAAGAAAATTGGTTCGATGGAAAGGTAGAGACCTATAAGGCAAGGCTAGTAGCGAAAGGGTTTCGCCAAAGGCAAGGAATAGACTATGAGGAGACTTTCTACTTTGTTGCCATGCTTAAATCAATTAGGATTTTAGTAGCAATAGTGCATACTATGATTATGAGATTTGGCGGATGGATGTCAAAGCCTTTTCTCAATGGATACATTGAAGAAAACATTTTCATGGAACAACCTAGGGATTTGAATCCCAAGATGGTTCCAAAGTATGCAAGCTAAAGCGATCCATTTATGGGTTGAAACAAGCTTCGAGGAGTTGGAACATCCGCTTTGATGAAGCCATTAAATCTTTTAGTTTTATCAAAAATGAGGATGAGCCATGTGTATATAAGAAGGTTAGTGACAGTGCTATCACTTTCCTTGTCTTATATGTGGATGACATCTTGTTGATGGGTAATGATACGGGTATGTTGGCGACTATAAAGGTATGGTTGTCAAATACATTCTCCATGAAAGACTTAGGGAGGCAACCTATATTCTTGGGATTCGCATCTATAGAGATAGAGCGAAAAGAATAATTGGTTTATCCCAAAGTCTATACTTGGAAAAGGTGTTAAAAGGTTTAACATGCTTGATTCCAAGAGAGGATTGTTACAGTGAGACATGGTATCCACCTTTCTAAAGAGATGTCTCCAAAGACACTCGAAGAAAGAGATAAGATGGCCAGATTCCATATGCTTGGCTATTGGAAGTTTAATGTATGCAATGTTGTGTACTAGGCCGGATATCGCATATGTCGTTAGTTTGACTAGCGGTATCAATCCAATCCAGTTTGGAACATGGATAGTCATCAAGAATATCCTTAAGTACTTGAGAAGAACTAAGGATTTATTCTTGATTTATGGAGGTGGAGACTTGCAATTGGATGGTTATACCGATTCGATTTCCAATCGATATCGATGATAGAAAGTCTACCTCTGGATATGAGTTCATTTGTAATGGAGGTGCGATCGGTTGGAAGAGTTCCAAACAGAGCACGATTGCAGATTCCACTCATCGAGGTCGAGTATATTGTCGCATCGATGTCGCAAAGGAAGTCGCTTGGATAAAGAAGTTCGTGATGTAACTTACAGAATTCCTTCCATTGAGTCGGCTCCATTACACGGTGACAATAATGGAGCGATCATACGAGCTAAGGAACCAAGGTCTCACCGTAAATCCAAACACATAGAAAGGCGCTACCACATTATCGGAGAAATAGTTGGGCGGCGATGTAGCCATGCAGAAAATAGCATCACGAAAATCCGGTGATCCATTCACTAAGCCTATGTCACGCACTCGATTAGACCGACATCT
Source organism: Hevea brasiliensis (assembly GCF_030052815.1). Taxonomy (NCBI): domain Eukaryota; kingdom Viridiplantae; phylum Streptophyta; class Magnoliopsida; order Malpighiales; family Euphorbiaceae; genus Hevea; species Hevea brasiliensis. The sequence goes on from NC_079498.1 coordinate 53,929,073, forward strand.
TGAGAAGATAGGTCTAAGATATTGTAATGAATGGCTCTAGTGCTAGTGGGAGATTGTTAGCAGTATGCCCTAGAGCATATCATTTAGTATGTATCTTGTACATATTTTTAATAATAAAAGGCATTTCCACTTTTCCGTTTACATAATATATTTATGTGTAATAGAAAAGGTCCATTGATATTTTGTTAGAAATATTATTCTTAAGTTGTTAAGAATATGAGTGACAATATTTCTAGCACAAAGTATCATAAATAGGTTCACAATCGAGGATACTTCATAATAAGGACATGACTTATCCATAAAGATTGTATTCATGTTTGTTCCCAAGTTATTTATATGAGATATAAATAAGATGGAATGGTGAGTCTCATGCCATATAACAAACATGATAGGCACTTATAAATGATAAGTAGGCCGAACCAGTGACATTTATGACAAGCACATGGAGTTTACTCTTGTCAATGTTTTGTCATAAATCATATCAGTGCATATAATCTTTAGACCTGAGATAGCACAGTTATCTTGTATATAGGTAGTTTGAGTTTGATACTGCTTTCATACTTGTACTATGTATGGGTATATGGGCATGTGTTGGCTCTGCTAGTTATATATGGAGGTAGGTGTTGATCAAGAAGGAATCTGTTCCTCTAAGTAAATAGAGATAAAATCCTATGTTCATTTAATTGTTCTTGATGTTTCAAGTTCTGGCCAGACAGATAGATTTATTCGTAAAAGAGTTTCGATGAGAAAAATCTTTTAATCAAGAACTGGAATTAAAAGAGAACATAATATTCATAGCAAATGGAGTTTGACATAAACCATGACTCCAATTGAGTTGGGATTTTATGTAGAGAGATTCTAGTGCATGGTAACATATGATTATAGGTTCATTTAAGGTAAATCTTATTACTAATTGGGTGGCCATGGCATGCTATGCTAGGTGTTAACCATGGTCTATGAGGTTCATAAAATGATTTAGAGAAATCATTTATGGTAAGAAAGAGTTCTGATGATATTAAGAGTTGATATCATGTCTCATTGCCAATTAGTGATGAGCCTAGTAAGTCACACACATACACAAGTTATCACCTATTTAAATATGATTTAATTAATTAATTAAAGAGTTTAATTGATTAATAAAATAGATTTGGTTTGCAATAAAATTGCAAAGTCCCTAGCATGACTTGAAACCAAATCTAGATTATTGGATGTGTAGTATAAATTAAATTTATATTTAAAGTGTTTAAATATGAATTTAATTGATGAGAAATTAATTAATAGAGATTAATTAATTAATTTATATTTGATATAAATTAATTAGAAGAAGAAAATAATTATTTTGGGTTAAGAACTCAAAATTAAGACACAAGGGCATTTTGGTCATTTCACGATTGTGACACGTGGCACCATGAGATGGTGACACATGGCTTAACACATAAGCTTGCCAAATATTTTTAATCATGTAAGATGATTAAAATCAAGATTAAATCTAGGTTTGACACTTGGCACAATGTGCTTGGGTCACTTAAACCTAGAGCTATTCAAAGGTGACATGTGGCTAGGGTTTAATGTGTTAACCTAGCTATTTAAGTGTGGTTATGAATGGAAAACATAACCAGCAGCCTCTCCTCTCAATTGTCACGCCACTTTGAGCCTCTCCAGCCATTCTTCTTCATCTCTCATCAATTCAAAGAGATTAGCCATCAATCTCTTGAATTAAGAACACTATAAATTGTTTCTAGTGTCCTGTTTACATCTTTAATCTCTTAAAAGACAGAACTTGATTTTCTAATTAATAGAAAAAGCTTTAGAAGCTATTCAAGGGCTGCCATAGGTGTTCTTGGTGTGGACAAGCTAGAGGGACAACATCCGTGTCACGAAGACGAATCTCAAAGCGCGCAGCTTCAGCACATCAAGAGGTTTGTGTTATAGTTCTTTAATTAATCTAGGGTTCTAAAATTAATCTGATTAATTTTAAAATCTTAAATGGCAAATACAGATCCAAAAACATATTAAAAGAGTTTTAATATGTTGTTTATTATTGAAATCAAATAGATAAAAATAAATCTTGCATGGTGCATGTGACCCTAGGTGAAAATTTTTGAATTCAATGGTATAATCTTGTGTTTTTCACGCTTCCGTTCCTTCAAAAAGACCAAAGCAAGAGGAACAAAACTTGGCCCCAATCCGGATACCCTGCAAACAGCCCCTGTAGAAATGACCAAATGAGCGATGGCGCTCATTTGGCCATAACTCAACTGTAGAGTGGTCAAATTGACTGAAAGGTTTCTGACAACAAGATAGGATATAGACAAACAACTTTCATGAAGAAACCTACCCCAAATTATGCCATTAACCCATTCAAATTATTGAACAAAGTTGAGTTATCAAACCTGCAACTCTGCAGATTTACATTTGAACAGTAATGTTTGGATGGCTATAACTCTCTCTAGAAAACTCGGATTTAGGCGATTCTTAAACCGATGGAAACCTAAGGCATGGTAGAACATTTCATATGAAGAAAGTTAGACCAAATTATGAACTTAACTTGGTCAAATTACTGACCAAAGTTGGACCAAAATCTGCCAAAACCCAAAATTTCAGCAGGAACAGTGCAGTGAGCAGTAAACTTATTTTGGCCATAACTTGAGCTACAAAACTCCAAATGGAGTGATTCAAAAAAAGAAATTCAACTAGAAAAATAAGGAACAACTTTCATGTTTACCATTTCTTCAAATTCCCACTGTGATGCTTAATGGAATAGTAAAATTAAGCTTCAAAAACCGAAAATTTTGTTTCCCTTGGTTTAAGCCTAGAAATGGTAATGGTAATCACTTCCAACAAGTTTTAAATACAAAATGTGGTATGTTTGGGGTGTTAAAACCAATACACCTATTTTCTATCCAAAAGTCAACATTTTTGTTGACCAATGAGGTGAATAGTGACACCAAAACCAAAAATTGGCAATTTTGCCAAAATGACCTAAGCTTTGAGAAAGTGACTAAAACCAATAAGTTTTGAATACAAAATGTGGTATGTTGGGAGTACTAAAACCAATGTACCTATTGTTTATGCAAAAGTCAACATTTTAGTTGACTAATGAAATGAATAGTGACATGAAAACTTGAAATTCAAAAATTGTGAAACTTAAAAGTGCAAAATGCCCTAGTAGGCCTAATGTGATTGGTTTGGATAGATTGGCATGCCAATAGGGTATTGTTTTAGCAGTACTGCGAAAGGCTTTATGCCTGTATTCATGGCTTTATGCCCGTATTCATGGCTTTTATGCCCGTATTCATGGCTTTTATGCCTGTATTCACGGCCTTTATGCCAATTATGTGATATCATGGCTTTTTAGCCATACTGACTGCATACGTGGTTGACGTTCTGCGTCCCATGGTATGACGGCCCGAGGCACCGCGGTGTCCAGTGCCAACGACCCGTTATCCAGTCCAGTCGTTCAGTATAGGTTACTTGGGCATGGAAAAGTATAACTGTGATTGAACTAATTATTAAAGAAAATACGAAAATTAAGTATCAGGAATGATTACAAAAATACAAATAAGCTCAATATCATGAAGAAAATAATTAACGAAATGCATGAAGAAGTTAATATCATGAAACATGATTAGCCCTCGACTAAACAATAAGTTAGTAATTATTCATTTCTTATGAACACAATAGCAAGGAAATTATTATTTTTATTTGCATATTGTATTTTCTTGTATTATTGGCACCACTAAGCTTTATGCTTAGCGCGTCGCTTTTGCAACGCGTAGGTACTGAAGATTTGGACAGAGGGCCCAGTAGACCACAGATTCGGTAAGGCAGTTCACAGTTCTGCATAGTGTCTGTGTTACCTCACAGGCTACAGTGCATTGGTAGGACACTAGGTGTCATTTTGGTATTTTGTAATTGATCTTATTTTCTCATGTGTAAATGAACTTATGAAATGTAATTTGATGCTCATGTAAATAATGAGAGTTGTGTTTGTAAATGAAAAAGTGAATGTTTATCTGTGATATATATATGATTATCACATGAAATGAATGATTGAGAAATGAATGTGAACTAAAAAATATTGAGATTTTGATAAATGGAGTTGAGATGAATGAATAAGAATATAGGAAGTGTTTTTCACAGGTTCCGAAGAACGGTTTTCTCCATTTTTAGCCGGTACTCTGCCGGATTTCCTATAAAATTTTTGGAACCTCAAATAAATTACAATTTCAATAAATGAATTATATTTCACAAGTTATATTCAAAATTATAATGAAAATTAATTAAGATAAAATAAAGTGCTCCGGCACACCGAGTGGCATTGCTTGCTCGGCTACACTGTAATCGGGTAAGGGGTGTCACACTACAGGTTACTCCTTTGTCTTTAATACATGAGTTGAGATCATTACATGCTAGTTTAGAGATTAATGATGAGGGGTAGACAACAGTTGCATGGCATGTACAGCCAGTGTTGATTGATTAGATCAGAATGGCTGCTCAGAATGATGAAAAGTATCAGAAGCTGTTGGAAAAAGTTCAACAGGGCAAGAAACCAGAGTTCTCAATCAGAGATGATGGTTTACTGCTACACCAGGGCAAAATGTGTGTTCCTAATGATGTTGATTTGAGGCAGATCATTTTGAAGGAAGCACATGAGTCTCCTTTTGCTATGCACCCTGGTGGTACAAAAATGTATAGAGGGCTAAAGGAGCATTACTGGTGGATGGGTATGAAGAGAGATGTGGCAGAGTTTGTATCCAAATGCTTAACTTGTCAGCAAGTAAAAGCAGAGCATCAAGTACCAACTGGGTTGTTGCACCCACTACCAGTGCCAGAATGGAAATGGGAAAGGATAACGATGGATTTTGTAATGGGACTTCCGAGAATACAGAAGAGTCATGATGTTGTATGGGTCATTGTTGATAGACTGACTAAGTCTGCTCATTTTATGCCAGTCCGAATGGACTACAGTTTAGACAGATTGGCCAGATTGTACATCGATGAGATTGTGAGACTGCATGGAGTGCCAGTATCTATCGTGTCAGACAGAGATCCTAGGTTCACTTCTAGATTCTAGGGTAGTCTTCAGAGAGCCCTAGGAACTAGATTGAACTTCAGTACTACATTCCACCCACAGACAGATGGCCAGTCTGAGAGGGTAATTCAGATCTTGGAGGACATGCTACGAGCTTGTGTGATTGAGTTTGAGTGTAGTTGGGATACACATTTGCCTTTGATTGAGTTTGCTTATAACAACAGCTACCAATCAAGCATTGGGATGCCTCCATATGAAAATTTGTATGGCAGAAAATGTAGAACCCCGTTGTGTTGGGATGACGTGGGTGAAAGAAAAATGATTGGACCCGAAATAGTTCAACAGACTGAAGAGAAGATCAGGGTAATCAGAGATCGACTTAAAGCTGCATCAGACCGTCAGAAGTCCTATATTGATTTGAAAAGAAGGGATATTTAGTATGCAGTGGGTGAGAAAGTTTTCCTCAAAGTTTCTCCTTGGAAGAGGATTATGAGATTCGGCAGAAAGGGGAAACTGAAGACAATGAGGAACATTTTCTATAAAGGAAGGTTTGCCAAATTCCAACAGTAAAATGACCAATAGAACAGTGCAACCTAGACACCAAAAACAGAAAATTGACAATTTTGCCTAAAAGACTTAAGTGTTGAGAAAATGAGCAAAACTAACAAGTTTGGTGACTAAAATGTGGTATGTGGGTGAAGTTGGAATTTCCATACCTATTAAGTCTTAGAAAGTCAACAATTTGACTTGAATAATGTAGTGAATAGTAATCCAAAACACAAAAATTTTGAGAACGTCGAATTTAGCACATTATAGCTAGATAAAAGTGAAGTTAAATTTATTTTTGGATTTATGCTAAGTTATGCTACTGAAACACTATAAAACTGTGTGTTTCAGCTGAAAAAAACTTGGAAGCTCTGAGAAACTATTTCAAGGCGTAGAGGCGACTCATGTCAGGTCTGTGCACAGTGATTTTTATTTAAATATATGATTCCCGAAAATTTGATTTTTTTTTAGTTAATTATGAATTGTGTTGCCATTTATAATTGTGAATATGACTTTGAAAATTGATCAAATTTCTCATAAATTATTTGAATAAATTATTTTGAACTGCTTTTGTGTAACACCCCCGTTTGTATAGCCTGATATATTTCACTGTTCCGGTGACCGATGTCGGTCCAGACAATTAAGGGGATTAGAACCATACTTAAGTCAACTAGAGAAGCCATAAACACAAATAATTAGTAATGTTCAATTAGTTAAGTATAAATAAGAAAAACAGAACATAAGAAGTTAAACGAGCCGAGAGTCACCGCGATGGGTAACCTCCTCGGGAATGACTGCGAAGTCGTTTTAAACTCAAATTTCGAGCTGTAAAAAGTGACGCTGCTGTCCTTAGGACCCTTATGAACACAGTGGAAAAGAGAAAATCACGAAAAAGAACTGTTAAGCCAGTCAAATAATTAGGTTAGGGAGCAAGAAGAAATATGGAATTATTTGCAAACCGGGATGAACCGGCGAGGGGCAATTTGGTCAATTGACCCGAGTGACTCTGACCTAATCACAAATAAAATCAGAGAAAAGAAAACTTCGGGATCGAGAATTAAATTAAAGAACTAATAGAAAAAAATAAATAAAAAAAAGAAAAGAAGAAGATGGAAAAGTCAAAGGTGATGACATCATGAATGATGTCATAAAGAAATTAATTAAGTTACTTTTTAATTTGGAATTTTTGGTCTTCTTTAAGCCAACATTAGATAAAAGAAAATAAAGAAAAAAAAATTCATTTTAGTCTTCTCCCTTCCCAACTTGCCGCCCCACTTCCTTCCCTAAATCCCCCATGGAAGCTCTTTCTTGAAGCTTACACTAAGTTTAATTTCTCCTTACTCAACCTTAATAACCCTCATAAAAACTTCACTAGAGCTTGTTATTACAACTTAGGAAGAAGAATTACAAGAAGAAAGAAGAGTTAAAGATAGGGTTTGGAGGATTTAAGAAAGGTTAGTGTGCTAACTTACCATTTTACTTCTTTAAATGCATAATTAGTTGTGAAAGTGAGCTTAGAACTTGATTAAATGAAACAAATATGGGAAAGGACCATTGCTGAAATTTTGGCCTGGTTAATGGGAGTATGATTGGTATGGTTTGATGTGTTTAAAGGGAATTAAAGATGTTAATAAACTTACATTAGTATGGTGTTAAGATGGAAATGCACCAATTGTGATTGAATGAGTGAGTTAGGGTTTGAATGTTAGGGTTTGTGAACCAAATTTTGGAGAAATGCATAAATGATATCTTTGACCAATTGTGGACTGAAAAATGGTCAATAATGACCAAAGGAAATGTGTGGGAATTATTAGAATAGGAGTCAAATTCGTAGGTCAAATGGTCATGCTGCTGGCAGCATGACCAAACCTACTTTGAAGGACCAAAACGGGAATTTTACAAGCCCAATTGATATGCCACCAATTAGGGATGAAAATAGACATAAAAGGGCACAATTTTCATTAAGGAACCATGGCCAAAAACTGACTAAAACTTAGTGAACCAATTGACCAAAGTGAAATGAGAGCAGGCTGCCACTGCACCAAACTGACCAAATGAACAGTAATTGTTCATTTGGTCATAATTCGAGCTAGACAAGTCAAATTGACCTAAAATTTTACCAGTAATTAGATAAGACATAGATATAAAACTTTTATGAAGAACACTACCCCAAATTATGCCATTAACCTAGTCAACTTTTTGAGCAAAGTTGAGTTATTAAACCTGCAACTCTGCAGAATTGCCATTGAGCAGTAAAGTTCCAATGGCTATAACTCTCTCTAGAAAACTCTGATTTAGGTGAATCTTGAACCGATGGAAACCTAAGACATAGTAGAACATTTCGTATGAAGGAAATTAGACCAAATTATGGACTTAACTTGATCAAATTATTGAATGAATTTGAACCAAAAATCTGCCATAACCAAAATTGCAGCATGAACAGTGCACGTGAACAGTAATTGTATTTTGGCTATAACTTGAGCTACAAAACTCCGATTGGGGTGATTCTAAAATGAGAATACACTTAAGACAATAAGGAACATTTTTTGTGAAGGAAGTTTTGCAAAATTCCAACAGTAGATAGACCAATGAAACAGTGCAATTTAGAACTCCAAAACCGAAAATTGGCAATTTTGCCTAAAAGACCTAAGCTTTGAGAAAATGGCCAAAACCAACAAGTTTAGTGACCAAAATATGGTATGTGGGTGAAGTTGGAATTCCCATACCTATTAAGCCTTAGAAAGTCAACTCTTTGACTTGAATAGTGCAGTGAATTGTAACCCGAAACACAAAATTTAAAGAACGTCGAATTTAGCATGTTAGAGCTAGTTAATTGTGAAGCTAAATTTATTTTGGATTTATGTTAAGTTCTAGTACTGAAACATTGTAAAATTGTGTATTTCAGTTGAAAAGAATATCGGGAAAGAACCCGAGGAACCGAGTCGAGGCTAAGGGACGACTCGTTTAAGGTTTGTGCACAATAAACCCTATTTAAGCATTTTATCCTTGAAAATTTGATTTAGTACGCATTATGAATTTATGAACTTTTGTGTTGCCACCTTGTGACCAAATTGTAACTTTGGGAATTGATTTGATTTTTGTATGCAATATTTGAATGAAATGTTTGAAATGGATTTTTTATTCACACTTAGCATGACAGTTACTTATTATTCCTCCTCCATTTATGGGGTTGAGATCGTTTATTTTCCTCCCTCTCTGGCTTGCCAGTTGAGGTTGTAGATCGGATGAGTACTCATTAGCTAGCTAGCCACCTCCCTCATTGATTTCGATTAATGGGGTTGAGATTGCTTTGTCGTGGTGTACAACAGGGCATTGATAGGAAATTTTGTATCATTGCTTAAGTTGTGTATGACTTTGGCAACACTGTGTTTATGAAATTGTTTGACTAAACTGTGTTTAATAGATTATTTGACAAAATGGTGTTATTAGGAACTTTGATAATTGTTGAAATGTGTTTGAGAAATATTTGAATTGTGTTTGGCAATGAATGATTTAATTATTGCATTTTAAATTTTTATTGTGCACCACTGAGTATTTTTATACTCAGCGATAGCTTATTTTGCTGTCGCAGATAAGAGCAAGGAGAAAGCAGCAGAGTGAGCTGCTGTTAAATCGAGGACTACTCTAATCATTTTGTACGGGTATTATTTTATACCTTTGTAGATAATCTTGATGTAAATATAGAAATGTTATTTGTATCAATGTAAGTTGAGTAGTTGTAAATAAATTGTAATGATATTATTTTGGACTTTCTTCTGTAAATTTAATATTTGTACATATGAAATTCCTACTTTATGCTTTGTGAATGGAATTATTAACTATTCTGAGTTGATAAATTTGATTTGGATTGTGGAACTGTTTTGAAATGAATTGATTGGAGTTGAATTGTGATTTATTGCAGATTGAAAATTTGTGAAACATATTTGGGAGTGTTTTTCTCAGGTATTTGAAGAACGGTTTTCTCTAAAAACAAACAGAACTCTGTCAAAATTTTTATAAAAATTGCGGCAAAATTTAAATGGACAAAAATTTTTACTAGTCTTTAAGCTTTGAATAAATGGTTTTAATTCTCACTAAAATGCTCACCACTTCCAAAATGTAAGAAAATCGTTTTAAAATCCCTTGTAGGGTACTTAATGAGTTATCGGTAGGTGAAGTTAGGTAGTTCATTAAGTATTCTACGGGATCATGTTATGCCTTACGGAGGGGTAAGGTGTGACATTTTGTGTTCACACTTTGCATAACAGTATCAGATTATTCCTCCTCCATTTATGGGGTTGAGATCATTCATTTTCCTCCCTCTCTGGCTTAACAGTTGAGGTCGAGATCGGATGAGTACTCATTAGCTAGCTAGCCACCTCCCTCATTGATTTCGATTAGTGGGGTTGTAGATTGCTTTGTCGTGGTGTACAACATGGCATTGATCGGAAATTTTGTGTCATGGCTTAAGTTGTGTATGATTTGGCAACACTGTGTTTATTGAACTATTTGACCAAATTGTGTTATTATGAATTTTAGTAACCTGTGAAATGTGATTGAGAAATATTTAAATTGTGATTTGATAATGAATGATTTATGCATCATATTTTAAATTTTTATTGTGTACCACTGAGTATTTTTATACTCAGCGATAGCTTGTTTTGCTGTCGCAGATAAGAGCAAGGAGAAAGCAGCAGAGTGAGATGCTATCAATATTGAAGATTCCATTGATCTTTTTGTACAGGTATTGTTTTATACCCTTGTAGTTATTTTGATGTAAATATTGTGATATTGTATGCATCAATGTAAAGTGAGCAGTTGTATAATATATTGTAATAATTTTATTTTTGGATTGTATATCTGTAAATTTAATTTGTGCATACAATATTGATGAAATAGTTTGTTTTGAGAATATTTGGAGGTTGGGAGTTATGAAAAATTTATTAGAAGTGCTTTTTATAAATTTTTGAAGAACTGTTTTCTTCAAATACAAACGAAACTCTGTCAAAATTTTTATCAAATTTGCTGTAAAATTTAAAATGGATAAAAATTTTTACTAGTATTTAAGCATTGAATAAATGATTTTAATTTCTACCAAAATGCTCACCACTTCCAAAATATAAGAAAATTGTTTTAAAATCTCTTGTAGGGTACTTAATGAGTTATCAGTAGGTGAAGTTTGGTAGTTCATTAGGTATTCTACGGGATCATGTTATGCCTTATAGAGGGGTAAGGTGTGACACTTTCAGTTGCCGAAGTGCTTTCTGGACAGAAAGTGTCAAAAGGGCACTTAGGCTTCGGAAATGCATAACTTTTTGACCGGAACTTAGATTTTCGATCCGTTTGATCTGTTGGAAAGGTAATTAGAAAAAATTTTCATTGAAAATACTTTCAAAAACAAATTTTCATTTCTCAAATTTGAAAATTTCATTTTAGTCCCCCTTGGTCAAGAAAAAGTTATAAGTAAAGACCCTAAGAAATTAAGAGTTTAAAAAACCCATAACTTTTTTATTCAAACTCAGATTTTTGATCCGTTTGAACCATTGGAAAGCTAATTCAATGTATTTTGCAACTAAAATACTTTTCAAAATTAATTTTGCATTTTTGAAAAATTTATTTAATTTTCCCTTGATAAAAAATTAGGTGAAAACTAAGTTGAACAAGATATTTTTAGTACCACCTAGACTTGAGCCAACATAATTAATAAAATCATATTTACAAGATATAAAATAAATGAAAGTTACATTGTAGGTTCCCATAAATGTTTGGTTCCTTTTGTTGCTCTTCCTTAACTTTGATTTGAAGTAATTTGGAAAATTTGAGTCTATGGCCTGCAAACTCAACACAAACACTTTCAAAGTATATTAGTAGCACACTAATTATTTATTATCATCAAAACATGGGTTAAGACACCTAGTTTCAACAACTATTATTGCCAATTTTTATTCAATAGATTGAATCCTTTAAGAATTTCTTCATGGAAGCAAGTCAAGAGCAATACAAAAACTACAAAATTTCAAGTCCAGTTCAAGACAGCCAAGTGACTACCGAGCCAATATTCAACCTCTTCTCTACATATGTACAGCCTAAGATCTCGAGCTATACATGAGGGAGGGGGGATATCTGTTTACACCACAATTTAATTTTAATATTTTTGGGCCCCAGTTAATTAATGGGCCTAAAATATTAAATTAAATTGCCAATTTAATGTGACTAAGCCCATAACTCAAGCTGACAAAAGACTAACAATCAATGGGTATTAATTATGTGGACTAATTAAATAATTACCTATACAAGTTGGTGTTATTTGTTCAGTATTTCAAAATATTTACTGAAGGATGAGTATGGAAGTGGAGTAGTGGGCAAATGGGAGAGTGGACGAAGTGGTGTGAGTAGATGGTTATGGGAGTTGTGGATGGTTATAGGTAGTTATGGGAAGTGGAGGAGTGAAGAGAAAGATGTGGCTAGTGGTGGAGAAGGTGGTAACCACCAAACTTCGCCACCAAGCAGAGTTTCTCTATAAATTGACGTGCTAGGCAAGAGCAGACACAACAACAACCAATCAATTAACACCTAATAGAAATAATGTCTTAGCTCAAAATTTCTTTAGTTTAACAATCTCTTTACTTTTTCAAGTAATCTTTTACTTTTCAATCTAGCATTCAGTTTAATTTCAGCCTTTAATTTTCAATTCATGCAAGTAATTTACATTTTCTCTGCACATATTTCGATTCCTATAAGTAATCTTTTTTATTTTCAATGTAATCTACAACTTTTATGTCCATATTTCATTTCCTGTGAATCTGCTTTTAGTTTTCCAATACCAATTTACAATTTTTGCACATATTTACTCTTCAAGCAATCAACTCATTTAATTTTCGATGCACAATTTACTTTTCAAGCAATGATTTAATTTTCTCAAAGTGATCAATTTACTTCTCATGCATAGTTTTATATTTCCCAAGCGATCAATTTACTTTTTTGCAAAACGATATTTACCTTTTCAATGCATAGATTTAATTTCTTGGAAAGCGCTTAATTAATTTTTCCAATGCAATCTTTACATTTTTTTGTAATGACCAATTTATTTTTCAAACATAATTTTACTTTTCAATGCACAAGCCTCCTTTCAAGTTTTCTCAAGCGATCAAGTTCTCTTCCATCTTTCACAAAAACTGAATCACTAGAGATCCTAACAAAGTGCATACTAGTGGAGTTAGGGAGGGAAAAATATGACATTTCTTTTCTGCCAATCGCTCTATTTTAAAAGTCAGACTAGAGCACATTTTTTTCACATTAGGATCATACGCGTCAATAGCATGCCTGCAATCCAATTCACAGTGAGAAAATGCTATATATGTTTTTGACACGTGTAAATTGAGTAAAATTAATTTCACGAGTTAACAAAACTAAATTTAATTTTTTTCATTGTTTGAAATATCATTATTATTATTACTACTATTTTAATTTTTATAATTTAAATAATTGCTTTTTAAACATCTAACGGTTACGATTTAAACTTTTTGCTATTAAATTTATTATTTATAAATTATTATATTATTTTTTAATGAAAAATAAAAATACTTATAAAAAAAAAATAAAAATATTTTTTATTTAATATATATATATATAAAGAGAGAAAGAGATGACATTGGAAGGAATAAAAAACCCAAGGCAGGTGTTGTAATGGCTGAAGGTTGTTTTGTTTAGAAACTTCCAAACATAAATTGATTTTTTGCTTTGAAGTTGATTTTTCAATTTCCGATGTTGGCGTGACGGTCGGTGTACATTAACATTTCTCTCAATATTTGGTCAAAAAGGAGAAAAGTTAATCTTTCTAAGTCAACTTTGGCTTCTACGGCTTAGCTCACCTTACGAATTACAAACTTAACACATAGTTTCAACATTCGGATCCTCTCAATGCTAGATACACCCCGCCTGCTACAAATCAAAATCTGGTACCATGTTCAATGTCATACTTTCTTTTTAGAAAATTACTGTTTAATACCTTTATTTTAAAATAATTAACTTATATTTTAATTTTAAAAGTATATTATTTAATTTATATATGTATATATATATATATATATATATATATTTTTTTTTATTTTAGTCCTCATCTAACTTAAATTAAACTTTATATTACTCAATGTATTTAAGAAGAGACAAATTATCATTACTGGATTAAATAGTATAAGACATAAAAAAATATAAAAAAAATTATATATTTATATTTTTCAAAATATAAATATTGAATGAAATTCAAAAATAACTTACTAAATCAAAGAGTAAATATATATTAAAATTAATTAATATATTTTTTTAAAAATAGGTTAAAATAGAGGGATTAATAATGATTTTCTCACGTTTTTAAAAAAGCTTATAACTTTAAATTCTATATGTTAGATACATGAAAAAAATTCATGATAAGTCGGGTGTTTCATTGTGTATATGAGTAATTTTTGTACGATAGTTTTTTTTTTTCGTGGTAAAAATGATATCATCATGTGTTAGTTTTCATTTACAGAACTAAATTATCCGTTAAATTCAATTAAAAAGTAAATTATTTCATGTTAGGACTATAGGTTTAAAGAGGAGAAAAATACTAAGTTAACTTGATTAACCCAATGTTCAATTGCCAGTGGAAATTCTTGAAAATGATAATCGTCGTGCATTTTAATTAATGAAAAAAAAAAATTCTTTATGCATGTGTATGCGATGGTGGAGCTAGACTTTCAGCTTTGGAGGAACCAAATTCAAACATTCATTAATAATGGAAACTTTAAAATATTTAAATTAAGATGAATTTATTAAAATAAAATCTAATATGTACAATAGTGAAGAGAAACAAGACATGCATTTTTTTTAATTAATTTATACAAATTCAAAAGTAAACTAAAAAATGTATTTTAATTTTTTTTCTCAATTTTGGATCTTTTAATTTTATTTTTATATCATTATTACAATGTAATTTTTTGTGAGTGTAAGAATTAAATTTTGTTAAAATCTATGCAGATTATTTGTTGCTTTTTTTATATTTTGAAAGAGAACCATATATAATAATTATATTAAGGGAAAAGGCTAAATTTATTACTTATTATGGCGAGATTATATTTTAGCTTATTTATATTTTTATATTAAAACAATATATATATATATATATATATATATATATATATATATATATATATATATATATATAATTAGGAAAAACAAATTGAGGATAGGGATGGCAAAAGTTTTCGAGCCTGATCCGTCTTGCCTCGAACTCGATCAATTTTTTTTGATCCTGACCCAACTCTAATTTGTGCGGGTTGAGGAAGAGAACTTTTTTCCCACCGTGAAACTCTGTAATTCGCCCTGCACAGTAATATATTATTATTTTTTATTAAAAAATAATTTATTTTTATATATTTAAATATTATAATTTTAACAAAATATATTAAAATAATATGTAAAACTTATATTTCTAATTATATTTTATTTTTTAATAAATAAATTTATATTATATACTAATAAATTAAAAAAAAATCTCATGAAGAAATCCGTCCCGTCCCTCATCCAGGTGGGGAACGCCCCGCCCCGACTCAGAACTCTTGTGGGGTGGGGACAAGAGCAGTAATTCCCAGCCCCGACCCGCCTTGTTGTCATTCCTAATTAAGGGGTTGTCACACCTTACCCCTCTGTAAGATGTAGCATGATGTCATAGTATACCTAATAAATTATCGAACTTCATCTACTGATAATCTATTAAATATACTACAAGAGATTTTGGCAAAATAATTTCACTTTAGAGTTTGGCGTGGTGATAAAAATTAAATTTAAGTGTTTTCAATTCAATTGCATGTCATAAAATTTATTTAGAAATAATTAAGCATTTTTAAAATTTTACAGAAAATCCGCGTGATTACAACTAAAATTATATAAAAATAGTTTTTCAAAACCTGTTAAAAAAAAATTTATGAAAATATATCATGTCCAATTTGAACTCAATCAACTCAACTTATATCATTTCATTCTCCATAAATCTCATCATAAAGAAAATAATTTATTATTTACAATACTCAGGAAGAAATTTAAATATTTACATTCATTGAAGTAATAAAATTAATATTACAACTTTTTTAAATGATCAAACTCAGAAGAAAATAATATTATAATAATTCACATTTGATTAAAGTCCCACAAATAATATTACAAAGTTCTGTATAACTGCTCAAATATAATTACATACAAATAGCTGCATGATTATATCAAAATCTAATGTACAAAAGTATACCTATAATATACCTAAATATAGTCTTAACACGTCTTCAAGTCACAGTTTTAAGTGATCTCCCTCAGCTGCACTATATTTTCTTTCACCTGCGATAGCATATAAAGCTATCACTAAGCGGTGAATTCAGTGGTGTACAACTAATAAATTAAAATTCAATACGAAATATACTTTGATAAATCATAACAAAAAGCTTAAAATATTCAAATTCTTCATAATTAATAAACCAAATTCATTATTTTCTATTATGCAAATTATTTGTTTGATTGACATTTTGGGTCAAGTAACTACAATTTAAAACATTTAAAATACTCATATCTTTCTTGATCTAAGAAAATAATATAATATATTCAACCATTTGCAAGCATTTGTTTCAACCACCTTTTTAGCAAAATATGTACAGTTTAACGGTGTTGAAAATATTCACATAGTTTAGAGCATGACACTAAAACAATGTCGGGTTGTACACCACAACAAAACCAATACTTCCAATATCCAAAGGATAAAGGGGAACACACGGGCTAGCTAGCACATATTAGTACTCATTCAATCCTTTCTCAACTAGCAACAAACCTCAACAATTCAGCTAGAGAAGGAATACTCAACCCCAACAAGTGGAGGAGATCGAAATCAATATCATTTTACTAGACAAGCTAATGAGAAACACAATCACATTGCCATGCTAACTTTGGTTTCAAAACAATTTCACAAAATTTTTCCATTCAAAAAATCGCATTGTAAATCAAGTAAATACAGTTCAAATAATTTCCATTCAACAAAACGCATTTACAATCAATAAACACACTTAGTTGTTGCAATTTGATTTCACAATTCACAATTTTCAAAACAATACATTAAATTCTTAAGTGTACAAAAGTAATTATATATAAATCATGCAAAGTCACTTCAACAATTTAAAATTCACAATTACAAAGAAAACATAATTTATTCATATAAAGTTCATTCAAGCCAAATCCAAATTTAAAATATGGAAAAAGGACAATTGTGCACAAACCTCTTTATACTCCTCTTACTTAATTTCACTTTTCTCCTCTTTAGGAGGCTCCTTTTTCACTGAAAATATACAATGAAAATGTCTCAATACTTATCCCAATTATCTCCAATAACTAATCAATTGAATGACTAATGAATGCCTAAGTTACTTATGCAATTTCAAGGAGTTTAGATTCTGGACAGTTTGAAACCCTGACTTTGCAATCTCATTTCAACCTAATTTCATTCATAATTTGGGAAAGTGATCTTGATGAAAATTATTCCTCTATGTCTTAGTTTTATTTTCTAATTTGAATCACTAAATTTGAAGTTTTGGATCTCAAGTTATGGCCAAATTACCAAACACTGTTTCAGGTGCCATATCTTGAGATTTTAGGTTTTTTAGATTTGTATCCTAACTTTTCTTTCTGTATCCGGACATCTTAAGCTCATAATTTGGCCCTAGTCCCTAAAACAATGTTTTAGGTCTTTGTCTTAAGTTTCCAAATCATTTTGAATCACTGAATTGGATTCATGTAGAGAAAGTTATGACCTATTAACCATCTAGGGGTCAAAAGGCCATTTAGCTTGATTGCAAGAAATCCAGCTTATGCATTCCTAACTTGCTCTAGAAATTTACCTAAGTTGCTCTAAGATCTGGGTTCTAGTCAAAACACAAAGTTTGTAGTCTTATGCCTTATGAACATTTTGGTTTTAGAATTACCTAATTTGCATTTTTGTAGCACAAGTTATGACATTTTTTCCAAAACTGGTCGAATGGCCATTTGTCTAGGATTTTCTAGGTTAGTCCAAAATCAGGTAGGTTTGATGGACTAAATTTGCTTTGTAATTTGACCAAGTTAGGTTCATAATTTGAGTTTATAATCTTCATAAGAAGTGTTCTACTATATTTCATGTTTCCATTGGCTCAAGAATCACCTAATTTGGAGTTTTCTAGTGTGAATTATGCCTAATTGAATGTGTATTGTTCATTTAATCATTTCTGATCAGGTCCAGAACACCAATTCCGAATGCAAGCAAATTTTATGACAACTTATATTCAGTTTTTGGACAGGGTTTCTTCATGAAATTTGTGGTATTAGGTCTTAAGTTTTATCTCCAATTGGCCTCACACCAATTGGAGCTATATAATTCAACTTATAACCATCTAAGTGGACTTGACTCAAGCTGTTCAGAATTCCATCATAAGGCACACCACCAATTCATCAATTTCATTCCTCAATTCGATATCAATACACATTCATGGTATATCATATGACCTTAATTTACCATTACAAACATCAATTGAACAATATATCACAAAACCCTAATTCTCACCAAACCCTAATTCTTCCACCTTACCAATTTATGCAAACTCATGTCATCTCAGTATCTTAATCATGCATACATCATTACTCACACTAGATTTCATGTCCAATTTATTTAAAACACCTCAAACCCTACTCCCCCCCATGGCTGGCTGAAATCTAGGTTTAAAATTCATGCCAGTTTTTCAAGTTTCCTCATGTTATATCTACTCAATTCAACTTAATTTCATAAGCTAAAGACTAATCTAGGGTTAACTTACACTTACCTTAATTGAGCAGATTTTGGGTCTTTAAATCTTCACTTTTTTTTTTTATTTTTCTTGCTCCCAATCTTCCTACCAAGGTGAAATTGTAACACTCCTATGTTCGGTAGTGCGTTCTACTGTTCTAGTGACAAGTGTCTGTCCGGACAGCTAGGATGCCTAGAACGACATTTAAATATTGGTGAGGAGACATAAAATCATGAAATACAAGAAAAGAAAATACAAGAAAAACAAAAGAAAAATAATAGCAATGAAATGTAACCAAGTTAAACGAGCTAAGAACCCTAGCGATGGGTGACAACACCGGGAAGTTGCGGCGTGGACCGTTGACTAGCCCTAGACCGCAGGGAACCCTGGAAAATATTTTTAAGACATAATTAAAGACCTATTGAAGTATAAATATCATTAGAAATATTGAAGAAAAATTAATTAGTATAAAGAAAAATGAAAAATCGAGAAAACGATAAAACTCAGTGTTACCAACAAATCGAGAATGCAATCCGAACAGGGGCATTGTGATCATTTGATACTCCGAGTTGTCTTTTGACCTAAATGTCCATTAAAAATAAATGATGTTACACTTGGAAAATGTCATGAAAAATTTAATTGGTGGTACATAGTTTAAATAGCAAAAGATAGGAGTTAAATGTGGGAATTTGAAAACTTTAGAATAAAGAAACATTAAATCTTTACTTAGTGCTCCACTAACCCCATTAAGTGGACCATTAACCTTCATTTGGACAGAAACTTCATCTTCCTCACCTTGCCCAAAACCAGCCGAAATCTCCCAAAGAAATTCCTCCATGGCTGTCCATGGCCAAGCTTCATTCTTCCATGATCCAAGCCAATTTTCTTCCATTATCCTTCACTAAAGTTGTTCTACACAACTTGGGCAGTAGATAGGCAGTAAGAAAATCAAGTTTTGGTGAGGTTTTGAAGAATTTCAAAAGTGGTAAGTATGTATTTTTTATTATTGTTTCATTAAACTTTGAATGGGTGCTGTGGGTAGTTGAATTGTGGAAGGATTTTTGAAGTTTGATGAGTTAAGGGAGAGGTACATTTTTGGCAGCCATGAAACTTCAATAAGTGCAGTTTATCCTTGCATGTAAATGGTAGATTAAAGTATTGATGTAAGTGTTTATGTGTGTAGGAATAAATTGGATAATGTATACAAAATATTTGTGTGATAGTACACTTGATTTTGGAAGCTTGGAAACTAATTGAAGAAGATGTACAATCGGCAACTTTGAAGTGTAGACCAAAATCAGTTATTTCATGGTTTGGTTTATGGAATTATATTTTTGAATTATGATGCTTGTTATGGCAACATGTATATGTGTATAGAGGTTTGAATGTGAACATGTAAATGAGCTATGTCATGTGGTTAAATGATGTAAATGGAGTTTGGAAAATTCTGTACTATAATGTGCATATTGAGAATGGTTATAAGCTGCCAAAATGACCAAAAATGAGTTGCTAAATGTGTTTATGTTATGGTACAAACCAGAATGGGCATGAAGGAAATAACTTGGTAAGTATAGGATGTGTAATTGATGAGTGATGAATAATGTACAATAGGATAGTGTATGTTTTGGCTTAGAACCTTAAGTGTGTGACTCCAATTGGTATGAGACCAATTGGAGGTGAAAATAGGCACAAAATTTGCCAACTTTCATGAAGGAAGCTTACCAAAATTCTGCTTGGAAGATGACTTGAAAAATGACCAAATCCGGATTAGTACTTTGAAAACCTAAAAATTGACCATTTGGGCAGCAGTTGGTATTTTGGCCATAACTCACTGAAAACTGGTCCAATTGACCTGAAATTTTTATCATGAATAGTTTAGACATATATCTACAATTCTTATGAAGACACCAAAGCCCAGAAATGGCCAGAACCAAGCCAAATAGTTTGCACAAGTTCAGGTCCAAAAACTGGCCGAACCAAAAGTGACCAAAAAATGACCTAAAGCTACCATTTTTGTACATTTTATCCAGCATTGGTAGATTGACCATAACTTGGTCTACATAACTCAGAATGACTTGAAATTTTGCCCTGCAAGCAATAAGACATAGACCTACAAGTTTATAGTTTTGACCGAAACCTGAAAACTGAGGGAACTAGGTCATCCTGCTAGGTCAAATTAGTATATCGGAATCCAGCAAATTGCAATAAAATGCAATATACTTGAAAATGAATTTGGTAACATATACTAATACAAAAAGGCTATAAAATATGACATATTGGAAACATTAGAACCTAATTCACCTAGAGTTCATTGAGGGTCAACATCTTAGGTTGATTAAGGAAATAATAGAATTCAATAAGTTAATTATTAAGCTTTATTCTTAGAGACAGTTTAAATGAGTACTGAAACACTTCAAATTGTGTGTTCAGTTAGCAAAGACTCAGGAAAGGGGAAGGAAACACTGAGTCAGAGCCAAGAGACAGTTATCAGAGGTTTGTGCACAACAGTTATTTCTTTTGAATTTTCAATTGAAATAAATTATAACTATTTATACATTATTATTTTAAATTGTGAAAGTTTGTTTGAATGATATTTGATGGATATTTATTGATTGAAAAACATTGTAAATGGTTTGAAACCACAGCTATCATGTATATTGATTGAATTCCTCGCTATCTTGTCTAGTGGGATGAATTGAATTCCCTCTCTGGCTGAAGTGTTGAGGTATGTGCCTGTTGAGGACTAATAGAATGGGTAGTCATATTATTGCTAGCTAGCTATTTTATTCCTCATTAGCCATCGGCTTTTGGGATGAATTGAATTCCTCACTAGCCATCGGCTTTTGGGACGAATTGAACTTTGGAACAAGATTAAGCTGTGTGTGTGATTATTAATATTCATTGTGATATTGTGAAATAGAGTTTAAATTCTTATTGACATTCACTGTCTTTTGAATTTAACTATGTTTTAAGTATCCACTATTTATATGACTTATGATTTGTGATTTAAAGTTGTATCTGATTAATATTGTGCACCACTGAGACAATGGCTCAGCGATAGCTTTTCATTGCTATCGCAGTTAGACAGACTGACAGGGCAGCAGACTAGGCTGCTAGTACTACACTGAGAGATCATCGGGTATATTGAGTATACCATATTTTGCATTTTGTATTATAATGTATATTCAGTATATGTATATAGTGTTCTTAGTTTTGAGCAGTTGTAAATTAAAATTATACATTGAAGTTGCAAAATAAATTGTAAATTATTTTGGTTTGTAAATATTGTGATATATTTCTTTTATCTCAGCCTTTGAAAACACTAAAAAATTATTGTGGATTTGAGTTGACAAATGTTGAGAATCATATTGTGTTGATTAAATATTGGAGTTTGAGATTGAGAAATATATTTGAAGTGCTTTTTACAGGTTTTTGAAGAACTGTCTTATTCAAAATATAGATGGCACTCTGCTAAAATTTTTACAGAAATTACTAATAATTCAAATGTGTTTGCTGTTTCACTTCAGTTCAAAAATTTTTTTTTAACACCTTTAATTAGTGCTCACCACTATAAAAAGAAGTAAGAAGAGTTTTAAAATCCCTTGTAGTGTATTTAATGGGTTATCAATAGACGAAGTTGGTAATTCATTAGGTATACTACGGGATCATGTTATGCCTTACAGAGGGGTAGGGTGTGACATGTTTAAGTGGTATCAGAGCTAGTTTTTAAATTCTGTTTTCACCTATAATTTGAATATTCTTTCTTTATAGTACAACTGCTCAATATCATTGTTTAATGCATACAGTACATTACATTATAAATATGCACTAACAGGAGGAAATTTCCTTGTGTTATTGTTCGGGAGGTCTAAGATCCTAAAATCGACTATGGAAGAAGGGGATCATTCAGTCAATCAATCAATAGAGGCTGACGTACAAGGGGATGCCCTAGCCCTACACAATGTCAGTCGATCAGCCGCACCATCCCCCTTCAGTACCGCAGTTTCCTGCTCAGTTCACTCAGCAGATGGCTGTAATGTTCTAACAGATGGCTGGTAACATACCTACTCAAGTCCCACTACAGACACCAGTGGTACAACCATAGTCTTCTGCTAGGCAGTATGACAAATTAATGAAATATGGGGCTATAGAGTTCAAGGGGATAGTAGATCCTCTAGAGGCAGAACAGTGGTTAGAGAGAATGGATAGGGTGTTCAAGAAGCTACATTGTATAGAGGAGCTCAGGTTTGAATATTCAGTATCTCTGCTATAGGAGGATGCATATGACTGGTGGAAAACCATTTCCCATAGTCTGGTAGAACCTTCAGTGCTAACATGGAATGATTTTCTATTGGAGTTCAGACAAAAATATGTCCCTGATGCTTATGTGGACCAGAAGCTGCAAGAGTTCCTAAGTCTGAAACAGGGGAGTAGATCAGTGGCTGAATATGAAAGGGAATTTTTCCGCCTGAGCCATTATGCAGTAAGTCCACTTTCTACCTGCAGGGAGAGATGTAAGAGGTTTGAAACTGGCTTGAAGCCCAGTATTAGATTACAAGTGGTCGAATTCAAACATAACAACTTCTCTGAGCTTATTTCTCAAGCACTAGAATTAGAAAGAATTGAGTTAGAAGCAGCCCCAGAGAAAAAGAAATCAGAGAAGACAAAAAAAGAGAAAGAGAGGAAGTCAGTATATCAGAGTTCCAGTGGTCCTACTGGAAAGAGGAAGAACCATGGGGGACATAGCAGAGGTGGTAAGAAGTCTGGTATGGAAGACATTCGGGACGGAAACCTCCTCTATCTGGTCAGCAGAGTACCAGAAGTTCCTACCCTCCCCGCCAATGTGGAACTTGTGGAAGAAATCATGGTGGGCTATGCTACAAGTTTATTGGAGCCTGTTATAACTGTGGAGGCACAGGGTACTTTGCCAAAGACTACACCAGTACTCGCAGAGTTGGACCACCTCCAACTACTGCAGAAGGGTCAGTTCAGAGCCCTATCACCAGAGGTTCACAACCACCTAGCAGAGGTAGAGGCAGGGGTAGAGGTAACCCAGCAGGCAGCCAAGGCACAGTGAATCAATCAGAGCAAGGTAGTGCTCCAGTCAGAGTCTATGCAATGAGAGAGAGAGAAGAGGCCGAAACATCTGATGTTGTGGCTGGTACCTTCTCAATTTTTAATCAAGATGTGTTTGTGTTATTTGATCCGGGTTCTACCCACTCTTATGTGAGTGTTAGCATCATTGATTGCATTATCGTTCCATGTACAAAAATGGACTTTGAGGTGCTAGTAACAAGTTTGCTAGGACAAGAGGTCAGGGTTAATATAATGTATAGAGATTATCCTTTGGTGATCCAAGGACACACTTTTCTATCTGATCTCATTGAAATGCCCTTCATAGATTATGATATCATATTGGGCATGAATTGGTTAGCTAGGCATCACGCCATGATTGACTGTAGGCTGAAGACAGTCACTTTTGGTCTCCCTCAGTACAGTGATGTGGTGATACATGGGGAGAGGTAGCTATTGCCATGAAACATCATTTCGGCTGCAGTAGCCAGAAAAATGATCAGAAAGGGGTGTGAAGTATACTTGGCACATGTGGTAGACACCCAAGTGGGGAGTCCAGCATTGAGGGACATCCCTACAGTATATGACTTTCCAGATGTGTTTCCTGATAAATTGCCAGGATTACCTCCAGAAAGAGAGTTGAGTTTGAAATTAATGTTTTGCCTGGTATGGATCTAATCTCCATAACACCGTACAGAATAGCACCAGCAAAGTTGAAGGAGTTGAAGATACAATTGCAAGAACTACTTGAAAAGGGCTTCATTCGCTCTAGTGTGTCACCTTGGGGAGCGCCAGTGTTATTTGTTAAGAAGAAAGATGGTACTCTCTACTTATGTATTGACTACCAGCAGTTGAATAAGGTGACAATAAAGAACAAATATCCATTGCCTTGCATTGATGATCTGTTTGATCAGTTGAAGGGTGCAGCTGTATTCTCCAAAATTGATTTGCGATCTGGTTATTATTAGTTGAAAGTGCAAGAGTAGAGTATTCCAAAAACTGCTTTCAGAACTCGATATGGCCACTATGAGTTTCTAGTAATGCCATTCGAGTTAACAAATGCTCCAGCTGCTTTTATGGATCTGATGAACACTATTTTCAGACCATATCTCGACCAATTTGTGGTGGTGTTTATTGATGATATTTTGATATATTCGAGGAATGCAGAGGAAAATGACAGATATCTGTGAATTGTACTACAGACTTTAAGGGAGAAATAGCTATATGCCAAATTATCGAAATGTGAATTTTGGCTCAAAGAAATCTCCTTTTTGGGACATGTTGTGTCAGCTGAAGGGATCAAGGTAGATTCCAGCAAGGTAGAAGCTATCCTTAATTGGAAGCCACCTAGGAATATCACAGAAACTTATAGTTTTCTGGGTTTAGCTAGATATTACCGTCGATTTGTGAAAGGGTTTTCTATGTTATCTTCTCCACTGACCAAGCTGCTTCGGAAAGATGTAAAATTCCAGTGGACAGATAAATGCTAGCAGAGTTTTGATGAGTTGAAGAGGTGTTTGACTGAAGCTCCAGTCCTTACTTTACCTACCCCGGGTAAAGAATACACAGTTTATAGTGATGCTTCTCTAAATGGGTTAGGCTGTGTACTGATGCAAGATTGGAATATTATTGCTTATGCATCATGCCAGCTGAAACAACATGAGAGGAACTACCCAACACATGATTTGGAGCTAGCAGCTATTGTTTTTGCTCTGAAGATCTGGAGACACTATTTGTATGGGGAGAAATGCTACATTTACACAGATCACAAGAGCTTGAAGTACTTAGGCACCCAGAAGGAATTGAATTTGAGGCAGAGGAGATGGTTAGAATTGATTAAGGACTATGATTGCTTAATAGACTATCAGCCAGGGAAAGCAAATATGGTGGCTGACGCCTTAAGTCGTAAGACTATGGCAAGTCTCAGAGTTTCTTCTTTGTCCATGGTACATGAGTTGAAAGCACAGCATGCCAGTTTGGAGATTGATGATGAGGGACAGACAGTAGTTGCATGGCATGTACAGCCAGTGTTGATTGATCATATCAGAATGGCTGCTCAGAATGATGATAAATATCAGAAGCTGCTGAAAGAAGTCCAGCAAGGCAAGAAACCTGAATTCTCTGTGAGAGATGATAGTTTATTGCTACATCAGGGCAGAATGTGCATTCCTAGTGATGTTGAATTGAGACGGATCATTATGAAGGAAGCACATGAGTCTCCTTTTGCTATGCACCCTGGTGGAACTAAAATGTATAGAGGGCTGAAAGAGCATTACTAGTGGATGGGTATGAAAAGGGATATAGCTGAATTTGTTTCCAAATGCCTAACTTGTCAGCAAGTAAAAGCAGAACATCAAGTTCCAGTTGGTTTGTTACATCCATTGCCAGTACCAGAGTGGAAATGGGAATGAATAACTATGGATTTTGTGATGGGACTTCTGAGGACACAGAATAGTCATGATGCAGTATGGGTTATAATTGATAGACTAACCAAGTCTGCTCACTTCTTGCCAGTTCGGATGGACTATAGCCTAGAAAGATTGGCCAGATTGTACATATATGAAATTGTAAAACTGCATGGAGTGCCAGTATCGATTGTATCTGACAGAGATCCTAGGTTCACTTCTAGATTCTGGGGTAGTCTTTAGAGAGCCCTAGGAACTAGATTGAACTTCAGCAGAACATTCCACTCACAGACAGATGGCCAGTCTGAGAGGGTAATTCAGATATTGGAGGATATGCTACGGGCTTGTGTGATTGAGTTTGAAGGTAGTTGGGATACACACTTGCCTTTGATTGAGTTTGCTTATAACAACAGCTACCAATCAAGCATTGGGATGCCTCCATAAAAAGCTTTGTATGGCTGAAAGTGCAGAACTCCCCTATATTGGGATGAAGTAGGTGAAAGAAAGATGATTGGGCCAGAAATTATTCAGCAGACAGAGGAAAAGATCAGATTGATCAGAGATCGACTCAAGGCTGCATCAGACCGTTAAAAGTCCTATGTTTATCTGAAGAGAAGAGACATTGAATATGCAGTGGGTGATAAAGTATTCCTTAAAGTTTCTCCTTGGAAAAGGATTATGAGATTTGGCAGAAAGGGGAAATTGAGTCCTCGTTTCATCGGACCATATGAGATTCTGGAAAGAGTGGGTCCTTTGGCATATCGGTTGGCATTACCTCCAGAGCTAGAAAGGATACATAGTGTCTTTCATGTGTCCATGTTAAGGAGGTACAGATCTAACCCATCTCATGTATTATCAGTTGAAGAGATTGAGATAAATCCAGACCTCTCATATGAGGAAGAACCCATAGAAATTCTGGCATACGAGATGAAGCAGCTGAGGAATAAACAGATACACCTGGTTAAAGTGCTGTGGAACCATCATTCAGGCCAGGAAGCTACTTGGGAACGTGAAGAGGATATGAGAAGACAGCACCCACAGCTGTTCAGAAACTGATGCTAGGTAAAATTTTGAGACGAAATTTATTTTGGGGGGGGGGGGGGGGAGAATTGTAACACCCCTATGTTCGGTAGCGCATTCTACTGTTTCGGTGACCAGTGTCTATCCGGACAGCTAGGATGCCTAGAACTACATTTAAATATTGGTGAGGAGACATAAAATAATGAAATATAAGAAAAGAAAATACAAAAAAAATAAAGGAAAAATAATAGCAATGAAATGTAACCAAGTTAAACGAGCCAAGAACCCTAGCGATGGGTGACTGCACCGGAAAGTTGCGGCGTGGACCATTGACTAACCCTGGACCGTGGAAAACCCTGAAAAACATTTTTAAGACATAATTAAAGACCTATTGAAGTATAAATATCATTAGAAATATCAAAGAAAAATTAATTAATTAGTATAAAGAAAAACGGGAAATCGAGAAAACGATAAAACTCGGTGTTACCGAAAAATTAGGAATGCAATCCGAACAGGGGCATTGTGGTCATTTGACACCCCGAGTTGTCTTTTTACCTAAATGTCCATTAAAAATAAATGATGTTACTCTTGGAAAATGTCATGAAAAATTTAATTGGTGGCACATAGTTTAAATAGCAAAAGATAGGAGTTAAATGTGGGAATTTGAAAACTTTAAAATAAAGAAACATTAAATCTTTACTTAGTGCTCCACTAACCCCATTAAGTGGACCATTAACCTTCATTTGGATAGGAACTTCATCTTCATCACCTTGCCCAAAACCAGCCGAAATCTCCCAAAGAAATTCCTCCATGGCCGTCCATGGCCAAGCTTCATTCTTCCATGATCCAAGCCAATTTTCTTCCATTATCCTTCACTAAAGTTGTTCTACACAACTTGGGGCAGTAGATAGGCAGCAAGAAAATCAAGTTTTGGTGAGGTTTTGAAGAATTTCAAAAGTGATAAGTATGTATTTTTTATTATTGTTTCATTAAACTTTGAATGGGTGTTGTGGGTAGTTGAATTGTGGAAGGATTTTTGAAGGTTGATGAGTTAAGCGAGAGGTGCATTTTTGGCAACCATGGAACTTTAATAAGAGCAGTTTATCCTTGCATGTAAATGATAGATTAAAGTGTTGATGTAAGTGTTTATGTGTGTAGGAATAAATTGGATAATGTATACTAAATGTGTGTGTGATAGTACACTTGATTTTGGAAGCTTGGAAACTAATTGAAGAAGATGTACAATCGGAAACTTTGAAGTGTAGACCAAAATGTATTGTTTTATGGTTTGGTTTATGGAATAATATTGTTGAATTATGGTGCTTGTTATGGCAGCATGTATATGTGTATAGAGGTTTGAATGTGGACATGTAAATGAGCTATGTCATGTGGTTAAATGATGTAAATAGACTTTAAAAAATTCTGTACTATAATGGGCATATTGAGAATGGTTATAAGCTGCCAAAATGACCAAAAATGAGTTGCGAAATGTGTTTATATTATGGTACAAACCAGAATGGGTAGGAAGGAAATAACTTGGTAAGCATAGGATGTGTAATTGATGAGTGATGAATAAGGTACAATAGGGCTGTGTATGTTTTGGCTTAGAACCTTAAGTGTGTAACTCCAATTGGTATGAGACCCATTGGAGGTGAGACTAGGCACAAAATGTGCCAACTTTCATGAAGGAAGCTTATCAAAATTCTGCTTGGAAGGTGACTTGAAAAATGACCAAATCCGGATTAGTGCTTTGAAAACCTGAAAATTGACCATTTGGGCAGCAGTTGGTATTTTGGCCATAACTCACTCAAAACAGGTCCAATTGACCTGAAATTTTTACCATGAATAGTCTAGACATATATCTACAATTCTTATGAAGACACCAAAGCCCAAAAATGGCCATAACCAAGCCATATAGCTTGCACAAGTTCAGGTCCAAAAACTGGCCGAACCAAAAGTGACCTAAAAATGACCTAAAGCTACCATTTTGGTACATTCTGTCTAGCATTGGTAGATTGACCATAACTTGGTCTACATAACTCAGAATGACCTGAAATTTTGCCCTGTGTGTAATAAGACATAGACCTACAAGTTTGTAGTTTTGATCGAAACTCGAAAACCGAGGGAACTAGGTTATCCGGTTAGGTCAAATTAGTATACTGGAATCCAGCAAATTGCAATAAAATGCAATATACTTGAAAATGAATTTGGTAACATGTACCAATACAAAAAGGTTATAAAATGTGACATACTGGTAACATTAAAACCTAATTCACCTAGAGTGCATCGAGGATCAACATTTTAGGTTGATCAAGGAAATAATAGAATTCAATAAGTTAATTATTAAGCTTTATTCTTAGAGACAGTTTAAATGAGTACTGAAACACTTCAAATTGTGTGTTCAGTTAGCAAAGACTCAAGGAAGGGGAAGGAAACACTGAGTCAGAGCCAAGAGACAGTTATCAGAGGTTTGTGCACAACAGTTATTTCTTTTGAATTTTCAATTGAAATAAATTATGACTATTTGTATATTTATTGTTTAAAATTGTGAAAATTTATTTGAATGATATTTGATGGATACTTATTGATTGAAAAACATTGTAAAAGGTTTAAAACCACAGCTATCATGTATATTGATTGAATTCCTCACTAGCTTGTCTAGTGGGATGAATTAAATTCCCTTTCTGGCTGAAGTGTTAAGGTGTGTGCCTGTTGAGGACGAATAAAATGAGTACTCGTATTATTGCTAGCTAGCTATGTTATTCCTCATTAGCCATCGGTTTTTGGGATGAATTGAATTCCTTACTAGCCATCGGCTTTTGGAACGAATTGAACTTTGGAACATGATTAAGCTGTGTGTGTGATTTATTGATATTCATTGTGATATTGCAAAATAGATTTTAAATTCTTATTGACATTCACTGTCTTTTGAATTTAGCTATGTTTTAAGTATCCACTATTTATATGACTTATGATTTGTGATTTAAAGTTGTATTTGGTTAATGTTGTGCACCATTGAGACAATAGCTCAGCGATAGCTTTTCATTGTTATCGCAGGTAGACAGACTGACAGAGCAGCAGACTAGGATGCTAGGCTGCATTTTGTATTGTAATGTATGTTCACTGTATGTGTATAGTGTTCTTAGTTTTGAGAAGTTGTAAATTAAAATTGTACATTGAAGTTGTAAAATAAATTGTAAATTATTTTGGTTTGTAAATATTGTGATATATTTCTTTTATCTCAGCCTTTGAAAACATTGAAAAATTATTGTGGATTTGAGTTGATAAATATTGAGAACCATATTGTGTTGATTAAATGTTGGAGTTTGAGAATGAGAAATATATTTGAAGTACTTTTTATAGGTTTTTGAAGAACTATTTTATTCAAAATATAGATGGCACTCTGCCAAAATTTTTACAAAAATTACTAATAACTCAAATGTGTTAGCTGTTTCACTTCAATTCAAAAAAAATTTTTTAACACCTGTAATAAGTGCTCACCACTGTAAAAAGAAGTAAGAAAAGTTTTAAAATCCCTTGTAGTGTATTTAATGGGTTATCAGTAGACGAAGTTAGTAATTCATTAGGTATACTACGGGATCATGTTAGGCCTTACAGAGGGGTAGGGTGTGACAAAAATAACAAAACTTTGGTGGCTAGGTAGTTTATGGAAGGAAATTCAAAAACTCAAGCTTTGTTTGTTCATCAATGGAGGGAATGAGAGAAGACTAAGGGAGAGGAAAGCCGGCTGCCTTATGAAGAAGAAGAGAGTGAATTTGTTTTTCATTTCAATTAATTTTTTGTCCCTTTGCAACAACATTTTGTTAGTACTATGTCCTAGAGCATATCATTTAGTATGTATCTTGTACATGTTTTTATTAATAAAGGCATTTCCACTTTTCTGTTTACATAATATATTTATGTGTAATAGAAAAGGTCCATTGATATTTTATTAGAAATATTATTCTTAAGTTGTTAAGAATATGAGTGACAGTATCTCTAGCACAAAGTATCATAAATAGGTTCACAATCGAGGATACTTCATAATAAGGACATGACTTATCCAGAAAGATTGTATTCATGTTTGTTTCCAAGTTATTTATATGAGATATAAATAAGATGGAATGGTGAGTCTCATGCCATATGACAAACATGATAGGCACTTATAAATGATAAGTAGGCCAAACTAGTGACACTTATGACAAGCACATGGAGTTTACTCTTGTCAATGTTTTGTCATAAATCGTATCAGTGCATATAATCTTTAGACCTAAGATAGCACAGTTATCTTGTATATAGGTAGTTTGAGTTTGATACTGCTTTCATACTTGTACTGTGCATGGGTATATGGGAATGTGTTGGCTCCTACTAGTTATATATGGAGGTAGGTGTTGATCAAGATGGAATCTGTTCCTCTAAGTAAATAGAGATAAAATCCTATGTTCATTTAATTATTCTTGATGTTTCAAGTTCCTGGCCAGGACAGATAGATTTAATCAGAAAAGAGTTTCTGATGAGAAAATCTTTTTAATCAAGAACTGGAATTAAAAGAGAACATAATATTCATAGCAAATGGATTTTGACATAAACCATGACTCCAGCTTGAGTTGGGATTTTGTAATAGAGAGATTCTAGTGCATGGTAACATATGAATATAAGTTCATTTAAGGTAAACCTTATTACTAATTGGGTGGCCATGGCATGCTAGGCTAGGTGTTAACCATGGTCTATGAGGTGTATAAAATGATTTAGAGAAATCATTTATGGTAAGAAAGAGTTATGATGATATTAAGAGTTGATATCATGTCTCATTGCCAATTAGTGATAAGCCTAGTAAGTCACACACAAACACAAGTAATCACCTAATTAAATATGATTTAATTAATTAATTAATTAAAGAGTTTAATTGATTAATTAAATAGGTTTGGTTTGCAATTAGATTGCAAAGCCCCTAGCATGGCTTGAAACCAAATCTAGATTATTGGATATATAGTATAAGTTAAATTTATATTTAAAGTGTTTAAATATGAATTTAATTAATGAGAAATTAATTAATAAAGATTAATTAATCGATTTATATTTGATATAAATTGATTAGAAGAAGAGAAATAATTATTTTGGGTTGAGAACTCAAAATTAAGACACAGGGGCATTTTGGTCATTTCACAGAGTGACATGTGGCACCATGTGATGGTGACACATGGCACTATACATAAACTTGCCAAATGTTTTTTTAATCATGTAAGATGATTAAAATTAAGATTAAATATAGGTTTGACACTTGGCACAATGTGATTGGGTCAATTAAACCTAGAACTAATCAGACGGTGACATGTGGCAAGGGTTTAATGTATTGACCTAGCTATATAATTGTTGTTATGAAAAGAAAACAAAACAACCAGTAGCCTCTTTCTTTGGTGCCGCCACCCAAGAAGGTTTCTCTCTTCTTCATCTTCTTCTCTCATCTTTCCAAGAGATTAACAAACAATCTCTTGAATTAAAAATACTAGAAATTAGTTCTAGTGTCATGTTTACATCTTTAATCTCTTAAAAGGCAGAACTTGATTTTCTAAATAATAAAAAAAGCTTTAGAAGCTGTTCAAGGGCTGCCACAAGTGTTCTTGGTGTAGACAAGTTAGAGGGACAACATCTGGTGTCCTGAAGACGCATGTCAAAGGTGCAAATACACTGCTGTGCATCAAGAGGTTAGTGTGTTTGTTCTTGATTTAATCTAGGGTTCTAAAATTAATTTGATTATTTTTAAAATCTTAAATGGTAAATACAGATCCAAAAACATATCAAAAGAGTTTTAATATGTTGTTTATCATTAAAATCAAATAGATAAAAATAAATCTTGCATGATGCATGTGACCCTAGGTAAAAATTTTTGAATTTAATGGTATAAACTTGTGTTTTTCACGCTTTCGCTCCTTCATATTTATCTCCAAAATTTAATAATTTAAAATTATAATTTTAATTGTATCGTTCCTATGTCATGATAATGTCATAAATCCACTTTAAACTTGAATTTATTTCTTTCATTTTCTTTTCCCATTATTCTCTATATTTTTAATTACTTTTTTATTATTTTAATCTCATACATTTTAATGGATATTTAGGTCAAAAGTTACTTCTAAGGGTGAATTGAGCAAAATGCCCCTCATTGGTAATAATTCATCTTTCTACTAATGCCCGATGAATCCTTAAGTTCTGACTCCCTTATTTGAGCTTGTTCTCTTTTCTTTTCTATGGTTTTCTAGTTCTCAATAGTTTTGCAATTATCCCTTGACCTAGGATGTCATGGGGTCCCACACGAATTTAGGGTAGCAACTAAGCTCGCAGTCACTTCCCGAGTCAGTTACCCATCGCCGGGACCTTCGGCTCATTTAAACAATTTGTGCTTTATTACTCATATTTTAATCCAACCTCATTTGATCTTTATCAATTGTATTTATGACTCTTCTCTTTAATTTAATTATGGTTCTCGACATTCGAGCTGTCCGAACAAACCTTAGTCACCGTAACAATAGAATGTACGGAACTGTCCAATGTGTGGATGTTACAAGGGCCATGGATGTATGGTCTTATTACATACATGGAAGAATAAACAAAAGTAGCATATGAGAAAAATAGAGTTGGTTCAATTTATTATTCAAATAAAAATCAATTTTGAATTTGATTTCTCTAAATTTTGACATATTATATATATATATATATATATATATATATCTTGATCTGGGTGTATTCATCACTTTTTTTTTTATCCATACTTGTATATTCATCACTTTTTTGTGTATTTAGCCTCACACCTCATATTCATATTCGTCTAATTAGGCACCCTTTAATGACTTGAAAAGGAAAAAAAAAGTGAATTAATTACCGATGGCACCTGGTTAACAAATATACAGCAATACAAGGTGAATTGTTCCACACATTAGAATGCAACCTAAGAATCCCTCTTGCATGCTGTTTTAAATAGGTGGCACAATCTGCTTGAATCACCATGCATAGCTTTGATACAGCACCAACCCTCAACATCTCTAGAAGAACTTGACTTGTGGCAGAAAACTTGGAGATCAACCCAAGTATGTGCACTGCTCGATCGTCTGTTGCAGGTGAAACCCTAAGGATTCTCTTTGATATCATTGCAATGCTTCCTGCATGTTTCAGAAATTGTTCTCTTCCGTCTGCGCAAGAACATAATTGTGCCAAGAGATTGAAAATGAGTTCTGTGATGTTCTTCTCAGGTTTTTCAAGCTCAAGTTCAATGAGCTCAAATACTGCTTTTGCTTCAATAATTTTTGTTCTGTTCCTACCCCATGGACACACTTCTATCAGCACAAGCAAGGCTGATTTTACAGCTTGTCGAGAGATGTTCTCTCTAAGCACTCTTATGATTCCTCTGAAGAAATCGGTGTTTAAACTCTCAAGCAGGCTTGTAGTAGCAGATTCTATTGTTTTTTTCAAAACTAGCATTGAGTGGCTCTTGACAACTACACGATTACGATCTATATCACACCCTAAAACCCATAACAACGAATCCATAAAATCTTGGTTATCTTTGACTGGAAACTTGATATCTTGAGATGAATTCCAGATAAGATAGAGGGTTTTCAATGCTTCTTCGAGACCAGTTGTTTTTCTTTGTCTGAAACATTTTAAGACAAGAGAAACCAAAGCTTTAGCCAAACCCACTTCCACCATAGACGTTCTGTTCCTTTCATCCTCGATAGCTAGAGCTTCCATGTTCTTCAATGCTTGTGTACATAAAACAGGAACATCAAGATCCTTAATAAGCTTGAGGATAAAACTCTTACTGAGAGGAGATTTGGGAGTAGGAATTGGATCAACACCATTCTTGGAATTTGAAATGCACCATGCTTGAATTAATCTTCTTAACATGTGATTTGGGGTCAAATCAGAGTCCCGTGGCAAAGGCTGCTTCGTCACAGGGCAAGTAGGGCAGTCCTTATTGCGTCCTGCAGCTGTAGTCTTCAGCCATTGTTCGATACTTTCTCTGTCATAGGTGATGCCTGTTATGGTCGTAACAGGATCTTTCATGATTTGGAGCGATATGGGACAGAGATAATACTGTGGAATTTCTATATTATCCATTCAAATCTCTGAAAATTTAACGGGAAAGAAAAAAAGGAGATAGAGATCTCCTGATCAGAGAATGGGGCAGAGGAATAAAGAAGATTTTCTTATAAGTAGATGTTTGGCTGTGCCGGTAAGAGATAGTGGCTTATGTTATGCGTATTTAATGTAGGCAAGGTTTGAATTTATATATATTGACAATTCTAGATAAAAAATGAAATTTTATTTTATTTTTTTTAAATATTATTAAAATTTCGCTATTTATATGAAAATAACTTTAATAATTATTAAACTACGTTTTTATATTTTTATTAATATATTTATTATACATTAATTAATTATAAATGAATTTTAATATAAATATTTTTTTTATAAAAAAATTATAAATAAACTGATTATACATCAGATAAAAAGTATTATAACCTTTACACCTACACACATTTAAAATCATTTCATCATATATATGTTGGGATTAAAATTTAAAATATTTTTATAAATTAGATTAATTAAATTTAGATATACCATCACAAGAGCCAATGCATCTCGCTGACTATGTCAATCAACCCTTAGAGGCAAATTTTGATTAATTGAATGTTAAAATCCTTTTCACATGAAATGGAGTTTATATTAAATGTATCCAATTAAAAATGTTCATTTTTGTTGGTTTTACCAGTCAGAGTTTCTCGTGGTGGTCAACCCATGTAAATCACATTTGCAAGAAATTTTATTTTATTCTTCCAGCAAACAGCCAAGTGGCAGGCATTCAGTGGCTGTGACAACCGTGATTCCACCACCAAAAGTGCAGCTCACCGTCACAGATGTGGATGGGATGTGTTGGAATGAATGTTCGTTTAGAATTCAAACGGAGAATGAGGCAAATTTTGTAGGCGCGCCGTATTTAAGATCGGGTGTATTCAAGTCAACGAATGAATTTAATCATTATTAAATTAAATTTTATATTTAGTTTTATGTCTTTATTAAATATTTATACTAAAATTTATATAAAATTAATTAAAATTTATATAATAAAGACATAAAATTAAATATAAATATTTAATTTAATAATTATTAAATTCATTTATATAAACTCAAATTTTTTATAATTATACTTTTTAAGATTTACAATATATTTCATTGTGTCATTATTAATTAATTCACTAAATTATAAATCTTTATGTAAACTTGTCTGTGCTAAGTTTATGGTTGTGAGCTTGTAAATGAGTCAGATGAACTTGATTTCTAGTGATACGTATTCAGAGTTATTTTGAGCTTTACTTTAATTTAAGTTATCGATCAAATTAGATATAATATAAAAAATTTAGAGCAATTTTTAAATTATTTCAAATATATAATTCATATAAAATTATATATAATAATAATCATTTGTAAGGTTATTAATAAAATTTCATGTGACGCCCTTCACCTGTCTACAGTGTAACCAAGTAAGGCGTGTCACATTTGGTGCCGGAATACCCTATCTTATCTTGTTATGTCCATTGTTAATTTTAAACTTCATAAAAAACATGTAGTAAAATTTTTTTTTATCACAAATTGATTCTTTGGAAACCCGGACAGAACCTTTTTTGTTTTATTAGCATATGGCGGATTCCAATATTTATCTGTCAATATAATCATATTCCATTCATATTTTTCCATGTCATGTTATTTCATCAAACATTCATGTAATTTACTCATAATCATTCATATAATAGTTTATACACAATAACTTATAATTTCATTTACAATCTCAAAATATAATAACATGATGTTTATGTACAATAAACCAAAATATAAAATCTAATACATGGGCCTTACCAATAAAAAATAAACTGCTGAGGTGACTAGCAGACACTAGCAAATATAGTCAATCTCGGTCAGGGCACTACTGCTGTGGCTACTACTGCGGCTGTATCTAGTCTCCAGTACCTAAGCGATGGAAAATCAACGTGCTAAGCGAATTACATAGTGGTGCATAACTTTAAAGAAAAGTATCTGAATAAGTAAAAATAATAATTTTAGGTAAATTTCATAAATTCTAAGTCTTTACCGATTTATTTAACTTTGAGATCAATTTATTTATCAGGATTTTATCTGTGTATGTATTTTATTTCAGTCTTTTTAAAATCATATCAGTGCCCATGAAACCTATAATAGATTATAAAGGCTGGATACACGGGAGTATACTGATTAGACATCCATATGTCTGCTCTGTATATAACTGTCATGTCATACCTTACCTCTCTGTAAGGCATAACATGATCCCACATAATACTTAATGAACTACCGAACTTCATCTATCGATAACTTATTAAGTACCCTACAAGGAATTTTAAAATAATTTTCTTACTTTCATAAGTGGTGATCATTTTCTATTAGGTATTAAAACATTTAATTAGAGTTTGAAAATTAGTTAAACTTTTTGTTCCATTTTATTTTTCCTCAAATTCTATAAAAATTTTGATAGAGTGCCATCTGTATTTTGAGAAAACAGTTCTTCAAATACCTGTAAAAGGCACTTCCAATGACTTATCTCATCAACTTCATCAATTTCATAACCATCCCAACCAATTTCAACACAATTTCTCAATTTCCAAAATCCAACAATCATCAAAATACTACCAATTAATTTCATTCAAATTAAAATAAAATATTTCTATTCATATTTCATTAAAGATAAAATAATTTATATACATCATTCAAAAAATATACATTAGGAAAAATCCAAACCAAAATTTATTACAAGCTTTATACAACTTTATACAACTGCTCATAACCAATTTTACATGTCCATACAGTTACATACATTTACATATATCAAAATAGTTTTTACATTCAGGGTATAAAATATACCCGATAGACTTCAAGGCAGGTAGCTCCTCAATCCTCAGCAGCTTACTCTGCTACTCCTCTACTCTCTATATTTGCGACAGCAATAATAGCCATCCCTGAGTACTAGGACTCAGTGGTGCACAACATACTAAAATAACCTCTAAGCAAAATTTAAATCATACTTCTTCAAAGATTAAACTGAAAATGAAATATAAATTCAAAACATGATTTACAAGATTTTAATCCAAACAATTTCATTTCAAAAGTCTCAAAACAAATTTCATAAAAACACATAGTTATATCATGCCATTCGAAACAAATATCATCTCAGTAGCCGATGCTAAGGAGAAGTCACAACATAAGGCTAGCTAGCTCAAATATATGGGAACCCATTCTTTTTCTTCTTCTACTGGCACATACCTCAACACTTCAGCCAGAGAAGGAATCAAAATTTAAAACTGATTTCCCCCACTAGTCATGCTAGTGAGGTATTCAAAAATATGGTCATGACACTGTAGTTTCAAAACTATCTTAACAATTTACTAAACATTTATTTCCATTCAAATACAAACAATTAATCTTTCAATAATTTAAATCAGAAACATAGTAAACATTTTAATTTATTCAAAACAATGTGCAAAAGAAAATTTACAGAAATTCTATGTCGTGCACAAACCTTATATGAGTTGCCTCTTGGCCTTGACTCGATCCCTCGGGTTCTTTTCCGGTATTCTTTTCCATTGAAACACACAATTTTACAGTGTTTCAGTATCATAACTTATCATAATTCCAAAAATAATTTCAAATTTACTTTTACCTAGCTTTAATACGCTAAACTTAGCGTTCTTTAAAATTTGTATTTCGGGGTTACTATTCACGATACTATTCAAGTCAATTTGTTAACTTTCTAAAGCTTAATAGGTATGGGAATTCCAACTATACTCACATACCACATTTTGGTCACTAAATTTGTTGGTTTTGGTTGTTTACTCAAATTTTAAGTCTTTTAGGCAAATTTGTAAATTTTCAGTTTTGGTGTCCTATGTTACACTGTTCCATTGGTCATGTTGCTATTAGAATTTGGCTAAGTTTTCTTCATAGAATTTGTTCCTTATTGTCTTAAATTTATTCTCCTTTTTGAATCACTCTAATTGGAGTTTTGTAGCTCAAGTTATAGCCATTTGAATCATGGCTGCCGGATTGGCCTAACCCAGATTTCTGGGCATCAAAACTGGTTCTGGCAATTTTAAGTCACCAATTTTGGGTGGCTAAATGACTTAGTTAAGGGCATAATTTGGGTTTGTGTTCCGCATGAAAGTTTTAGGTCTATATCTCAGCTTTCCACTGGTAAAATTTCAGGTCATTTAGACCTGCATAGCCCAAGTTATGGCCACTGTTCATTTAGTCATTCTTGTATAGGTCAGATTGCCTAATCCGGATTTGGTCAATTTGTTCACTAAGTTTTAGTATCTTTTTGGGCATGATTCCTGAATGAAAAATGTGTTATTTTGTGTCTAGTTTCATTCCCAATTGGCCTCACACCAATTTGGTTGGTAAATTTTTAGTTTTGATCCCTAAAAGGGACCTTGGTCCTACTGCCTGCAGCATGACCCTAATCATGCTCAATTGGTCACAAATGACCAATTTTCAGCTCAAACAAGGTCAAACACACCATTTGACCAATTCTCCAATTTTTGTCTTCCAAAACCCTAGGTCCAAACCCTAATTACACAATTTTAAAATTTTATGCAATTTAAGTCATTATTCAACACCTACCCAGATATTTCAACTCAGTTATGCTTTTTAATTCATCAAAACCATGAAATCTCTACTCCCTTAAGGTTGGCTGAAATTCACAATTGGTCCTCCAAAGATGTTTTCTTTTGATTTTTAAGTTGAGTTCTAGGTTAGTTAAGCTAAACGCACAAACAATAAACTGAATTTTTCAACTTAAATTACTAACCTCAACTTGGATGTTAAATCTTCAATTTTCTTCTTCTTTTCTTCTTTCTTTTCTTGCTCAAGCTTCTTCTCAAGTGAAGTCAACAAGTTTTTATGGATTTATTTTGGAAAAGTTAGGGTTAAGTGGGGAAAACTCAAGCTTTACCAAGCTTTAATGGTGGTTTTAGTAATGGAGGAGAGTGAAATGGTGAGGCTGCCAAACTTGTGGGAGAGAAGAGTTGATTTTTTTGTTTTAATTTTATGTATTATAGGTCTTATTTTGTATATTTGAATTGGTCAAAAATTGTGGGAAATTAAAAATTAATTTTGACATCATAATCGATGTCATCAACATGATGTAAGAAAACTTTTTCTTTTCTCTTTTTTTTTTTTCATTTATTTTTCTTTAGTTCTTTAATTTAATTCCCAATTCTAAATTTTTTTTTCTCCAATTTTATTTGACAGTCAGATCAAGAGTCAGCTCTCGGGGTCAATTGACCAAATTGCCCCTCGCTAGTTCGATCCGGTTTGTAAATAATTCAATATTTCTTCTGGATCCCTGATCTAATTATTTGACTGGCTTAACAATTCTTTTTGTGATTTTCTCTTTTCCACTGTGTTCGCAATAGTCCTAAGGACTGCCGTGTCATATTTTACGGTTCAAAATTTGAGTTTAAATCGACTTCACAATCCTTTCCGAGAAGGTCACCCATCGTTGTGACTCTCGGCTCGTTTAACTTCTTATGTTATGTTTTTCTTATTTATACTTAACTAATTGACAATTGTTAATTATTTGTGTTCAGAGCTTATCTAGCTATCTTAAGTGTGGTTCTAATCCCCTTAATTGTCCGGACCGACACCGGTCATTGGAATAGTGAAATATGCCAGGCTATACAAATAGGGGTATTATAATTCTCCCCCTCTTAAAATAAATTTCGTTTCGAAATTTTATCTAGTTTTAGTCTCTAAACAGCTGTGGGTGCTGTCTCCTCATGTCCTCCTCTCGTTCCCAAGTAGCTTCTTGGCCAGAATGATGGTTCCACAACACTTTCACTAACGGTATCTGATTGTTTCGTAGTTGCTTCACCTCATAATCTAGAATCTCTATGGGTTGTTCCTCATGTGTGAGGTCTGGATTCACATCAATTCCTTCTACTGGTAGTATATGAGATGGGTCTGATCGATACCTCCTTAACATAAACACATGGAAGATATTATGTATCTTCTCCAACTCTGGAGGTAATGCCAAACGGTATACCAAAGGACCCACTTTCTCCAGAACCTCATTTGGCCCAATGAAATAAGGACTCAGTTTCCCCTTTCTGCTGAATCTCATAATTTTCTTCTAAGGGGAAACAAATGAGCTTCAATGGAGGAAGATGAAAGGGAAAAGAGAGAGATGAGAGAGAGGGAAGCTCACGGAAAGAAGAAGAAGGAAATAAAAAAAATGTCTTTCTAATTTGTTCAAGTTATCTCTTTAAATGATTATCCTTTAATTTTCAATTTGTTTAATTATTAGGTTTATTGCATCATGCATGATGTCATGCATGACGTAATAAACTTTATCAACTTTTTCCTTTTCCCTTTTTTTTATTTATTTTTCTTTAGTTCTATAATTTAATTCTTGATCCCAAAATTTTCTTTTCTCCAATTTTATTGGACAGTTAGGTCAGGAGTCAGCTCTAGGGGTGAATTGACCAAATTGCCCCTCGTTGGTTCAATCCAGTTTGCAATTTATTCAATATTTCTTTCAGATCCCTGACCTAATTATTTGACCTACTTAACAATTCTTTTTGTGATTTTCTCTTTTCCACTGTGTTCGCAACAGTCCTAAGGACCGCGATGTCACATTTTACGATTTGAAAATTGAGTTTAAATTGACCTCGCAGTCCTTCCCGAGAAGGTTACCCATCACTGTGACTCTCAGCTCACTTAACTTTTTATGTTCTATTTTTCTTATTTATACTTAACTATTTGACAATTACTAATTATTTGTGTTCAAGGCTTAACTAGGTGTCTTAGATGTGGTTCTACTTCTCTTACTTGTCCGGACCGACAACGGTCACCGGAATAGTAAAATATACCAGGCTATGCCAATAGGGGTGTTACATACAATACCTTCAGGTGGGTCAACAAGATCCTAAACTTGATTCTTATACATGGAATCAATTTCGGATTTCATAGCATCAATCCGTTTTGAAGAGTCTATATCTGATATAGCTTTTTCATAGGTAAGTGGATCATCTCCATGATCTACTTCTTCATGAGTAAATAACTCTTATTCATCTTAATGAAGAAAACCATATCTCACTGGTGGGTGAGATATCCTGGTTGATCTGCGAGGAATAATTGTAGATATTTCATTAATAGGTGTAGGTTGACTAGATGGATCTATATCCATTTGATCTGTTGATTGGTCAGAATTCTCCAATTCTAAATCTATTTGCCTTCCTTTGCCTCCTTCTTGAACAAACTGTTGTTCAAGAAATGTGGCATCTCTACTTACCACAACCTTTTGTGATGTAGGCAAATAAAAATAATATCCAAAACTCTCTTTTGGATGTCCAAAAAATCGACCCTTTTCTGATCTGGTTTCCAATTTATCAGTGTTCAGCTTTTTGAATAAGCTGGACAACCCCAAATCTTAACATGCTTAAGACTTCGTTTTCTTCCTTGCCATATCTCATAAGGTGTGAAAGATATTGATTTTGATGGAATCCTATTCAGAATATGCAAAGCTGATTCTAATGCAAATCCCTAAAAGGAGACTGGCATATCAGTATAACTCATCATACTGCATACCATATCTAATAGGGTACGATTTCTCCTTTCAGATACACCATTCAGCTGTGGTGTTCCTAGAGGAGTCAGCTGGGAAACAATGCCATGCACTTTCAAGTATTCATCAAATTCAATACTTAAGTATTCACCTCCACGATCTGATCAAAGAGCTTTAATACTTTTTCCTGTTTGATTTTCTACTTCAAATTTAAATTCTTTGAACTTTTCAAAGGATTCATATTTGTACTTCATCAAATATAAATACCCAAACCTTGATTTATCATCAGTAAAGGTAATAAAGTAATGAAAACCGCCTCTAGCTATTTCTGTAAATAGATCACATACATTACTATGTATTAGCTCCAAAATATTTTTAGCTCTTAGTCCTTGTCCAATAAAGGGCGATCTAGTCATTTTGTCTTGAAGACAGGATTCACAAGTTGGAGTAGGTTTAGAACCCAATAAGGATAAAATCCCCATTTTCTCCAATTTTGCAATCCTATCTTCTGCAACATGACCTAACCCTTAAATGCCA
Source organism: Hevea brasiliensis (assembly GCF_030052815.1). Taxonomy (NCBI): domain Eukaryota; kingdom Viridiplantae; phylum Streptophyta; class Magnoliopsida; order Malpighiales; family Euphorbiaceae; genus Hevea; species Hevea brasiliensis. The sequence goes on from NC_079498.1 coordinate 53,972,162, forward strand.
AATATATTTTGAACTTGAGTTGATTTTCATTATGGCATTGCATTCATTTAGATCACTTGCATTCAATTTGTGTTTATCATTATTATCCAAATAATAAATACCATAATGCATATAACCTGAGCCAACATATTTATTTCAAAAATAAATATTGCAAACATCATCTATGAACTGAAATTCATAGCCATTCTGGTCAAACTATATATAGAAATGATGTTCTTAAAAGCATCAGCTACATATAATGTATTATTCAAACACAAAACATGTCCACACATGCAAAAAGATTTAGATCCTATGGCTAAAGCTTCAACAGTTGAGCCATCGCCAATCTGGAGTCTAACATCTCGAGAACGCAAGCTACTACTGTTTGCTAGTTTCTGCATATCATAAGAAATGTGAGAACTGGCACCAGTACCTAAACCCAAGCAGTAGATGAACTATGAGTATCATCAGAATCTAAATAACAAGACACAGACATACCTTCTGAAGGTCTATCCTTCTTGTCCTTCAGAGAAGTAAGATACTCTGAGCAGTTCATTTTCCAGTGCCCATCCTTCTGGCAGTGGAAACACTTTGCTTTGCCTCCATCAGCTTTGGCCTTTTCCTTCTGTTTGGCTATCTTCTTGGAAGGACCAGGAATTTGAGGTTTCTTTTTCTTATTGCCCTTCTTCTTGTTGGACTTTCCAGTAGAAGAAGATGCAATCAAAGCTACCTCTTTTCCTTTATTGCTTGGCATATTCTTTTGGGCAATAACCAGCGTATTAAGTAAACCAGCCAAGGTGTATTCTCGCTTAGTCATATGAAAATTTGTCACAAAATTCCCAAATGACTCAGGTAGGGATTGAAGGATCAAATCCGTCTCCAGTTAGAAATTCATATGAAAGTCAAGATGTTCTAGTTGCTCGATCAGCCGAATCATCTTGTGGACATGATCCCCAACTTTCTGTCCCTTAAACATCCTCATGCGGAATAGCTGTCTAGATATCTCATACCTAGCATTCCTACTGTGCTCACCATACAACTCTTGCAGATGAAGGAGGATCTCACTTGCATATTGCATATTTTCATGTTGCTTCTGTAACTCATTACTCATAGAAGCAAGCATGTAACACTTGGCTCTCATATGATGTGCTTTCCACTTGTCCAAAGTTTTATGTTCCTCTTGAGTGGCCTCTGGAGGTAAGGGACTAGGAACCTTTGAGTATAGAACATATCCAATACGTTCTAAGTTCAGGACAAGTTTTAAATTTCTTAGCCAATCTGAATGATTAGGTCTTGTCAACCTATTGTGATCAAGTATGCTCGCAAGGATATTGGATGGTGGTGGTTGTTGTGTGCTCATTATTATTAGAAGAATAACTACAGAAAATAACTAGATTAATTAGTAAATGTATCATGTAATTAACCAAAATGATTATAGTCTTTTAATCAAATTGGTCCTCCCACTAACTTAGCGAATCCTAAACTTCCAAAATAGGAAACAGAAATCCTAGTTGGATGGATTTCTAGTGGGTGATTAAATTGTTATAGTCTTATTGATTATCCTCAGGCACATCTATTATTGGAATTACAATAAATTGTAAGTGAGCAACTCCTTGCCCATCACATCTCATGTGAGGTTCAATCATTTACCTAGCCCCTAATGCTCAAAATCTCAGGCACATTTATTATTGACTTATCTTGCATTAGTTAAGTTGATCCCATTGAGCCAATAAACATGCAAATAATTTTAATGTCCTCAAGCACATCCATTATTGGCCACCAAACCATTTACATATTTACAACATCTCATGCTTAACAATTATTCTTAAGAAAATCTCTTAAATTAATTGCATCATATGCAAGTATTTAAAATTTCTTAAAATAATTGCCTCAATGGAGGGCCCATGATATAATTACCTTAATTATACCATTTCCAACTTAATCATTTGTTTGGAAGATTTTATGGTTGGCTTAATTACTATTATGGTCTCACTTTGCACATTATCCAATTAGCATGCATATATCATATACTTGCATACATTCTCATACATCTCATGCATTCATGGATAAACATATATATATGGTATGATCATGGACTTTCTAAGGGATTCAATTATGAGTCACCAAGAATTGAATCAGAGCATTCCTAGGTGCATTTCATTCATTCATATTACAAGAGTTGCTGAAGGAGTACATAATCAATACTTGATCTTGAATTCTTCCTACTGGTCCCACCAATGCTCTTGACCTCCTTGATCTTCTTGCAATCCAATTACATAGTAATCCTTGGCATACCAAGGTGAATTTACAAGAACATGGACTTTAAAGTCCTCAAATAAATGAAATTACAACCTAAAAATATTACAACACTTATAATACATGCCACTAAAATTAAATTAATTAATATACAACCCAAAGAAAAATAAAAGAAATAAATCCAACCACATTGGTCTTTTATTATCCATGATCATCCATCATGCATATTATTATTTAACAATTAAATAAAACATACATACTAAAATTAAATTGAATATCTAATATTCAACTAAAAAATCCAGATTTGAATATTATTCAAATAAATTTAAAAATTCATATTTGAATCACATTCAAACAAATTTAAAAATTCAGATTTGAATCACGTTCAAACAAATTTAAAAATTCAGATTTGAATCACATTCAAATAAATTTAAAAATTCAGATTTGAATCACATTCAAACAAATTTAATTGTGTGATTATAATTCCTAATTAAATAATTTAATTAGTCATAGGCATAATTATGGGCATCAAAGCATAAAACAATTGTATATTCATCCCCATACCATGCGCACCATTGAGGTGCCATCTAATAACCATGCCGCCACACTTTTGTTGGTCTAACTAGCAATGAAACAATCAACTCTTGATCAAATCACACAATTAAATCAGATATTAAACAATCTAAATGGCAAATATAGTGTCTTTGATACCAATTGAAGGAGCAGAAGCATGAAAATTGTTAGATTAGAACATTGAATTCAAAAATTTCTTCTAAGATTTCATGCATCATATCATATTCATTATATACCTAATTGATTTCAATGTTCAATTGCATATTAAAACTCTCTTAATATGTATTAGGATCTACATTTTCCATTTAAGATTTTTGAATTAACAAATTAATTCATTAAAACCCTATATTAATACAAGAATATGTGCACTAACCTTTTGATGCACTGTAGATGCGATTGGAACCTTTGGGAAGTATCTAGGACCCCAAATGTTGTCCCTCTAGCTTGTCCACATGAAGATCACCAATGGTAGCCCCTAAACCAGCTTCTCAAGCCTTGCCAACCAATTAGAAATTAGGGATTTGCCTTTAGAGAGGTTGTAGATGTATATAAGACACTAGAAACAATTTTTAGCAATTTTAATTCAAGAGAATATGGGCAATTCTCTTTGAATTGATGAGAGAAGAAGAAGAAGAAGAGAGGAAGAGAGCATAGAAGTGGCAGCACCTTTGAGAGAAAAATCAGAATGTGTGTTTCATTTTTTCATTCTTTCCCTTTTATAATTAGGTCATCACTTAAAACCCTTGCCACATGTCATCACCTGATTGCTTCTTAATTTTAATTGACCTAATCATATTCAGCCAAGTGTTAAAGCTAGATTTAATCTTGACTTTGATCACCTTACATGATAGGAAGACAAATGGCAAGCTTATATGGTGCCACATGTCACCCTGTAAAATAACCAAATTACCCTTATGTTGCAATTTTGAGTTCTCAACCCAAAATCATTATTTCTCCTCTTCTAATCAATTTATATCAAATATAAATTAATTAATTAATCTCTATTAATTAATTTCTCATTAATTAAATTCATATTTAAACACTTTAAATATAAATTTAACTTACACTATACATCCAATAACCTAGATTTGGTTTCAAGCCATGCTAGGGACTTTGCAATCTTATTAAAAAACAAACCTATTTAATTAATCAATTAAACTCTTTAATTAATTAATTAAATCATATTTTACTTGGTGATTATCTTGTGTATGTGTGTGACTTACTAGGCTCATCACTAATTGACAATGAGATATGATATTAACTCTTAATATCATTAGAACTCTTTCTTACCATAAATGATTTCTCTAAATCATTTTAGACATCTCATAGACCATGGTTGACACCTAGCATAGCATGCCATGGCCACCTCATCAGTAATAAGGAATACCTTTAAATGAACCTAAAATCATATGTTACCATGCACTAGAATCTCTCTGTTACCAAATCCCAATTCGAGCTGGAGTCATGGTTTATGTCAAATCCCATTTGCTACGGATATTATTTTCTCTTTTAATTCTAATTCTTGATTAAAAAGATTTTCTCATTAGAAACTCTTTTCTGATTAAATCTGTCTGTCCTGGCCAGGAACTTGAAACATCAAGAACAATTAAATGAACATAGGATTTTATCCCTATTTACTTAGGGTAACAGATTCCATCTTGATCAACACCTATCTCCATATATAACTAGTAGGAGCCAACACATGCCTATATACCCGTACACAGTACAAGTATGAAAGCAGTATCAAACTCAAACCACCTATATACAAGATAACTGTGTTATCTCAAGTCTAAAGATTATATGCACTGATATGATTTATGACAATGCATAGACAAGAGTAAACTCCACGTGCTTATCATAAGTGTCACTGGTTCGACTTACTTATCATGCATAAGTGCCTATCATGTTTGTTATATGGCATGAGACTCACCATTCCATCTTATTTATATCTCATATAAATAACTTGGGAACAAACAAGATTACAATATTTTTAGATAAGTCATGTCCTTATTGTGAAGTATCCTCGATTGTGAACCAATTTATGATACTTTGTGCTAGAAATACAGTCACTCATATTCTTAACAACTTAAGAATATAATTTCTAACAAAATATTAATGGACCTTTTCTATTACACATAAATATATTATGTAAATGGAAAAGTGAAAATGCATTTTTATTAATCAAACATGTACAAGATACATACTAAATGGTATGCTCTAGGGCATACTACTAACACTTATTCCATCAATTTATGCTTCCTCACTCTAGTTTAATTGTAGCTCCAGACATTCTGGCCATCAGAACAGTAGAATGTAAAGACCACCTACAGTGAGGGCGTTACAATTCTTCCCCTCTAAATAAAAATTTCATTCTCGAAATTACCTGATGTGAAGAGCTGAGGGAACTGCTACCTCATTGTCTCCTTGCTCTCCCATGTCGCCTCTTTTGTGTTGTGGTGTCTCCATAGGACTTTCACCAATGAAATTCTCTTATTTCTAAGCTCTTTTACCTCTTTTGCCAAGATTCTGATTGGCTCTTCTTCATATGTCAAGTCAGGTTGCACAACTATCTCTTCTGCTGAAATGACATATTAAGGATTTGATCTGTATCTCCTGAGCATTGACACATAGAATACGTTGTGAGTATTATCCAACTCAGGTGGTAAAGTTAGCCTGTAGGCTACTAGACCCACATGTTTAATGATATCGTATGGACCAATAAACCTAGGGCTTAACTTACCCTTCTTACCGAATCTTAACACTTTCTTCCAAGGTGATACCTTGAGAAACACCTCATCACCAATCTCATATTCTATGTCTTTTCTCTTCAGGTCAGCATAGGACTTCTGTCTATCTGAGATGACTTTCAAGTTATCTCTGATTAGCTTCACTTTTTCCTCTGTCTGTCTCACCAGATCTGTGCCCAATACTTTCTCTTCACCCATTTCTGTCTAGCATAAGGGAGTCCTGCATCTCCTCCCATACAATGCTTCACATGGACCCATTTTTATGCTAGCTTGGTAGCTGTTGTTGTAAGCAAACTTTACCAGAGGAAGATATTTCTAATTGGTAGGAAGTGAGCTGTAACACCCCTATATTCGGTAGTGCGTTCTACTGTTCCAGTGACCAGTGTATGCCTGGACAGCTAAAATGCCTGAAACTACACTTAAATGTTAGTAAGGAGACATAAAATAATGAAATACAAGAAAAGAAAAGGAAAAAATAATAGCAATGAAATGTAACCAAGTTAAACGAGCCGAAAACCATATACTAACCAAGGAAAAAATAATAGCAATAATGGGTGACCGCATCGGGAAGTTGCGGCGTGGACTGTTGACTAGCCCTGGACCTCGAGGAACCCTGGAAAATATTTTTAAGACTTAAATGAACATTTATTGAAGTATAAATGTCATTAGAAATATCAAAGAAAAATTAATTAATTAGTACAAAGAAAACGAGAAATCGAAAAAATGACAAAACTCGGTATTACCGAAAAATCGGGAATGCAACCCGAATAGGGGCATTGTGGTCATTTGACATCCCAAGTTGCCTTTTGACCTAAATGTCCATTAAAAATAAGTGGTATTGAATTTTGAAAATCCCATGAAAAAATGAAATTAAATGTCAAATACAATTTATGAAAAGTGAGGGGTAAAGATTAGGATAATTAAAAGTTTAATATCTTAATAATTAATCAAGTTAGTGGACATTAGGTGGCACAATATAAAGCACCTAAGGACACCTAAGTGGGTAGAATTTCCCACTAACAAACCCATCTTCTTCACTTCCATTCTCCATAGCCGAATTGAAATTCCTTCTAAAACTCCATTGATGTCCATGTGTGGAGCTTCATCCACTCAAGATCAAGCCACAATTTCTTTAAGTCTTCTTCGTTAAAGTTAAAGTAAACACCTTGGGCAGCATACTAGGAGCAAGAAAGATAAATTTTGGTGGAGTTTTGAAGAAGTCCTAAAGAGATAAGTATGTATTTTTCAATCTTGCTTCATTTAACTTTGAGTAGATGTTATGGGTAGTTGATTTATGGAAGAATTTTTGAAGTTTGATGTTTTAATGGTGGTACACCATTTTGGCATCCATGGAACCTCACCATGAATAGCTTGTCCTTGCATGTAGATGGTTGTTTGAATGTTGATTTAAATATTTAATTGTATTGAAGTTGAATTCCATGTGTAAGGTTTGATTTGTAAGCTTGAAAAGTGAAAGTGAAAATTGATGGGTATGTGTAAACTTGTGGCAGCCTCATGAAGAAGATTGAAGTGTTTAAGTTCATGAAATATTTTTGAATTATGTTGCTTATGGTGGCAGCATGTGTATGTGAATAATTGTTTGGATTTGGACATGTAAATGAGGTGTGTTCATGTGGTTAAATTGTTGTAATTGGACTTTGAAAATTCTGAGTTATAATGTGTATGTTGAGAATGGATACAAGCTGCCCAAAATGACAAAAATGTAATGCAAAGTGTGTTAATGGTATGGTACAAACCAGAATTAGCATGAAAGGATTAGCTTAGTAAGTATAGAATGTGTAATTGGTATGTGATGAAGAGTGTGTAGTAGGGCAGTGTATGTTTTGGCTTAGAATCTTAAGTGTGTGACTTCAATTGGTATGAGACCAATTGGAGTTCAAACTAGGCACAAAATGTGCCAACTTTTATGAAAGAAGCTTACCTAAATTCTGCCTGGAAGGTGACTTGAAAATCGACCAAATCCGAATTAGTGACTTGAAAACTTGAAAATTGACCATTTGAGCAGTAGTTAGTGTTTTCACCATAACTTACTCAAAACAGGTCCAAATGACCTGAAATTTTTATCATGAATAGTTTAGACATAGATCTACAATTCTTATGAAGGCACCAAAGCCCAGAAATTGTCAGAACCAAACCAAATAGCTTGCACAAGTTCAGGTACCAAAACTGGCCGAACCAAAAGTGACCTAAAAATGACCTAAGCCTACCATTTTAGTGCATTCTGTCCAGCATTAGTAAATTAACCATATCTTAGTCTACACAACTCAGAATGACCTGAAATTTTGCCTCGTGTGCAATAAGACATAGACCTACAAGTTTGTAGTTTAGACTGAAACCCGAAAACTGAGGGAACTAGGTTGTCCGGCTAGGTTAAAATAGTACACCGAAATCCAGTAAATTGCAATAAAATGCAATACACTTAGAAATGAAATTGGTAACATACACCAACACTAAAGGGCTATAAAATGTGACATATTGGTAACATTAGAATTGACTCACTTAGAGTGCATCAAGGGTCAACATTATAAGTTGACTAATGAAATGAATTGAAGGGAATAGTACCAAGAAAATTTAAATATTGGATTTTATTATTAGAAACGAATTCATTGAGTACTGAAACACTTTAAATTGTGTGTTTCAGTTGAAAAGGATATTAAGAAGCATAAGGAACACTGAGTCAGGGCTAAGAGGCATATATCAGAGGTCTGTGCATAATACTTTTTATATTCACTGCTTTTACTAAAAAATTTATTTAGAGAAATGAGTTATGAATAATTTTTTATTGTTTTAGCTTTGGGAATTTTATTTGGAAATTATTGTGTTGCCTACTTTGCAAATGGAAATTTTGAGATAAAATGTGATTTGTGGTTTGTATGAAATATTGTGATTTGGAATTATTTTGATTCACACTTGGCATGACAATGTTACTATGTTCCTTCTCCATTTATGGGGTGAGTGGGATTGTATTCCTCCCTCTTTGACTTGCTAGTCTGAGGTGAGTGTGGATGAGTACTCATTATCTAGCTAGCTTCCTCCCTCATTGATTTCGATTATTGGGGTGAGTGTGCCTTGTCGTGGTGTACAACACGACATGTTCGAAAAATTTGTGTCATGACCTAAGTTTGTTGTCACACCCTACTCCTCTGTAAGATGTAACATGATCCCGTAGTACACCTAATGAATTACCATACTTCACCTAATGAATTACCATACTTCACCTACCGATAACCCATTATATATACTACAAGGGATTTTAAAACAATTTTCATGAAATTTAAATTATCAATTAAAATCTAGTGTTATAAATTTTTTTCAAAATTTCGGCAAAGTGCCTGCTGTATTTTGAGAAAACAATTCTTCAATCCTGCAAAAGAAAATTTTCCCAATATGTTTTCTCAAATACAACTCCAATTCAATTCTCAATAAACAATCAATACATTTTCAAACTAATCTCATCATAAAGAAACATTTCATTGATTACAAGACTCAAAATTTATATTACAAAACTATTCAAGTAAATGAAATCTCAAATTTATATTTACAATAATTTACATTTAATTACATACCAAAATGTTTAACAAGAGTTTTTATATAACTGCTCAAATAATTTACATACATATTATTATATGCATACATCAAAACCTGTGTACATGGGTAAACCTAGAGCTGATCTGAATGTCTCTTCAAAGAAGTTTACTCAATTGCTCTATGCTCTTTTCACCTACAACAGCATACAAAGCTATCGCTGAGTGGTGAACTCAGTGGTGCACAACTATAATTTAAAACATAGTACAATATACCTTAACAAAAATTACAGCAAGTAATTTGGAAATCTGGATATTCATCAAATTCTAAAACTCAAAATATTCATTGCCAATAATATGAATCATTTGTATAAAATGACTTTGATCACGAAGTTCAATTTATCAAATCATAACTAACCATTTAAGGTAATTCTAACAAAATTAATTATACATAAATCATAATTGAAATCACAATTCTTTACTATTCAAAAACATTCTGTATCTCAAAAACCATTTTGTATCTCAAAAACCATTCTGTATCTCACTAACTATGCAAGACTAATCTGAAAAGGGCCATCTTCGGGGTGATTCTAACTCCCTATGGTCGGGGAGGTCGAATCAGATTCTAACTCCCTATGGTCAGGGAGGTCGAATCATCGTGCACAGTACACATTACAATAATGAATCTTTCGCAAGGGCCATAACATAAAACTTAGATCTAACCTCTAATAAGAGGAGAATCTAAGCCTGTCACGTACCATGGTAATAAAAACACAACTAACTCCATTGTCTTCTCAACAAATGAGAGACGGGTAATAACCTAGTCAAGCATCTATAGTGAGATATCAAATAATATCATAATCCTTTTAGTGAGCATAAATCACAATACAATTCGATTCAAAGTCAATTCCAATATCCAATAATTTTTATGCTCATCACAATTCAAATCATAATTTTGCATTTTTCCATGCAAATTACCCATCACAATTCAAAACATTTTCTATCACAATTTTTCAAAACATAATTTATATAATCCACAACAGTGCTTAATACTTGTGGAAATACCATTTCACAAAGCTAAATTCATACATACTATAACAATTTCAATAATTATTGAATTAAATCCAATACTTGTTAAACATAATACATAAGAAAAATATGTCATTTAATCATATGTAATATTCAAAACAAAATTAGTTAAAAACTAGTTGTGCACAAACCTCTGATAACTATCTCTTGGCTCTGACTCAGTGTTTTCTTCCCCTTCCCTGAGTCTTTGCTAACTGAAACACACAATTTGAAGTGTTTCAGTCTCATTTAAACCGTTTTTAATAATAAGGCTTAATAATTAATTTATTGAATTCTATTATTTCCTTCGTCAAACTAAGATGTTGACCCTCGATTTAGTCTAGGTGAATTAGGTTTTAATGTTACCAATATGTCACATTTGTAGCCTTTTAGTATTGGTATATGTTACCCAATTCATTTTCATGTATATTGCGTTTCATTGCAATTTATTAGATTCCGGTATACTAATTTGACCTAACTGGATGACCTAGTTCCCTCAATTTTCGGGTTTCGGTCAAAACTACAAACTTGTAGGCCTATGTCTTATTGCATGCAGGGCAAAATTTCAGGTCATTCTGAGTTATGTAGACCAAGTTATGGTCAATTTACCAATGCTGGTCAGAATGCACCAAAATGGTCACTTTAGGTCATTTTTAGGTCACTTTTGGTTCGACCAGTTTTTGGACCCGAACTTGTGCAAGCTATTTGACTTGCTTATGGTCATTTATGGTATTTGGTATCTTCATAAGAATTGTAGATATGTGTCTCAACTACTCATGGTAAAAATTTCAGGTCAATTGGACCTGTTTTGAGTGATTTATGGCCAAAACATCAACTGCTGCCCAAATGGTCAATTTTCAGGCCTTAAATGCACTAATCCGGATTTAGTCATTTTTCAAGTTACCTTCCAAGCAGAATTTTGGTAAGCTTCCTTCATGAAAGTTGGCACTTTTTGTGCCTACTTTTACCTCCAATTGGTCTCATACCAATTGGAGCCACGCACTTAAGGTTCTAAGCCAAAATACACACTGCCCTGCTATTCATTGTTCATCACTCATCAAATACACATCCTATGCCTACCAAGTTAACTCTTACATGTCATTTCTGTTTTGTACCTTACCATTAACACATTTCACAACACATTTTTGGTCATTTTGGCAGCTTGTAATCACACTCAATATGCACATTATAGTATAGAATTTTCCAAGTTCAAATTACAAACAATTTAATCACATAACCTAGCTCATTTACATGGCCAAACTCAAACCTTTACACACATATACAAGCTGTCATAACAAGCACCATAATTCAACCATATAATTCCATAAACCAAACCATGAAATAACATATTTTGGTTCACACTTCAAGTTGCCGATTCATACATCTCTCTCAATTAACTTCCAAGCTTCCAAAATCAAGTGTACATTCACATACATTTAGTATACATCACCCAATTTATTCCTACACACATAAACACTTCATCAACACTTTAATCTACCATTTACATGCAAGGATAAACTGTTCTTATGGACTTTCCATGGCTGCCAAAAATATACATCTCCCTTAAAACATCAAACTCCAAAAATCCCTCCACAATTCAACTACCCATAACATCCCTTCAAGGTTTAATGAAACAATAATAAAAAACACATACTTACCACTTTTGAAACTCTTCAAAACCTCACCAAAACTTGATCTTCTTGCTGCCTATCTACTGCCCAAGTGGTGTAGAACAATTTTTGTGAAGGGAAGTGTAAGGAAATTGGCTTGGAGATGAAGGATTGAAGCTTGCATGGAGCTTGTGAAGTGCGGCCATGGAGGTTTCCTTTCAAGAGCAATTCGGTTGGCTATCCAAGTTTGAAGAAGGTGAGTTATTTCTGCCCAAAATATTTGTAGTGGTCCACTTAGGTGAGGTGAGTGGAGCACTAAGTGAGAATTAATGTTTGTGTATTCTTAATTTTCCAAATTCTCACATTAAGCTCCCATCTTTTTCTATTTGAATTAGGTACCACAAATTTAATTTTTTATGACATTTTTCAATTGTAATATCATGTATTTTTAATGGAAATTTAGGTTAAAAGACAACTCGAGGTGTCAAATGACCACAATGCCCCTGTTCAGGTTGCATTCCCTATTTTTCGGTAACACCGAGTTTTATCGTTTTCTCGATTTCTTACTTTTCTTTGTACTAATTAATTAATTTTTCTTTGATATTTCTAATGGTATTTATACTTCAATAGACATTTATTTAAGTCCTAAAAATATTTTTCAGGGTTCCCCGCTGTCCAAGGCTAGTCAACGGTCCACGCCACAACTTCTCGGTGCTTTCACCCATCGCTAGGGTTCTTGGCTCATTTAACTTGGTTACATTTCATTGCTATTATTTTTCCTTTATTTTTCTTGTATTTTCTTTTCTTGTATTTCATTATTTTATGTCTCCTCATTAATATTTAAATGTAGTTCTAGGCATCCTAGCTGTCCGGACCACCGGTCACCGAGCAGAGAACGACGCCTTCAGAACATAGGGGTGTTACAATTCTCCCCCCCTTAAAATAAATTTCGTCTCGAAATTTATCCTGCCATCAATCTCTGAACAGCTGTGGGTGCTGTCTCCTCATATCCTCTTCACGTTCTCAAGTAGCTTCCTGGCCTGAATGATGGTTCCACAGTACTTTAACCAGGTGTATTTGTTTTTTCCTCGGCTGCTTCACCTCATATGCTAGAATTTCTATGGGTTCTTCCTCATATGAGAGGTCTAGATTTACCTCAATCTCTTCAACTGATAGTACATGAGATGGGTCAGATCTGTACCTCCTTAACATGGACACATGAAAGACACTGTGTATCCTTTCTAACTCCAGACATAATGCCAACCGATATGCCAAATGACCCACTCTCTCAAGAACCTCATATGGTTTGATGAAACGAGGACTCAGTTTTCCCTTTCTGCCAAATCTCATAATCATCTTCCAAGGAGAAACTTTGAGGAATATCTTATCACCCACTGCATATTCAATATCTCTTCTCTTCAGACTAACATAGGACTTCTGACGGTCTGATATAGCCTTGAGTCGTTCTCTGATCAATCTGATCTTTTTCTCTGTCTGCTGAATAATTTCTGGCCCAATCATCTTTCTTTTACCAACTTCATCCCAACATAGGAGAGTTCTTCACTTCCTGCCATACAAAGCTTCATATGGAGGCATCCCAATGCTTGATTGGTAGCTGTTGTTATAAGCAAATTCAATCAAAAGCAAGTGTATATCCCAACTACCTTCAAACTCAATCACACAAGCCCGTAGCATATCCTCCAACATCTGAATTACCCTTTCAGACTGGCCATCTGTCTGTAGGCGGAATGCCGTGCTGAAGTTCAATCTAGTTCCTAGGGCTCTCTGAAGACTACCCCAGAATTTAGAAGTGAACCTGGAATCTCTGTCTGATACAATCGATACTGGCACTCCATGCAGTTTTACAATCTCATTTATGTACAATCTGGCCAATCTCTCCAACTATAGTCCATCCGAACTAGCAAAAAGTGAGTAGACTTGGTTAGTCTATCAACTATGACCCATACTGCATCATGACTATTCTGTTTCCTCGGAAGTCTCATCACAAAATCCATAGTTATCCGTTCCCTTACAATGTTTCATAGGGTGCCGTTTGTATGTTAGCTTGACACTTATTATTGTATACAAATTCTGTTAGTGGGATGTATCTGTCCCATCTCCCCTCGGATTTAAGGACACAAGTTCTCAGTATTTTTTTTTCGAGGGTTTATTACATTTTACAGGTTATTATTATCATTTCATTTCATTATTTACAGGAACTCAACGAGTTTCAAAATTTACCTGAATTACTTGTTTCGACTGTCCATTTGTCTGAGGATGATAAGTCCTACTGATATCTCTAAACTTATAGCAATTACTATGGTATAGGTAGTTCACATTATTGTAATCGAGTTACTGACTCCAGCTACCTTGCAAGTGTAGTCTTTTGACTGGCTAGTTCTGAAGTTTTAAATTTCTGACTAAAATTTTCATATTTATTTCCAGTAATAGCACTCTATTCGGGCGTAACTGTATCAATTTATAGATTACTTATAAATATTCTTATTTTATTGTACCATGAGGAAGCATGTAGCTCTACACAATAATCCTGTGTCAATACTGTAATATGCAGCTTACAATACAAATATCGAGAACATTACATAGTCACTATGTTATAACCTCATGGATTAGGTTGTCTAACATCTTATCTTTCTCGAATCCACTAATATCCTAAACCGATTCTGATTACAATATCCATTGACAATTACTAATAGTAACATCTTTGCCCTCATCTAGAGCAATTCTATTACTGTAATTTACTTTTAGGTCCTTTTACCTTACATTAAGTAGGCTCGCCAATTAGCTTTATAATTTATGGTGTGTTAGAAAATACTTTTAGCTAACAATTCTTCCAAAATTAATGTCAATCATATTTGTTATTATAGTTTTTATCCTAAAGGACTAGTCACTAATACATCAAAATTCATTCCCACGTAAAGGAATAGCAACAGAACATATAGTTCTAACACTAGCACACAACTAAGTAGTGCTGGGATCAAATAATAACTAATTGTTTCTTTCAAAAATTAAGAACTTACTAGCATCTACATCCGAAGTTTCTATTCTTTCTCCTTGGCGCATAGTGGAAGCTCTGACTAGTGCGCTACTATATTCGGGTTGATTCACTGTGTTATGGTGGTGAGGAGTACCAACTCTATTTCTATCTCGACTCTGACTGACTGTCTGTGAACTCCGAAGAGCAGATCGAGGTGCTCTAGTACAATCTCTAATAAAGTGTCCAAGCTTTCCATAATTATAGTAGGCTCCAGAGGCCTTACGACAAATATCTCCATGTAGCTTACCACAAACATGGTAGAAATGGGTAGGATAGGAACTTTTGGTTGTTCGACGACTAGATCTTGGTGTTCTCTGCCCTGATGATCCGCCTCTGTCATATCTCTGAGCTCGGGGTTCTTCAAATTCTTTTCTCTTCCCTAAATTACTACTCGAGCTCTGACCCATAGGTTTCTCCCTTTTCTCTATTTCATGTTGCCCTTGTGGGGGTTGGGTTTGTGCTTGAGCTGACAGAGTATCAGCCATTTGTTGAAAGAAAGTGGCCATTTGCTGGGCCATTTGTGCAGTAATTTGTACTGGTAAAACTAGTACAGTCAGGCCTTCGACACTTTATGGGGCTAGGGCCTCAACTTGTACTTCTGCCATCACAGACTGTTCTATTGTCTCATTCTTCTCTTCCATATCTTTTCACAAGATTTTCTATTCTTGTACAACCAACACAAGGAGATTCCTCTCCATTAGTTCATATTTATGATATAAATGTACTATATGTAACAAATATTTGAGCAGTTGTAGTGACCGACAAAAAGATTTTAAATTCACAGTTCGAAATTTACTTTAAAACCATTGCTCTGATACCACAAAACATGTCACACCCTACTCCCTTGTAAGATGCAACATGATCCCGTAGTACACCTAATGAATTACCGTACTTCGCCTACTAATAACCCATTAGATATACTACAAGAGATTTTAAAATAATTTTTGTGAAATTTAAATCATCGATTAAAATCTGGTGTTATAAAATTTTTTCAAAATTTCGGCAAAGTGCCGGCTGTATTTTGAGAAAACAGTTCTTCAATCCTGCAAAAGAAAATGCTCCCAATATGTTTTCTCAAATACAACTCCAATAACTTTATTTCAAATCACAATTCAATTCTCAATAAACAATCAATTCATTTTCAAATTAAACTCATCATAAAGAAACATTTCATTGATTACAAGGCTCAAAATTTATATTACAAAACTATTCAAGTAAATGAAATCTCAAATTTACATTTACAATAATTTACATTTAATTACATACCAAAATGTTTTACAAGAGTTTTTATACAACTGCTCAAATAATTTACATACATATTATTACATGCATAAATCAAAACCTGTGTACATGAGTAAACCTGGAGCTGATCTGAATGTCTCTTCAAAGAAGTTTACTCAATTGCTCCATGCTCTTTTCACCTGTGATAGCATACAAAGCTAACGGCGAGTGGTGAACTCAGTGGTGCATAACTATAACTTAAAATATAGTACAATATACCTTAACAAAAATTATAGCAAATAATTTGGAAATCTGGATATTCATCAAATTCTAAAACTCAAAATATTCATTGCCAATAATATGAATCATTTGTATAAAATGACTTTGATCACGAAGTTCAATTTATCAAATCATAACTAACCATTTAAGGTAATTCCAAGAAAATCAATTATACATAAATCATAATTGAAATCACAATTCTTTACTATTCAAAAACATTTTGTATCTCAAAAACCATTATGTATCTCAAAAACCATTTTGTATCTCAAAAACCATTATGTATCTCACTAACTATGCAAGACTAATCCGAAAGGGCCATCTTCGGGGTGATTCTAACTCCGTAAGGTTGGGGAGGTCGAATCGGATTCTAACTCCCTATGGTCGGGGAGGTCGAATCATGCACAGTACACATCACAATAATGAATCTTTCGCAAGGGCCATAACATAAAACTTAGATTTAACCTCTAATAAGAGGAGAATCTAAGCCTGTGCACGTACCATGGTAATTAAAACACAACTAACTCCATTGTCTTCTCAACAAATGAGAGAGACGGGTAATAACCTAGTCAAACATCTATAGTGAGATATAAAACAATATCACAATCCTTTTAGTGAGCATAAATCATAATACAATTCTATTCAAAGTCAATTCCAATATCCAATAATTTTTATGCTTATCACAATCAAATCATAATTTTGCATTTTTCCATGCAAATTACCCATCACAATTCAAAACATGTTCTATCACAATTTTCCAAAACATAATTTATTCAATCCATAGCAATGCTTAATACTTGTGGAAATACCATTTCACAAAGCTAAATTCATACATACTATAACAATTTCAATAATTATTGAATTAAATCCAATGCTTGTTATACATAATACATAAGAAAAATATGTCATTTAATCATATGTAATATTCAGAACAAAATTAGTTAAAAACTAGTTGTGCACAAACCTCTGATAACTGTCTCTTGGCTCTGAATCAGTGTTTTCTTCCCCTTCCTTGAGTCTTTTCTAACTGAAACAGACAATTTGAAGTGTTTCAATACTCATTTAAACCGTTTCTAACAATAAGGCTTAATACTTAATTTATTGAATTCTATTATTTCCTTAGTCAACCTAAGATGTTGACCCTCGATGCAGTCTAGGTGAATTAGGTTTTAATGTTACCAATATGTTACATTTGTAGCCTTTTAGTATTGGTACATTTTACCAAATTCATTTCCATATATATTGCGTTTTATTGCAATTTATCAGATTCTGGTATACTAATTTGACCTAACTAGATGACCTAGTTTCCTCAGTTTTCGGGTTTCGGTCAAAACTATAAACTTGTAGATCTATGTCTTATTACACGCGACGAAAAATTTCAGGTCATTCTGAGTTATGTAGACCAAGTTATGGTCAATTTACCAATGCTGGTCAGAATGCATCAAAATGGTCATTTTTAGGTCACTTTTGGTTCAGCCAGTTTTTGGACCCGAAATTGTGCAAGCTATTTGACTTGCTTATGGTCATTTCTGCGCTTTGGCGTCTTCATAAGAATTGTAGATATATGTCTCAACTATTTATGATAAAAATTTCAGGTCAATTGGACCTGTTTTGAGTGAGTTATGGCCAAAACATCAACTGCTGCCCAAATGGTCAATTTTCAGGCCTTAAATGCACTAATCCGGATTTGGTCATTTTTCAAGTTACCTTCCAAGCAGAATTTTGGTAAGCTTCCTTCAA
Source organism: Hevea brasiliensis (assembly GCF_030052815.1). Classification (NCBI taxonomy): domain Eukaryota; kingdom Viridiplantae; phylum Streptophyta; class Magnoliopsida; order Malpighiales; family Euphorbiaceae; genus Hevea; species Hevea brasiliensis. The sequence goes on from NC_079498.1 coordinate 53,990,232, forward strand.
GAAAGTTGGCACTTTTTGTGCCTACTTTTACCTCCAATTGGTCTCATACCAATTGGAGCCACACACTTAAGGTTCTAAGCCAAAATACACACTGCCCTGCTATTCATTGTTCATCACTCATCAAATACACATCCTATGCCTACCAAGTTAACTCTTACATGTCATTTCTGTTTTGTACCTTACCATTAACACATTTTACAACACATTTTTTGTCATTTTTGCAGCTTGTAATCACACTCAATATGCACATTATAGTATAGAATTTTCCAAGTTCAAATTACAAACAATTTAATCACATTTACATGTCCAAACTCAAACCTTTATACACATATACAAGCTGCCATAACAAGCACCATAATTCGACTATATAATTCCATAAACCAAACCATGAAATAACATATTTTGGTTCACACTTCAAGTTTCCGATTCATACATCTCTCTCAATTAACTTCCAAGCTTCCAAAATCAAGTGTACATTCACATACATTTAGTATACATTATCTAATTTATTCCTACACACATAAATACTTCATCAACACTTTAATCTACCATTTACATGCAAGGATAAACTGTTCTTATGGAGTTTCTGTGGCTGCCAAAAATATACATCTCCCTTAAAACATCAAACTCCAAAAATCTCTCCATAATTCAACTACCCATAATATCCCTTTAAGGTTTAATGAAACAATAATAAAAAACACATACTTACCACTTTTGAAACTCTTGAAAACCTCACCAAAACTTGATCTTCTTGCTGCTTATCTACTACCCAAATGGTGTAGAACAATTTTTGTGAAGGGAAGTGTAAGGAAATTGGCTTGGAGATGAAGGATTAAAGCTTGCATGGAGCTTGTGAAGTGCGGCCATGGAGGTTTCCTTTCAAGAGCAATTCAGCTGGCTATCCAAGGTTGAAGAAGGTGAGTTATTTCTGCCCAAAAGATGTGTAGTGGTCCACTTAGGTGAGGTGAGTGGAGCACTAAGTGAGAATTAATGTTTGTTTATTCTTAATTTTCCAAATTCTCACATTAAGCTCCCATCTTTTGCTATTTGAATTAGGTACAACCAATTTAATTTTTCATGACATTTTCCAAGTGTAATATCACGTATTTTTAATGGAAATTTATGTCAAAAGATAACTTAGGGTGTCAAATGACCACAATGCCCCTGTTCGGGTTGCATTCCCGATTTTTCGGTAACACCGAGTTTTGTCGTTTTCTCGATTTCTCACTTTTCTTTGTACTAATTAATTAATTTTTCTTTGATATTTCTAATGGTATTTATACTTCAATAGACATTTATTTAAGTCTTAAAAATATTTTCTAGCGTTCCCCGCGGTCCAGGGCTAGTCAACGGTCCATGCCGCAACTTCCCGATGTGGTCACCCATCGCTCCGGTGTGGTCACCCATCGCTAGGGTTCTCGGCTCGTTTAACTTGGTTACATTTCATTGCTATTATTTTTCCTTTGTTTTTCTCGTATTTTCTTTTCTTTTATTTCATTATTTTATGTCTCCTCATCAATATTTAAACGTAGTTCTAGGCATCCTAGATGTCCGGACCATACTGGTGACCGGAACAGTAGAACGCACTACCGAACATAGGGGTGTTAAATTTGTGTTATTGATTGGCAACACTGTGTTATTCAATTATTTGATCAAATTGTGTTATTGATTGGCAACACTGTGTTATTCAATTATTTGATCAAATTTGTGTTATATGAGCTTTGAAAAATTGTGAATTGTTTGGATTGTAAATTGTCAATAAAAGTTTTACATACCGCATTTTAAAGTGTTGTTGTGCACCACTGAGTAAATTTTACTCAGTGATTGCTTTTCATTGTTGTCGCAGGTAGATAAAGTGACAGGGCAGCAGACTAGGCTGCTAGTGCTACATTGAGAGTTCATCAGGTATATTGAATATACCATATTTTGCATTTTGTATTGTAATGTATGTCACTGTATGTATATATTGTTCTTAGTTTTGAGCGGTTGTAAATTAAAATTGTACATCAAAATTGTACATTAAAGTTGTAAACTAAATTTGTAAATTATTTTGGCTTGTAAATATTATGATATATTTATTTTATCTCATCTTTTGAAAACACTGAAAAATTATTGTGGATTTGAGTTGACAAATATTGAGAAACTTATTGTATTGATTGGATATTGGAGTTTGGGGATAGTTGAACAAAATATTGGAAGTGCTTTTTACAGGTTTTTGAAGAACTATTTTATTCAAAATACAGATGGCACTTTGCCAAAATTTTTATAGAAATTGTTAATACTTCAAATGTGTTATTTGGTTTTACTTTAGTAAAAAAATTTTTTTAACACCTGTCAATAGTGCTCACCACTATGAAAAGAAGTAAGAAAAGTTTTAAAATCCCTTGTAGTGTATTTAATGGGTTATCAGTAGACGAAGTTGGTAATTCATTAAGTATACTATGGGATCATGTTATGCCTTACGAAGGGGTAGGGTGTGACATGAGCTGACTTTGTTAATCTATCTACAATCACCTAGATAGTATCATGCTTCTTCTGTGTTAAAGGTAGCCTAGTTACAAAATCCATGGTGATGCGGTCCCATTTTCACTTTGGTATGGATATAGGTTGCAACAATCCTAATGGAAGCTGATGCTCAGCCTTAACCTGCTAGCATGTCAGACATCTAGTTACAAAATCACCAATCTCATTCTTCATTTCAGGCCACCAATACTGTGCCTTCAGGTCATGATCCATCTTGGTACTTTCTGGGTGCATAGCATGGAAGCTACTGTGTACCTCTTTCAATATATTCTTTTTTAATTGTTCATCTCCTGGTACACATATTTTACCTTTGTAGTACAAGCCCCCGTCTTCCTTTAACTCATAACCAGTCTCCTTCCCCTCTTTAACTCTTCCCATGATTGTCATTAGCTTTTCATCCTTTATCTGTGCTTCCTTTATTTGCTATAACAAGCTTGGCTTTACACACAACTTAGCCAAAATAGTCCCATTTGGAACTAAGGACCAGTGCTCTCAAAGCCATCATGGACTTCCTGCTCAGTGCGTCAGCCACTACATTTGCCTTTTTCAGGGTGATAGTTGATCACACAGTTATAATCCTTAAGGAATTCAATCCATCTCCTCTATCTTAGATTGAATTCCTTCTGGGTTTGCAAGTACTTTAGACTCTTTTTGATTAATGTAAATGTAACACTTCTCACCATATAGGTAATGCCTCCATATCTTCAATGTAAATATTATTGCCGCCAATTCTAAATCATGTGTTGGGTAGTTCTTTTCATGTGGCCTTAGCTGTCTGGAAGTATAGGCAACTACTTTTCCTTCTTACATTAGAACATACCTAAGCCCATTGTGAAAGGCATCACTGTAGATCACATAGTCTTTTCCTGACTCTGGTTGTGTCAACACTGGAGCTTCTGTGAGCATAGCCTTCAGTTTCTCAAAACTGATTTGACACTTGTCATTCCAGTCAAACTTGACATTCTTATGTAGCAACTTAGTCAGTGGGGCTGCTATAAGGGAGAATCACTTCACAAATCTCCTATAGTTTCCAACTAACCCCAAGAAGCTTCTGACCTCTGTTACATTTCTGGGAGGCTTTCATTCAACTATTGCTTCAATCTTCTTTGGATCTAACCTGATCCCATATGATAATACAATATGCCCAAGGAAAGATATCTCATCTAACCAGAAGTCATACTTGGACAACTTGGCATACAACTGCTTTTCCCGTAGTGTCTATAGTACTACTCTCAGGTGTTCATCATGCTCCTCTCAGTTCTTAGATACACCAAAATATCATCTATAAAGACCACTACAAATCAATCTAAGTAAGGATGGAAGATACGGTTCACGAGGTCCATGAAAGTCGCTAGTGCATTTGTCAGCCCAAATGGCATCACTAGAAACTCATAGTGTCTATACTGAGTCCTAAAAGCAGTTTTTTGCACATCTGTCTCCTTTATCCTTAACTAATGGTAGTCTGATCTGAGATCTATTTTGGAGAATACATTGGCTCCCTTTAGTTGATCAAACAAGTCATCTATCCGTGGTAAAGGATATTTATTTTTCACAGTCATATTATTCAGCTGCCGATAGTTTATGCAAAGCCGTAGTGCACCATCCTTTTTCTTCACAGATAGCACCAATGCTTCCCATGGTGACACACTTAGGCGTATGAAGCCCTTATCCAGTAGCTCCTGTAACTGAACTTTCAACTCTCTCAGTTCAGTAGGTGCCATCCTATATGGAGTAATGGAAATTGGTGCAGTAGCCGGCATAACCTCTATAGCAAACTCCAACTCTCTATCAGGTGGTAAACCCAGCAACTCTTTTGGAAATACATCTGAAAAATCACATACAGTGGGGATATCCTGTACATTTAGGCTAGTATTCCTGGTGTTAACCACATGTGCTAAGCAAGCCTCATAGCCATTCCTTATTAATCTCCTGGCTGCTGTGGCTAATATAATGGTAGAAAGACAACCTGTTCCTTCACCCACAATTGTAATCTCATCCATCTACTGTCTGTAATGAAATCCTCTTCAACCGACAATCTACCATCACCTAATGATGTGATAACCAATCCATTCCCAGTATCACATCAAACTCATGGAATGGTAGTTCAATCAAGTCAGCTCGAAACTCATAACCCTGTATTCTCAAAAGACAACCTTTATAGACCTTTTTCACCATGAAACTATGGCCTAAAGGGTTAGTAACTTGTATGTCCTCCTCTAACTCCTCTATCTGTATCCCTCTATCAACTGGCAGTGTAATACACACGTATGAATGTGTGGAGCTGGGATTAATCAGTGCACATACCAACATATGATAAAGAGAAAATGTACCTCTAATAATATTTGCTGGATCTGGCTCCCCCCGAGCCCTCATAGCATAAGCACGAGGTGCTTCCTAACCTCCTACCTCTGAACTGTCTCTGCAGTAGGCCTCTGTGATGTACCAACTGTAATAGGCCTCACAAGTCTTCTACCCCTTTGTGCTGCTAGGGTAGACCTCTCTGTCTGGGGTGGAGCAGTGGGAGCACTAGCACTCCTCTATGGACAATCCTTCAAAAAGTGATCCGTAGACCCACATCTGAAACATCCCCCAATTAATAATTTACACTCTCCTCGGTGGCTCCTTTTGCAATGTGTACAATGTAACACCTCTATGTTTGGTAGTGCATTCTACTGTTCCAGTGACAGTGTCTGTCCGGACAGTTAGGATGCTTGGAATTATATTTAAATGTTAGTGAGGAGACATAAAATAATGAAATACAAGAAAAGAAAATACAAGAAAAACAAAGGAAAAATAATAGCAATGAAATGTAACCAAGTTAAACGAGCCGAGAACCATAACGATGGGTGACCACAATGGGAAGTTGTAGCGTGGACCGTTGACTAGCCCTGGACCGCTGGGAACTTGAAAAATATTTTTGAGACTTAAATGAACATCTATTGAAGTATAAATGTCATTAGAAATATCAAAGAAAAATTAATTAATTAGTATAAAGAAAAATGAGAAATCGAGAAAACGACAAAACTCGGTGTTGCCGAAAAATCTGGAAAGCAACCCGAATAGGGGCATTGTGGTCATTTGACACTTCGAGTTGCCTTTTGACCTAAATGTCTATTAAAAATAAATGATATTACACTAGGAAAATGTAATTAAATGTGACACCCTATACTCGTCTACAGTGTAGCCGAGCAAGTTATGCCATTCAGTGTGTCGGAGCACCAATTTATGTTTCTATTACAATTTATTCCTTTTTAATTCATTTATTTTCAATTTTGATAAATCTGAATTTATCCGCAAATTTTATAGAAAATCCGACAGAGTGCCAGCTGTAAATTGAAAAAACAGTTCTTCTGAACCTGTTTAAAAACACTTCTAAAATAATTTCCAAATCCAAACTCCATTATACACATTCAAGTCAATCTCAAAATCTCAATCTCAAATCATAATACTATTTTCAAAACCTTTCTGTTCACTTCGTCACTTGAAGCATATTCACAAATAATTCTAACATTTCATTTATCAACATACATTATGCAGAAAATCTCAATAATATGAAATTTCATATATTTACATTAATACATAATTACAGGAGTTTATAGTTACAATCCAAACTAATATAAAATGCAAAAAATACAAAAGGGCCACCTATAGTCCTAATGTCCTACCATATGCAGTGCAGATGTGAGGTCACTCTGGACCCCAGATGCAGCTCTGAAGAGTCACCCCGTCTGATGTCTGCTGGGCTCCCCAGCTAGGTCTCCAGTACCTGCGCGTAGCAAAAGCGACGCGCTAAGCAATTTTGCTTAGTAGCGACAATATAAAATAAAATAAAATAGAATAAAATAATAATGCAAAATATATGATTTCATTTTTTTTTGGTAGACTTAATTCCTAGTATTATTTGTAGTATTATTCATTTAAAATTTGGTAAGGTTTATTATCATTGCCTGAGTAACCCATACTAGTTGACTGGACTGGATAAATGGGTAAACTGGCACTGGGTACTAAGTACCTCGGACCATCACACCATCGGTCACACTGTGTCTCCCGGTGTGCAACAGAACAGCTAATAAGCTGTAATAATTATCAGGGTTAAAACCCAAGTATATCAACTCAAATAACTTAGCCAAAGGCTATTATATCACAGAATGGCATGGGAGCGATGAAACACAGAATGGCATGAAGCCATATGTAGTACTGCTAACAGAACCCTATTGGCATGCCAAGCTATCTAAACCAATCTTGTTATGTATACTAGGGCATTTTACACTTTTGAGTTTTACAATTTTTGAATTTCAAGATTTGGTGTTACTATTCACTGAAGGAACGGAAGTGTGAAAACACAAGTTTATACCATTGAATTCAAAAATTTTCACCTAGGGTCACATGCATCATGCAAGATTTATTTTTATCTATTTGATTTCAATGATAAACAACATATTAAAACTCTTTTAATATGTTTTTGGATCTGTATTTGCCATTTAAGATTTTAAAATTAATCAGATTAATTTTAGAACCCTAGATTAAATCAAGAACGATTACACTAACCTCTTGATACACTGCAGCATGTCTGCGCCTTTGAGATTCGTCTTCAGGACACCAGATGTTGTCCCTCTAGCTTGTCCACACCAAGAACACCTATGGCAGCCCTTGAACAGCTTCTAAAGCTTTTTCTATTAATTAGAAGTTCAAGTTCTGCCTTTTAAGAGATTAGAGATGTAAACAGGACACTAGAAACAATTTCTAGTGTTCTTAATTCAAGAGATTGATGGCTAATCTCTTTGAATTGATGAGAGATGAAGAAGAATAGATGAAAAGTCTCAAAGTGGCGTGACAAAGGAGAGGAGTGGCTGCTGGTTGCTTTTCTTTTTCATAATAACACTTAAATAGCTAGGTTAACACATTAAACCCTTGCCACATGTCACCCTTTGATTAGCTCTAGATTTAAGTGACCCAATCACATTGTGCCAAGTGTCAAACCTATATTTAATCTTGATTTTAATCATCTTACATGATTAAAAAAAACATTTGGCAAGCTTATGTGTAATCCCATGTGTCACCATCTCATGGTGCCACGTGTCACACTGTGAAATGACCAAAATGCCCCTGTGTCTTAATTTTGAGTTCTTAACCCAAAATAATTATTTTTCTTCTTCTAATTAATTTATATCAAATATAAATTAATTAATTAATCTCTATTAATTAATTTCTCATTAATTAAATTCATATTTAAACACTTTAAATATAAATTTAATTTATACTACACATCCAATAATCTAGATTTGGTTTCAAGTCATGCTAGGGACTTTGCAATTTAATTGCAAACCAAACCTATTTAATTAATCAATTAAACTCTTTAATTAATTAATTAATTCATATTTAAATAGGTGATAACTTGTGTATGTGTGTGACTTACTAGGCTCATCACTAATTGGCAATGAGACATGATATCAACTCTTAATATCATCAGAACTCTTTCTTACCACAAATGATTTCTCTAAATCATTTTATGAACCTCGTAGACCATGGTTAACACCTAGCATAGCATGCCATGGCTACCCAATTAGTAATAAGGTTTACCTTAAATGAACCTATAATCATATGTTACCATGCACTAGAATCTCTATGTTACAAAATCCCAACTCAAGCTGGAGTCATGGTTTATGTCAAACTCCATTTGCTATGAATATTATGTTCTCTTTTAATTCCAGTTCTTGATTAAAAAGATTTTCTCATCAGAAAATCTTTTCTGAATAAATCTATCTGTCCTGGCCAGGAACTTGAAACATCAAGAACAATTAAATGAACATAGGATTTTATCTCTATTTACTTAGAGGAACAAATTCCATCTTGATCAACACCTACCTCCATATATAACTAGTAGGAGCCAACAGATGCCCATGTACCCATAGACAGTACAAGTATGAAAGCAGTATAAAACTCAAACTACCTATATATAAGATAACTGTGCTATCTCAGGTCTAAAGATTATATGCACTGATATGATTTATGACAAAACATTGACAAGAGTAAACTCCATGTGCTTGTCATAAGTGTCACTTTTAAGTCCTACTTATCATTTATAAGTTCCTATCATGTTTGTTATATGGCATGAGAATCACCATTCCATCTTATTTATATCTCATATAAATAACTTGGGAACAAACATGAATACAATCTTTCTGGATAAGTTATGTCCTTATTATGAAGTATCCTCGATTGTGAACCTATTTATGATACTTTATACTAGAAATATTGTCACTCATATTCTTAACAACTTAAGAATAATATTTCTAACAAAATATCAATGGACCTTTTCTATTACACATAAATATATTATGTAAACGGAAAAGTAGAAATGCCTTTTATTAATAAAAATATGTACAAGATACATACTAAATGATATGCTCTAGGGCATACTACTAACAATCTCCCAATAGCACTAGAGCCATTCATTACAATATCTTAGACCTATCTTCTCAAGATGTCGGTCTAACTGAGTCTGTGACATAGGCTTAGTGAATGGATCAGCTGGATTTTCAGCTGATGCTATTTTCTGCATGGTTACATCGCCTCACCCAACTATTTCTCGGATAATGTGGTAGCGCCTTTCTATGTGTTTGGATTTCTGGTGAGACCTTGGTTCCTTAGCCTGTATGACTGCTCCATTGTTGTCACAGTGTAATGGAACTGCTGACTAAATGGAAGGAACTACTGTAAGTTTTGTCACGCACTTTTTTATCCAAACAGCTTCCTTTGCAGCATCTGATGCAGCAATATACTCAGCCTCTGTAGTAGAATCTGCAGTCGTGCTCTGTTTGGAACTCTTCCAACTGACTGCACCTCCATTACAAATGAACACATATCCAGAGGTAGACTTTCTATCATCGATATCTGATTGAAAATCAGAATCAGTATAACCATCCAATTGCAAGTCTCCACCTCCATAAATCAAGAATAAATCCTTAGTTCTTCTCAAGTACTTAAGTATATTCTTGACAGCTATCCAGTGTTCCAAACTTGGATTGGATTGATACCTGCTAGTCAAACTAACAACATATGCGATATCCGGCCTAGTACACAACATTGCATACATTAAACTTCCAATAGCCGAAGCATATGGAATCCTGGCCATCTTATCTCTTTCTTCAGGTGTCTTTGGAGACATCTCTTTAGAAAGATGGATACCATGTCTCACTGGTAACAATCCTCTCTTGGAATCAAGCATGTTAAACCTCTTTAACACCTTTCCCAAGTGTAGACTTTGGGATAAACCAATTATTCTTTTCGCTCTATCTCTATAGATGTGAATCCCAAGAATATAGGTTGCCTCCCCTAAGTCTTTCATGGAGAATGTATTTGACAACCATACCTTTATAGTTGTCAACAGACCTGTGTCATTACCCATCAACAATATGTCATCCACATATAAGACAAGGAAAGTGATAGCACAGTCACTAACCTTCTTATATACACATGGCTCATCCTCATTTTTGATAAAACCAAAGGATTTAATGGCTTCATCAAAACGGATGTTCCAACTCCTCGAAGCTTGTTTCAACCCATAAATGGATCGCTTTTGTAACACCCTCCCGGTAACAACTCCGTACATTCTACTGTTCCGGTGACCGGTGTCGGTCCGGACAGCTAGAACGTCCGGAAAAATATTTAAACTAAAGTGAGGGACCATAAGTAACTCAAATATTAACAATAAAAATTTGGTAAAAATTTTAGAAATAAAATACAACCGAGTTAAACGAGCCGGTGCCCAAGCGATGGGTAACCAGAGGGAAGTTGCGGTTCTCACAACGAGGAGCCCTAGACCCGAGGGAAAAATTATGAAATAATTTTTGGGACTCCAGAGAAGGGTTACTGAGGTTCCCATGGCATTAGAATGCCAAGAAAATATTTAGAAAAATTTTTCAATCGGTATAGACAATTTTGGCTCGTTGAGCCGAACGGAGGGCATTTTGGTCATTTCGCCTTCAGAGGTGATTTTTGGCCGACTTGTCCAACTAAGTAAATAATTAATATGACATAAAATATGAATAAACATTACTAGAAATTAAATTGAAGATGAGTAGTGGAGGAAAGAAAAGAAAGTGAGGAAAAAGCTTATTTATGACATCATGGAGATGTCATTAAGAACACTATGATCAATCACAATTAAGTAACCATTTGACTAACAAATAAAAGAGATAATTGAGACTAAAAAAATAAAAGAAAAACCAGCAGCCACCTCTTCCCATTCCAGCCGAAACCCTTGCCCATAGCCAACCTCCATTGCCAACTTCCATCAAGCTTATTTTCTCTCTTCTTTTCACTATAAATCCTAAACCCCTTTCATTAAAAGTTGTCCACTCATCTTGGGAGAGTGTTTGGCAGCCTAGAAAGTGAAGGAAAGTGAAGATTTAACTTGGAAAAAATCTGCCCTATTCAAGGTTAGTGCATTAGATACTTAAAACTCTTTATTTTATGATTTGTAACTTGAATTGAGTAAAAATTGTAACTAAAATAAACAAGAATTATGTGTATACATACTATGAATTTTTGGCAGCCCTTGTGAAGGAATTATTTTGATTGGTTTGATGGACTTAGAGTGAACTAGAGCTTATGTTTAAAGTGCATACCTATACATATACAAAGAAAGAAAGAGTTAAATAAGGAATTTGTGAAAACTCATATGGGAATTAGGGTTTTGAGAAGTGAAAAATTAATTTGGCTTAGGAAATTGTTAGAGAACATTTTAATGGTCAATTGGTGACCATTTTAGGTAAGTTGACCATAATATGGACTGAAAAATAGTATGGCAAAGTGAATGACTATGCTGCCTAGGGACAGCAGCAATGGTGACTGAGATTCCAGTCCAATTAGACAACCATAACTTTGGTTGCGTTGGTCCAATTGGTGTTTGGCCAATTAGATATGAAACTAGGCTTATAATGGCACATTTTTTCTGAAGAAACCATGCCCAAAAGACCAAAGCAAGTGGACCAAAAGTTGGCCCCAATCCGGATACCCTGCAACAGCACCTGCAGAAATGACCAAATGAATAGTAACTCTTCATTTGGCCATAACTCACTGTAGATTTGCTCAATTGACCTGAAAGTTTTACAGTAACAAGTTAAGACATAGAAAAACAACTTTCATGAAGAAACCTCCCCAAATTATGGCCAGAACCTATTCAAATATGCAGTCACAGTCACTGTTCATGTTACTGTAGATATGGTCAATTCTGCAGATTGGCAATCCGGCCAGCTGTGGTTTTTGGACCATATCTGGAGCTAAAAAACTCCAAATGGAGTGATTCAAAAAAGAAAATTCAACTAGACAAAATAAGGAACAACTTTCATGTTTGCCATTTCTTCAAATTCCCACTACAACAGTGCTTAATGAAACAGTAAACTTATGCTTCAAAAACTGAAATTTTCTGCCCTCTTGGTTTTAAGTTAGAAATGGTAATGGTGACCAATTCTAACAAGTTTTAAATGTAAAATGTGGTATGTTGGGAGTGCCAAAGTCAATGTACATATTTTCTATCCAAAAGTCAACATTTTTGTTGACCAATGAGGTGAATAGTGACACCAAAACTTGAAATGCACAAATTGAAGAATTTAAAAGTTTCAAATGCCCTAGTATACCCAACATGATTGGTTTGGATAGTTTGGCATGCCAATTAGCAGTACTGCACATGGCAATATGCCATTCTCTGATTTCATGGCTTTTAGCCATTCTGACTTTGCATTGAGATTTGGCCTTGTGCCTGAGATTAGTTACAGCTTGGTAGCTGTTCTGTTGCACACCGGGAGATGCATATGTGGCCGATGGTGTGACGGCCCGAGGTACTAGATACCCAGTGCCAGTTTACCCGTTATCCAGTCCAGTCGTCTAGTGTAGGTTACTTGGGGCAACTAAATGAATAAAAGTGGATAAAGTAAATGATATACAAATACCAAACAAATAAAACATATACATTCGTTACATATTTATTTCTTGCTATTTCTTTTATTTTATTATTGCACCACTAAGCATTATTGCTTAGCGCGTTGCTTTTGCCACGCGTAGGTACTGGAGATACTGATCGTGAGCCCAGTAGACCGCAGACTGGGTGAGTCTATCCTGGAGTTCTGCTCAGTGTCCGTGTCACCTCAACTTCTGCAGTGCATTGGTAGCACACTAGGTGTCATTTTGGTGATTTGTAATTAAATTTTATTTTCTCATCTGTATTTGGATTATGTAATGTATATAGATGTTCATGTAAATGATGAAAACTGTGTTTGTAAATGGAAAAGTAAATGTTTATTTGTGATTTATATGTGATCATCGCATGTGATGGATGATTGAGAACTGAAATTGAAATGTTGTTGAGATCTTGATATTGAGATTTTATTGACGAATTGAAGTTGGGATTGTTTGGAAATTATTTGGAAGTGTTTTTCACAGGCTCCGAAGAACTGTTTTCTCCAATTTTAGCCGGTACTCCGCCGGATTTTCTTTAAAATTTTCGGAACCTCAAATAAACTATGATTTCGATAAATGACTTAAATGAGTTATATTTCACAAATTATATTCAAAAGCATGATATAAATTAATTAAGGTATATTAGAGTGTGCCAGACAATCGTGTGGCATTACTTACTCGGGTATATTGTACACGGGTAAGGGGTGTCACATTTAGTGGTATCAGAGCATGGTTTAGGCGTTTCTGGGCCTAGATTGAGTCCATACCATGCATTGCATTTGTAAGAGTCGAGGTGACACTAACGTAGATCTGTTTATCTTTCTTATTTTGAATAGGATATGGACCCTTCATCTCGTAGCGATGATGAGGAAGTGGAGAGTCATGCTCCACCTGCAGCAGCTGAGACTGGGGGTATGAGAGAATCTGCTCCGCCAGCTCAAGCAGAGCCTGCTTAGCCTCCACAAGCCATGTTCCAACAAATGGCCGACTTCTTTAGACAAATGGTCGGAGTAATGCCAACACCACCACCACCACCAGCTCCACAGCAGAAATCACACCTGGAAAGGCTAAGAAAGTTTGGGGCGGTGGATTTCTTTGGCAAGAGAGAAGATGACTCTGTTGCAGCCGAGAATTGGTTGAATAGAACGGGCAGAGTCTTAAAACAACTCCACTGCACCCCAGAGCAAAACCTAGAGGCTGCCATATCCCTGTTGCAAGATGATGCCTACGAATGGTGGGACACTGTGTCCAGTGAAGTGCAGCCAGAAGCTGTAACTTAGGACTTCTTTCTCTCCGAGTTCAAGAAGAAATATGTGGGTACTGTATACCTGGAAGAGAGAAGAAGAGAGTTCATTAACCTGAGGCAGAGACAGCTATCAGTGGCCAAGTATGAGAAGGAATTTGTACGATTAAGCCGCTACAGAAGGGAGATAGTCCCTAATGAAGCTGAAAGATGTAAGAGATTTGAAGAGGGACTAAATGACAACATCAAGATCCAGCTCACTGCCTTGGGAATCACAGAATTTACCAAGTTAGTGGAAGCTGTAATAAAGGTTGAAAAGGTTAGAATCAGTGAGCAGACTAGAAGGGAGAGACAGCAGAAGAGGGGACCAGGTCAGTCCAGCTCATCTCATGCACCTGGGAAGAAGTTTAAAGGTCCACCTGCACAGAGTTCAGGGCAACCACAAGGGCGTGGTCACCTCGGGGCCCAGCCACGCTTACCCCTAGGAGAGGTCACCCACACCATCGTGGGTAGCTCTCCGAGGATGGGGTTCAGGACCACCCCAAGATCTTCTCGCTCGCCCACACCGCTCGAAATGGCACAAGGGGGAGTGTTGGAGAGTGACTGGTGCTTGCTTAAGGTGTGGGTCAACAGAGCATCAGTTAAGGAACTGTCCACGCAGAACTACTACAGCTGCTCCAACACAAACGGATGCACTGCCCCGCACTACGCAGAGAGGTAGAAAATCTGTAAACTGAGGTCATTGGACCATCACAGAGGCCTGCATCTGAGCCAGCAGAGAGGCCTGACAGCAGACCACCTGCAAGAGCTTATGCTATTAGAGCTCAGGAGGAGCAAGATGCCCCATACGTCATCAGGGGTACGTTCTCCCTCTACAATACACCTGTGCATGCATTGGTGGATCCAGGATCCACTCATTCATACATCTGCATCAACTTACCCGTAGAAAGGGGGATACTAGTAGGGGAGAGTGACCAAGACATTCTAGTCACTAATCCATTGGGTCACAGTGTGGTAGTGAACAAAGTATACAAGGGTTGCCCATTAAGGATTCAGGGGTATGAATTCTTGGCAGACTTGATTGAGTTGCCTTTCCATGAGTTTGACGTGATTTTGGGAATGGACTGGTTGTCACGTCATCAGGCAATAGTTGATTGCAAATTGAAGAGAATTTCTTTGAAAACTTCTGAGGGTAATGAGATCACAGTTGTGGGTGAAAGGACAGATTTCTTGTCCAATGTCATCTCAGCCACTGTTGCAAGAAAAATGATGAGAAAAGGCTGTGAAGCCTACCTAGCACATGTGGTGGATACTAGGCAGGCTAAGCCAAACTTGAGTGACATACCCACAGTAAAAGACTTCCCAGATGTATTTCCTGAAGAATTACCTGGTTTGCCACCAGAAAGGGAAGTTGAATTTGCTATTGAGACACTGCCGGGTACAGCACCCATTTCCATTGCTCCTTATAGGATGGCCCCCACGGAATTGAGGGAGTTGAAAACTCAGTTGCAAGAGTTGCTGGATAAGGGGTTCATACGCCCCAGTGTGTCACCATGGGGAGCTCGGTCGCTTTGTGAAAAAGAAGGATGGGACTTTGAGGCTTTGCATTGATTACCGGCAGTTGAATAAAGTGACTGTGAAGAACAAATATCCGTTGCCTAGAATTGATGATCTGTTTGATCAGTTGAAGGAAGCAGGAGTATTTTCTAAGATTGATCTCAGATCAGGGTATCATCAGTTGAGGGTGAAGGATGCAGATGTGCCAAAGACTGCATTCAGGACCCGATATGGGCATTATGAGTTTCTAGTGATGCCCTTTGGCCTAACAAATGCACCAGCGACATTCATGGACCTTATGAACTATATCTTCCATCCATACCTAGATCGGTTCGTAGTGGTCTTTATTGATGATATTTTGGTGTATTCCAAGACCAGGGAAGAATATGATGAGCATTTGAGAATTGTTCTGCAAACCCTGAGAGAAAAGAAGTTGTATGCTAAGTTGTCCAAGTGTGACTTTTGGCTGAATGAAATTGCATTCCTTGGACACATAGTGTCAGCTGATGGGATTAGGGTGGATCCCAAGAAAATAGAAGCAGTAATGGAATGGAAGCCTCCCAGGAACACAACCGAGGTCAGAAGCTTCTTGGGGCTAGCTGGGTATGAAAGAAGATTTGTGAAGGGATTTTCTTTAATAGCTGCTCCAATGACCAAGTTGTTACACAAGAATGTCAGATTTGACTGGAATGACAAGTGTCAGACCAGTTTTGAGAAGTTGAAGGCTATGTTGACAGAGGCACTAGTGTTAACACAGCCAGTATCAGGAAAGGACTTTGTGGTCTATAGTGATGCTTCTCATAATGGGTTAGGGTGTGTACTGATGCAAGAGGGGAAGGTGGTCGCTTATGCTTCCAGACAGCTAAGGCCACATGAATAGAACTACCCTACCCATGTTCTAGAGCTTGCAGCAATTATCTTCACACTGAAGATATGGAGGCATTACTTGTATGGTGAAAAGTGCTACATTTACACGGACCACAAAAGCCTAAAATATTTGCCAACTCAGAGGGAGCTCAACCTTAGACAGAGGCGATGGATTGAGTTCCTGAAGGACTATGATTGTGTGATTGACTATCATCCTGGGAAGGCAAATGTAGTTGCTGATGCTTTAAGCAGGAAATCCATCACAGCTTTGAGATCATTGAATGCTCGTCTAACTTTGGTTCGAGATGGAGCTATTTTGGCTGAGTTGCAAGTAAGGCCAAACCTGCTACAGCAGATTTTAGATGGGCAAAAGGCAGATGAAAAGCTAATGGCTATTGTGAGCAAAATCTCAGAGGGAAAAGCAACTGACTATGAGGTGAAAGCAGATGGGTGTCTATATTACAAAGGAAGACTGTGTGTACCAGATGATGGGGAATTGAAGGCCAGTATTCTAAAAGAGGCACACACCAGTGTATATGCTATGCACCCAGGAAGTACAAAGATGTATCATGATCCAAGCTTGATTGGTGGCTTGGTATGAAGAAGGATATAGCTGACTATGTGACTAAATGCTTGACATGTCAGCAAGTCAAGGCAGAACATCAAGTTCCATCAGGATTGCTACAGCCTATACGCATACCTGAATGGAAATGGGATCGGGTCACCATGGATTTTGTAAGTGGTCTACCTCTCACCCAGAAGAAACATGATGCAGTATGGGTGATAGTTGATAGATTGACGAAGTCAGTACACTTTCTCGCCGATTAGACCGACTACTCACCGGAGAAGTTAGCGTAATTGTATATCGCTGAGATAGTTAGACTGCATGGAATTCCACTTTCCATCAAATCTGATCGAGACCCAAGGTTCACATCGAGATTTTGGAAGAAGTTGAATCAATCCTTGGGTACACAACTCCATTTCAAAGATGACTTTCCATCCTCAGACGGATGGGCAATCAGAAAGAGTAATCCAGGTAAACAATTGAAACCCATGAAATTGATACAAATATTGAATTAAAATGATAACAATAACATGAAATATATGTCAGGTCCTTGAGGATATGCTGAGGAGTTGTGTCATTGAATTTGAGGGAAGTTGGGATAGATACCTCCCACTGGCAGAGTTTGCATACAACAATAGCTACCAAGCTAGCATTCAAATGGCCCCATATGAAGCACTGTATGGGAGAAAATGTAGAACTCCAGTGTGCTGGACTGAATTGGGCGAAGACAAACTGGTGGGGCCAGACCTGGTGAAACAGATTGAGGAGAAAGTGAAACTAATCAAAGCCACCCTGAAGGTTGCCTCAGACAGATGGAAATCTTGTGCTGACCTGAAGAGAAAAGAAATAGAATATGTGGTTGGCGACAAAGTGTTCCTCAAGGTGTCACCGTGGAAAAAGGTATTGAGATTCGGAAGAAAAGGTAAGTTAAGCCCTAGGTTCATTGGCCCATATGAAGTCATTGAACGTGTGGGTCCAGTGGCCTATAGGCTAGCTTTACCACCAGAGCTAGATAAGATCCACAATGTGTTCCACGTGTCCATGCTCAGAAGATACCGCTCAGACTCTTCACATGTCATCTCCAGAGAAGAAATTGAAATACAACCGGATTTGATTTATGAAGAAGAACCTCTACGGATCCTGGCTCGGGAAGTGAAAGAGTTGAGGAACAAGCAGATTCCACTGGTGAAAGTGCTACGGAGGCACCACAACACCGAAGAGGCAACTTGGGAAAGTGAAGAGACGATGAGGCAACAGTTCCCTCAACTGTTTGCATCAGGTAAATTTCGAGGACGAAATTTAAATTAGAGGGGAAGAGTTGTAACACCCTCCCGGTAACAACTCCATACATTCTACTGTTCCGGTGACCGGTGTCGGTCCGGACAGCTAGAACGTCCGGAAAAATATTTAAACTAAAGTGAGGGACCATAACTAACTCAAATATCAACAAGAAAAATTTGGTAAAAATTTTAGAAATAAAATACAACCGAGTTAAACGAGCCGGTGCCCAAGCGATGGGTAACCAGAGGGAAGTTGCGGTTCTCACAACGAGGAGCCCTAGACCCGGGGGAAAAATTATGAAATAATTTTTGGGACTCCAGAGAAGGGTTACTGAGGTTCCCATGGCATTAGAATGCCAAGAAAATATTTAGAAAAATTTTTCAATCGGTACTGACGATTTCGGCCCGTTGAGTCGAACGGAGGGCATTTTGGTCATTTCGCCTTCAGAGGTGATTTTTGGCCGACTTGTCCAGCTAAGTAAATAATTAATATGACATAAAATATGAATAAACATTACTAGAAATTAAATTGAAGATGAGTAGTGGAGGAAAGAAAAGAAAGTGAGGAAAAAGCTTATTTATGACATCATGGAGATGTCATTAAGAACACTATGACCAATCACAATTAAGTAACCATTTGACTAACAAATAAAAGAGATAATTGAGACTAAAAAAATAAAAGAAAAACCATAACTTTGGCTGTGTTGGTCCAATTGGTGTTTGGCCAATTGGACATGAAACTAGGCTTATAATGGCACATTTTTGCTGAAGAAACCATGCCCAAAAGACCAAAGCAAGTGGACCAAAAGTTGGCCCCAATCCGGATACCCTGCAACAGCACCTGCAGAAATGATCAAATGAACAGTAACTGTTCATTTGGCCATAACTCATTATAGATTTGGTCAATTGACCTGAAATTTTTACAGCAACAAGTTAAGACATAGACAAACAACTTTCATGAAGAAACCTACCCCAAATTATGGCCAGAACCTATTCAAATATGCAGTCACAGTCACTGTTCATGTTACTGTAGATATGGTCAATTCTGCAGATTGGCAATCCGGCCAGCTGTGGTTTTTGGACCATATCTGGAGCTACAAAACTCCAAATGGAGTGATTCCAAAAAGGAAATTCAACTAGACAAAATAAGGAACAACTTTCATGTTTTCCATTTCTTCAAATTCCCACTACAACAGTGCTTAATGAAACAGTAAACTTATGCTTCAAAAACTGAAATTTTCTGCCCTCTTGGTTTTAAGTTAGAAATGGTAATGGTGACCAATTCTAACAAGTTTTAAATGTAAAATATGGTATGTTGGGAGTGCCAAAGTCAATGTACATATTTTCTATCCAAAAGTCAACATTTTTGTTGACCAATGAGGTGAATAGTGACACCAAAACTTGAAATGCACAAATTGAAGAATTTAAAAGTTTCAAATGCCCTAGTATACCTAACATGATTGGTTTGGATAGTTTGGCATGCCAATAGGGTTCAGTTAGCAGTACTGCACATGGCAATATGCCATTCTGTGATTTCATGGCTTTTAGCCATTCTGACTTTACATTGAGATTTGGCCTTGTGCCTGAGATTAGTTACAGCATGGTAGCTGTTCTGTTGCACACCGGGAGATGCATATGTGACCGATGGTGTAACGGCCCGAGGTACTAGATACCCAAAGGCCGCCATACCCGTTATCCATCCACTGCCTAGTGTAGGTTACTTGGGGCAACTAAATGAATAAAAGTGGATAAAGTAAATGATATACAAATACCAAACAAATAAAACATATACATTCGTTACATATTTATTTCTTGCTATTTCTTTTATTTTATTATTACACCACTAAGCATTATTGCTTATGTGACACCCCTTACCCGTGTACAGTATACCCGAGTAAGTAATGCCACACGGTGTACTGGCACACTATAATATTCCTCAATTAATTTATATCATGCTTTTGAAGTTAATTTATGAAATATGATTTATTTTAACCATTTATCAAAAGTATTATTCATTTGAGGTTCCGAAGATTTTAAAGAAAATCCGGCGGAGTACCGGCTAAAAATGGAGAAAACAGTTCTTCGGAACCTGTTAAAAACACTTGCAATATTTGTATTCCATCATCTCAAACTCCAATATCCAAAATCTCAACAATATTTCTCAATTTCAATTCTCAATAATCTTTTCATTTCTCAAACATCCATTTCTCATATACAAGAGATAAATACATGCTCAAATTTTGCATTCATAGTCATAACTTTCATTATTTACATGAACATCAAAATGACAAAATGACACTTAGTGCCCTACCAATGCACTGCAGGTAGTGAGGTGACACGGACACTGTGCAGATCTACAGGATGAACTCACCCAGTCTGCGGTCTACTGGGCTCACGATCGGGATCTCCGACTACGCTGCGTGGCAAAAGCAATGCGCTAAGCAATAATGCTTAGTGGTGCAATAATATAATAGAAGAAAATAGCAAGAAAATGAATGTGTATAGAATGTGTATGCTTTCTTTGTTTAGTATTGATATATTCATTGTTTTATTAACGTTGTTCACTTTTATTCCTTTGGTTGCCCCAAGTAACCTACACTAGATGACTGGACTGGATAACGGGTAAACTGGCACTGGGTACCTAGTACCTCGGGCCGTCACACCATCGGTCACATATGCATCTCCAGTGCAATGTAACAGCTAACAAGTCAGAATAATATCAGGCACAAGGCCAAGTCTCAATACAAAGTCAGAATGGCTAAAAGCCATGAAATCACGGAATGGCATATTGCCATGTGCAGTACTACTAACTGAACCCTATTGGCATGCCAACTATCCAAACCAATCTTGTTAGGTATACTAGGGCATTTGAAACTTTTAAATTCTTCAATTTGTGAATTTCAAATTTTTTTGGTGTCACTATTCATCATTGGTCAACAAAAATATTGACTTTTGGAATAAAAATGTGTACATCAACTTTGGCACTCCCAACATACCACATTTGGTGTTTAAAACTTGTTGGCATTAAGTGGTATTACCATTCCAAAGTGTAACTCAACACAAGCAGAATTTTCAGTTTTGGTGAGTCAACTTCACTATTCCATTGGACACTGTTACTGTGGGAATTTGAAGAAATGTAAAACATCAAAGTTGTTCCTTATTTTGTCTAGTTGAATTTTCTTTTTTGAATCACTCCATTTGGAGTTTTTTAGCTCCAGATATGGCCCAAAAACCCAAGCTGGCCGGATTGCCAATTCTGCAGAATTACCATATCTACAGTAACATGAACAGTGACTGCCACTGCCATTTGGGTTAGGTTCTGGCCATACTTTGGGGTAGGTTCCTTCATGAAAGTTGTTTGTCTATGTCTTAACTTGTTGCTGTAAAAATTTCAGGTCAATTGACTAAATCTACAGTGAGTTATGGCCAAATGAACAGTTACTATTCATTTGGTCAATTCTGCAGAACCAGCTGCAGGGTATCCGGATTGGGGCCAAGTTTTGGTTCTCTTGCTTTAGTCTTTTGGGCATGGTTTCTTCAGCAAAAATGTGCCATTATAAGCCTAGTTTCATGTCCAATTGGCCAAACATCAATTGGACTAACACAGCCCAAGTTATGGCAGTGCAAAGGGACTGAATTTTCAGTCCCTATGCTGCTGTCCTAGGGCAGTTTATACCTTGACTTTGCCATACCATTTTTCAGTCCAAATTGTGTTCAACATACCTCAAATGGTCACTTATTGACCATTAGATTGTTTTTTAACAGTTTAATAAACCAAGTCACATTTTCACCTTTCCAAACCCTAATATCCAAATCAATTTACTCATAACCTTAATTAGCATACTTAGTTTAATGTCCATGTATATTAATACCTTAACCATTATTTCTAGCCACTCTAAATTTATTAAAACAATCAACCTCATACTTTCATAGGGCTGCTGAAAATTGAAGGTACCATGACACATATAATTTACTTCAATTTCTTAAAATTTCTTAGCTCAAAATGATGTTCTAACTAAGATTTAAAAGAAGGAGAATGAAAGTGTAGCACTAACCTTGATTGGGCAGAATTTCCAAAGCCCTAAACTTCACTTTCTTTCCTCTTGTTGGCTGCCAAAGCTTGTTTAAGATGTGGGGTAAAGTTTTAATGAAGAGAGGTTAGAGAAATATAGTGAAAATGGTGGAAATCTAAAGCTTGAAAAAGCTTGAATGGAAGGTGGCTATGGAGATGAGTTTCGGCTAGTCTTTTGGGGAGGATGGCTGCTGCAATTTCTTTCTTATTTTGGTCTTCTTTTATGTCTTTTAATAGTTTAGTCAAATGGTAGCTTAATGGTGATTGGTTGGAAACTTTGAATGACATCATACTATGTCATTATTTGCATTATTTTGCATTTTCTTTTCTTTTTTTTCACTACTCATTTTCAATTTAATTTCTAGCAATATTTCTTCATATTTTATGTCGTATTAATTATTTACTCAACTGGACAAGTCGGCCAAAAATCACCTCTGAAGGCGAAATGACCAAAATGCCCTCCGTTTGGCTTAACGGGTCAAAATTGTCTGTAACGATTGAAAATTTTTCCTAGGTATTTTCTTGGCATTCTAATGCCATGGGAACCTCGGTAACCCTTCTCTGGAGTCCCAAAAATTATTTTACAATTTTTCCCCCGGGTCTAGGGCTCCTCGTTGCGAGAACCGCAACTTCCCTCCGGTTACCCATTGCTAGGGCACCGGCTCGTTTAACTTGGTTGTATTTTATTTTTTTAAAATTTTTACTAAATTTTTCTTATTAATATTTGAGTTAATTATGGTTCCTGACTTAAGTTTAATTATTTTTCCGGACGTTCTAGCTGTCCGGACCGACACCGGTCACCGGAACAGTAGAATGTACGGAATGATTACCGGGAGGGTGTTACAGCTTAGCGCGTTGCTTTTGCCACGCGTAGGTACTGGAGATACTGATCGTGAGCCCAGTAGACCGCAGACTAGGTGAGTCTATCCTGCAGTTCTGCTCAGTGTCCGTGTCACCTCAACTTCTGCAGTGCATTGGTAGGACACTAGGTGTCATTTTGGTGATTTGTAATTAAATTTTATTTTCTCATCTGTATTTGGATTATGTAATGTATATAGATGTTCATGTAAATGATGAAAACTGTGTTTGTAAATGGAAAAGTAAATGTTTATTTGTGATTTATATGTGATCATCGCATGTGATGGATGATTGAGAACTGAAATTAAAATGTTGTTGAGATCTTGATATTGAGATTTTATTGATGAATTGAAGTTGGGATTGTTTGGAAATTATTTGGAAGTGTTTTTCACAGGTTCCGAAGAACTGTTTTCTCCATTTTTAGCCGGTACTCCGCCGGATTTTCTTTAAAATTTTTGGAACCTCAAATAAACTATGATTTCGATAAATGACTTAAATGAGTTATATTTCACAAATTATATTCAAAAGCATGATATAAATTAATTAAGGTATATTAGAGTGTGCCGGTACACCGTGTGGCATTACTTAATCGGATATATTGTACACGGGTAAGGGGTGTCACAGCTTTAGCTTGCATACCTTGGAACCATCCTGGGATTCAAATCCCCTAGGTTGTTCCATGAAAATATTTTCTTCAATGTATCCATTGAGAAAAGTTGTTTTGACATCCATTTGCCAAATCTCATAATCATAGTATGTAGCTATTGCTAATAAAATCCTAATTGATTTAAGCATGGCAACAGGAGAGAAAATCTCCTCATAGTCGATTCCTTGCCTTTGGCGAAACCCTTTCGCTGCTAGCCTTGCCTTATAGGTCTCTACCTTTCCATCAGAACCAATTTTCTTCTTGAAAACCCATTTGTTCCCTATAGGTACAATACCTTCAGGTGGGTCAACAAGATCCCAAACTTGATTCTTATACATGGAATCAATCTCGGATTTCATAGCATCAATCCATTTTGAAGAGTCTATATCTGATATAGCTTCTTCATAGGTAAGTGGATCATCTCCATGATCTACTTCTTCATGAGTAGACAACTCTTATTCTTCTTCATGAAGAAAACCATATCTCACTGGTGGGTGAGATACCCTGGTTGTTCTACGAGGAACAGCTGTAGATGTTTCATCAACAGGTATAGGTTGACTAGATGGATCTATATCCATCTGATCTGTTGGTTGGTCAGAATTCTACAATTCTAACTCCATTTGCCTTCCTTTGCCTCCTTCTTGAACAAACTGTTGTTCAAGAAATGTGGCATCTCTACTTATCACAACCTTTTGTGAAGTAGGCAAATAAAAATAATATCCAAAACTATCTTTTGGATATCCAACAAATCGACCTTTTCTCGATCCGGTCTCCAATTTATCGTTGTTCACTTTTTGATATAAGCTGGACAACCCTAAATCTTAACATGCTTAAGACTTGGTTTTCTTCCATGCCATATCTCATAAGGTGTGGAAGAAACTGATTTTGATGGAATCCTATTCAGAATATACAAAGCTGATTCTAATGCAAATCCCCAAAAGAAGATTGGCATATCAGTATAGCTCATCATACTACGTACCATATCTAATAGAGTACGATTTCTCCTTTCAGATACACCATTCAGCTGTGGCATTCCTGGAGGAGTCAGCTGAGAAACAATGCCATGCTCTCTCAAGTATTCATCAAATTCAGTACTCAAATATTCACCTCCACGATCTGATCGAAGAGCTTTAATACTCTTTCCTGTTTGATTTTCTACTTCAGATTTAAATTCTTTAAACTTTTCAAAGGATTCATGTTTGTATTTCATCAAATACAAATACCCAAACCTTGATTTATCATCAGTAAAGGTAATAAATAATGAAAGCCCCCTCTAGCCATTTCTTTAAATGGACCACATACATCACTATGTATTAG
The DNA here is from genome assembly GCF_030052815.1 of Hevea brasiliensis. Taxonomy (NCBI): domain Eukaryota; kingdom Viridiplantae; phylum Streptophyta; class Magnoliopsida; order Malpighiales; family Euphorbiaceae; genus Hevea; species Hevea brasiliensis. The sequence continues at coordinate 54,015,120 of NC_079498.1, forward strand.
CTCCAAAATATTTTCAGCTCTTAGCCCTTGTCCAACAAAGGGTGATCTAGTCATTTTGCCCTGAAGGCAAGATTCACAAGTTGGAGTAGGCTCAGAGCCCAATGAGGATAAAATCCCCATTTTCTCCAGTTTTGCAATCCTATCTTCTGCAACATGACATAACCTTAAGTGCCAAAAATATTTTGAACTTGAGTTGGTTTTTACCATGGCATTGCATTCTTTTAGATCACTTGCATTCAATTTGTGTTTGTCATTATTATCCAAATAATAAATACCAGATTCATATAACCCGAACCAACATATTTATTTCCAAAATAAATATTGCAAACATCATCTGTGAATTGAAATTCATAGCCATTTCTAGTCAAACTAGATATAGAAATGATGTTCTTAAAAGCATCAGGTACATATAAAATATTATCCAAACACAAAACATGTCCAAACATGTAAAAAGATTTAGATCCTATGGCTAAAGCTTCAACAGTTGAACCATTGCCAATCCAGACTTTAATATCTTGAGAACACAAGCTGCTACTGTTTGCTAGTTTCTGCATATCATTAGAAATGTGAGAACTGGCACCAGTATCTAAAACCCAAGCTATAGATGAACTATGAGTATCATCAGAATCTAAATAACAAGATATGGATATACCTTCTGAAGGTGTATCCTTCTTGTCCTTCAGAGAAGCAAGATACTCTGGGTAGTTCTTTTTCCAGTGCCTATCCTTTTGGTAGTGGAAACACTTTCCTTTGCCTTCATCAGCTTTAGTCTTCCTTTTCTGTTTAGCTATTTTTTTAGAAGGACCAGGAATCTGAGGTTTCTTTTTCTTATTGCCTTTCTTCCTGTTGGACTTTCAAGCAGAAGAAGATGCAACCAAAGCTACCTCTTTTCCTTTATTGCCTTGCATATTCTTTTAGGCAATAACCAGCATGTTGAGTAAACCAGCTAAGGTGCATTCCTGTTTAGTCATATGGAAATTTGTCACAAAATTCCCAAAAGACTCAGGAAGGGACTGAAGGATTAAATCTGTCTGTAGTTGGAAATCCATGTTGAAGTCAAGATGTTCCAACTGCTCAATCAGCCGAATCATCTTGTGGACATGATCCCCGACATTCTGTCCCTCAGACATCCTCATACGGAATAGCTGTCGAGATATCTCACACCTAGCATTCCTGCTGTGCTCACCATACAACTCTTGTAGGTGAAGGAGGATCTCACTCGCACTCTGCATATTCTCATGTTGCTTCTGTAACTCATTACTCATGGAAGCAAGCATGTAACACTTAGCTCTCATATCATGCTCCTTCCACTTGTCCAAAGTTTCATGTTCCTCTTTTGTGGCCTCTGGAGGTAAGGGACCAGGAATATTTGAATCTAGAACATATCCTATATGTTCAAGGTTCAGGACAAGTTTCAAATTTCTTAGCCAATCAGACAGATTAGGTCCTGTCAACCTATTGTGTTGCTTGCAAGGATATTGGATGGTGGTGGTTGTTTTGTGCTCATTTTTATCAAAAAATTAACTGCAGAAAATAACCAGATTAATTAGTAAATGTATCATGTAATTAAACAAAATGATTATGGTCTTTTAATCAAATTGGTCCTCCCACTAACTTAGCGAATCCTACACTTCCAAAGTAGAAAACGGAAATCCTAGTTGGATGGATTTCTAGTGGGTGATTGAATTCTTATAATTCTATTGATCATCCTCAGGTACATCCATTATTGGAATTATAATAAACTATAAGTGAGCAACTCCTTGTCCATCACATCTCATGTGAGGTTCAATCCTTTACCTAGCCCCTAATGCTCAAAATCTCAGGTACATCCATTATTGACTTATCTTGCATTAGTTAAGTTGATCCCATTGAGCCAGTAATTATGCAAATAATTTTAATGTCCTCAGGTACATCCAATATTGGCCACTAAACCATTTACATATTTACAATATCTCATGCTTAATAATTATTCTTAAGAAAATCTCTTAAATTAATTACATCTTATGCAACTATTTAAAATTTCTTAAAATAATTGCCCAATTGAGGGCCTATGTTATAATTACTTTAATTATAGCATTTCAAACTTAATCATTTGTTTGGAAGATTTTATGGTCATTCTAATTACTATTAAGGTCTCACTTTGCACATTATCCAATTAGCATGCATATATCATATAATAGCATACATTCCCATACATCTCATGCATTCATGGATAAGCAATAAATATGGTATGATCATGGACTTTCTAAGGGATTCAATTCTGAGCCACCAAGAATTGAATCAGGGCATTCCTAGGTGCATTTCATTCATTCATTCATTTTACAAGAGTTGCTGAAGGAGTACATAATCAACACTTGATCTTGAATTCCTCCCACTGGTCCCACCAATGCTCTTGACCTCCTTGCAATCCAATATTACATGGTAATCCTTCGCATACCAAGGCGAATTTACAAGAACTTAAATAAATGAAATTACAACCCAAAAATTATTACAAACTTAATAATACATGCCCAAAATAAATTAAATTAAATTAATTAATTTACAATCCCAAAGAAATATAAAAGAAATAAATCCAATCACATTGGTCTTTTATAGTCCATGATCATCCATCATGCATATCACTATTTAACAATTAAATAAAACATACATACTTAAATTAAATTGAATATCTCATATTCAACTTAAAAATCCAGATTTGAATATGATTGAAATAAATTTAAAAATTCAGATTTGAATCTCATTCAAACAAATTTAAAAATTCAGATTTGAATCACATTCAAACAACTTTAAAGATTCAGATTTGAATCACATTCAAACATTTTTTAAAAAATCAGATTTGAATCACATTCAAACATTTTTTAAAAAATCAGATCTGAATTTTATTCAATCAATTTTAAAAAATCAGATTTAAATATGATTCAAACAACTTTAAAAATTCATATTTGAATCACATTCAAACAACTTTTAAAATTCAGATTTGAATCACATTCAAACAATTTTAAAAATTCTGATTTGAATCATAATTTAATTGTGTGATTAAAATTCTAATTAAACAATTTAATTAGACATAGGATGAGCTTTTAGATCATACAACAATTGTAAATTAAAAAGTAAACCTTGCACCACCTTGAAGAACCTTTGTTGCCGCCACCAATGGTGGCTTCACCATGTGTGCTGCCACACATCCATTGCAACCAGCAATGGATCAATCATCTCATGATCAAATCACACAATTAAATCATATAATCAACAATCTAAATGGAAAATATAGTGGCTCTGATACCAATTGAAGGAATGGAAGCGTGAAAAATACAAGTTTATACCATTGAATTCAAAAATTTTCACCTAGGGTCACATGCATCATGCAAGATTTATTTTTATCTATTTGATTTTAATGATAAACAACATATTAAAACTCTTTTAATATGTTTTTGGATCTGTATTTGCCATTTAAGATTTTAAAATTAATCAGATTAATTTTAAAACCCTAGATTAAATCAAGAACGATTACACTAACCTCTTGATGCACTGCAGCGTGTCTATGCCTTTGAGATTCGTCTTCAGGACACCAGATGTTATCTCTCTAGTTTGTCCACACCAAGAACACCTATGGCAGCCCTTGAACAGTTTCTAAAGCTTTTTCTATTAATTAGAAGTTCAAGTTCTGCCTTTTAAGAGATTAGAGATGTAAACAGGACACTAGAAATAATTTCTAGTGTTCTTAATTCAAGAGATTGATGGCTAATCTCTTTGAATTGATGAGAGATGAAGAAGAATAGATGAAAAGCCTCAAAGTGGCGTGACAAAGGAGAGGAGTGGCTGCTGGTTGCTTTTCTTTTTCATAATAACACTTAAATAGCTAGGTTAACACATTAAACCCTTGCCACATGTCACCCTTTGATTAGCTCTAGGTTTAAGTGACCCAATCACATTGTGCCAAGTGTCAAACCAATATTTAATCTTGATTTTAATCATCTTACATGATTAAAAAAAACATTTGGCAAGCTTATGTGTAATCCCATGTGTCACCATCTCATGGTGCCATGTGTCACACTGTGAAATGACCAAAATGCCCCTGTGTCTTAATTTTGAGTTCTTAACCCAAAATAATTATTTTTCTTCTTCTAATTAATTTATATCAAATATAAATTAATTAATTAATCTCTATTAATTAATTTCTCATTAATTAAATTCATATTTAAACACTTTAAATATAAATTTAATTTATACTACACATCCAATAATCTAGATTTGGTTTCAAGTCATGCTAGGGACTTTGCAATTTAATTGCGAACCAAACCTATTTAATTAATCAATTAAACTCTTTAATTAATTAATTAATTCATATTTAAATAGGTGATAACTTGTGTATGTGTGTGACTTACTAGGCTCATCACTAATTGGCAATGAGACATGATATCAACTCTTAATATCATCAGAACTCTTTCTTACCACAAATGATTTCTCTAAATCATTTTATGAACCTCGTAGACCATGGTTAACACCTAGCATAGCATGCCATGGCTACCCAATTAGTAATAAGGTTTACCTTAAATGAACCTATAATCATATGTTACCATGCACTAGAATCTCTATGTTACAAAATCCCAACTCAAGCTGGAGTCATGGTTTATGCCAAACTCCATTTGCTATGAATATTATGTTCTCTTTTAATTCCATTTCTTGATTAAAAGATTTTCTCATCAGAAACTCTTTTCTGAATAAATCTATCTATCCTGGCCAGGAACTTGAAACATCAAGAACAATTAAATGAACATAGGATTTTATCTCTATTTACTTAGAGGAACAGATTCCATCTTGATCAACACCTACCTCCATATATAACTAGTAGGAGCCAACAGATACCCATGTACCCATAGACAGTACAAGTATGAAAGCGGTATCAAACTCAAACTACCTATATATAAGATAACTGTGCTATCTTAGGTCTAAAGATTATATGCACTGATATGATTTATGACAAAACATTGACAAGAGTCAACTCCATGTGCTTGTCATAAGTGTCACTGGTTCGGCCTACTTATCATTTATAAGTGCCTATCATGTTTGTTATATGGCATGAGAATCACCATTCCATCTTATTTATATCTCATATAAATAACTTGGGAACAAATATGAATACAATCTTTCTGGATAAGTTATGTCCTTATTATGAAGTATCCTCGATTGTGAACCTATTTATGATACTTTATGCTAGAAATATTGTCACTCATATTCTTAACAACTTAAGAATAATATTTCTAACAAAATATCAATGGACCTTTTCTATTGCACATAAATATATTATGTAAACGGAAAAGTAGAAATGCCTTTTATTAATAAAAATATGTACAAGATACATACTAAATGATATGCCCTAGGGCATACTACTAACAATCTCCCAATAGCACTAGAGCCATTCATTACAATATCTTAGACCTATCTTCTCAAGATGTCGGTCTAACTGAGTCTGTGACATAGGCTTAGTGAACGGATCAGCTGGATTTTCAGCTGATGCTATTTTCTGCATGGTTACATCGCCTCACCCAACTATTTCTCTGATAATGTGGTAGCGCCTTTCTATGTGTTTCGATTTCTGGTGAGACCTTGGTTCCTTAGCTCAGATGATCGCTCCATTGTTGTCACAAAGGTAATGGAACTACGACTCAATGGAAGGAACTACTGTAAGTTTTCTCACGAACTTTTTATCCAAACACTTCCTTTGCAGATCTCGATGCGAATATACTCACCTCTGTAGTAGAATCTGCAATGTGCTCGCTTGGAACTCTTTCAACTGACTGCACCTCCATTACAAATGAACACATATCCAGAGGTAGACTTTCTATCATCGATATCTGATTGGAAATCAGAATCAGTATAACCATCCAATTGCAAGTCTCCACCTCCATAAATCAAGAATAAATCCTTAGTTCTTCTCAAGTACTTAAGTATATTCTTGACAGCTATCCAGTGTTCCAAACCTGGATTGGATTGATACCTGCTAGTCAAACTAACAACATATGCGATATCCGGCCTAGTACACAACATTGCATTCATTAAACTTCCAATAGCCGAAGCATATGGAATCTTGGCCATCTTATCTCTTTCTTCAGGTGTCTTTGGAGACATCTCTTTAGAAAGATGGATACCATGTCTCACTGGTAACAATCATCTCTTGGAATCAAGCATGTTAAACCTCTTTAACACCTTTCCCAAGTGTAGACTTTGGGATAAACCAATTATTCTTTTCGCTCTATCTCTATAGATGTGAATCCCAAGAATATAGGTTGCCTCCCCTAAGTCTTTCATGGAGAATGTATTTGACAATCATACCTTTATAGTTGTCAACAGACCTATGTCATTACCCATCAACAATATGTCATCCACATATAAGACAAGGAAAGTGATAGCACAGTCACTAACCTTCTTATATACACATGGCTCATCCTCATTTTTGATAAAACCAAAGGATTTAATGGCTTCATCAAAACGGATGTTCCAACTCCTCGAAGCTTGTTTCAACCCATAAATGGATCGCTTTTGTAACACCCTCCCGGTAATAACTCCGTACATTCTACTGTTCCAGTGACCGGTGTCGGTCCGGACAGCTAGAACGTCCGAAAAAATATTTAAACTAAAGTGAGGGACCATAACTAACTCAAATATTAACAATAAAATTTGGTAAAAATTTTAGAAATAAAATACAACCGAGTTAAGCAGCGGTGCCTGCGATGGGTAACCAGAGGGAAGTTGCGGTTCTCGCAACGAGGAGCCCTAGACCCGAGGGAAAAATTATGAAATAATTTTTGGGACTCCAGAGAAGGGTTACTAAGGTTCCCATGGCATTAGAATGCCAAGAAAATATTTAGAAAAATTTTTCAATCGGTACAGACAATTTTGGCTCGTTGAGCCGAACGGAGGGCATTTTGGTCATTTCGCCTTCAGAGGTGATTTTTGGCTGACTTGTCCAGCTAAGTAAATAATTAATATGACATAAAATATGAATAAACATTACTAGAAATTAAGTTGAAGATGAGTAGTGGAGGAAAGAAAAGAAAGTGAGGAAAAAGCTTATTTATGACATCATGGAGATGTCATTAAGAACACTATGACCAATCACAATCAAGTAACCATTTGACTAACAAATAAAAGAGATAATTGAGACTAAAAGAATAAAAGAAAAACCAGCAGCCACCTCTTCCCATTCCAGCCGAAACCCTTGCCCATAGCCAACCTCCATTGCCAACTTCCATCAAGCTTATTTTCTCTCTTCTTTTCACTATAAACCCTAAACCCCTTTCATTAAAAGTTGTCTACTCATCTTGGGAGAGTATTTGGCAGCCTAGAAAGTGAAGGAAAGTGAAGATTTAACTTGGAAAAAATCTGCCCTATTCAAGGTTAGCGCATTAGATACTTAAAACTCTTTATTTTTATGATTTGTAACTTGAATTGAGTAAGAATTGTAACTAAAATAAACAAGAATTATGTGTATACATACTATGAATTTTCGGCAGCCCTTGTGAAGGAATTATTTTGATTGGTTTGATGGACTTAGAGTGAACTAGAGCTTATGTTTAAAGTGCATACCTATACATATACAAAGAAAGAAAGAGTTAAATAAGGAATTTGTGAAAACTCATATGGGAATTAGGGTTTTGAGAAGTGAAAAATTGATTTGGCTTAGGAAATTGTTAGAAAACATTTTAATGGTCAATTAGTGACCATTTTAGGTAAGTTGACCATAACATGGACTGAAAAATAGTATGGCAAAGTGAATGACTATGCTGCCTAGGGGCAGCAGCAATGGTGACTGAGATTCCAGTCCAATTAGACAGCCATAACTTCGGCTGTGTTGGTCCAATTGGTGTTTGGCCAATTGGACATGAAACTAGGCTTATAATGGCACGTTTTTGCTGAAGAAACCATGCCCAAAAGACCAAAGCAAGTGGACCAAAGGTTGGCCCCAATCCGGATACCCTGCAATAGCACCTGCAGAAATGACCAAATGAACAGTAACTGTTCATTTGGCCATAACTCACTGTAGATTTGGTCAATTGACCTGAACTTTTTACAACAACAAGTTAAGACATAGAAAAACAACTTTCATGAAGAAACCTACCCCAAATTATGGCCAGAACCTATTCAAATATGCAGTCACAGTCACTGTTCATGTTACTGTAGATATGGTCAATTCTGCAGATTGGCAATCCGGCCAGCTGTGGTTTTTGGACCATATCTAGAGCTACAAAACTCCAAATGGAGTGATTCAAAATAGGAAATTCAACTAGACAAAATAAGGAACAACTTTCATGTTTGCTATTTCTTCAAATTCCCACTACAACAGTGCTTAATGAAACAGTAAATGTATGCTTCAAAAACTGAAATTTTCTGCCCTCTTGGTTTTAAGTTAGAAATGGTAATGGTGACCAATTCTAACAAGTTTTAAATGTAAAATGTGGTGTGTTGGGAGTGCCAAAGTCAATGTACATATTTTCTATCCAAAAGTCAACATTTTTGTTGACCAATGAGGTGAATAGTGACACCAAAACTTGAAATGCACAAATTGAAGAATTTAAAAGTTTCAAATGCCCTAGTATACCTAACATGATTGGTTTGGATAGTTTGGCATGCCAATAGGGTTCAGTTAGCAGTACTGCACATGGCAATATGCCATTCTCTGATTTCATGGCTTTTAGCCATTCTGACTTTGCATTGAGATTTGGCCTTGTGCCTGAGATTAGTTACAGCTTGGTAGCTGTTCTGTTGCACACCGGGAGATGCATATGTGACCGATGGTGTGACGGCCCGAGGTACTAGATACCCAAAGTGCTACCCGTTATCCATCCGATGCCTAGTGTAGGTTACTTGGGGCAACTAAATGAATAAAAGTGGATAAAGTAAATGATATACAAATACCAAACAAATAAAACATAAACATTCGTTACATATTTATTTCTTGCTATTTCTTTTATTTTATTATTGCACCACTAAGCATTATTGCTTAGCGCGTTGCTTTTGCCACGCGTAGGTACTGGAGATACTGATCGTGAGCCCAGTAGATCGCAAACTGGGTGAGTCTATCCTGCAGTTCTACTCAGTGTCCGTGTCACCTCAACTTCTGCAGTGCATTGGTAGGACACTAGGTGTCATTTTGGTGATTTGTAATTAAATTTTATTTTCTCATCTGTATTTGGATTATGTAATGTATATAGATGTTCATGTAAATGATGAAAACTGTGTTTGTAAATGGAAAAGTAAATGTTTATTTGTGATTTATATGTGATCATCGCATGTGATGGATGATTGAGAACTGAAATTGAAATGTTGTTGAGATCTTGATATTGAGATTTTATTGATGAATTGAAGTTGGGATTGTTTGGAAATTATTTGGAAGTGTTTTTCACAGGTTTCGAAGAACTGTTTTCTCCAATTTTAGCCGGTACTCCGCCGGATTTTCTTTAAAATTTTCGGAACCTCAAATAAACTATGATTTTGATAAATGACTTAAATGAGTTATATTTCACAAATTATATTCAAAAGCATGATATAAATTAATTAAGGTATATTAGAGTGTGCCGGTACACCGTGTGGCATTACTTACTCGGGTATATTGTACACGGGTAAGGGGTGTCACATTTAGTGGTATCAGAGCATGGTTTAGGCGTTTCTGGGCCTAGATTGAGTCCATACCATGCATTGCATTTGTAAGAGTCGAGGTGACACTAACGCAGATCTGTTTATCTTTCTTATTTTGAATAGGATATGGACCCTTCATCTCAGAGAGCAGTCGAGGAGGAAGTGGAGAGTCATGCTCCACCTGCAGCAGCTGAGACTGGGGGTATGAGAGAATCTGCTCCGCCAGCTCAAGCAGAGCCTGCTCAGCCTCCACAAGCCATGTTCCAACAAATGGCCGACTTCTTTAGACAAATGGCCGGAGTAATGCCAGCACCACCACCACCACCAGCTCCACAGCAGAAATCACACCTGGAAAGGCTAAGAAAGTTTGGGGCGGTGGATTTCTTCGGCAAGAGAGAAGATGACTCTGTTGCAGCCGAGAATTGGTTGAATAGAACGGGCAGAGTCTTAAAACAACTCCACTGCACCCCAGAGCAAAACCTAGAGGCTGCCATATCCCTGTTGCAAGATGATGCCTACGAATGGTGGGACACTGTGTCTAATGAAGTGCAGCCAGAAGCTGTAACTTGGGACTTCTTTCTCTCCGAGTTCAAGAAGAAATATGTGGGTACTGTATACCTGGAAGAGAGAAGAAGAGAGTTCATTAACCTGAGGCAGAGACAGCTATCAGTGGCCGAGTATGAGAAGGAATTTGTACGATTAAGCTGCTACAGAAGGGAGATAGTCCCTAATGAAGCTGAAAGATGTAAGAGATTTAAAGAGGGACTAAATGACAACATCAAGATCCAGCTCACTGCCTTGGGAATCACAGAATTTGCCAAGTTAGTGGAAGCTGCAATAAAGGTTGAAAAGGTTAGAATCAGTGAGCAGACCAGAAGGGAGAGACAACAGAAGAGGGGACTAGGTCAGTCCAGCTCATCTCCTGCACCTGGGAAGAAGTTTAAAGGTCCACCTGCACAGAGTTTAGGGCAACCACAAGGGCAGGGTCAGTCTCAGGGGCCCAGGCCACAGTTTACCCCTAGGAGAGGTCAGTCCACACCATCAGTGGGTAGCTCTCTAGGGATGGGGTTCAGGGGACCAGCCCCAGCATCTTCTGCCTGTCCACACTGCCTGAAATGGCACAAGGGGGAGTGTTGGAGAGTGATTGGTTCCTGCTTAAGGTGTGGGTCAACAGAGCATCAGTTAAGGAACTGTCCACGCAGAACTACTACAGCTGCTCCAACACAAGCGAACAGACCTGCTCCTGCACCACAGAGAGGTAGAAAATCTGGTAAATCTGAGGGTATTGGACCATCACAGAGGCCTACATCTGAGCCATCAGAGAGGCCTGACAGCAGACCACCTGCAAGAGCTTATGCTATTAGAGCTCAGGAGGAGCAAGATGCCCCAGACGTCATCAGGGGTACGTTCTCCCTCTACAATACACCTGTGCATGCATTGGTGGATCCAGGATCCACTCATTCATACATCTGCATCAACTTACCCGTAGAAAGGGGGATACTAGTAGGGGAGAGTGACCAAGACATTCTGGTCACTAATCCATTGGGTCACAGTGTGGTAGTGAACAAAGTATACAAGGGTTGCCCGTTAAGGATTCAGGGGTATGAATTCTTGGCAGACTTGATTGAGTTGCCTTTCCATGAGTTTGACGTGATTTTGGGAATGGACCGGTTGTCACGTCATCAGGCAATAGTTGATTGCAAATTGAAGAGAATTTCTTTGAAAACTTCTGAGGGTAATGAGATCACAGTTGTGGGTGAAAGGACAGATTTCTTGTCCAATGTCATCTCAGCCACTGTTGCAAGAAAAATGATGAGAAAAGGCTGTGAAGCCTACCTAGCACATGTGGTGGATACTAGGCAGGCTAAGCCAAACCTGAGTGACATACCCACAGTAAAAGACTTCCCAGATGTATTTCCTGAAGAATTACCTGGTTTGCCACCAGAAAGGGAAGTTGAATTTGCTATTGAGGCACTGCCGGGTATAGCACCCATTTCCATTGCTCCTTATAGGATGGCCCCCACGGAATTGAGGGAGTTGAAAACTCAGTTGCAAGAGTTGCTGGATAAGGGGTTCATACGCCCCAGTGTGTCACCATGGGGAGCTCCAGTGCTGTTTGTGAAAAAGAAGGATGGGACTTTGAGGCTTTGCATTGATTACCGGCAGTTGAATAAAGTGACTGTGAAGAACAAATATCCATTGCCTAGAATTGATGATCTGTTTGATCAGTTGAAGGAAGCAGGAGTATTTTCTAAGATTGATCTCAGATCAGGGTATCATCAGTTGAGGGTGAAGGATGCAGATGTGCCAAAGACTGCATTCAGGACCCGATATGGGCATTATGAGTTTCTAGTGATGCCCTTTGGCCTAACAAATGCACCAGCGGCATTCATGGACCTTATGAACTGTATCTTCCATCCATACCTAGATCGGTTCATAGTGGTCTTTATTGATGATATTTGTGTGTATTCCAAGACCAGGGAAGAATATGATGAGCATTTGAGAATTGTTCTGCAAACCCTAAGAGAAAAGAAGCTGTATGCTAAGTTGTCCAAGTGTGACTTTTGGCTGAATGAAATTGCATTCCTTGGACACATAGTGTCAGCTGATGGGATTAGGGTGGATCCCAAGAAAATAGAAGCAGTAATGGAATGGAAGCCTCCCAGGAACACAACCGAGGTCAGAAGCTTCTTGGGGCTAGCTGGGTATTACAGAAGATTTGTGAAGGGGTTTTCTTTAATAGCTGCTCCAATGACCAAGTTGTTACACAAGAATGTCAGATTTGACTGGAATGACAAGTGTCAGACCAGTTTTGAGAAGTTGAAGGCTATGTTGACAGAGGCACCAGCAGTTAACACCAAGATCGTGAAAGGACTTTGTGGTATATAGTGATGCTTCTCATAATGGGTTAGGGTGTGTACTGATGCAAGAGGGGAAGGTGGTCGCTTATGCTTCCAGACAGCTAAGGCCACATGAACAGAACTACCCTACCCATGATCTAGAGCTTGCAATAATTATCTTCGCACTGAAGATATGGAGGCATTACTTGTATGATGAAAAGTGCTACATTTACACGGACCATAAAAGCCTAAAATATTTGCCAACTTAGAGGGAGCTCAACCTTAGACAGAGGCGATGGATTGAGTTCCTGAAGGACTATGATTGTGTGATTGACTATCATCCTGGGAAGGCAAATGTAGTTGCTGATGCTTTGAGCAGGAAATCCATCACAGCTTTGAGATCATTGAATGCTCGTCTAACTTTGGTTCGAGATGGAGCTATTTTGGCTGAGTTGCAAGTGAGGCCAAACCTGCTACAGCAGATTTTAGATGGGCAAAAGGCAGATGAAAAGCTAATGGCTATTATGAGCAAAATCTCAGAGGGAAAAGCAACTGACTATGAGGTGAAAGCAGATGGGTGTCTATATTACAAAGGAAGACTGTGTGTACCAGATGATGGGGAATTGAAGGCCAGTATTCTAAAAGAGGCACACACCAGTGTATATGCTATTCACCCAGGAAGTAGAAAGATGAATCATGATCTGAAGCTTCAGTATTGGTGGCCTGGTATGAAGAAGGATATAGCTGACTATGTGACTAAATGCTTGACATGTCAGCAAGTCAAGGCAGAACATCAAGTTCCATCAGGATTGCTACAGCCTATACGCATACCTGAATGGAAATGGGATCGGGTCACCATGGATTTTGTAAGTGGTCTACCTCTCACCCAGAAGAAACATGATGCAGTATGGGTGATAGTTGATAGATTGACGGTCAAGACACTTTCTCGCCGATTAGGACTGACTACTCACTGGAGAAGTTAGCAGAATTGTATATCAGTGAGATAGTTAGACTGCATGGAATTCCACTTTCCATCATATCTGATCGAGACCCAAGGTTCACATCGAGATTTTGGAAGAAGTTGCATGAATCCTTGGGTACACAACTCCATTTCAGCACAGCTTTCCATCCTCAGACGGATGGGCAATCAGAAAGAGTAATCCAGGTAAACAATTGAAACCCATGAAATTGATACAAATATTGAATTAAAATGATAACAATAACATGAAATATATGTCAGGTCCTTGAGGATATGCTGAGGAGTTGTGTCATTGAATTTGAGGGAAGTTGGGATAGATACCTCCCACTGGCAGAGTTTGCATACAACAATAACTACCAAGCTAGCATTCAAATGGCCCCATATGAAGCACTGTATGGGAGAAAATGTAGAACTCCAGTGTGCTGGACTGAATTGGGCGAAGACAACCGGTGGGGCTGCACTGTGAAACAGACTGAGGAGAAAGTGAAACTAATCAAAGCCAACCTGAAGGTTGCCTCAGACAGACGGAAATCTTATGCTGACCTGAAGAGAAAAGAAATAGAATATATGGTTGGCGACAAAGTGTTCCTCAAGGTGTCACCGTGGAAAAAGGTATTGAGATTCGGAAGAAAAGGTAAGTTAAGCCCTAGGTTCATTGGCCCATATGAAGTCATTGAACGTGTGGGTCCAGTGGCCTATAGGCTAGCTTTACCACCAGAGCTGGATAAGATCCACAATGTGTTCCACGTGTCCATGCTCAGAAGATACCGCTCAGACTCTTCACATGTCATCTCCAGAGAAGAAATTGAAATACAACCAGATTTGACTTATGAGGAAGAACCTCTACGGATCCTGGCTCGGGAAGTGAAAGAGTTGAGGAACAAGCAGATTCCACTGGTGAAAGTGCTATGGAGGCACCACAACACCGAAGAGGCAACTTGGGAAAGTGAAGAGACGATGAGGCAACAGTTCCCTCAACTGTTTGCATCAGGTAAATTTCGAGGACGAAATTTAAATTAGAGGGGAAGAGTTGTAACACCCTCCCGATAACAACTCCGTACATTCTACTGTTCCGGTGACCGGTGTCTGTCCGGACAGCTAGAACGTCCAGAAAAATATTTAAACTAAAGTGAGGGACCATAACTAACTCAAATATTAACAAGAAAAATTTGGTAAAAATTTTAGAAATAAAATACAACCGAGTTAAACGAGCCGGTGCCCAAGCGATGGGTAACCAGAGGGAAGTTGCGGTTCTCGCAACGAGGAGCCTTAGACCCGGGGGAAAAATTATGAAATAATTTTTGGGACTCCAGAGAAGGGTTACTGAGGTTCCCATGGCATTAGAATGCCAAGAAAATATTTAGAAAAAATTTTCAATTGGTACAGACGATTTCGGCCCGTTGAGCCGAACGGAGGGCATTTTGGTCATTTCGCCTTCAGAGGTGATTTTTGGCCGACTTGTCCAGCTAAGTAAATAATTAATATGACATAAAATATGAATAAACATTACTAGAAATTAAATTGAAGATGAGTAGTGGAGGAAAGAAAAGAAAGTGAGGAAAGAGCTTATTTATGACATCATGGAGATGTCATTAAGAACACTATGACCAATCACAATTAAGTAACCATTTGACTAACAAATAAAAGAGATAATTGAGACTAAAAAAATAAAAGAAAAACCATAACTTTGGCTGTGTTGGTCCAATTGGTGTTTGGCCAATTGGACATGAAACTAGGCTTATAATGGCACATTTTTGCTGAAGAAACCATGCCCAAAAGACCAAAGCAAGTGGACCAAAAGTTGGCCCCAATCCGGATACCCTGCAACAGCACCTGCAGAAATGACCAAATGAACAGTAAGGCCATAACTCACTGTAGATTTGGTCAATTGACCTGAAATTTTTACAGCAACAAGTTAAGACATAGAAAAACATCTTTCATGAAGAAACCTACCCCAAATTATGGCCAGAACCTATTCAAATATGCAGTCACAGTCACTGTTCATGTTACTGTAGATATGGTCAATTCTGCAGATTGGCAATCCGGCCAACTGTGGTTTTTGGACCATATCTGGAGCTACAAAACTCCAAATTGAGTGATTCAAAAAAGGAAATTCAACTAGACAAAATAAGGAACAACTTTCATGTTTGCCATTTCTTCAAATTCCCACTACAACAGTGCTTAATGAAACAATAAACTTATGCTTGAAAAACTGAAATTTTCTGCCCTCTTGGTTTTAACTTAGAAATGGTAATGGTGACCAATTCTAACAAGTTTTAAATGTAAAATGTGGTATGTTGGGAGTGCCAAAGTCAATGTACATATTTTCTATCCAAAAGTCAACATTTTTGTTGACCAATGAGGTGAATAGTGACACCAAAACTTGAAATGCACAAATTGAAGAATTTAAAAGTTTCAAATGCCCTAGTATACCTAACATGATTGGTTTGGATAGTTTGGCATGCCAATAGGGTTCGATTAGCGATCGCACATGGCAATATGCCATTCTCTGATTTCATGGCTTTTAGCCATTCTGACTTTGCATTGAGATTTGGCCTTGTGCACGAGATTAGTTCTGACTTGGTAGGCATTACATTTGCCTGCCGGAGATGCATATGTGACCGATGGTGTAACGGCGAGGTACTAGATACCCGAGTGCGGTTACGTTATCCATCCGATGCGTCTAGTATAGGTTACTTGGGGCAACTAAATGAATAAAAGTGGATAAAGTAAATGATATACAAATACCAAACAAATAAAACATATACATTCGTTACATATTTATTTCTTGCTATTTCTTTTATTTTATTATTGCACCACTAAGCATTATTGCTTAGCGCGTTGCTTTTGCTACGCGTAGGTACTGGAGATACTGATCGTGAGCCCAGTAGACCGCAGACTGGGTGAGTCTATCCTGCAGTTCTGCTCAGTGTCCGTGTCACCTCAACTTCTGCAGTGCATTGGTAGGACACTAGGTGTCATTTTGGTGATTTGTAATTAAATTTTATTTTCTCATCTGTATTTGGATTATGTAATGTATATAGATGTTCATGTAAATGATGAAAACTGTGTTTGTAAATGGAAAAGTAAATGTTTATTTGTGATTTATATGTGATCATCGCATGTGATGGATGATTGAGAACTGAAATTGAAATGTTGTTGAGATCTTGATATTGAGATTTTATTGATGAATTGAAGTTGGGATTGTTTGGAAATTATTTGGAAGTGTTTTTCACAGGTTTCGAAGAACTGTTTTCTCCAATTTTAGCCGGTACTCCGCCGGATTTTCTTTAAAATTTTCGGAACCTCAAATAAACTATGATTTCGATAAATGACTTAAATGAGTTATATTTCACAAATTATATTCAAAAGCATGATATAAATTAATTAAGGTATATTAGAGTGTGCCGGTACACCGTGTGGCATTACTTACTCGGATATATTGTACACGGGTAAGGGGTGTCACAGCTTGAGCTTGCATACCTTGGAACCATCTTGGGATTCAAATCCCCTAGGTTGTTCCATGAAAATATTTTCTTCAATGTATCCATTGAGAAAAGCTGTTTTGACATCCATCTGCCAAATCTCATAATCATAGTATGCAGCTATTGCTAATAAAATCCTAATTGATTTAAGCATGGCAACAGGCGAGAAAGTCTCCTCATAGTCGATTCCTTGCCTTTGGCGAAACCCTTTCGCTACTAGCCTTGCCTTATAGGTCTCTACCTTTCCATCAGAACCAATTTTCTTCTTGAAAACCCATTTGTTCCCTATAGGTACAATACCTTCAGGTGGGTCAACAAGATCCCAAACTTGATTCTTATACATGGAATCAATCTCGGATTTCATAGCATCAATCTATTTTGAAGAGTCTATATCTGATATAGCTTCTTCATAGGTAAGTGGATCATCTCCATGATCTACTTCTTCATGAGTAGACAACTCTTGTTCTTCTTCATGAAGAAAACCATATCTCACAGTGGGTGAGATACACAGTTGTTCTACGAGGAGCAGTGTAGATGTTTCATCAACGGTATAGGTTGACTAGATAGATCTATATCCATCTAATCATTGGTTGGTGAAATTCTACAATTCTAACTCCATTTGCCTTCCTTTGCCTCCTTCTTGAACAAAGCATTTGTTCAAGAAATGTGGCATCTCTACTTATCACAACCTTTTGTTAAGTAGGCAAATAAAAATAATATCCAAAACTATCTTTTGGATATCCAACAAATCGACCTTTTACGATCTGGTCTCCAATTTATCGGTGTTCGACTTTTGATATAAGTGGACAACCTAAATCTTAACATGCTTAAGACTTGGTTTTCTTCCATGCCATATCTCATAAGGTGTGGAAGAAAGCGATTTTGATGGAATCCTATTCAGAATATACAAAGTGATTCTAATGCAAATCCCCAAAGAAGATTGGCATATCGGTATAGCTCATCATACTACGTACCATATCCAATAGGGTACGATTTCTCCTTCGGATACACCATTCAGGTGTGGCGTTCTGGAGAGTCGGTGAGAAACAATGCCATGCTCTCTCAAGTATTCATCAAATTCGAGACTCAAATATTCACCTCCACGATCTGATCGAAGAGCTTTAATACTCTTTCCTGTTTGATTTTCTACTTCAGATTTAAATTCTTTAAACTTTTCAAAGGATTCATGTTTGTATTTCATCAAATACAAATACCCAAACCTTGATTTATCATCAGTAAAGGTAATAAATAATGAAAGCCCCCTCTAGCCATTTCTTTAAATGGACCACATACATCACTATGTATTAGCTCCAAAATATTTTCAGCTCTTAGCCCTTGTCCAACAAAGGGTGATCTAGTCATTTTGCCCTGAAGGCAAGATTCACAAGTTGGAGTAGGCTCAGAGCCCAATGAGGATAAAATCCCCATTTTCTCCAGTTTTGTAATCCTATCTTCTGCAACATGACATAACTTTAAGTGCCAAAAATATTTTGAACTTGAGTTGGTTTTTACCATGGCATTGCATTCTTTTAGATCACTTGCATTCAATTTGTGTTTGTCATTATTATCCAAATAATAAATACCAGATTCATATAAACCAAACCAACATATTTATTTCCAAAATAAATATTGCAAACATCATCTGTGAATTGAAATTCATAGCCATTTCTAGTCAAACTAGATATAGAAATGATGTTCTTAAAAGCATCAGGTACATATAAAATATTATCCAAACACAAAACATGTCCAAACATGTAAAAAGACTTAGATCCTATGGCTAAAGCTTCAACAGTTGAACCATTGCCAATCCAGACTTTAATATCTTGAGAACGCAAGCTGCTACTGTTTGCTAGTTTCTGCATATCATTAGAAATGTGAGAACTGGCACCAGTATCTAAAACCCAAGCTATAGATGAACTATGAGTATCATCAGAATCTAAATAACAAGATATGGATATACCTTTTGAAGGTGTATCCTTCTTGTCCTTCAGAGAAGCAAGATACTCTGGGTAGTTCCTTTTCCAGTGCCCATCCTTTTGGCAGTGGAAACACTTTCCTTTGCCTTCATCAGCTTTAGTCTTCCTTTTCTGTTTAGCTATTTTTTTAGAAGGACCAGGAATCTGAGGTTTCTTTTTCTTATTGCCCTTCTTCCTGTTGGACTTCCCAGCAGAAGAAGATGCAACCAAAGCTAACTCTTTTCCTTTATTGCCTGGCATATTCTTTTAGGCAATAACCAGCATGTTGAGTAAACTAGCTAAGGTGCATTCCTGTTTAGTCATATGGAAATTTGTCACAAAATTCCCAAAAGACTCAGGAAGGGACTGAAGGATCAAATCTGTCTGTAGTTAGAAATCCATGTTGAAGTCAAGATGTTCTAACTGCTCAATCAGCCGAATCATCTTGTGGACATGATCCCCAACATTCTGTCCCTCAGACATCCTCATACGGAATAGCTGTCGAGATATCTCATACCTAGCATTCCTGCTATGCTCACCATACAACTCTTGTAGGTGAAAGAGGATCTCACTCGCACTCTGCATGTTCTCATGTTGCTTCTGTAACTCATTACTCATGGAAGCAAACATGTAACACTTAGCTCTCATATCATGCTCCTTCCACTTGTCCAAAGTTTCATGTTCCTCTTGTGTGGCCTCTGGAGGTAAGGGACCAGGAATATTTGAATCTAGAACATATCCTATATGTTCAAGGTTCAGGACAAGTTTCAAATTTCTTAGCTAATCAGACAGATTAGGTCCTGTCAACCTATTGTGTTGCTTGCAAGGATATTAGATGGTGGTGGTTGTTTTGTGGTCATTTTTATCAAAAAATTAACTGTAGAAAATAACCAGATTAATTAGTAAATATATCATGTAATTAAACAAAATGATTATGGTCTTTTAATCAAAATGGTCCTCCCACTAACTTAGCGAATCCTACACTTCCAAAGTAGAAAACGGAAATCCTAGTTGGATGGATTTCTAGTGGGTGATTGAATTCTTATAATTCTATTGATCATCCTCAGGTACATCCATTATTGGAATTATAATAAACTATAAGTGAGCAACTCCTTGTCCATCACATCTCATGCGAGGTTCAATCCTTTACCTAGCCCCTAATGCTCAAAATCTCAGGTACATCCATTATTGACTTATCTTGCATTAGTTAAGTTGATCCCATTGAGCCAGTAATTATGCAAATAATTTTAATGTCCTCTGGTACATCCAATATTGGCCACTAAACCCTTTACATATTTACAACATCTCATGCTTAATAATTATTCTTAAGAAAATCTCTTAAATTAATTACATCTTATGCAACTATTTAAAATTTCTTAAAATAATTGCCCAATTGAGGGCCTATGTTATAATTACTTTAATTATAGCATTTCAAACTTAATCATTTGTTTGGAAGATTTTATGGTCATTCTAATTACTATTAAGGTCTCACTTTGCACATTATCCAATTAGCATGCATATATCATATAATAGCATACATTCCCATACATCTCATGCATTCATGGATAAGCAATAAATATGGTATGATCATGGACTTTCTAAGGGATTCAATTCTGAGCCACCAAGAATTGAATCAGGGCATTCCTAGGTGCATTTCATTCATTCATTCATTTTACAAGAGTTGCTGAAGGAGTACATAATCAACACTTGATCTTGAATTCCTCCCACTGGTCCCACCAATGCTCTCGACCTCCTTGCAATCCAATATTACATGGTAATCCTTGGCATACCAAGGCGAATTTACAAGAACATAAATAAATGAAATTACAACCCAAAAATTATTACAAACTTAATAATACATGCCCAAAATAAATTAAATTAAATTAATTAATTTACAATCCCAAAGAAATATAAAAGAAATAAATCCAATCACATTGGTCTTTTATAGTCCATGATCATCCATCATGCATATCACTATTTAACAATTAAATAAAACATACATACTTAAATTAAATTGAATATCCCATATTCAACTTAAAAATCCAGATTTGAATATGATTCAAATAAATTTAAAAATTCAGATTTGAATCACATTCAAAAAACTTTAAAGATTCAGATTTGAATCACATTCAAACATTTTTTAAAAAATCATATTTGAATCACATTCAAACATTTTTTAAAAAATCAAATCTGAATTTTATTCAATCAATTTTAAAAAATCAGATTTAAACATGATTCAAACAACTTTAAAAATTCAGATTTGAATCACATTCAAACAACTTTTAAAATTCAGATTTGAATCACATTCAAACAATTTTAAAAATTCTGATTTGAATCATAATTTAATTGTGTGATTAAAATTCTAATTAAACAATTTAATTAGACATAGGATGAGCTTTTAGATCATACAACAATTGTAAATTAAAAAGTAAACCTTGCACCACCTTGAAGAACCTTTGTTGCCGCCACCAATGGTGGCTTCACCATGTGTGCCGCCACACATCCATTGCAACCAGCAATGGATCAATCATCTCATGATCAAATCACACAATTAAATCATATAATCAACAATCTAAATGGAAAATATAGTGGCTCTGATACCAATTGAAGGAATGGAAGCGTGAAAAATACAAGTTTATACCATTGAATTCAAAAATTTTTACCTAGGGTCACATGAATCATGCAAGATTTATTTTTATCTATTTGATTTTAATGATAAAAAACATATTAAAACTCTTTTAATATGTTTTTGGATCTGTATTTGCCATTTAAGATTTTAAAATTAATCAGATTAATTTTAGAACCCTAGATTAAATCAAGAATGATTACACTAACCTCTTGATGCACTGCAGCGTGTCTGCGCCTTTGAGATTCGTCTTCAGGACACCAGATGTTATCTCTCTAGCTTGTCCACACCAAGAACACCTATGGCAGCCCTTGAACAGTTTCTAAAGCTTTTTCTATTAATTAGAAGTTCAAGTTCTGCCTTTTAAGAGATTAGAGATGTAAACAGGACACTAGAAACAATTTCTAGTGTTCTTAATTCAAGAGATTGATGGCTAATCTCTTTGAATTGATGAGAGATGAAGAAGAATAGATTAAAAGCCTCAAAGTGGCGTGACAAAGGAGAGGAGTGGCTGCTGGTTGCTTTTCTTTTTCATAATAACACTTAAATAGCTAGGTTAACACATTAAACCCTTGCCACATGTCACCCTTTGATTAGCTCTAGGTTTAAGTGACCCAATCACATTGTGCCAAGTGTCAAACCAATATTTAATCTTGATTTTAATCATCTTACATGATTAAAAAAAACATTTGGCAAGCTTATGTGTAATCCCATATGTCACCATCTCATGGTGCCACGTGTCACACTGTGAAATGACCAAAATGCCCCTGTGTCTTAATTTTGAGTTCTTAACCCAAAATAATTATTTTTCTTCTTCTAATTAATTTATATCAAATATAAATTAATTAATTAATCTCTATTAATTAATTTCTCATTAATTAAATTCATATTTAAATACTTTAAATATAAATTTAATTTATACTACACATCTAATAATCTAGATTTGTTTTCAAGTCATGCTAGGGACTTTGCTATTTAATTGCAAACCAAACCTATTTAATTAATCAATTAAACTCTTTAATTAATTAATTAAATCATATTTAAATAGGTGATAACTTGTGTATGTGTGTGACTTACTAGGCTCATCACTAATTGGCAATGAGACATGATATCAACTCTTAATATCATCAGAACTCTTTCTTACCATAAATGATTTCTCTAAATCATTTTATGAACCTCATAGACCATGGTTAACACCTAGCATAGCATGCCATGGCCA
Organism: Hevea brasiliensis; assembly: GCF_030052815.1. Lineage (NCBI taxonomy): Eukaryota > Viridiplantae > Streptophyta > Magnoliopsida > Malpighiales > Euphorbiaceae > Hevea > Hevea brasiliensis. The sequence continues at coordinate 54,037,860 of NC_079498.1, forward strand.
CCCAATTAGTAATAAAGTTTACCTTAAATGAACCTATAATCATATGTTACCATGCACTAGAATCTCTCTATTACAAAATCCCAACTCAAGCTGGAGTCATGGTTTATGTCAAACTCCATTTGCTATGAATATTATGTTCTCTTTTAAATCCAGTTCTTGATTAAAAAGATTTTCTCATCAGAAACTCTTTTCTGAATAAATCTATCTGTCCTGGCCAGGAACTTGAAACATCAAGAACAGTTAAATGAACATAGGATTTTATCACTATTTACTTAGAGGAACAGATTCCACCTTGATCAACACCTACCTCCATATATAACTAGTAGGAGCCAACAGATGCTCATATACCCATACACAGTACAAGTATGAAAGCAGTATCAAACTCAAACTACCTATATACAAGATAACTGTGCTATCTCAGGTCTAAAGATTAGATGCACTGATATGATTTGTGACAAAACATTGACAAGAGTAAACTCCATGTACTTGTCATAAGTGTCACTGGTTCGGCCTACTTATCATTTATAAGTGCCTATCATGTTTGTTATATGGCATGAGACTCACCATTCCATCTTATTTATATCTCATATAAATAACTTGGAAATAAACATGAATACAATCTTTCTGGATAAGTCATGTCCTTATTATGAAGTATCCTCGATTGTGAACCTATTTATGATACTTTGTGCTAGAAATATTGTCACTCATATTCTTAACAACTTAAGAATAATATTTCTAACAAAATATCAATGGACCTTTTCTATTACACATAAATGTTTTATGTAAACGGAAAAGTAGAAATGTCTTTTATTAATAAAAATATGTACAAGATACATACTAAATGATATGCTCTAGGGCATACTACTAACATTCACTTCATTAGTTAACCAAAATGTTGACTTTTGCATAGATAATAGGTACATTAGTTTTAATACTCTCAACATACCACATTTTGCATTTAAAATTTATTGGTATTGGTTGCCAATACCATTTCTAAGCTTAATGTTAATTAAGCAGAATTTTCAATTTTCATGCTTCATTTTTACTGTTCCATTTATCATTTTTGCAATGGGAATTTGGCAAAATGATCAACATGAAAGTTGTTCCTTATTTTGTCTAGTTGAATTTCCTTTTTTGAATCACTCCATTTGGACTTTTTTAGCTCACCAAAAACCACAACTGGCTGGATTGAAATTTTTCTGGATTGACCATATCTACAATGCAGTGAATAATGACTACAACTCAATTGTTGGATAGGTTCTGCTCATAATTTAGGTTAGGTTCCTTCATGAAAGTTGTTGTTCTATATCTCAGCTTGTCGCTGGTAAAATTTCAGATTAATTGGACCTTTCTACATTGAGTTATGGCCAAAATGTTCATTTGGTCATTTTGCAGAAATAGACTGCAGGTCACCCGGATTAAGGCAAGCTTTTGGTCCACTTGGTTTGGTTTTATGGGAATAGTTTCTTTACCAAAGTTGTGCCATTATGTGTCTAGTTTCATTTTCAATTGGCCTTACACTAATTAAACCTCTACAATTTAAGTTATTGCTGCCCAAACCTGCTGGACTCATGTCCAATTTTATAGGTCACCAGGGGCAGCCACAGCAACTGCAATTCCCACTAATCAAACCATCTCATTTCTTATTTACACATAACCAAATGGTCACTAATTGACCATTAAAACTCACTTTCATCAGTACATGATCAAAGTCTCCATTTTATAGTCAAACCCTAACCCTAACATCTCAAATCATGCATTTAACTTGCATTTCATCAATACACTTAGTGGGTACATATTGTGGGCTGCCATGATGGTCTTTTAGCTTCATTAAGCTTAACACAATCAAACCCTAACCATGGCTGCCGAAAAATATGGGATAGTATACAAGTGGTTTTTAACAAATTTCCTTTGAAATTTACACTTATTCAAGTCCCTAAACATGTATTCAAAGTAAAAATTTAGGGTTAGGTCACTAACCTCTTTGGAACTAAGATTGGGTCTTGCAAAACTTCAGTTTTTCTTCAAAATTTTGCTGCCCAAAGCTTCACCAAGATGAAAGAGCAAGTTTTTGTATTGACAATTAGGGTTTTTGGTGGAAGAAAGCTAGGGAAAATCAAGCTTGAAAAAGCTTGTTCATGGAGGGTTAGGGAAGGAAAGTTGACGTCAAGGAGAAGAAGAAGGAAGAGGTTCTAATTTTTTTTGTTTGTTTTCCAGCCCATGTTACCTCTTTTATATATGTTTTTGCCATGTGTCAAGATTGGGTTGGTTGGGTGAGTTTTAATGACATCATGATGATGTCATAAATCCATTTTCTATCATTATTCTCTTCATTTCTTGCCTATTTAGATGCAATTAAATTTTTGACAATAGTTATTTATATTTTATATTATATAAATTATTTATTTAACTGGACAAGTTGGCCCAAAAATCATCTTTGAAGACGAAATGACCAAAATGCCCTCCGTTTGGCTTAACGGGCCAAAATTGTCTATACCGATTGAAAAATTTTCTAAGTATTTTGGCATTCTAATGCCATAAGAACCTCAATGACCATTCTCTGGAATCCCAAAAATTATTTTATAATTTTTCCTAAATTTTTTTCTTATTAATATTTGAGTTAATTTTTGGTTCCTCACTTTAGTTTAAATATTTTTTTCGAACGTTCTAGGCTATGGGACCGACATCGGTCATCGGAGCGATGGTATGCGGACTAGCTAAAATGAGGATATTACAACTCTTCCCCTCTAAAAAAAATTTCGTCCTCGAAATTTACCTGATGCAAACAGTTGAGGGAACTGTTGCCTCATTATCTCTTCACTTTCCCAAGTTGCCTCTTCAGTGTTGTGGTGCCTCCAAAGCACTTTCACCTGTGGAATTTGTTTATTTCTCAGTTCCTTCACTTCCCAAGCTAGGATTTGTATAGGTGCTTCTGTATATGTCAAGTCTGGTTGGATTTCAATCTCTTCCATGGAAATGACATGTGAAGGATCTGAGCGATACCTTCTTAGCATGGAAACATGGAACACATTGTGAATTTTATCCAGTTCTAGTGGTAAAGCTAGCCAATAGGCCACTGGTCCCACACGTTCAATGACTTCATATGGGGCAATGAACCTAGGGCTTAACTTACCCTTTCTCCCAAACCTCAGTACTTCCTTCCACGGTGATATTTTGAGAAACACTTTATCGCCAACTGCATACTCTATCTCTTTTCTCTTCAAGTCGGCATAAGATTTCTGTCTATCTGAGGCAACCTTCAGGTTAGCTTTAATTATCTTTACTTTTTCCTCAGTCTGTTTCACCAAGTCTGGTCCTACCAGCTTATCTTCACCCAATTCAGTCCAACACACTGGGGTTCTAAATTTCCTCCCATACAGTGCTTCATACGGAGCCATTTGGATGCTAGCTTGGTAGCTATTGTTGTATGCGAATTCTGCCAGTGGGAGGTATCTTTCCCAACTCCCCTCAAACTCAATGACACAACTCCTTAGCATATCCTCCATGATCTATCACATAATTCACATTGTTACTATCATTTCAATTTATTAATTGCGAAAATTTAATTAGTTCTTGGGTTTACCTGGATTACTCGTTCTGACTGTCCATCCATTTAGGAATGAAAAGCAATGCTAAAGCGGAGTTGTGTGCCCAAGGCTTCTTACAACTTTTTTCAGAATCTCGATGTAAACCTTGGGTCTCTGTCAAATATGATGGAAAGTCTAACTATCTCACTAATATACAATTTTGCTAGCTTCTCCAGTGAGTAGTCAGTCCTAACTGGCAGAAAATGTGCTGACTTCGTCAATCTATCCACTATCACCCACACTGCATCATGCTTCCTTTAGGTGAGAGGTAGACCACTAACAAAATCCATAGTGACCCGGTCCAATTTCCATTCAGGCATGCTTATAGGCTATAGCAATCCTGATGGAACTTGATGTTTTGCTTTGACTTGCTGACATGTCAAACACTTAGTCACATAGTCAGCTATATCCCTCTTCACACCAGGCCACCAATAATGAGGCTTTAAATCATTATACATTTTTGTGCTTCCCGGGTGCATAGCATAAACACTAGTGTGTGCTTCTTTCAGAATACTAGTCTTCAGTTCTCCATCATCTGGTACAAACACTCTTCCTCTATATTACAAACACCCATATGCTTTCACCTCATATTCAGTTTCTTTCTCCTCTGGAATTTTACCCATAATGGCCATTAGTTTTTCATCTGCCCTCTGCCCATCTTGTATCTATTGTAGCAGGGTTGGCCTCACTTGCAACTCAGCCAAAATAGCTCCATCTTGAGCTAAGGACAGACAGGCATTTAGTGATTTTAAAGTTGTGATGGACTTCCTGCTCAAAGCATTAGCAACTACATTTGCCTTCCCAGGATGATAATCTATCACACAATCATAGTCCTTTAGGAACTTAATCCATCGCCTCTGTCTAAGATTGAGCTCCTTCTGGGTTGGCAAATATTTTAGACTCTTGTGGTCTGTATAAATGTAGCATTTTTCACCATATAAATAATGCCTCCATATCTTCAGTGCAAAGATAATTGCTACTAACTCCAGGTCATGAGTAGGGTAGTTCTGTTCATATGGCCTTAACTGCCAGGAAGCATAGGCGACCACTTTTCCCTCAATTCAGTGGGTGCCATCCTATAAGGAGCAATAGAAATGGGTGCTGTACCCAGCATTACCTCAATAGCAAACTCGATTTCCCTTTCTGGTGGTAAACCAGGCAATTCTTCATGAAATACATCTGGGAAGTCTCTTACTATGGGTATGTCACCCAAGTTTGGCTTAGCCTGCCTAGTATCAACCACGTGTGCTATGTAAGCTTCACAGCCTTTTCTTATCAATCTTCTTGCAACCGTGGCTGAGATAACATTGGACAGGAAATTTGTCCTTTCACCCACAACAGTGATCTCATTACCCTCATAAGTTTTCAGAGAAATCCTCTTCAATTTGCAATCAACTATTGCCTGATGACGTGATAACCAATCCATTCCCAAAATCGTCAAACTCGTAGAAGGGCAACTCAATTAGGTCTGCCGAGAATTCATACCTCTGAATCCTCAACGGGTAATCTTTATACACCTTATTCACTACCACATTGTGGCCCAGTGGATTTATGGCCAGAATGTCTTGATCACTTTCCTCTACTGGAACTCCCCTCTCTATGGGTAGTTTGATGCAAATGTAGGAATGAGTGGATCCTGGATCCACTAATGCATGCACAGAAGTATTGTAGAGGGAAAACGTACCCCTGATGACATCCGGGGCATCTTACTCCTCCTGAGCTCTGATGGCATAGGCCCTGGCAGGTATTCTAGTGTCTGGCCTCTCAGCTGACTCGGATGCAGGCCTTAGTGATGGACCAGCTGCCTCAGGTTTACCAGGCTTCCTACCCCTTTGTGGTGCAGAAGCAGGTCTGTCAGTTTGTGTTGGAGCAACTGTAGTAGTCCTCTTCGAACAATTCTTGATCTAATGTTCTGTCGATCCACACCGTAACCATGCACTGGTCACTCGCCAACATTCCCCCTTATGCCACTTCTGAAAGTACTGACAAGCAGAAGATGCAGGGGCTAGTCCCCTAAACATCGTCCTTTGAGAGCTGCTTATTGATGGTGTGGACTGGCCTCTCCTAGGTGTGAACTATGGTTTAGGCCCCTGAGACTGACCCGGACCCTGTGGTGGTCCTGAACTCTGAGTAGGAGGACCCTTACTCTTCTTGCTAGGAGCAAAAAATGTACTGGACTGACTAGGACCCCTTTTCTGCTGTTTTTCCCTTCTATTTTGTTCATTGATTTTAACCCTTTCCACTTTTGATGCTGCATCTACCAGTTTAGCAAAATCTATGATTTCCAATGCTGTGATCATGACTTTGATGTTGTCATTGAGCCCTTTTTCAAACCTTCGGCACCTCTCTGCCTCTGTAGGGACTATCTCCCTCCCATATCTGCTCAGTCTGACAAACTCATGCTCATACTCAGCCACTGATAAATTTCTCTGTCTCAAATTGACAAATTCCCTTCTTCGCTCTTCTAAATACACTTTGATAATATATTTCTTCCTGAAATCTGTGAGGAAGAATTCCCAAGTGATCCATTTAGGTTACACCTCACTGGTTACTGTGTCCCACCACTGATATGCATCATCCTGAAGTAAGGACACAGCACCCACCAGGTTCTGGTCGGGGGTGCAATTTAGCTGTTTCAGTACTCTGATGGTTCTATCCAACCAATTTTCTATGGCCATGGGATCATCCTCCCTCTTCCCAAAGAAGTCCACAGCCCCATGCTTCCTCAATTTCTCCAAATGAGATTTCTGTGGTGCTGGTGGTGGTTGTGGCTGCGGTTGTGGTGGCGGAATTGCCCCCATCATTTGCCGGTAAAACTCGGTCATTTGTTGAAATAGTGCAAATTGAGGTTGGGTAGGTGCCTTAGCTGCTGGTGGAGCAGATTCTACCCTTCCCCCAGATTCAGCCCTTGGTGGAGCATGACTCTCCACCTCTTCCTCAACTACTCTTTGTGAAGCAGGATCCATATCCTATTCAAAATAAGAAAACAAACAGATCTGCATCAGTGTCACCTCAATACTTACAAATGCAATGTAATGGTATGTACTATATCTAGGCCCAGAAACGCCTAAACCGATGCTCTGATACCACTAAATGTGACACCGCATACCCATCTACAGTGTAGCCAAGCAAGTTATGCCACTCAGTGTGCCAGAGCACCAATTTATGTTTCTATTACAATTTATTCCTTTATAATTCATTTATTTTCAATTTTGATAAATCTGAATTTATTCGCAAATTTTCTAGAAAATCCAGCAAAGTGCTAGCTGTAAATTGGAAAAATAGTTCTTCTGAACCTATTTAAAAACACTTCTAAAATAATTTCCAAATCCAAACTCCATTATACACATTCAAGTCAATCTCAAAATCTCAATCTCAAATCACAATACTATTTTCAAAACCTTTCTGTTCACTTTGTCACTTGAAGCATATTCACAAATAATTCTCAACATTTCATTTATCAACATACATTATGCAGAAAATCTCAATAATATGAAATTTCATATATTTACATTAATACATAATTACAAGAGTTTATAGTTACAATCCAAACTAATACAAAATGCAAAAAATACAAAAGGGCCACCTATAGTCCTAATGTCCTACCATATGCAGTGCAGATGTGAGGTGACTCTGGACCCCGGATGCAGCTCTGAAGACTCATCCCGTCTGATGTCTGCTGGGCTTCCCAGCTAGGTCTCCAGTACCTGCACATAGCAAAAGCGATGCGCTAAGCAATTCTGCTTAGTAGTGACAATATAAAATAAAATAAAATAGAATAAAATAATTATGCAGAATGTATGATTTCATTTTTTTTTTGTAGACTTAATTCCTGGTATTATTTGTAGTATTATTCACTTAAAATTTGATAGGGTTTATTATCATTGCCTGAGTAACCCATACTAGTTGACTGGACTAGATAAACGAGTAAACTGGCACTGGGTATTAAGTACCTCGGACCATCACACCATCGGTCGCACTGTGTCTCCCGGTGTGCAACAGAACAGCTAATAAGCTGTAGTAATTATCGGGGTTAAAACCCAAGTATATCAACTCAAATAACTTAGCCAAAGGCTATTATGTCACAAAATGGCATGGGAGCCATGAAACACAGAATGGCATGAAGCCATATGCAGTATTGCTAACAGAATCCTATTGGCATGCCAAGCTATCCAAACCAATCTTGTTAGGTATACTAGGGCATTTTACACTTTTGAGTTTTACAATTTTTGAATTTCAAGTTTTGTGTTACTATTCACTTCATTAGTCAACCAAAATGTTGACTTTTGCATATATAATAGGTACATTGGTTTTAATACTCCTAACATACCACATTTTGCATTTAAAATTTGTTGGTATTGGTTGCCAATACCATTTCTAAGCTTAATGTTAATTAAGCAGAATTTTTAGTTTTCATGCTTCATCATTTCTATTCCATTGGTTATTTTTTTAGTGGGAATTTGGCAAAATGATCAACATGAAAGTTGTTTCTTATTTTGTCTAGTTGAATTTCCTTTTTTGAATCACTCCATTTGGAGTTTTGTAGCTCAAGTTATGGTCCAAAAACCACAACTGGCCAGATTGAAATTTTTCTGAACTGACCATATCTACAGTGCAGTAAACAGTGAATGCAACTCACTTGTTGGATAGGTTCTGGTCATAATTTGGATAAGATTCCCTCATGAAAGTTGTTGGTCTATATCTCAGCTTGTTGTTGGTAAAATTTAAGGTCAATTGGACCTTTCTACATTGAGTTATGGTGAAATGAACAGTCACTATTCTTTTAGTCATTCTGCAGAAATAGACTACAGGTCATCCGGATTAAAGCAAGCTTTTGGTCCACTTGGTTTGGTTTTATGGGCATGGTTTCTTTACCAAAGTTGTGCTATTATGTGTCTAGTTTCATGTTCAATTGGCCTTACACTAATTGAACCTCTACAATTTAAGTTATGGCTGCCCAAACCTACTGGACTCATGTCCAATTCTACAGGTCACCATGGGCAGCCACACCAACTGCAATTCCCACTAATCAAACAACCTCATTTCTTGTTTACACATAGCCAAATGGCCACTAATTGACCATTAAAACTCACTTTCATCATTACATAATCAAAGTCTCCATTTTATACCCTAACCCTAACCCTAACATCTCAAATCATGTATTTAACTTGCATTTCATCAGTACACTTAGTGGGTACATATTGTGGGCTGCCATGATGGTCTTTTAATTTCATTAAGCTCAACACAATCAAACCCTAACCATGGCTGCCGAAAATATGGGATAGTATACAAGTGGTTTTTAACAAATTTCCTTTGAAATTTACACTCATTCAAGTCCCTAAACATGTATTCAAAGTAAAAAATTTAGGGTTAGGTCACTAACCTCTTTGGAACTAAGATTGGGTCTTACAAAAATTCAGTTTTTCTTCAAAATTTTGCTGCCCAAAGCTTCACCAAGATGAAAGAGCAAGTTTTTGTATTGACAATTAGGGTTTTTGGTGGAAGAAAGCTAGGGAAAATCAAGCTTGAAAAAGCTTGTTTATGGAGGGTTAGGGAAGGAGAGTTGACGTCAAGGAGAAGAAGAAGGAAGAGGTTCTGATTTTTTTTGTTTGTTTTCTAGCCCATTTTACCTCTTTTATATATGTTTATACCATGTGTCAAGATTGGGTTGGTTGGGTGAGTTTTAATGACATCATGATGATGTCATAAATCCATTTTCTATCATTATTCTCTTCATTTCTTGTCTATTTAATTGCAATTAAATTTTTGACAATAGTTATTTATATTTTATGTTATATAAATTATTTATTTAACTGGACAAGTTGGCCCAAATGTAACATCCTCCCGGTAGCAATTCCGCACAGTCTACTGTTCTGATGACCAGTGTCGGTCCGGACAGCTAGAACTTCTAAAAAAAATATTTAAACTAAAGTGAGGAACCGTAATTAACTCAAATATTGATGAGAAAAATTTAGTAAAAATTTTAGAAATAAAATACAACTAAGTCAAATGAGCCGGTGCCCAAGCGATGGGTAACCCAGAGGGAAGTTGCGGTTCTCGCAACGAGGAGCCCTAGACCCGAGAGAAAATTCATAAAATAATTTTTGGGACTCCAGAGAAGGGTCATTGAGGTTCCTATGGCATTAGAATGCCAAGAAAATATTTAGAAAAATTTTTCAATCGGTACAGACAATTTTGACCCGTTAAGCCAAACGGAGGGCATTTTGGTCATTTCGCCTTCAGAGGTGATTTTTGGCCGACTTGTCCAGTTGAGTAAATAATTAATATGACATAAAATATGAATAAACATTACTAGAAATTGAATTGAAAATGAGTAGAGAAGAGAAGAAAAGAAAATGAAAGAAAATGCTAATTATGACATCATATGATGTCATTTAAATTTCCTCCACCAATCACAATTTGTTAAACTTATTAAAAGAGATAAAAGAGACCAAAAATATGAAAAACCAATCTGCATCTTCAACCTTGGGCAGCCTAAAAAACGTTGAGAGAGAGAGAGAGAAGAGGTTCCACCATTAAAGCTCCTTTAAGCTTCATTTCTCTCTTGTTTCCACTACTAAACCCTAACCCCTTTCATTAAACCTTGACCATATCACTTGGGGAAGCTTTTGGCAGCCAAGAAGAAGAAGGAAAGTGAAGTTTTAGCTTGAAGAAATCTGCCCTACAAGAGGTTAAAGTGAGGTTAGTGCTATCCTTTCACTCACACTCCTTTAATCCTTGTTAGAGCATCATTTTAAGTTAAGAAATTGTAAGAATTTGAAGTAAATTATATGTGTTAGGGCATCTTCAATTTTTGGCAGCCCTAAGGAAGGATGTGGTTGATTGTTTTAATGAATTTAGAATGGATAGAAATGATGTTTAAGGTATGAATATGCATGGATGTTGAATTAGTGTGCTAATTGAGGTTTATGGGTAATTTAAATTGGACATTAGGGTTTTGAGAAGTGAAACTTGGATTTAGCTTATGAAATTTTGAAAGAACATTATAAGGGTCAATTAGTGACCATTTTAGGTATGTTGACCATGAATTGGACTGAAAAATAGGATTGCAAAGTGAGGATTGCAGGCTGCCCTAGGACAACAGCATAGGGACTAAAAATTCAGTCCCTTTGCACTGCCATCACTTGGGCTGTGTTAGTCCAATTTATGTTTGGCCAATTGGACATAAAACTAGGCTTATAATGGCACATTTTTGCTGAAGAAACCATGCCCAAAATACCAAAGCAAGAGGACCAAAACTTGGCCCCAATACGGATACCACAAGCGACCCTGAGAATGACCAAATGAATAGTAACTGTTCATTTGGCCATAACTCACTGTAGATTTGGTCAATTGAGCTGAAATTTTTACAGAAACAATTTAAGACATAGACAAACAACTTTCATGAAGAAACCTAACCCAAATGGCAGTCACAGTTACTGTTCAAACCTGCAACTCTGCAGATTTTCATTTGAGCAGTAATGTTTGGATGGCTATAACTCTCTCTAGAAAACTCGGATTTAGGCGATTCTTGAACCGATGGAAACCTAAGGCATGGTAGAACATTTCATATGCAAAAATTTAGACCAAATTATGAACTTAACTTGGTCAAATTACTGACCAAAGTTGGACCAAAATCTGCCAAGACCCAAAATCTCAAGGCATGAGCGATTGCGTGAGCGAGAAACTTATTTTGGCCATAACTTGAGCTACAAAACTCCAAATGGAGTGATTCAAAAAAAGAAATTCAACTAGACAAAATAAGGAACAACTTTCATGTTTACCATTTCCTCAAATTCCCACTGTAAAAATAACAAATGGAACAGTAAAGATGAAGCATGAAAACCGAAAATTTTGCTCAATTAGCATTAAGCTTAAAAATGGTATTGGCAACCAATACCAACAAGTTTGAAATACAAAATGTGGTATGTTTGAGGTGTTAAGACCAATACACCTATTTTCTATCCAAAAGTCAACATTTTTGTTGACCAATGAGGTGAATAGTGACACCAAAATCGAAAATTGGCAATTTTGCCAAAATGACCTAAGCTTTGAGAAAGTGACCAAAACCAACAAGTTTTAAATGCAAAATGTGGTACATTGGGAGTGTTAAAACCAATGCACCTATGATCTATGCAAAAGTCAACTTTTTGTTGACTATTGAAGTGAATAGTGACATAAAAACTTGAAATTCAAAAATTGAAGAATTCAAAAGTATCAAATGCCCTAGTAGGCCTAATGTGATTGGTTTGGATAGGTTGGCATGCAAATAGGGTTACGATAGCAAGATCTGCGTATGATGTATGGCTTCATTGCCATTACGTGATGTGATAGCCTATGGCTATCACGATTATGATGTTTTACTTGGCTTTATGCCTTATTGCTTATATGGCTTATTAGCCATTACATTTTACACCGGAGACACATTGTGACCGATGGTGTGACGGCGAGGTACACAGTACCCGGTGCTAGTTTACCCGCTTATCCATCCGGTCAATTTGTATAGGTTACTTGGGCATGGAAAAGTATAACTGTAATTGAACTGATTGTTAAAGAAAATACGAAAATTAAATATCAGAAATGATTACGATAGAATACAAAGAAACTCAAGATCATGAAGAAAATAAATAAACAAAATGCATGAAGAAGTTAATATCATAAAACGTAATTAGCCCTCGATTAAACATTAAGTTGGTAATTATTCAGTTCTTATGAACACAATGGCTAAGAAATTATGATTTTTATTTGCATATTATTTCTTTCTATATTATTATTTGCACCACTAAGCTTTATGCTTAGCGCGTCGCTTTACCAGCGTGAGTGCGAAAGATTGGACAGAGGGCCCGATAGACAACAGTTCGGTAAGGCGGTTCACGATTACGCATAGTGTATGCATGTCACCTCACCGTCTGATGCATTGGTAGGAAGCTAGATGTCATTTTGGTATTTTGTAATTGATTTTATTTTCTCATATGTATTCGAACTTATGTAATGTATTTTGATATTCATGTAAATAATGAAAAGTGTGGTTGTAAATGGAAGAGTGAATGTTTATCTATGATTTATGCATGGTACCACATGAGATGGATGAATGAGAACTGAAATTGAACATTGTTGAGAATTTGATAAATGGAGTTGAGATGATGGAAAATGAATAGAGGAAGTGTTTTTCACAGGTTCCGAAGAACTGTTTTCTCCATTTTTAGCCGGTACTCCGCCGGATTTTCTTTAAAATTTTCGGAACCTGAAATAAATTACAATTTCAATAAATGAATTATATTTCACAAGTTATATTCAAAACTACGATAAAAATGAATTAAGATAAAATAGAGCGCTCCGGCACACTGAGTGGCATAACTTGCTCGGCTACACTGTAGTCGGGTGAGGGGTGTCACACCAAAAATCATCTTTGAAGACAAAATGACCAAAATGCCCTCCGTTTGGCTTAACGGGCCAAAATTATCTGTACCGATTGTAAAATTTTTCTAAGTATTTTCTTGGCATTCTATTGCCATAAAAACCTCAATGACCCTTCTCTGGAGTCCCAAAAATTATTTTATAATTTTTTCTAATTTTTTTTATTAATATTTGAGTTAATTTTTGGTTCCTCACTTTAGTTTAAATATTTTTCCGAACGTTCTAGCTGTTCGGACTGACACTGGTCATCAGAATAGTAGACTGTACGGACTAGCTAAAATGAGGATATTACATGAAAAAATAAAATGGTGGTACATAATCTAAATAGCAAAAGATAGGAGGAAAATGTGTAAAAATTAGAAACTAAATAAATAACTATTAAAATGTTTAGTAGTGCTCTATTAACTTCAGCATTTGGACACCTAAAGGGACACTTGGGAGGTGCAGCACTCATCTTCAACCTTAGGAAGAGAACCAGCTGAAAACCTCTATGGGAGTCCTCTATGGCCATCCACACTCCAAGCTCAAGTTCACCATGATTTAGCCATCCTTTACACTAGCTTTCTTCATTAAACTTGATCACCATACCTTGGGCAGCATTCTTAGAGCAAGAAAGTTAAGTTTTTGTGAGGTTTTGAAGAAGTTCAAAAGTGGTAAGTGAGTGTTTTCAATTCTTGTTTCATTAAAAGTGTAACCAAGGTTGTGGGTAGTTGATTTATGGAAGAATTTTTTATGTTTGATGATTGAATGGTGATACACCATTTCGGTAGCCATGGGAATTCAGTATATGTAGCTTGTTTTTACTTGTTTATGGTTGTTTAAGATGTTGTTATTGATGGCAGCATGGATGTGTGTATAATGGTTTGGAATTGGGTATGTAAATGGGGTATGTTCATGTGGTTAAATGGTGTAAATGGACTTTGGAAAATTCTGTTTTATAGTGTGCATATTGAGAATGGTTACAAGCTGTCCAAAATGACCAAAATGTGTTGTTAAATGTGTTAATGGTAAGGTACAAATCAGAAATGGCATGAAGGAAGTAAATTGGCAAGTGTTGAATATGTAATTGGTATGTGATGAAGAGTGTGTAGTAGGGCAGTGTATGTTTTGGCTTAGAACCTTAAGTGTGTGACTCCAATTAGTATGAGACCAATTGGAGGTGAAACTAGGCACAAAATGTGCCAATTTTCATGAAGGAAGCTTACCAAAATTCTTCCTAGAAGGTGACTTGAAAAATAACCAAATCCGGATTAGTGACTTGAAAGCCTGAAAATTGACCGTTGGACAGTAGTTAGTGTTTTGACCATAACTTACTCAAACCAGGTCCAATTGACCTAAAATTTTTACCATGAATAGTTTAGACATATATCTACAATTATTATGAAGACACCAAAGCCCAGAAATTGCGAGAAAAAAGCCAAATAGCTTGCACAAGTTCAGGTGCCAAAACTGGCCGAACCAAAAGTGACCTAAAAATGACCTAAAGTTACCATTTTGGTGCATTCTATCCAGCATTGGTAAATTGACCATATCTTGGTCTACACAACTCAAAATGACCTGAAATTTTGCCCTGCCTGCAATAAGACATAGACCTACAAGTTTGTAGTTTGGACTAAAACTTGAAAACCAAGGGAACTAGGTCATCCAGCTAGGTCAAATTAGTATAGCGAAATTCGGCAAATTGCAATAAAATGCAATATACTTAAAAATGAATTTGGTAACATGTACCAACACTAAAAGGCTATAAAATGTGACAGATTGGTAACATTAAACCTAATTCACTTTGAGTGCATCAAGGGTCAACATTATAGATTGACTAATGAAATGAATTGAAGGGAATAGTACCAAGAAAATTTAAATATTGGATTTTATTATTAGAAACAAATTCATTGAGTACTAAAACACTTTAAATTGTGTGTTTCAGTTGAAAAGGATATTGAGAAGCATAAGGAACACTGAGTCATGGCCAAGAGGCATATATCAAAGATTTGTGCACAACAATTTTGATTTCTCATTTTTTACTTAAAAATTTAATTGAACATTATAGTTTTAAATTGTGTCTGTGCACAATACTTTTTATATTCACTATTTTTACTAGAAAATTTATTTGGAGAAATGAGTTATGAATAATATTTGATTGTTTTGGCTTTGGGAATATTATTTGGAAATTATTGTGTTGCCTACTTTGCAAATAGAAATTTTGAGATAAAATGTGATTTGTGATTTGTATGAAATATTGTGATTTGGAATTGTTTTGATTCACAATTGGCATGACAATGTTACTATGTTCCTCCTCCATTTATAGGGTGAGTGTGATTATATTCCTTCCTCTTTGACTTGCCAGTCTGAGGTGAGTGTGGATGAGTACTCATTATCTAGCTAGCTTCCTCCCTCATTGATTTCGATTAGTGGGGTGAGTGTGCCTTGTCATGATGTACACATGGCATGTTCGGAAGAGTTTGTGTCATGACCTAAATTGTGTTATCGATTAGCAACACTGTGTAACTGTGTTATTCAGTTATTTGATCAAATTGTGTTATTGATTGGCAAAACTGTGTTATTCAGTTATTTGATCAAATGGTATTATTGATTGGCCAAAACTGTGTTATTCAATTGTTTGATCAAATTTGTGTTATATGAACTTTGTAAATTGTGAAATGGAATAGTGAATTATTTGATTTGTTAATTGTCAATATAAGTTTTATATATTGTATTTCAAATTGTTATTGTGCACCACTGAGTAAATTTTACTCAGCGATAGCTTTTTCATTGCTGGCACAGGTAGACAGACTGACAGGGCAGCAGACTAGGCTGCTTGTACTACATTTTGAGATTTCACCGGGTATATTGAGTATACCATATTTTGTATTTTGTGCTGTAATGTATGTTCACTGTATATATATATTATTCTTCGTTTTGAGCAGCTGTAAATTAAAATTGTACATTAAAGTTTTAAACTAAATTTGTAAATTATTTTGGCTTGTAAATATTGTGATATACTTCTTTTATCTCAGCTTTTGAAAACACTAGAAATTTATTGTGGATTTGAGTTGGCAAATGTTGAGAAACTTATTGTGTTGATTGGATATTGGAGTTGGGGATTGAACAAAATATTGGAAGTGTTTTTTACAGATTTTTGAAGAACTATTTTATTCAAAATACAAATGGCACTCTGCCAAAATTTTTACAGAAATTATTAATTCTTCAAATGTGTTATCTGGTTTTACTTCAGCTAAAAAAAAAATTTAACACCTGTAAATAGTGCTCACCACTATAAAAAGAAATAAGAAAAGTTTTAAAATCCCTTGTAGTGTATTTAATGGGTTATCAGTAGACGAAGTTGGTAATTCATTAGGTATACTATGAGATCATGTTTTGCCTTACAGAGGGGTAGGGTGTGACATGTTTTAGTGGTATCAGAGCAAGTTTTTAAATTCTGTTTTGACCTGTAATTTGAATATTTTTCCTTCATAATACAATTGCTCAATGTCATTGTTTGATACATACAGTACATTACATTATAAATATGGACTAACAAGAGGAAATCTCCTTGTGTTATTGTTCAGGAGGTCTAAGATCCTCAAATCGATTATGGAAGAAGGGGATCATTCAGTTGATCAATTAATAGAGGCTGAGGTACAAGGGAAAGCCCCAGCCCTTCAAAATGAGGGTGGATCGGTTGCACCAATCCCCTCAATACCACAGTTCCCTACTCAATTTGCTCAGCAGATGGGTGCAATGTTCTAACAGATGGCTGGTAACATGCCCACTCAAGCCCCACTACAGACACCAGTAGTGCAACTATAGCATTCAGCTAGGCAGTACGATAAGCTGATTAAGTATGGGGCTACTAAGTTCAAGGGGATAGTGGATCCGCTAGAGGCAGAAAAATGGTTGGAAAGGATGGAAAGACTTTTTAGGAAGCTGCACTGCATCGATGAGCTGAAGTTTGAGTAGTCTCACTTCTACAAGGGGATGCATATGACTGGTGGAAAACCATTCCCCACAGTTTGGTGGAACCCTCAGTGTTGACATGGGATGACTTTCTCAGAGAGTTCAGACAAAAATATGTCCTAGATGCCTATGTGGACTAGAAGCTACAGGAGTTCTTAAGCTTGAAACAAAGGAACAGAATAGTGGCAGAATATGAGAGAAACTTCTCTCGATTGAGTTATTATGCAGGAAGCCTGCTTACAACTCCTAGAGACAGATGTAAACGCTTTGAGTCTGGGTTAAGGCCTAGTCTATGATTGCAAGTTATGGGGTTCCGACACCAGAATTTCTCGGAGCTAATATCGCAAGCCTTGGAACTGGAAAGAATTGAGAATGAAGAAATAGTTAAAAAGGGTACAGAAGAAAAAA
This sequence comes from Hevea brasiliensis, assembly GCF_030052815.1. Classification (NCBI taxonomy): domain Eukaryota; kingdom Viridiplantae; phylum Streptophyta; class Magnoliopsida; order Malpighiales; family Euphorbiaceae; genus Hevea; species Hevea brasiliensis. The sequence goes on from NC_079498.1 coordinate 54,055,226, forward strand.
AGAAAATTAGAAAGACTATTGATCAAGTTCCTGATAGTGGGTCAGGAAAGAGGAAGCACTTTGGAGGATCTAGCTCACGCGAATCGAGTAGAGATAGATCTTCTGGACACAGAAACCACCTCGATCGGATCAGCAAACTCAGCAGAAACCCAGAAATGCACTGTCGGATCGACTTTGTGAAACTTGTGGTAAACCACACAGTGGGGTATGTTATAGAGCCATAGGAGCATGTTTTAATTATGGAGAGACTGGTCATTTTGCTAGGGATTGTATAAATCCACATCATTCTAGATCATTTACTAAACCAGAGGGATCAACCCAAGTTTCTACCCCAAAGAGTTCACCATCAGTTAGTAGAGGCAGAGGTAGAGGTAGGGGTAGTACACCTAGAAGTTAGAGTACTGTGAATTAGCCAAAACAGGGTGATGCTTCAGGTAGAGTATACGCTATACAACAGAGGGAAGAGGCTGAGACTTTTGACATCGTTACTGGTACTCTCTAAATTAGTAACTAATATATATATATATATATATATATATATATATATATATATATATATATATATATGTATTGTTTAACCTGGGGTCTGCATACTTTTATGTTAGTGCCAGTATTGTTTGCCTTCCTGCTGTCCCTCAAATAAAAAATTTGTTAGTTACCTAAAAGTAAGTTATAGTAATGGAATTGCTCTAGATGAGGGCAAAGATGTTATAGTTAGTAATTGTCAATGGATATTGTAATCAGAATAAGTTTCAGATATTAGTGAATTCGAAAAGGATAAAAGATAGGAAAGTTTGATCTATTGGAATGTATCGTAGTAACTATGCAATGTTCTTGATGTTTGTACTGTAAGCTGCAGATTACAGTACTGACTTGAGATTATTGTGTAGAGCTACGTACTACTCAATAGTACACCAATGTAACATCCTCACTTTAGCTAGTCCGTACAGTCTACTGTTCTGGTGACCAATGTCGGTCCGAGCAGCTAGAAAATTTGAAATTTTAAATAGACTAGAGTGAGGAGTTATAAAGAAACTAAATAATGCTCATAACAATCAAGGAAAATTTATAGGAACGAAATACACTAAGGTTAAACGAGCCGAAACCCCAGTGATGAGTAACCCGAAGGGGAAGTGACGGTGAAGGCCGTTAACAACCCTAGACCTGGGGAAAAATTATAAAATAATTTTTGGGACTCCAGAGAAGGCTCATTGAGGTTCTTATGGCATTAGAATGCCAAGAAAATGCTTAGAAAATTTTTTTATCAGTACACACAATTTTAGCTCCTTAAGCCAAACGGAGGGCATTTTGGTCATTTCGTCTTCAGAGGTGATTTTTGGCCAACTTTTCCAGTTAGATAAATAATTTATATGACATAAAATGTGAATAAATATTGTTAAAATTTTAATTGAAATTAAATAGGCAAGAAAAGGATAGAAAATGAGAAAAAAAGAGGATTATGACATCACTATTCTCCCACCCAATCACATGTTGACACATGGCACTAATATGTTTAAAAAGACTTAATGGGCAGAAAACAACAGAAAAAAAAATCAAAAGCCTCTTATCCTTCTTCTTGTCGTCACACTCTCCCTCCATGGCCACCATTGTCAAGCTTTTTAAAGCTTGATTTCCATAGTTTTTACCTAACTAAACCCTATGTTCCCAACATAAAAACTTATTTTTACATCTTGGTGAGTCTTTTGGGAGCAAAAAGAGAAGAAAAAGAAGAACCCTAGCAAGTTGGAATTTCACTCCATTAGAGGTTAGTGACTTAAACTTGATTTTCTCTTTAAATTCATGTTTAAGGAGTATGATTGAGTGCAAAATTACAAAGAAATTTAATAAATACTCTGTGTATGCTCATCCCATATTTTTGGCAGCCTTGGTTGTGGCAAGATTTTGATGATTTTCATGAAACTAAAATAGTAGTATGGCTGCCCTTAGTATTAATCTCTTAAGTAGAGTAATGAAATACATGGTTTGAGATAGTTGAGTTAGGGTTTCGGGTGAAAATGAGACCTTGATCATATGATGATGAAATTAGGTTTTAATGATCAATTAGTGACCATTTGGTTTTGTTTGAATAAAAAATGAAGTGGGTTGTGTAGTGGGAATTGAGTTTGGTGTGGCTACCCTTGGTGACCTGCAGGATTAAGCATGAGTCCAGTAGGTTTGAGCAGCAATAACTGGAGTTGTAGAGGTTTAATTGGTGCAAGGACAATTGGATATAAAACTAGACACATAATGGCACAACTTTGGTGAAGAAACCATGCCCATAAAACCAAAACAAGTTGACATAAAGATTGCCCTAATCTGGGTGACCTGCATTCTGCCTGGGCAAATGACTAAATGAACAGTGTTTAGTCATTTGGTCATAACTCAGTGTAGAAAGGTCCAATTGACCTAAAACTTTTACTAACAACAAGTTGAGATATAGAACTACAACTTTCATGTAGAAACCTAACCCAAATTATGACCACAACATATTCAAAAAGTGACTTGTACTCACTGCTCAAATTACTGTAGATTTAGTCAATCCAGAAATTCTAGAAAAATTATAATCCAGCCAGTTGTAGTTTATGGGCCATAACTTGAGCTACAAAACTCCAAATGGAGTGATTCAAAAAAAGAAATGTAACTAGACAAAGTAAGAAACAACTTTCATGTTGATCATTTTGCCAAATTCCCACTGCAAAAATGACTAATGGAATAGTAAACACAAAGCTTGAAAACTGAAAATTTTAAACAATTAACATTAAGCTTAGAAATGGTATTGGCAACCAATACCAACAATTTAAGAATGCAAAATGTGGTATGTTGGGAGTATTAAAACCAATGTACCTATTGTCCATGTAAAATTCAACATTTTGTTGACTAATAAATTGAATAGTAATACCAAAACTTGAATTTCAATAATTGTGAAACTTAAAAGTGTAATATGCCCTAGTATACCTAGCAAGATTGGTTTGGATAGGTTGGCATGCCAATAGGGTTCTGTTAGTAGTACTGCATATGGCTTCATGCTATTCTGAGTTTTATGGCCTCACATGCCATTTTGTGATAAAATAGCCTTTGGCTATGTTGATTGAGATATTATACTTAGGTTTCATCCCTGATAATTATTACAGCTTATTAGCTATTCTGTTGCACACCTGGAGACACAATGTGACCGATGGTGTGATGGTCCGAGGTACTTAGTACCCAGTGCCAATTTACCCTTTTATCTAGTCCAGTCGACTAGTATGGGTTACTCAGGCAATGATAATAAATTTTACCAAATTTTAATCGAATAATACTACAATAAATATCAGAAATTTAGTCTACCAAAAATGTAAACATACATTCTACATATTTACTTTATTTTTGTTATTTTATTTTATATTGTCACCACTAAGTAGAATTGCTTAGCACATCGCTTTTGCCACGCGCAGGTACTGGAGACATAGCTGGGGAGCCCAGTAGACATTAGACAGGGTAAACTTTCAGAGCTACGTACTGAGTACAGAGTCACCTCACATTGCAGTGCATTTGGTAGGACATTAGACCACTTTTGATATTTTGATATTTTGTATTTTGTAAACTTCTGTAATGTATATTATAAATTCATGTAATTTGGCTTTTGATGTAATTATCTATGACCTATGTTCAGTAATAAATAATGTAAGCATTTTTCATTGAGTTAACTGTAACATGAATTGAATTAAATTTTGAGATACTGAAGTTAATTGAGAAGTTGCTGAGAATATGTTGGTGGTTGACTGAGAATGATGTGATGATTTTATTGGAAGTGTTTTTAACAGATTCAGAAGAACTGTTTTTCCAATTTACAGCCGGCACTCTGTCGGATTTTCTATAAAATTTGCGAAAAAATTTAGATTAATAAAAAATTGTAAATAAACAAGTAAAATGGATAAATTGAATTGAAATATGATTTGGTACTCCGGCACACTGTGTGGTATATCTTACTCAGCTTCACTGTAGACGGGTAAGGGGTGTCACATTTAGTGGCATAAGAGCATCGGTTTTGGCGTTTCTGGGCCTAGATAGTGTGCATACCATTGCATTGCATTTGTAAGTGTTGAGGTGACACTGATGCAGATCTGTTTGTTTTCTTATTTAGAATAGGATATGGATCTTGCTTCTCAAAGAGCAGTTGATGAAGAGGTGGAGAGTCGTGCTCCACCAAGGGCTGAATCTGGGGGTAGGAGAGAATCTGCTCCACCAGCAGCTGAGGCACCTGCCCAACCTCAGTTTGCACTATTCCAGCAAATGATCGAATTCTACTGGCAAATGATTGGGGCAATTCCACCACCACAACCACAGCCATAACCTCCACCAGCACCACAGAAGTCCCATCTGGAGAAACTGCGAAAACATGGGGTTGTGGATTTCTTTGGGAAGAGGGAGGATGATCCCATGACAGCAGAAAACTGGTTGGAAAGAACAATCAGAGTGTTGAAATAGCTTAATTACATCCCCGAGCAGAACCTGGAGGGTGCTATGTCCCTACTTCAGGATGATAGATATCAGTGGTTGGACACAGTAACCAGTGAGGTACAACCAGAATGGATCACCTGGGAATTCTTCCTCACAGAGTTTAGGAAGAAATATATTAGCAAAGTGTATTTAAAAGAGCGAAGAAGAGAATTTATTAGTCTAAGACATGGACAATTATCAGTGGTAGAGTATGAGCGTGAGTTTGTCAGACTGAGCCGGTATGGGAGGGAAATAGTCCCTACAAAGGCAGAGAGGTGCAGAAGGTTCAAAGAAGGGCTCAATGACAATATCAAAGTCATGATAACAGCATTGGAGATCACAGATTTTGCTAAATTAGTAGATGTTGCATCAAAAGTAGAACGGGTCCGAATAAATGAGCAAACTAGAAGGGAAAGACAGCAGAAGAGGGGTCCAGGTCAATCCAATTCATTTTCTACTCCTAGTAAGAAAAGTAAGGGTCCTCCTGCTTAGGGTTCAAGATAAACACAAGGTCAGGGTCAGTCCCAGGGGCCCAGACCACAGTTCACACCTAGGAGAGGTCATTCCACACCATCAGTGGGCAGCTCTCCAGGGACGGTGTTCAGGGGACCAGCCCGGCAACCACGCTGTCGTCTTGCGAAGTGGCATAAGGGGGACTGTTGGCGAGTGATTGGTGCATGCTTACGGTGTGGATCTACAGAACATCAGATCAAGATTTGTCTGAAGAGGACTACCACAGTTGATCCAACACAAGCCGACCGACCTGCTCCTGCACCACAAAGGGGTAGGAAACCTGGTAAGTCTGAGGCAGCTGGTCCATCACTGAGGCCTGCATCCGAGTCAGCTGAGAGGCCAGAAACTAGAGTACCTGCCAGGGCCTATACCATCAGAGCTCAGGAGGAGCAAGATGCCCCTGATGTTATCAGGGGTACGTTCTCCCTCTACAACACTTTTGTGCATGCATTGGTGGATCCAGGATCCACTCATTCATATATCTGCATCAAACTACTCGTAGAGAGGGGAGTTCCAGTAGAGGAGAGTGATCAAGACATTCTGGTCACAAATCCACTAGGCCACAGTGTGGTAGTGAATAAGGTGTATAATGGTTGCCCATTGAGGATTCAGGGGTATGAATTCTCGGCAGACCTAATTGAATTGCCCTTCCACGAGTTTGACGTGACTTTGGGAATGGACTGGTTGCCACGTCATCAGAAAATAGTTGAATACAAATTGAAGAGGATTTCTTTAAAAACTTATGTGGGTAATGAGATTATTGTTGTGGGTGAAAGGACAGATTTCCTGTCCAATGTTATCTCAGCCACAGTTGCAAGAAGATTGATGAGAAAAAGCTGTGAAGCTTACCTAGCACACGTGGTTGATACTAGGCAGGCTAAGCCAAACCTGTGTGATATACCCATAGTAAGAGACTTCCCAGATGTATTTCCTGAAGAGTTGCCTAGTTTACCACCAGAAAGGGAAGTCGAGTTTGCTATTGATGTAATGCCGGGTACAACACCAATTTCTATTGCCCCTTATAGAATGGCACCCACTGAATTGAAGGAGTTAAAAATTCAGTTACAGGAGTTACTCGATAAGGGGTTCATACACCCCAGTGTGTCACCATGGGGAGCTCCGGTGCTGTTTGTGAAGAAGAAGGATGGAACTTTGAGATTGTGTATTGATTACCAGTAGTTGAACAAGGTAACTGTGAAGAATAAATATCCATTGCCTATAATTGATGATCTGTTTAATCAGTTGAAGGGAGCCGATATATTTTCAAAAATTGATCTCAGATCAGGGTATCATTAGTTGAGGGTAAAGGATGCAGATGTGTCAAAAACTGCATTCAGAACCCGGTATGGGCATTATGAATTTTTAATGATGCCGTTTGGGTTAACAAATGCACCAGCAGCATTTATGGACCTTACGAACCGTATCTTCCATCCATACTTAGATCGGTTTGTAGTAGTCTTTATTGATGATATTTTGATGTATTCCAAGGCCAGGGAAGAACATAATGAACATTTGAGGATTGTTCTACAAACCCTTCGAGAAAAGAAGCTATATGCTAAGTTGTCCAAGTGTGACTTCTGGATGAGTGAAATCTCCTTTCTTGGACACATAGTATCAGTTGAGGGGATTAGAGCGGATTGCAAAAAGATAAAAGTAGTGATGGAATGGAAGCCTCCCAGAAATACAACTGAGGTCAGAAGTTTCTTGGGGCTAGCTGGGTATTACAGAAGATTTGTGAAGGGGTTCTCGCTTATAGCTACTCCAATGACCAAGTTGTTGCACAAGAATGTGAAATTTGGCTAGAACGACAATTGCCAAGCTAGTTTTGAGAGGCTGAAGGCTATGTTGACAGAAGCACCAGTGTTAACACAGCTAGTGTTGGGAAAAGACTTTGTGGTTTACAGTGATGCCTCACATAATGGGTTAGGGTGTGTATTGATGCAAGAGGGAAAAGGGGTCGCCTAGGCTTCCAGGCAGTTAAGGCCACATGAACATAACTACCCTACTCATGACCTGGAGTTAGCAACAATTATCTTCGCACTGAAGATATGAATGCATTATTTATATGGTGAAAAATGCTACATCTATACAGACCACAAGAGTTTAAAATATTTGCCAACCCAGAAGGAGCTCAATCTTAGACAAAGGCGATGGATTGAGTTCCTAAAGGACTATGATTGTGTGATAGATTATCATCCTGGGAAGGCAAATGTAGTTGCTAATGCTTTAAGCAGAAAATCCATCACAGCTTTAAGATCACTAAATGCCCGTCTGTCCTTAGCTCAAGATGGAGCTATTTTGGCTGAGTTACAAGTGAAGCCATACCTGCTACAACAGATACAAGATGGGCAGAAGGCAGATGAAAAATTAATGGCCATTATGGGTAAAATTCTAGAGGGAAAGGAAACGGAATATGAGGTGAAAGCATATGTGTGTCTGAACTATAGAGGAAGAGTGTGTGTACCAGATGATGGGGAACTGAAGACTAGTATTCTGAAAGAAGCACACATTAGTATTTATGCTATTCACCCGGAAAGTACACAAATATATAATGATTTGAAGCCTCATTATTGGTGGCCTAGTATGAAGAATGATATAGCTGACTATGTGACTAAGTGTTTGATATGTCAGCAAGTTAAAGCAGAACATCAAGTTCCATCAGGATTGCTACAGCCTATAAACATACCTGAATGGAAATGGGACCGGGTCACTATGGATTTTGTTAGTGGTCTACCTCTCACCCAAAAGAAGCATGATGCAGTGTGGGTGATAGTGGATAGATTAACGAAGTCAGCCCATTTTCTGCCAGTTAGGACTGACTACTCACTGGAGAAGTTAGCAGAATTATATATCAGTGAGATAGTTAGACTGCATGGAATCCCACTTTCCATCATATCTGATTAAGACCTAAGGTTTACATCGAGATTCTGGAAAAAGTTGTAAGAAGCCTTGGGCACACAACTCCGTTTTAGCACGGCTTTTCATCCTCAGACGGATGGACAGTCAGAACGAGTAATCTAGGTAAACCTAAGAACTAATTGAATTTTCACAAATAATAAATTGAAATGATAGTAACAATGTGAATTATGTGATAGATCCTGGAGGATATGCTGAGGAGTTGTGTCATTGAGTTTGAGGGGAGTTGGGATAGATATCTCCCACTGGCAGAATTTGCATATAATAATAGCTATCAAGCTAGTATTCAAATGGCTCCATATGAAGCACTGTATGGGAGGAAATGTAGAACCCTAGTGTGTTGGACTGAATTGGGCAAAGATAAGCTGGTAGGACCAGACCTAGTGAAACAGACTGAGGAGAAAGTAAAGATAATCAAAGCTAACTTGAAGGTTGCCTTAGATATATAGAAATCTTATGACGACTTAAAGAGAAAAGAGATAGAGTATGCAGTTGGCGATAAAGTGTTTCTCAAAGTCTCACAGTGGAAGAAAGTACTGAGGTTTGGAAGAAAGGGTAAGTTAAGCCCTAGGTTCATTGGCCCATATGAAGTCATTGAACGTATGGGACCAGTAGCCTATCGGCTAGCTTTACCACCAGAACTGGATAAAATCCATAATGTATTCCATGTTTCTATGCTGAAAGATATCGATCAGACCCTTCACATGTCATTTCCATGGAAGAGATTGAAATCCAACCGGACTTGACATATACAGAAGAACCTATACAGATCCTAGCTCGGGAAGTGAAGGAACTGAGAAATAAACAAATTCCACTGGTGAAAGTGCTTTGGAGGTACCACAACACTGAAGAGGCAACTTGGGAAAGTGAAGAGACAATGAGGCAACCGTTCCCTCAACTGTTTGCATCAGGTAAATTTTGAGGACGAAATTTTTATTAGAGGGGAAGAGTTGTAACATCCTCACTTTAGCTAGTATGTACAGTCTACTGTTCCAGTGACCAATGTCAGTCTGGGCAGCTAGAATGTTTGAAATTTTAAATAGACTAGAGTGAGGAGTTATAAAGAAACTAAATAATGCTCATAACAATCAAGGAAAATTTATAGGAACGAAATACACTAAGGTTAAACGAGCCGAAACCCCAGTGATGAGTAACTCGAAGGGGAAGTGACGGTGAAGGCCGTTAACAACCCTAGACCCAGGGAAAAATTATAAAATAATTTTTGGGACTCCAAAGAAGGGTCATTGAGGTTCTTATGGCATTAGAATGCCAAGAAAATACTTAGAAAATTTTTTTCTGTCGATACACACAATTTTTGCTCGTTAAGCCAAACAGAGGGCATTTTGGTCATTTCTTCTTCAGAGATGATTTTTGGCCAACTTGTCCAGTTTGATAAATAATTTAAATGACATAAAATGTGAATAAATATTGTTAAAAATTTAATTGAAATTAAATAGACAAGAAAAAGGATAGAAAATGAGAAAAAAAGAGGATTATGACATCATTATGATGCCATTACTATTCTCCCACCCAATCACATATTGACACATGGCACTAATATATTTAAAAAGACTTAATGGGCAGAAAAAAACAAGAAAAAAAAAATCAAAAGCCTCTTATCCATCTTTTTGCCGTCACACTCTCCCTCCGTGGCCACCATTGTCAAGCTTTTTAAAGCTTGATTTCCATAGTTTTTACCCAACTAAACCCTATGTTCCCAACACAAAAACTTGTTCTTACATCTTGGTGAGTCTTTTGGGAGCAAAAAGAGAAGAAAAAGAAAACCTTAGCAAGTTGGAATTTCACTCCATTAGAGGTTAGTGACTTAAACTTGATTTTCTCTTTAAATTTAATAAATACTATGTGTATGCCCATCCCATATTTTTGGCAGCCTTGGTTGTGGTAAGATTTTGATGATTTTCATGGAACTAAAATGGTAGTATGGCTGCCCTTGGTATTAATCTCTTAAGTGGAGTAATGAAATACAAGTTAGAATGCATGGTTTGAGATAGTTGAGTTAGGGTTTGGGGTGAAAATGAGACCTTGATCATGTGATGATGAAAGTAGATTTTAATGGTCAATTAGTGACCATTTGGTTTTGTTTGAATAAAAAATGAAGTGGGTTGTGGAGTGGGAATTGAGTTTGGTGTGGCTGCCCTTGGTGACCTGAAGGACTGAGCGTGAGTCTAGCAGGTTTGAGCAGCAATAACTAGAGTTGTAGAGGTTCAATTGGTGCAAGGCCAATTGGACATGAAACTAGACACATAATGGCACAACTTTGGTGAAGAAACCATGCCCATAAATGTACACCTTACCCCTCTGTAAGGCATAACATGATCCCATAGAATACCTAATGAACTACCGAACTTCGTCTACCGATAATTCATTAAGTACACTACAAGGGATTTTAAAACTATTTTCTTACATTTTGGAAGTGGTGAGCATTTTGGTAGGAATTAAAATCATTTATTCAAAGCTTATAAACTAGTAAAAATTTGTCCATTTTAATTTTACTGCAAATTTTATAAAAATTTTGACAGAGTTCCGTCTATATTTTGAGAAAATAGTTCTTCAAAAACCTATGAAAAACACTTCCAATAAATTTTTCCTAACTCCCAACCTCCAAATATTCTCAAGCCAATACATCTCAAAATTCTAAAAACAATTATTTCATATCATTACATCAATATTGTATGCACAAACTAACTTTACAGATATAAAATCTAAAAATAATATTATTATAGTTTATTATACAACTGCTCACTTTACATTGATACTTATGACATTACAGTATTTACATCAAAATAACTACAAGGGTATAAAACAATACCCATACAAAAAGGATCAAGAAGTTCTTGTCAATCCCGTAGCTCATTCTGCTGCTTTCTCCTTGCTCTTATATGCGATAGTAAATTAAACTATCGCTGAGTATAAAAATACTCAGTGGTGCACAATAAAAATTTAAAATATAATACATAAATCATTCATTGCCAAAACATAGTTTAAATATTTCTCAATCACATTTCACAAATTATCAAAACTCATAATAACACAATTTAGTCAAGCAATTTAAGAAACACAATGTTGCCAATTCATACACAACTTAAGCCATGACACAAAATTTCAGATCAATGCTGTGTTGTACACCACGACAAAGCAATCTACAACCCCACTAATCGAAATCAATGAGGGAGGTGGCTAGCTAGCTAATGAGTACTCATCCGATCTCGACCTCAACTGGTAAGCCAGAGAGGGAGGAAAATGAACGATCTCAACCCCATAAATGGAGGAGGAATAATGTGATACTGTAATGCTAAGTGTGAACACAAAATCAGTTTAAAACAATTTATTAAAATAATTTATGAGAAATCTGGTCAATTTTCAAAGTCATATTCACAATCATAAATGGCAACACAATTCATAATTAACTCAAAAAAAATCAAATTTTCAGGAATCATATATTTAAATAAAAATTATTGTGCATAGACCTGACGTGAGTCGCCTCTAGGCCTTGACTCAGTCTTTCAGAGCTTCCAAGTCTTTTTCAACTGAAACACATAGTTTCATAGTGTTTCAGTACCATAACTTAGCATAAATCCAAAAATAAATTTTAACTTGACTTTTACCTAGCTCTAACGTATTAAACTCGACGTTCTTTAAATTTTTGTATTTTGGGTTACTATTCACTACACTATTCAAGTCAAATTGTTGACTTTCTAAGGATTAATAGGTATGGGAATTCCAACTTCACCCACATACCACATTTTGGTCACTAAATTTGTTGGTTTTGGTTGTTTATTCAAACTCTAAGTCTTTTTAGGCAAATTTGATAATTTTTAATTTTGGAGTCTAAGGTTGCACTATTCCATTGGTCACTTTTCTGTTAGAATTTGGCAAAACTTCCTTCATAGAAAATGTTCCCTATTGTCTTAAGTTTATTCTCCTTTTTGAATCACTTCAATTGGAGTTTTTTAGCTCAAGTTATAGCTATTTGAACCATGGCTGCCGGATTGGACACAACCCAAAATTCTGGGCAATTTTTAGTGCTGGCAATTTTGGGTCACCAACTTGGGGTGGCCAAATGACTTGGTTAATGGCATAATTTGGATTGATGTTCTTCATGAAAGTTTTAGGTCTATATCTCATCTAATCACTGGTAAAATGTCAGGTCATTTTGACCTGCCTAGCTCAAGTTATAGCCAAATGAATAAACACTGTTCATTTATTCAGTTTGTACAGAGGCAGACTTTGATTTTTCAATTTTTGTCAATTTGTTCACTAGGTTTTAGTCACTTTTTGGGCATGCTTCCTAAATGAAAATTGTGTCATTTAGTGTCTATTTTCATCCCCAATTGGTCCCATACCAATTGGACTTGTAAAATTTCATTTTTGGTCCCTCAAAAGAAATTTGGTCATGCTGCATACTCCATCCGAATTTGGCCTTAACTCCAACCATTCCAACACACTTCATTTGGTCACAAATGACCATTTTTTACTTTACATTAGGTCAAATATATCATTTACAAGTTTCTCCCATTTTTGTCTCTAAACCCTAATGTCCAAAACCCTAATTCACACTAATTGTTGCATTTAACCACTTCAATGCTTTTAACTATAATCACTCATCTAATTAAGGTTCATATACTCCTTCCGACCCATCAAACCATGCAACAATACCCTCACACCCAAGCTGGCCGAAAATCATTCTTAGTCCCTCTACAAATTTTTCTTTTCATTTTAAATTTATTTACAAGTAAATCAAGCTAAAAACACAATAAATAAATCTCAAACTTTCAAATTGATGTGCTTACCTCACTTGAATTTGAATTCTCTAATTTCCCTCTTCTTTTCTTCTTTCTTTGATGACCAAGCTTCTTCTCAAGTGACTAAAATAAGGTCTAATGAGGTTTTTATGGAAGTGATTAAGGTTTAATGAAGGATTGTAAGCTTGAGAGCAAGCTTTAATGGAGGACTTTTCATGGGGATGGGAAGGAGAGTGGGGTGGCAACTTGATAAGGAAGAAGACTTTTTATCTTTTTTTTTTTTCTTTTCTTTTCTTTTTATCTTATGGAAGACCATAAATTCCAATTAATTAAATAAATTAATTATTATTTTTATGGCATCATGCATGATGTCATCACCTTTTTAACTTTTTTATTTTCTTTTTTTTTCTATTTATTTTTTTATTAGTTCTTTAATTTAATTCTTGACTCCGAAGTTTTCTTTTCTCTGATTTTAATTGACAGTTAGGTCAGGAGTCAGCTCTCGGGGTCAATTGACCAAACTGCGCCTCGCCAGTTCATCCCGGTTTGCAATTAATTCCATATTTCTTCCGGCTCCCTAACCTAATTATTTGACTGGCTTAACAGTTCTTTTTCATGATTTTCTCCTTTTCACTGTGTTTATAAGGGTCCTAAGGACTGCGGCGTCACATTTTACGATTCGAAATTTGAGTTTAAAATGACTTCGCAGTCATTCCTTAGAAGGTCACCCATCGTTGTGACTCTCGGCTCATTTAACTTCTTATGTTCTGTTTTTCTTGTTTATACTTAACTAATTAGCAATTACTAATTATTTGTGTTTATGGATTCTCTAGTTGTCTTAAGTGTACTTCTAATTCCCTTAATTGTCCGGACCGACACTGGTCACCGGAAAAGTGAAATATACTAGGCTATACAAATAGGGGTGTCACAATAAAACCAAAAAAAGTTGACCTAAAGATTGCCCTAATCCGGGTGACTTGCATTCTGCCTGGGCAAATGATCAAATGAACAGTGTTTAGTCATTTGGTCATAACTTAGTGTAGAAAGGTCCAATTGACCTAAAATTTTACTAGAAACAAGCTGAGATATAGACCTACAACTTTCATGAAGAAACCTAACCCAAATTATGACCACAACATATTCAAAAAGTGACTTGCAGTCACTGCTCAAATTACTGTAGATTTGGTCAGTCCAGAAATTCTGGAAAAATTATAATCCGGAGAGTTGTGGTTTATGGGCCATAACTTGAGCTACAAAACTCCAAATTGAGTGATTCAAAAAAATAAATGTAACTAGACAAAATAAGGAACAACTTTCATGTTGATCATTTTGCCGAATTCCCACTGCAAAAATGACTAATGGAACAGTAAACACAAGGCTTGAAAACTGAAAATTTTGAACAATTAACATTAAGCTTAGAAATGGTATTGGCAACCAATACCAACAATTTGAGAATGCAAAATGTGGTATGTTGGGAGTATTAAAACCAATGTACCTATTGTCCATGTAAAAGTCAACATTTTGTTGACTAATAAATTGAATAGTAACACCAAAACTTGAATTTCAAGAATTGTGAAACTTAAAAGTGTAATATGCCCTAGTATACCTAGCAAGATTGGTTTGGATAGGTTGGCATGCCAATAGGGTTCTGTTAGCAGTACTGCATATGGCTTCATGCCATTCAGAGCTTTAAGGCCTCATGTGCCATTTTGTGATAAAATAGCCTTTGGCTATGTTGATTTAGATATTATACTTGGGTTTCATCCTTGATAATTATTACAGCTTATTAGCTGTTATGTTGCACACCAGGAGACACAATGTGACCGATGGTGTGATGGTCTGAGGTACTTAATACCCAGTGCCAGTTTTCCCATTTATCCAGTGCAGTCGACTAGTATGGGTTACTCAGGCAATGATTATAAATTTTACCAAATTTTAATCGAATAATACTGTAATAAATATCAGAAATTTAGTCTACCAAAAATATAAATATACATTCTGCATATTTACTTTATTTTAGTTATTTCATTTTATATTGTCACCACTAAGCAGAATTGCTTAGCTCGTCGCTTTTTCCACGCGCAGGTATTGGAGACATAACTGGGGAGCCCAGCAGACATTAGACAGGGTAAACTTTCAGAGCTGCATACTGAGTCTAGAGTCACCTAACATTGCAGTGCATTTGGTAGGACATTAGACCACTTTTGATATTTTGATATTTTGTATTTTGTAAACTTCTGTAATGTATATTATAAATTCATGTAATTTGGCTTTTGATGTAATTATCTATGAACTATGTTCAGTAATAAATAATGTGAGCATTTCTCATTGAGTTGATTGTAATATGAATTGAATTAAATTTTGAGATACTGAAGTCAATTGAGAAATTGCTGAGAATATATTGGTGGTTGACTGATAATGATGTGATGATTTTATTGGAAGTGTTTTTAACAGATTTAGAAGAACTGTTTTTCCAATTTACAGCCGGCACTCTACCGGATTTTCTATAAAATTTGCGAAAAAATTTAGATTAATCAAAAATTGTAAATAAACAAGTAAAAAGGGTAAATTGAATTGAAATATGATTTGGTGCTCCGACACACTGTGTGGCATATCTTACTCTGCTACACTGTAGACGAGTAAGGGGTGTCACAACCAAGGTGAGAATAGTTGCCAACAACATCTGTTTTGGTATAGTTATGCCGGAACAAATTTATTATTGGAAATGAATTTGGAAATCCTACTTAGGGATTTAAAACTCAAAAGTTAGAATATTGAAAGGTTATAGTTTAGTACAAAAGAAAGTAAGTTATAAAATATTAATAGATAAAAAGAGATTGTGGAAGTAAAAATTTGAACAGTTGATTCAGATATAACAAAGAAATATTACGAATGTGAGCAACATTGTTGACTAGAATGGTCAGAGGACCAATGACTAGATAAATAATTCCAACATGACCTCAAGGGTCATTCAATAAGGAAACATGAACCGAAATATTAGAAGGAACAATAGTAAGAGAAGATTGGTGTTATACAAACAAATTAAATGTGTATTAGACTGTTAAAAGTCTTATACAAATTCAAAGGAAAGAAGATTATACGATCATATAGAAAGGAGAAAATAAATGTATGACTATTGTAAGATGGCTATTGATAAAATTTCGCAGACGAAATTTATTTTAAGGGGGGGAGAATTGTAACACCCCTATGTTCTGTAATGCGTTCTACTGTTCCGGTGACAGTGTCTATCCGGACAGCTAGGATGCTTGGAATTATATTTAAATGTTAGTGAGGAGACATAAAATAATGAAATACAAGAAAAGAAAATACAAGAAAAACAAAAGAAAAATAATAACAATGAAATGTAGCCAAGTTAAACGAGCCAAGAACCATAGCGATGGGTAACCGCACCGGGAAGTTACGGCGTGGACCATTGACTAGCCCTAGACCGCGGGAAACCCTGGAAAATATTTGTAAGACTTAAATGAACATCTATTGAAGTATAAATGTCATTAAAAATATCAAAGAAAAATTAATTAATTAGTACAAAGAAAAACGAGAAATCGAGAAAACAACAAAACTAGGTGTTATCGAAAAATCGGGAATGCAACCCGAATAGGGGCATTGTGGTCATTTGACACCCCGAGTTGCCTTTTGACCTAAATTTTCATTAAAAATAAATGATATTACACTAGGAAAATGTCATGAAAAATTAAAATGGTGGTACATAATCTAAATAGCAAAAGATAGGAGGAAAATGTGTAAAAATTAGAAACTAAATAAATAACTATTAAAATGTTTAATAGTGCTCCACTAACTTCAGCATTTGGACACTTAAAGGGACACTTGGGAGGTGCAGCACTTATCTTCAACCTTAGGAAGAGAACCAGTCGAAAACCTCCATGGGAGTCCTCCATGGCCATCCACACTCCAAGCTCAAGTTCACCATGATTTAGCCATCCTTTACACTAGCTTTCTTCATTAAACATGACCACCATACCTTGGGCAGCATTCTTGGAGGAAGAAAGTTAAGTTTTGGTGAGGTTTTGAAGAAGTTCAAAAGTGGTAAGTGAGTGTTTTCAATTCTTGTTTCATTAAAAATGTAACCAAGGTTGTGGGTAGTTGATTTATGGAAGAATTTTGTATGTTTAATGATTGAATGGTGATACACCATTTCGGCAGCCATGGGAATTCAGTATATGTAGCTTGTTTTTACTTGTTTATGGTTGTTTAAGATGTTGTTATTGATGGTAGCATGGATATGTGTATAATGGTTTGGAATTGGGTATGTAAATGGGGTATGTTCATGTGGTTAAATGGTGTAAATGGACTTTGGAAAATTTTGTGTTATAGTGTGCATATTGAGAATAGTTACAAGCTGTCCAAAATGACCAAAATGTGTTGTTAAATATGTTAATGGTAAGGTACAAACCAGAAATGGTATGAAGGAAGTAAATTGGTAAGTGTTGAATATGTAATTGGTATGTGATGAAGAATGTGTAATAGGGCAGTGTATGTTTTGGCTTAGAACCTTAAGTGTGTGACTCCAATTGGTATGAAACCAATTGGAGGTAAAACTAGGCACAAAATGTGCCAATTTTCATGCAGGAAGCTTACTAAAATTCTGCCTAGAAGGTGACTTGAAAAATAACCAAATCCGGATTAGTGACTTGAAAGCCTGAAAATTGACCATTTGGGTAGTAGTTAGTGTTTTGACCATAACTTACTCAAACCAGGTCCAATTGACCTGAAATTTTTACCATGAATAGTTTAGATATAGATCTACAATTCTTATGAAGACACCAAAGCCCAGAAATGGCCAGAACCAAGCCAAATAACTTGTATAACTTCAGGTACCAAAACTGGCCGAACCAAAAGTGACCTAAAAATGACCTAAAGTTACCATTTTGGTGCATTCTGTTCAGCATTGGTAGATTGACCATATCTTGGTCTACACAACTCAGAATGACATGAAATCTTGCCCTGCGTGCAATAAGACACAGACCTACAAGTTTGTAGTTTGGACCAAAACCTGAAAATTAAGGGAACTGGGTCATCCGGCTAGGTTAAATTAGTATAGCAAAATCCGGCAAATTGTAATAAAATGCAATATACTTGAAAATGAATTTGGTAACATGTACCAACACTAAAGGGCTATAAAATGTGACATATTGATAACATTAAACCTAATTCACTTAGAGTGCATCAAGGGTCAACATTATAGGTTGACTAATGAAATGAATTGAAGGGAATAGTACCAAGAAAATTTAAATATTGGATTTTATTGTTAGAAACAAATTCATTGAGTATTAAAACACTTTAAATTGTGTGTTTCAGTTGAAAAGGATATTGAGAAGCACAAGGAACACTGAGTCAGGGCCAAGAGGCATATATCAAAGATTTGTGCACAATAATTTTGATTTCTCATTTTTTACTTAAAAATTTAATTGAACATTATAGTTTTAAATTGTGTCTGTGCACAATACTTTTTATATTCACTATTTTTACTAGAAAATTTATTTGGAGAAATGAGTTATGAATAATAATTGATTGTTTTGGCTTTGGGAATATTATTTGGAAATTATTGTGTTGCCTACTTTGCAAATAGAAATTTTGAGATAAAATGTGATTTGTGATTTGTATGAAATATTGTGATTTGGAATTGTTTTGATTCACAATTTGCATGACAATGTTACTATGTTCCTCCTCCATTTATGGGGTGAGTGTGATTATATTCCTCCCTCTTTAACTTGCCAATCTAAGGTGAGTGTGGATGAGTACTCATTATCTAGCTAACTTACTCCCTCATTGATTTCGATTAGTGGGGTGAGTGTGCCTTGTCGTGATGTACACACGGCATATTCGAAAAAGTTTGTATCATGACCTAAATTGTGTTATCGATTGGTAACACTGTGTTATTCAGTTATTTGATCAAATTGTGTTATTCAGTTATTTGATCAAATTGTGTTATTGATTGGCAAAACTGTGTTATTCAGTTATTTGATCAAATGGTGTCATTGATTGGCAAAACTGTGTTATTCAGTTATTTGATCAAATGGTGTTATTGATTGGCCAAAACTGTGTTATTCAATTGTTTGATCAAATTTGTGTTATATGAACTTTGTAAATTGTGAAATGGAATTGTGAATTATTTGATTTGTTAATTGTCAATAT
The DNA here is from genome assembly GCF_030052815.1 of Hevea brasiliensis. Lineage (NCBI taxonomy): Eukaryota > Viridiplantae > Streptophyta > Magnoliopsida > Malpighiales > Euphorbiaceae > Hevea > Hevea brasiliensis. The sequence continues at coordinate 54,074,071 of NC_079498.1, forward strand.
AAGTTTTATATATCGCATTTCAAATTGTTATTGTGCACCACTAAATAAATTTTACTCAACGATAGCTTTTCATTCTTTATCAGTGAAATGAGAATAATGAGCGTGAACTAGGCTACTTGTACTACATTTTGAGATTTCACTGGGTATATTGAGTATACCATATTTTGTATTTTGGGCTATAATGTATGTTCACTGTATGTATATATTGTTCTTCGTTTTGAGCAGTTGTAAATTAAAATTGTACATTAAAGTTCTAAACTAAATTTGTAAATTATTTTGGTTATAAATATTGTGATATACTTCTTTTATCTCAGCTTTTGAAAACACTGGAAATTTATTGTGGATTTGAGTTGGCAAATGTTGAGAAACTTATTGTGTTGATTGGATATTGGAGTTTAGGGATTGAACAAAATATTGGAAGTGTTTTTTACAGGTTTTTGAAGAACTGTTTTATTCAAAATACAGAGGGCACTCTGCCAAAATTTTTACATAAATTATTAATTCTTCAAATGTGTTATCTGGTTTTACTTCAGTTAAAAAAAAAAAAAATTAACACCTGTAAATAGTGCTCACCACTATAAAAAGAAGTAAGAAAAGTTTTAAAATCCCTTGTAGTGTATTTAATGGGTTATCAGTAGACGAAGTTGGTAATTCATTAGGTATACTACGGGATCATGTTATGCCTTACGGAGGGGTAGGGTGTGACATACAAGCTGATATTAGGTCTGATCGCCATGTAGCTACACTCGGAGAACTACCCACTGATGCATCAGACCATCCTCCTCTCCTCGAAGCAAACCGAGATCTCTGCCTCTTACCTCGACCCTGAGTCTGGCCTTAAGACTCCTTGGGCTTCTTACTACTAGTGGCTATTGAACCAGACTGAGTAGATCCAGAATGCCTCTTACGTTGCCTGTCCCTCCTGGACTGCTCCTAATCTCTGACTCTCTCCACATCCAGAGCTGATGCTACTAACAGGGAGAAGTCTGTAAAGTGGTGAGATGTGACTATCAGTCTGATGTTGTCATTTAATCTACCCTCAAACCTCCTGCATTTATCAACCTCTTTGGGCATTATCTCCAATGCATATCCACTAAGTCTCATGAATTTCTGCTCATATTTGGAGAATGTAAGCTGCCTCTATCTCAATGCTGGGAATTCTCTCCTTCTGTCCTCTAAATATACATGGCTGATATATTTCTTCCTGAATTATGCCAAAAAGAAATTCCAGATGATCTATGCAGGCTGTATCACTCTCGACACTGTCACCCACCATCGATACGCATCCTCTTGAAGTAATGACAAAACACACTCTAACTGCTACTCTGGGGTGCAGTGTAGCTACCATAATACCCTATTTGTCCTCCCCAGTCAATACTCTACGATAGCTGGATCATCCTCCTTCTCACCCTTGAAGTCAACTACCCCATATTTTTGCAATCTCTCTAATGGGGACCTGTGTACAGGTTATGGCTGTAGAGGTGGTGGTGGCTGTAAAGGTGGCATTGGTTGTGGCTGAGGCTGTGGAGGTGGAGGTGGCTATGGCTGAGGTATGACTCTGGTGACTTGACGGAGTAACTGTGTCATCTATTCTAGGAAGGTCTGCTATGCTCTACTCACAGCACTCATAGATGACTCGGCTCTACTGCTTCGCTCCCTACTAGGAGCAGATGCGGGTGCGTGACTCTCTACCTCCTCCTCGATCAGTCTAGGACACCTGTGCTCTAAAGGATCAGATGCCATCGATCCCATAAAATAGACAAAGAACAGATTTGCATTAGTGTCACCTCGACTCTATTTAAAGGCCCATGCATGTTATGTAAACTATTTCTTTCTATCTATCTAGGTCTAGGACCACTTAAACCATTGTTCTGATACCACTAAATGTGACGCCCCTCACCCATCTACAGTGAAGCCGAGTAAAGCGTGCCACATTTGGTGCCAGAGTACCCTATCTTATCTTGTCCTGTCTATTGTTAGTTTTAAACTTCATAGAAAACATGTGGTGAATTTTTTTTTTGTCACAGATTATTTTTGTGGAAACCCGAACAGAGTCTCCTCTGTTTTATTAGCATCTGGCATGTTCTAATATTTACCTATCAACATAATCATATTCCATTCATATTTTTTCATGTCATGTTATGTCATCAAACATTCATGTAATTTACTCATAATCATTCATAAAAAATTTTGTACACAATAACTTACAATTTCATTTACAATCTCAAAATGTAATTACATGATGTTTATGTACAATAAACCAAAATACAAAATCTAATACATGGGCCCTGCCAACAAAATATAAACTCCTGAGGTGACTAACAGACACTGGCAAGTCTGGTCAATCTCAGTTAGGGCACTATTGCTGCGGCTACTGTTGTGGCTATATCTAGTCTCCAATATCTATGCGATGGAAAACCAACGAGCTAAGTGAATTGCTTAGTGGTGCATAACTTTAAAGAAAAGAAACTAAATAAGTAAAAATAATAATTTTAGGCAAATTTCATAAATTCTAAGTCTTTATCGATTTATTTAACTTTGGGATTAGTTTATTTATTAGGATCTTATCTGTGCATTTATTTCATTTTCAATATTTTTTAAAATCATATCAGTGCCCAAGTAACCTATAATAGACTATAAGGGCTGGATACAAAGGAGTATACTGGTTAGACATCCATATGTCTACCCTGTATATAACTGTCATGTCAGGCGTAAGGCCAGCGGGCAGGCTTTTAAAGCCAGAAATGAAATTAGGCACAATGGCCAACAGGCAGGCATATAGCCTGTAGAACAATCATATCAGACGTATTTTGTCGATCAATGATTATTCATGTATGCAGTACTGCTATCTGTAATCCTTAATTGATATACCAATCAATCCAAACTATATACATAAGCTTAGTCTTATATCTAAGCTTTCCAATGGTATAAAATTCAGGTCATTTGAACTTGTTAGAGAAAGTTATGACCAAATGAATGTGTACTGTTCATTTGGTCATTTTTCTAGGTTCATGGTATGGTCAGCCGGATTGGGATAGAAATTAGGTCAAGTTATGGACAGAATTTGGGCATGGTTTCTTCGTGAAAAATGGAGCATTTTGGCTCTAGTTTCACCTCCAATTGGCCTCACACCAATTGAAGCAACACGAATTCAGTAATAGCTGAAAACCTACACTGAATTGTAAAGTCCCAAACGTGTAAAGAAATGTACACTTCCAAATTTCATTTCCTCCAACTCCCAAACTACAAATTGGCATTCATGGCACTTCTAAACATCATCAACTCATCTCAACAAAGTCAAATTCTAGCAATTACACAAAATCTCCAATAGTTAGGTCAAAACCCTAACTCAAATTATCAATCACAAACATACACATGCAATCAAATTCTAGTATATGTAACTTTCTTAATCAACATCACTAATCATGATTATAGTCCAGAATTCACCAAACCCTTAAAGATTGTAAGGCTGCTGAAATGAGGGTTCCAAAGTTTCTTATCATTTGCTTTCAATTTCATATTATACTCACACATTTCAACCTCAATTCAAAATTTAACTAAGGAAGGAAGAGAAAACATGCGCTAACCTTTAATGGCTACTTCTTAACCTTGTGAAAACTTCCTTATTTCTTCTTTCCTTGGCTACCTGTAAACTTTACAAGGTGTGGAGACAAATTTTTGTGAAGTGGACTTAGAGTTTTACGGTGAGAATGGAAGAGATTAAAAGCTTGGAAGAAGGAAATCAATGGAGGAAGAAAGGGAAAAAGGGTTCGGCCATGGGAGAAGGTTGAAGAAGATGAAGTTGAGTGGGTGAATTTTTGTCACCTTATGCCTATATATACCCCCATTAAAATTTATTTATTAATTATAATAATTAAAGTTTTAACATTTTTAATAATTCCCTTTATATTCCTTTAAATACTTTACATATAGTTTCATGTTTTTATAGGATTTTTCAAAATTTTTAATGTCACTCATTTTAATGAACATTTAGGTCAAAAGTCAACTCTAGGTGCCAAATGACCAAAATGCCCCCCTTCTGGTTATAGTTAAACTTTTTCAGTAACACCGACTAAATCCCTGACTCGATGATTCCTTTAATTTTTATACTTTCTATTTTATTTTTATTTTCATCTGTACCGATTAATAAATTTCTCTAAATTTTCTATGACATTTTAAATATCATTTATACCTCAATAAACCTTTAATTAAATCCCGAAAATTATTTTTTAGGGTTCTTGCGGGTCTGAGGTCGACAACTGTCTACGCAGTGACTTCCCGATACGATCACCCATCGCCGCAGTTTCGGCTTCTTTAACCTAGTTACATTTCATTTTCTTTATTTTCTCTTAATTTTTCTTATATTTTCTTATCACTTATTCCATCAATTTATGCTTCCTCATTCTAGTAAAATTTATGTATATAACATCCATTTTTGGGTGTTGGGTCGACCAAACGCTTTCTTCATGCAGTATTTTGATTTTGCCAAGTAACTCATTTTTTAACCTTTTGGTTTTCGATGACTTACTCATGTAACGCCATGATTATTTTAAGGGTGACGCTAGGATAACTAGACCCTAATTTTGAAGGCAAAACTAAAACTCATCATTCAAAATGAAATATATTAGACTTTAAAAATAATAAAATGAGATCAATTCATTCCGCTAAAAAAAACCAATTCATTAATTATTATCTAATCCATATAAGTAATTTATAAATTATTTAATTTCGTTAGAATATTATTCATGTATAAATTAAATTAAAAATTTTTCCCCGTAAAAAATAATTTCAATGTAAATAATTAATAAGAAGGCTAAATTTATTTTAGGAGGTTTCTTGGTAGACTAATTTACATTTTTAGAGCTTATTTTATATTCTTATTAGAAAATCCTTACAAAAAATTGATCCTTTGTTTCTAAATTTTACACCACTAAAAGAGGATATATAAATTTTTTTCCATTGAAACATTTCCATTTCATAAATTATATATTCATTTTTTTAATGATATTAAATTATCATCGCAACATTTTTTCTTGCAAGATTGATAAATATATTTTTTTTCTTTTCATCTTTGCCTTAAATTAAGTTGTCTTTCTTTTTTTCTAGTTATGATTAGGAGTATTCTTAAACTAATTTATGTGCATCAAAACTTTGTTTCCTCCTCTCACATTGATTTGGCGAACTCGGTATTACTTTTAAATAATTTTATAATATTTTTAGTAAGATCAAATCTTGATTGATAAAGAAAAACTCCCATTTTTAATCAATTGAACCATCTCTTTTCATACAAAAATTAAGTTGAAATATATATATATATATATATATATATATATATATATATATATATATATATATATATTAAATACAATTTATTGCCTTGTTTAACATATGGACAAAGTTGTTAATTTGTAAAAACATTAACAAAATCTCAACTCCATTTCCAAACAATCCCAACTCCATTTCATCAACAAAATCTCAATATGTTTTTCAACAACATTTCCATTGCTCAATCATTCATCTCATATGATAATCATGTAAAAGTCATAAATAAATATTCACTTTTTCATTCACAAACACAATATCTACTATTTACATTAATACCAAAATACATTACACAAGTTTCAATTACATATGAGAAAATAAAAATTAATTACAAAATATCAAAATAAAACCTAGTGTCCTACCAATGCACTGATGACGGTGAGGTGACACGGACACTATGCAGAGCTGCAGGAGGTCTCACCTAGTCTGTGGTCTACTAGGCTCTCGGTCAGTATCTCCAGAACCTACGCGTGGCAAAAGCAACGCGCTAAGCAATAATTCTTAGTGGTGCCAATAATAAAATAAAAAGAAATAACAGAAAATAAATATGCAGTGAATGTATCGATGTCTTATTGCAAATAAATTTTCAATGAGTATTTGTAGTCTTACTTATTTTGTATTTGTTATATTCATTATTTCGTTAAATTTATCCACTTTCATTTTTGGTTGCCCAAGTAACCTATATTGGATGACTGGACTGGATAAACGGGTAAACTGGCACTGGGTATCAAGTACCTCGGGCCGTCACACCATCGGTCACATATGTATCTCCCGGTGTGCAACAGAACAGCTAATAAGCTGTAATAACATCAGGCACAATACCAAATCTCAACACAAGGTCAGAATGGCTAAAAGCCATGAAATCACAGAATGGCATAATGCCATGTGCAGTACTGCTAACTGAACCCTATTGGTATGCCAAACTATCCAAACCATTCTTGTTAGGTATACTAGGGCATTTGACACTTTTGAATTTTTCAAATTTTTGAATTTCAAGTTTTGGTGTTATTATTCCCTTCATTAGTCAACAAAAATGTTGACTTTTGTATAGAAAATAGGTACATTGGTTTTAGCACTCCCAACATACCACATTTCGCATTCGAAATTTGTTGGTATTGATTACCAATACCATTTCTAGGCTTAAAATTAATGGAGCAGAATTTTCAGTTTTCATACCTTATTTTTACTATTCTATTAGTTATTGTTGCAGTGGAAATTTTGGAAAATGATAAACATGAAAGTTGTTCCTTATTTTGTCTAGTTGAATTTCTTTTTTTGAATCACTCTATTTGGAGTTTTTTAGCTCAAGTTATGGTCCAAAAACCACAACTGGCCGGATTGGAATTTTTCTGGATTGACCATATCTACAGTGCAGTGAATAGTGACTGCAACTCCCTTGTTGGATAGGTTCTGGTCATAATTTGGGGTAGGTTTCTTCATGAAAGTTGTTGGCCTATATCTAAGCTTGTCGCTGGTAAAATTTCAGGTCAATTGGACCATTCTACACTGAGTTATGGCAAAATGAACAATCACTGTTCATTTGGTCATTTTGCAGAAACTAGTTGCAGGACACCCGGATTGGGGCAAGTTTTTGGTCCACTTGGTTTGGTCTTATGGGCATAGTTTCTTCACCAAAGTTGTGCCATTATGTGTCTAGTTTCATGTCCAATTGGATAAACACCAATTGAACCTACACATCCCAAGTTATGGCTGTCTAAACAAGCTGGACTCACATCCAAACCTGCTGGTTTCACTAGGCAGCATAGCAAATCAGTTTTTTAATACTACAATTCACTCCAAGTTATGGTCAATTTACCTCAAACGGTCACTAATTGACCATTAAAACTTTAGTTTATGTCCATTTTCATCCACCACCAAAATTAAATTTTAAAACCCTAACCCTAATTGACCAAGCCTCCAATTTATGCATCTTACTCCTAATTTGCTATACTAATCATATAATTTATAAGAGGGGCAGCTAATATGTCACTTTAACCAAAGAATTCTCCTAACTCTAACTCATGTCAAGGCTGCCAAAATTTCATGGAATATAACCATGCTTCATTAATTCAATTTTCATCAAATTTTCAACTTAACTTAGCTCAAATTCATGATTAGAAAGGTATAAAAGCAAAGTATATGGCACTAACCTTATTGGAGCTAACTCCCAAGCTTGCAAAAACTTTCTTTTCCTTCTTCTTTTTGCTGGTTAGAGAGAGTTTAAGGTGCAAGGAAGAGTTTTTGTGAAGTGATTAAGTGGGTTTATGGTGAAACTTAGTGGGGTGTGAAGCTTGATGAAGTTTTAATGGAGGTTTGGGTTAAGGGAAAGAATTCGGCTGGTTTGAGGGAGAAGAAGGCAGATGGTGTTTTGATTTTTTTGGTCTCAATTGTCCCTTTTTATTAGTTAATGAAGTGGTTGTTTAAATGTAATTGGTGGGAATTTTTAAATGACATCATAATGATGTCATAATTTGCATTATATTTCATTTTCTTTTCTACTAACTTCAAATTAATTTTTCATCAACATTAATTCATATTTTATGTCATATAATTTATGTACTTAATTGGACAAGTTGGTCAAAAATCACCTCTGAAGGCGAAATGACCAAAATGCCCTCCGTCTAGCTTAACGGGCCAAAATTGTCTGTACCGATTGAAAAAATTTTCTATGTATTTTCTTGGCATTCTAATGCCATAGGAACCTCAATGACCCTTCTCTAGAGTCCCAAAAATTATTTTATGATTTTTCCCCTGGGTCTAGGGCTCCTAGTTGTGACAACCGCAACTTCTCACTAGGTTACCCATCGCTAGGGCACCGGCTCTTTTAACTTGGTTGTATTTTTTTCTAAAATTTTTCCTAAATTTTTCTTATTAATATTTGAGCTAATTATGGTTTCTCACTTTAGTTTAAATATTTTTCCAGACGTTCTAACTGTCCGGACCAACACCGATCACCGGAACAGTAGAATGTACAGAATTGCTACAGGGAGGGTGTTACACTCAGTATCTTTACTTCATAATAATTCGAATAATTAATCCCAATATGCTTAAACTTACATTCTTGAAAATTTTCATATTGAGGTTGCTATTCATGGTACTATTCAAGTCAAAATATTGACTTTCTTATGCTTAAAAGGTATGGGAACTCCAACTATACTCACATACCACATTTTGGTCACCAATTTTGTTGGTTTTGGTTGTTTTCTCAAAACTTAGGTCTTTTAGGCAAAATTACAAATTTTCAGTTTTAGTGTCTTATGTTGCACTATTCCATTGGTCATTTTGCTGTTAGAATTTGGCTAAGTTTTCTTCATAGAAATTGTTTCTTATTGTCTTAATTGTATTCTCCTTTTTGAATCACTCCAATTAGAGTTTTGTAGCTCAAGTTATAGCCATTTGAATCATAGCTGTCGGATTGGACTTACCCAGTTTTCTGGGCGCAAAAACTGGTTCTGGCAGTTTTAAGTCACAAACTTTGGGTGACCAAATGACTTGGTTAAGGGCATAATTTGGGTTTGTGTTCTTCATAAAAGTTTTAGGTCTATATCTCAGCTTTCTACTGGTAAACTTTCAGGTCATTTAGCCTGCCTAGCCCAAGTTATGGCCAAATGAACAAATACTATTCATTTGGTCATTTTTGTACAAGTTAGATTGCCTAATTCGGATTTGGTCAATTTGTTCACTAGGTCTTAGTCACTTTTTGGGCATGATTCCTAAATGAAAAATGTGTCATTTTGTGTCTAGTTTCATTCTCAATTGGCCTCACATCGATTGGGCTTGTAAATTTTCAGTTTTAGTCCTTGAAAGGGATCTTGGTCTTGCTGCCTGCATACTGCCCACGTCCAATCTGAAGGTAAACCTAATTCTAACACTTCTAACACACATCAATTGGTCACAAATGACTATTTTTCATCTCCAACAAAGTCAAATACATCATTTAACAAATTTTCACATTTTTGTCTTTCAAACCCTAGGTGCCAAAACCCTAACTACACTAGTTGTTACATTTCACTAAATCTAAGCATACTAACATCATTCCTCAACTCAATTAAGCTTTCGTACGTATTGAATTCAATTAAAACACAAGCATATTCATAGCAAACCCTAGCTAGCCAAATTTACTTCTAGTCTTCCAACAATTATTTTCATTTCATTTTAGGCATATTTCCAAGTTCTTCATGCTATAAATATTTTAATTAAACTAAAAATTTAAGGTGAACTCACTAACCTTGAATTGCAGAATTTTCTTCTTCCTTTCCTTCAAGTTTTCTTTTCTTTTTTTCCCTTGCACTTTGTTTTCTAGTTGCCCAAACAAGTTTTAACTATGGTGGCTTACTTTTCTAAGGTGGGATTTTATAATATTCAAGCTCAAAAAATGAGCTTTAATGGAGTTTGTGGAGAGGGAGAGGTGAGAGAGGTGGGTTCACGCGCTAGGGATGAAGATGAGTCTCTTTTATTTTTTTTTCTTTCTTTTTTGATTTTTATCCTTTATGGAAGACCACAATTTAATTTGAATAAATTTATTAATTATAATAGTTATTGCATCATGCATGAGGTCATGCATGATGCCATTCACCTTTCACTTTTTCGTTTTCTTTTTCTTTTATCTATTTATTTTTCCATTAGTTCTTTAATTTAATTCCTGATTTCGAATTTTTCTTTTCTTCGGTTTTAGTTGACAGTTAGGTCAGGAGTCAGCTCTCGGGGTTAATTAACCAAATTACCCCTCGCCGATTTGAGCCGGTTTATAAATAATTCAATATTTCTTTCGGATCCCTAACCTAATTATTTGACTGGCTTAACAGTTCTTTTTCTCGATTTTCTCTTTTCCACTGTGTTCGCAATAGTCCTACGGACCGCGACATCACATTTTACGGTTCCAAATTTGAGTTTAAATAGACTTCGCAGTCCTTCCTGATAAGGTCACCCATCACTGTGACTCTCGGCTCACTTAACTTCTTGTGTTCTGTTTTTCTTATTTATACTTAATCAATTGACAATTACTAATTATTTGTATTCAGGGCTTATCTAGTTGTCTTAAGTGTGGTTCTAATCCCCTCAGTTATTCGGACCGACCGGTCACCGGAACAGTAAAATATACCAAGCCATGCAAATAGGGGTGTTACAGACTCTAGACTGTTGAAGATCCGGTCAAAGCTCTATCAAAACACTACTGCTACTGCTGTTACTGCGGCTGTGTTTGGTCTCTAGTATCTACGTGATGGAAAAACCAACGCGCTAAGTGAATTGCTTAGTAGTGTATAATTTTAAAGAAAAGTAACTAAATAAGTAAAATAATTATTCTATGCTTAATTTCATAAAATCTAAGTTATTTATGAATTTTCTGCACTTTGGAAATAATTAGATTTAACAGTATCTTTTCTGTTAATTTCTCTTATTTTCAGTCTTAATTAATTTATAACAGTGCTCAAGTAACCTATGACAGACTATAAGTGTTGGATACACGGGAGTATACTGGTTAGACAACCATATATCTACCCTATATACAACTCTCATGTCAGGCACAAGGCCAGTGGCCAGGCTTTTAAAGCTAGAACTGAAATTAGGCTCAATGGCCAATGGGTAGGCATATAGCTTGTAGAACAATCATATCAGACATATTTTATCAATCAATGATTATTTATGTAGGCAGTACTGCTATCTATAGTCTCTAATTGGTATACCAATCGATCCAAACTATATACATAAACCTAGGTTTACTTTGGGCAATTAAGCATTATTAATTTCTTATTAGAAATTTCATGTCAATTTGTAGTGGAAAAGTGGGTCCCATATACCTATTTCATGTAATTTAGTGTTTAGCAACATATAAGGGTTAAAACCCTACCATAAAATAATTTGTCTTATGAACCTTTCCTTAGGTTCAATTTTAATGTCTTAAATTTACCCATTAATTTGATCAATTTGTGGCCACTGTTTGGCCATACTTCCTTCACGGATGTTATTCCTCTATGTCTTGTCTTTGTTTTTCCTTTTTGAATCATGTCATTTAGATTTTTAAAACTCAAGTTATGGTTAAATAACCATAATTGGTTCATTTCCTAATTCTGGTTCCTTAAATAGGCAGCTTTTGGACTTAGAATTTACCAAATTAATTGAATAGGTTGCAGCCACTTTTAGGCCTAGTGTTCTTCATAAAAATTGTTGCTCTATGTATTATTGTCACTCAAAATTTTGAATTGCAGTTTTTCAGATTTTGTAGAATTAATTGTAGCCAAATCACTGGCCTAGACTCTTGTACCATGTGCCAACAGGATTCCAGTTCAGGTTAGTGGCTTTGACTTAACTTTTAGGTTTCTTACATTTATAATTTGAGGAAAGTGTCTAAAACAAAGTTGGATTCCTGTTCCTTAGGTTTCTAGAACGTTATGACTCATCCCAATTGGAGTTTCCTAGTGGGAGATATGACTAAAAGACTATTTTGGGGTCAAGTTGTAACACCCCTATGTTCGGTAGTGCGTTATACTATTCCAGTGACCAGTGTCAATCCGGATAGTTAGGATGCCTAAAACTACATCTAAATGTTAGTGAGGAGACATAAAATAATGAGATACAAGAAAAGAAAATACAATAAAAACAAAGGAAAAATAATAGCAATGAAATGAAACTAAGTTAAATGAGCCAGCACCGCAGCGATGGGTGACCGCACGGGGAAGTTACGGCACAGGCAATAGCCGACCCCAGGACTGCAGGGAACCCTCGGAATTTAGTTTTGAGACATAATTAAAGACTTATTGAAGTATAAATTTCATTAGAAATATCAAAGAAAAATTAATTAATTAGTACAAAGAAAAGCGAGAAATCGAGAAAACGACAAAAATCGGTGTTATCGAAAAAGTCAAAATGCAACCCGAATAGGGGTATTGTGGTCAATTGACACCCTGAAATGCCTTTTGACCTAAATGTCCATTAAAAATAAATAATATTACACTTTGGAAATGTCATGAAAAATTAAAATAAGATACATTATGTAAATAGAAAAAGAAATGAGGTAAATGTGGGAATAATGAAATTTTGGAATAAATAATCAATATACTACATTAGTGCTCCACTAAGGCAGATTTGGGACACCTAGTTAAGCTAAATGGGACAGCAAAACTCATCTTCAACCTTAAATGACCACATTGTCGAATTATCTTTCTCTCTCAAAGGAAAACTCCATGGATGTCCCAACCAAGCTTTCTCTCTCTATGATCCAAGCTTCCATTTGTTAAAGTTCCTTCACTAAAGTTGTTCCATACACCTTGGGCAGCATACTTGGAGCAAGAAAGATAAGTTTTAGTGAGGTTTTAAAGAAGTCCAAAAGAGGTAAGTGGGTGTTTTCAATTCTTGTTTCATTAAAAGTGTAACCAAGGTTGTGGGTAGTTGATTTATGAAAGAATTTTTGATGTTTGATGAATTATTGGAGTTGAGCCATTTAGGCAGCCATGAAACCTCACCATGAACAGCTTGTCCTTGCATGTAAATGGTTGTTTGAATGTTGATTTTGTTAGTAGTATGCCCTAGAGCATATCATTTAGTATGTATCTTGTATATATTTTTATTAATAAAGGGCATTTCCACTTTTCCGTTTACACAATATATTTATGTGTAATAGAAAAGGTCCATTGATATTTTGTTAGAAATATTATTCTTAAGTTGTTAAGAATATGAGTGACAATATTTTTAGCACAAAGTATCATAAATAGGTTCACAATCGAGGATACTTCATAATAAGGACATGACTTATCCAGAAAGATTGTATTCATGTTTGTTCCCAAGTTATTTATATGAGATATCAATAAGATGGAATGGTGAGTCTCATGCCATATAACAAACATGATAGGCACTTATAAATGATAAGTAGGCCGAACCAGTGACACTTATGACAAGCACATGGAGTTTACTCTTGTCAATGTTTTGTCATAAATCATATCAGTGCATATAATCTTTAGACCTGAGATAGCACAGTTATCTTGTATATAGGTAGTTTGAGTTTGATACTGCTTTCATACTTGTACTATGTATGGGTATATGGGCATGTGTTGGCTCCTACTAGTTATATATGGAGGTAGGTGTTGATCAAGATGGAATCTGTTCCTCTAAGTAAATAGAGATAAAATCCTATGTTCATTTAATTGTTCTTGATGTTTCAAGTTCTGGCCAGACAAATAGATTTATTCGAAAAGAGTTTCGATGAGAAAATCTTTTAATCAAGAAGTGGAATTAAAAGAGAACATAATATTAATATAAAATGGAGTTTTACATAAACCATGACTCCAGATTGAGTTGGGATTTTGTAACAGAGAGATTCTAGTGCATGGTAACATATTATTATAGGTTCATTTAAGGTAAACCTTATTACTAATTGGGTGGCCATGGCATGCTATGCTAGGTGTTAACCATGGTCTATGAGGTTCATAAAATGATTTAGAGAAATCATTTATGGTAAGAAAGAGTTCTGATGATATTAAGAGTTGCTATCATGTCTCATTGCCAATTAGTGATGAGCCTAGTAAGTCACACACATACACAAGTTATCACCTATTTAAATATGATTTAGTTAATTAATTAAAGAGTTTAATTGATTAATTAAATAGGTTTGGTTTGCAATTAAATTGCAAAGTCCCTAGCATGACTTGAAACCAAATCTAGATTATTGGATGTGTAGTATAAATTAAATTTATATTTAAAGTGTTTAAATATGAATTTAATTAATGAGAAATTAATTAATAGAGATTAATTAATTAATTTATATTTGATATAAATTAATTAGAAGAAGAAAAATAATTATTTTGGGTTAAGAACTCAAAATTAAGACTCAGGGGCATTTTGGTCATTTCATAGTGTGACACATGGCACCATGAGATGGTGACACATGGGATTACACATAAGCTTGCCAAATTTTTTTTTTTAATCATATAAGATGATTAAAATCAAGATTAAATATAGGTTTGACATTTGGGACAATGTGATTGGGTCACTTAAACCTAGAGCTAATCAAAGGGTGATATGTGGCAAGGGTTTAATGTGTTAACCTAGCTATTTAAGTGTTGCTATGAAAAGAAAAGCAACTAGCAGCCACTCCTCTCCTTTGTCACGCCACTTTGAGGTTTTTCATCTATTCTTCTTCATCTCTCATCAATTCAAAGAGATTAGCCATCAATCTCTTGAATTAAGAACACTAGAAATTGTTTCTAGTGTCCTGTTTACATCTCTAATCTCTTAAAAGGCAGAACTTGAATTTCTAATTAATAGAAAAAGCTTTAGAAGCTGTTCAAGGGCTGCCATAGGTGTTCTTGGTGTGGACAAGCTAGAGGGACAACATCTGGTGTCTTGAAGACGAATCTCAAAGGCGCAGACACGCTGCAGTGCATCAAGAGGTTAGTGTAATTGTTCTTAATTTAATCTAGGGTTCTAAAATTAATCTGATTAATTTTAAAATCTTAAATGGCAAATACAGATCCAAAAACATATTAAAAGAGTTTTAATATATTGTTTATCATTGAAATCAAATAGATAAAAATAAATCTTGCATGATGCATGTGACCCTAGGTGAAAATTTTTGAATTCAATGGTATAAACTTGTGTTTTTCATGCTTTTGTTCCTTCAGATTTAAATGTTTAATTGTATTGAAGTTAAATTCCATGTGTAAAGTTTGATTTGTAAGCTTGAAAAGTGAAAATGGAAGTTGATGGGTATGTGTAAACTTGTTGTAGCCTCATGAAGAAGATTGAAGTATTTAAGTTCATAAAATATTGTTGAACTATGTTGCTTATGGTGGCAGCATGTGTATGTGAATAATTGTTTGGATTTGGACATGTAAATGAGGTATGTTCATGTGGTTAAATTGTGTAAATGGGCTTGGAAAATTCTAGGTTATAATGTGTATGTTAAGAATGGTTACAAGCTGTCCAAAATGACCAAAATGTGTTGTTAAGTGTATTAATGGTATGGTACAAACTAGAATTGGCATGAAAGAGTTAGCTTGGTAAGTATTAAATGTGTAATTTGTAAGTGATGAAGAATGTGTAACAGGGCAGTTTATGTTTTAGCTTAGAACCTTAAGTGTGTGACTTCAATTGGTATGAGACCAATTGGAGGTGAAACTAGGCACAAAAAGTGCCAACTTTCATGAAGGAAGCTTACCTAAATTCTACCTAGAAGGTGACTTGAAAAATGACCAAATCCGGATTAGTGACTTGAAAGCCTGAAAATTGACCATTTGGGTAGCAGTTAGTATTTTGACCATAACTTACTCAAAACAGGTCCAAATGACCTGAAATTTTTACCATGAATAGTTTAGACATAGATCTACAATTCTTATGCAGATAATAAAGCCCAAAAATGGGCAGATCCAAGCCAAATAGCTTGCACAAGTTCAGGTACCAAAACTGGCTGAACCAAAAGTGACCTAAAAAAGACATAAGCCTACCATTTCTTGCATTACATCGGCATTGGTAAATTGACCATATCTTGGTCTACACAACTCAGAATGACCTGAAATTTTGCCCCGCGTGCAATAAGACAAAGCTACAAGTTTGTAGTTTGGACCGAAACCCGAAAACTGAGGGAACTAGGTCATCCGGCTAGGTCAAAATAGTACACCAAAATCCGGTAAATTGTAATAAAATGCAATACACTTGGAAATGAACTTGGTAACATATACCAACACTTAAGGGCTATAAAATGTGACATATTGGTAACATTAGAATTGACTCACTTAGAGTGTATCAAGGGTCAACATTATAGGTTGACTAATGAAATGAATTGAAGGGAATAGTATCAAGAAAATTTAAATATTGGATTTTATTGTTAGAAACGAATTCATTGAGTACTGAAACACTTTAAATTGTGCGTTTCAGTTGAAAAGGATATTGAGAAGCATAAGAAACACTGAGTCAGGGCCAAGAGGCTTATATCAGAGGTCTGTGCACAATACTTTTTATATTCACTACTTTTACTAGAAAATTTATGTAACACCCTCCCAATAGCAACTCCGTATAGTCTACTGTTCCGGTGACCGGTGTCTGTCCGGACAGCTAGAACGTCCGGAAAAATATTTAAACTAAAGTCAGGAACCAAAATTAACTCAAATATTAATAAGAAAAATTTAGGAAAAATTTTAGAAATAAAATACAACCAAGTTAAACGAGCCGATGCCCAAGCGATGGGTAACCAGAGTGAAGTTGCGGTTCTCGCAACGAGGAGCCCTAGACCCGGGGGAAAAATTCATAAAATAATTTTTGGGACTCCAGAGAAGGGTTATTGAGGTTCCCATGGCATTAGAATGCCAAGAAAATATTTAGAGAAAATTTTCAATCGGTACAGACAATTTTGACCCGTTAAGCCAAACGGAGGGCATTTTGGTCATTTCACCTTCAGAGGTGATTTTTGGCCGACTTGTCCAGTTAAGTAAATAATTAATATGACATAAAATATGAAGAAATATTGCTAAAAATTAAATTGAAATGTGGTAGAAAAGAAAAGAAAAGAAAAATGAAGGAAATTAGGGATAATGACATCACATGATGTCATTTACATACCCTCCACCAATCACCGTTCAATAAGTCTTTTTTTAAACAATTAAAAGAGACAAATGGACCCAAAATTTTGCTGTTTCCTTCTTCTTCTTCAGCCAAAACGTGAATCTCTCCCTCTTCTCCCTCCATTGATTTTCAAACAAAAGCTTCATTTCTCATGCTTCCTCACCATATTTCCTCAAGACCCCAACACTAAAATGAATCCTTGGACCTAGAGGAAGTGTTTGGCAGCCAAGAGAGTACAAGAAAATGAAGATTTAACTTGGGAAAATTCTGCCCTACAAGAGGTTAGTGACCAAAACCTTAAATTTCAATTCAATTTCATGTTTAAGCACTATATTGGTGATTAAATGACAAAGAAACTTGATGAAAGACATTGGTATGCCATCCCTTATTTTTGGCAGCCATGGTTAGGGTTTGATGGTGTTGAATTTAATGAAGTTAAATGGGTAATAGGGCTGCCCACAATATGTATTTGCTAAGTAGATTGATGAAATAAAGTGAAAATGCATGATTTTGAAATTGTTGAGCTAGGGTTTGGGAGTGAAACTTGGATTTAGCTTATGCAATTGTGAAAGAACATTTTAATGGTCAATTAGTGACCATTTTATGTATGTTGACCATAATTTGGAGTGAAAAATGGCATGGCAAAGTGAATGAGAATGCTGCCTAGGGACAGCAGCAAGGTGACTGAAATTTCAGTCCACGTGGACTGCCATAGCTTGGGCTGTGTAGGTCCAATTGGTGTTTGGACAATTGGAAATGAAACTAGGCTTATAATGGCACATTTTTTCTGAAGAAACCATGCCCAAAAGACCAAAGCAAGAGGACCAAAACTTGGCCCCAATCCGGACACTCTGCAACAGCTCCTGCAGAATTGACCAAATGAATAGTAACTGTTCATTTGGCCATAACTCACTGTAGATTTGGTCAATTGACCTGAAATTTTTACAGCAATAAGTTAAGACATATAAAAACAACTTTTATGAAGAAACCTACCCCAAATTATGACCAGAACCTAATCAAATCATTGAGCAAAGTAAAGTTTACTGTACTGAGATTTCCAGAATTTTCATTTGAGCAGCAATGTTTGGAGGACTATAACTCTCTCTAGAAAAGTCAGATTTAGGCGATTCTTGAACCGATGGAAACCTAAGGCATAGTAGAACATTTCATATGAAGAAAGCTAGACCAAATTAGGAACTTAACTTTATCAAATTACTGACCAAAGTTGGATCAAAATCTGCCAGAACCCATGATAGCAAAGCATGAGCGATTGCACGTGAACGAGAAACTTATTTTGGCCATAACTTGAGCTACAAAACTCCAAATGGAGTGATTCAAAAAAAGAAATTCAACTAGAAAAAATAAGGAACATTTTCTATGAAGGAAGTTTTGTCAAATTCCAACAGTAAATCGACCAATGAAACAGTGCAACTTCGGAGCACCAAAACCGAAAATTGGCAATTTTGCCAAAATGACCTAAGCTTTGAGAAAGTGACCAAAACCAACAAGTTTTAAATGAAAAATGTAGTATGTTTGAAGTGCCAAAGTCAATGTACATATTTTCTATGCAAAAGTCAACATTTTAGTTGACTAATGAAGTGAATAGTGACATGAAAACTTGAAATAAGCTTGGAAATGGATTTGGTAATTGATTCCAACAAGTTTTAAATGCAAAATGTGATACATCGGGAGTGTTAAAACCAATGTACCTATTGTCTATGCAAAAGTCAACATTTTTGTTGACCAATGAGGTGAATAGTGACACCAAAACTTGAAATTCAAAATTTGAAATTAGAAATGCATCTAGGGGACTTTAAATTGCAATTGGCAATTAATACTAGTAAATGTAAAACTCAAAATGTGGGATCTTTGTGTAATTAGAATTAATATATCCATTAAGTATAAAAAGGTCAACATTTTGGTTGACTAGTATGGTGAATAGTAATCAAAATGATTAGTGAATTAAGATGAAGACCTAGAACCAATTCCAAGCTTAAATGCTTAGAATTGTATGACAAATATGGACTATGCATCCTAGTCAAAATTGTTAAAAAGAAATTTAGGCCATAAATTTGAAATCCATGAAATATTCATGGATTACTTGAAACATGAAAAATAAGTCACCTAATTGATGTGAATAGATAGTTAGGGCATATATGCCCATCACAAATGGAATTCATAAAATATTAGTAACTCAACTTGAAATATAAAATTTGTAATTACATAAATAGATTCTTGAATGTATAAATGAGAAAAGAAAAATGTTTTGAATACAATGGTACATGTGAACCATTGCTTAGAATTGTGATCAATATGAATAATATAATGAATGAATAAATGAACCATATTAATGCATGAATGAGACATTAGTTCTCATTATTGTAGAGAGGAGAAATATTTTGAGTACAATGGTATATGAATACCATTATTGTGAATTGTGATCAATAGGAATGATGTAAGGAATGTATGAATATTATAATCAATGTACAAATTATGAAATTTATCGTGAAATAATAAAGACATAAAACACAACATATTAATATTTGATGATATTATATGCCCTTGTATTGCCTAGACATGTGTGTCAGATTGGATAGTTTGGCATGCCAATAGGGTATTGTTTTAGCAGTACTGCGAAAGGCTTTATGCCTGTATTCATGGCTTTATGCCCGTATTCATGGCTTTTATGCCCGTATTCATGGCTTTTATGCCAGATTATGTGATATCATGGCTTTTTAGCCATCCGACTGCATACATGGTTGACGTTATGCGTCCCATGGTATGACGGCCCGAGGCACCGCGGTGTCCAGTGCCAACGACCCGTTATCCAGTTTAGTCAGCCTGTCGTAGGTCACTTGGGCAGTGTAATTTATTGAAATAAATTAAGACTATTAGTAATTAAAAACATTAGAGATCAAATAAATGAGTTAATAAGACTTCAAAAGAAATAGTTACAATTATGAAATGATCCAAACCACATAAAAATTGTTAAGTAAAATGATAAGAGAGTTGCAAAAATAGGTATAACTTAACTAAATATTTTAAATGTACCTTCTATTGCCATATGAATATAAATTGAGTATTTTTATTAATTCTGTATATCATACATTATCACTGTGAATTTCAGAATTAAACGCTTCCAAAGCGAAACAAATGAGAACAAAAGATAATTAACATTAGACACATTGTATTAAATTAAATTGATTCTTAAGCATTCAAATTATGCTCTGTTCTTTCTTTATTTGTATATATTATTTCTTGTTATATTATTGCACCACTAAGCAGAAATGCTTAGCGCGATGGAATTGCTTCCTCGCGCAGGTACTGAAGGTAAAAACCAGTAGACTGTCGACTGAGATTTTTGGAGTCCAGATCTGCAGAAGTGTCAGAAGAGTTCAAGATTGTCACCTCCTCAGCAATGCATGTAGATAGGGCTCATTTTATACATGTTATGTACATTGTTCATTCCTAGCACATTGTAAATTATTTGTATATCTTGTACAAAATAAACTCATGTAATTAACCTATGAATTATGGAAGCTATTCAAAGTAAGTATTTTAGTATGTGAATTGAATTTGAGTTATAATGAGATTATACTTGTGAATATTGAGATATTGTAAATCTAATGAGATTTCTAAGAAATCTGGATACTGCATTGAGATACATTATGTTTGAAAATTTTTGAGACTATTAAGTTTGAGAAATTGAGTATATATTGAAATTGTCTTTGGCAAGTTCAGAAGAACTGTTAGTCCAAATTACAGCCGACACTTTGTCAGATTATCGTTAAAATTTTTGAAATTTCCAATTTAGTTAGATTTTGATAAAAGTAAAAATAGCCTAAATCTTCAATAAAGTTTTTGAATAAATAAATCAAGGACTGTAATGAAATCAGATAAAATAGAGTGCTCCAGCACACTGAGTGGCATAACTTGCTCGGCTACACTGTAGTCGGGTAAGGGGTGTCACAATTTACTTGGAGAATTGAGTTATGCATAATTTTTTATTGTTTTAACTTTGGGAATTTTATTTGAAAATTATTGTGTTGCCTACTTTGCAAATAGAAATTTTGAGATAAAATATGATTTGTGGTTTGTATGAAATATTTAAATATGGTGATTTGGAATTGTTTTGATTCACACTTAGCATGATAATGTTACTATGTTCCTCCTCCATTTATGGGGTGAGTGTGATTATATTCCTCCCTCTTTGACTTGTCAGTCTGAGGTGAGTGTAGATGAGTACTCATTATCTAGCTAGCTACCTCCCTCATTGATTTCGATTAGTGAGGTGAGTGTGACTTGTCGTGATGTACACACGGCATATTCGAAAAAATTTGCGTTATGGCCTAAATTGTGTTATTGATTGGCAAACTGTGTTATTCAGTTATTTGATCAAATTGTGTTATTGATTGGCAACACTGTGTTATTCAATTGTTTGATCAAATTTGTGTTATATGAGCTTTAAAAAATTATGAATTGTTTAAATTGTAAATTGTCAATAAAAGTTTTATATACAGCATTTTAAATTATTATTGTATACCACTGAGTAAATTTTACTCAGCGATAGCTTTCATTCTTTATCGCAGTAGTGACAGTGATCGAGCAATGAGGGAGGCCATTGTGCTACATTTTGAGATTTCACCGGGTATATTGAGTACACCATATTTTGTAATTTTTGTTGTAATGTATTTGCATTGTATGTATATATTGTACTTAGTCTTTAGCAGTTGTAAACTAAAATTGTAAACTATTTTGGCCTGTAAAAGTATTGTGATAAATTTATCTTATCTCATTTTTTGGAAACATTGGAAAATTATTGTTGAATTGAGTTGACAATTGTTGAGGAATTTACTGTATTGAACATATTATTGGAAGTGTTTTTTACAAGTTTTTGAAGAACTGTTTTATTCAAAATACAGATGGCACTCTGCCAAAATTTTTACAGAAATTATTAATACTTCAAATGTGTTATCTGGTTTCACTTCAGTAAGAAAATTTTTAACACCTATAAATAGTGCTCACCACTGTAAAAAGAAGTAAGAAACAGTTTAAAATCCCTTGTAGTGTATTTAATAAATTAGCAGTAGACAAAGTTGGTAATTCATTAGGTATACTACAGGATCATGTTATGCCTTATGGAGGGGTAGGGTGTGACATGTTTTAGTGGTATCAGAGCTAGTTTTTAAATTCTATTTTGACCTATAATTTGAATATTCTTTCTTCATAGTAAAACTGCTCAATGTCATTATTTGATACATACAGTACATTACATTATAAATATGCACTAACATAAGGAAATCTCCTTGTGTTATTTGTTCAGGAGGTGTAATATCCTCTAATTGACTATGGAAGAAGGGGGTCATTTAGTCGATCAATCAATAGAGGCTGAGGTACAAGGGGATGTCCCAGCCTCTCAGAGAGTCGGAAGCTCGACTTTACCAGCCCCACCTGTACAAATTATTGCACAAATGGCCCAGCAAATGGCCACTTTCTTTCAACAAATGACTGATACTCTGTCAGCTCAAGCCTAAGGGGATAGTAGATCCTCTAGAGGCAGAACAATAATGGATAGGGTGTTCAAGAAACTAAACTGTACCTATGAGCTAAAGTTTGAATACTCAGTCTCACTTCTACAGGGAGATGCATATGACTGGTGGAAAACCATTCCCTATAGTTTGGTGGAACCCCTAATGCTGACATGGGATGACTTTCTCTGAGAGTTCAAACAAAAAAATGTCCCAGATGCCTATGAGGACCAAAAGCTACAGGAGTTCTTAAGTCTGAAATAAAGGAATAGAACAGTGGCAGAATATGAGAGAAATTTCTCTCGATTGAGTCATTATGCAGGAAGCCTACTTACCACTTCTATAGACAGATGTAAACGTTTTGAAACTGGGTTAAGGCCTAGTCTAAGAATGCAAGTTGTGGGGTTCCAACACCAGAATTTCTCGAAGCTAATATCGCAAGCGCTGGAACTGGAAAGAATTGAGAATGAAGAAACAGTTAAAAAGGGTACAGAAGAAAAAGAGAAAATTAGAAAGACTACTGATCAAGTTCCTGATAGTGGGTCAGGAAAGAGGAAGCACTTTGGAGGATCTAGCTCACGCGAATTGGGTAGAGATAGATCTTCTGGACAAAAACCACCTCGATCGGATCAGCAAACTCAGCAAAGACCCAGAAATGCGCTGTCGGATCGACTTTGTCAAACTTATGGTAAACCACATAGTGGGTTATGTTATAGAGCCATAGGAGCATGTTTTAATTGTGGAGAGACTGGTCATTTTGCTAGGGATTGTATAAATCCACGCCGTTTTGGATCATTTACTACACTAGAGGGATCAACCCAAGTTTCTACTTCAAAGAGTTCACTATCAGTTAGTAAAGGCAGAGGTAGAGGTAGGGGTAGTACACCTAGCAGTAAGAGTACTGTGAATCAGCCAGAAAAGGGGGATGCTTCAGCTAGAGTATACGTTATACAACAGAGGTAAGAGGCTGAGACATTTGACATCGTTGCTGGTACTCTCTAAACTAGTAACTAATATATATATATATATATATATATATATATATATATATATATATATATATATATATATATATATATATATATATATATGTATTGTTTGACCTGGGGTCTGCATACTTTTATGTTAGTGCCAGTATTGTTTGCCTTCCTGCTGTCCCTCATATAAAAGAAAAAAAAAATTATTAGTTATCTAAAAGTAAGTTATAGTAATGGAATTGCTCTAGATAAGGGCAAAGATGTTACAGTTAGTAATTGTCAGTGGATATTGTAAACAGAATAAGATTCGAATATCAGTAAATTTAAAAAGGATAAAATATAGGAAAGTTTGATCTATTGGAATATATCGTAGTAACTATGCAATGTTGTTGATATTTGTACTGTAAGCTGCAGATTACAGTACTGACTTGAGATTATTTTGTAGAGCTACGTACTACTCGATAGTACACCAAGATGAGAATAATTGCCAACGGCGTCTGTTTTGGTATAGTTATGCCAAGACAGAAT
The DNA here is from genome assembly GCF_030052815.1 of Hevea brasiliensis. NCBI lineage: Eukaryota > Viridiplantae > Streptophyta > Magnoliopsida > Malpighiales > Euphorbiaceae > Hevea > Hevea brasiliensis. The sequence continues at coordinate 54,097,976 of NC_079498.1, forward strand.
TTTATTATTGGAAATAAGTTTGAAAATCCTACTTGGGGAGTTAAAACTCAAAAGTTAGAATATTGAAAGGTTATAGTTTAGTACAAAAGGAAGTAAGTAATAGAATATTAATCGATAAGAATAGTTGTGGAAGTAAAAATTTGAACAGTTGGTTCAGATATAACAAAAATGTTATGAATGTGAGTAAGATTATTGACTAGAATGGTCAAAGGACCCATGATTAGATAAGTAATTCTAATACGACCATAATGGTCATTCAAAAAGGGAACATGAATCGAAATATTAGACGGAACGATAGTAAGAAAAGATTAGTGCTATATAAACAAAGTAAATGTTATATTAGATTGTTAAAAGTTTTACACAAATTCAAAGGAAAGAAGATTATACAATCATATAAGAAGGAGAAAATAAATGTGTGAATATTGTAAGAAAGCTATTGGGTAAAATTTTGCAGACAAAATTTATTTTAAGGGGGGGAGAATTGTAACACCCCTATGTTCGGTAGTGCGTTCTACTATTTCGGTGACCAGTGTCGGTCCGGACAGCTAGGATGCCTAGAACTACATTTAATTATTAGTGAGGAGACATAAAATAATGACATACAAGAAAAGAAAATACAAGAAAAATAAAGGAAAAATAATAGCAATGAAATGAAACTAAGTTAAATGAGCCAGCACCGCAGCGATAGGTGACCGCAAGGGGAAGTTATAACGCAGGCAATAGCCGACCCCTGGACTACAGGGAACCCTCGAAATTTAGTTTTGAAACATAATTAAAGACTTATTGAAGTATAAATTTCATTAGGAATATTAAAGAAAAATTAATTAATTAGTACAAAGAAAAACGAGAAATCGAGAAAATGACAAAACTAAGTGTTATCAAAAAATCGGGAATAAAACCTGAATAGGGGCATTGTGGTCATTTAACACTTAGAGTTGACTTTTGACCTCAATGTCCATTAAAAATAAGTGGTATTACACTTTGAAAATGTCATGAAAAATAAAAACGTGGTACATTATTTAAATAGTGAAAGAAAATGAGACAAATGTGCAAATTATGGAACTTTAACTAATTAAATCATTAATTTATGGTTAGTGCTCCACTAAGTGGGATTAGAGGACATATAAAACCAAGTGGACAGCATGCAAATTCACTTTCTTCCTCTTTTTTTTCACTTTTCCGAATTGCTTTCTCAAGTTCTTCCATGGCCAAATGTTCTTCCAAGCTTCCTCCATGGCCATTCATGCATAAGCTCAAATCTACCATGTTTCAAGCCATATTTCTTCAAACTCTCTTTATTAAAAGTGGTCTTCACACCATGGGCAGTATGTGGACAGCAAAAAAGAGAGGAAATTCCATGGATTTGTGAAGCTCAAGTTGAGGTTAGTGCTTAATCTTTCTATTTACCTTCACTAATCCTTGTGTTGAGCTTTGGATACGTTGAATTAATTGCTAAGAAAAATTGAGGAAATGATGAGTATTGGTGAACCTTAGTTTTGGCAGCCATGAAAATGCATGGTTAGTGACTTATTCTTATAAGTATGTGATGGAAATGAAGGTTGCTTAACTCAGAGAGAAGTGGTAGTAGGTTAATGTCCAAGTATATGAATGTTAGTGCTTGAATTAAGGGTTTGAAATGGGACCTTGATTGTAACACCCTACTCCCCTATAAGATGTAACATGATCCCATAGTATACCTAATGAATTACCGTACTTCTCCTACCGATAATCCATTAAATATACTACAAGAGATTTTAAAACAATTTTCGGGAAATTTAAGTCATAGATTAAAATCTGGTGTTATAAAATTTTTTTTTTCAAAATTTTGGCAAAGTGCCGGCTGTATTTTGAGAAAACAGTTCTTCAATCCTGCAAAAGAAAATGCTCCCAATATGTTTTCTCAAATACAACTTCAATAAACTTTATTTCAATTCACAATTCAATTCTCAATACACAATCAATTCATTTTCAAACTAATCTCATCATGAAGAAATATTTCATTGATTATAAGACTCAAAATTTATATTACAAAACTATTCAAGTAAATGAAATCTCAAATTTACATTTACAATAATTTAGATTTAATTACATACCAAAATATCTTACAAGAGTTTTTATACAACTGCTCAAATAATTTACATACATATTATTACATGCATACATCAAAACCTATGCACATGGGTATACCTATAATATACCTGGAGCTGATCTAAAAGTGTCTTCAAAGAAACTTACTCATTGCTCTATGCTCTTCTTACCTGCGACAGCATACAAAGCTATCGCTGAGTGATGAACTCAGTGGTGCACAACTATAATTTAAAACATAGTACAATATACATTGACAAAATTTATAGTAAATAATTTGGAAATCTGAATACTCATCAAATTCTAAAACTTAAAATATTCATTGCCAATAATGTAAATCATTTGTATAAAATGACTTCGATTATGAAATTCAATTTATCAAATCATAACTAACCATTTAGGTAATTCCAACAAAATCAATTGTACATAAATCATAATTGAAATCACAATTCTTTACCATTCAAAAGCCATTCTGTATCTCAAAAATCATTCTTTATCTCACTAACTATGCAAGACTAATCCGAAAGGGCTATATTCGATGTGATTCTAACTCCCTATGGTTGGGGAGGTCGAATCAGATTCTAACTCCCTATGGTCGGGGAGGTCGAATCATCGTGCACAGTACCATCACAATAATGAATCTTCCGCAAGGGCCATAACGATAAAATAAACTTAGATCTAACCTCAAATCAGAGGAAAATCTAAGACTGTGCACGTACCATGGTAATCAAAAAACAACTAACTCCATTGTCTTCTCAACAAATGAGAGAGACGGGTAATAACCTAGTCAAGCATTTATAGTGAGATATAAAACAATATCACAATCCTTTTAGTGAGCATAAATCACAATATAATTTGATTCAAAGTCAATTTCAATATCCAATAATTTTTATGCTCATCACAATTCAAATCATAAATTTGCATTTTTCCATGAAAATTACCATCACAATTCAAAACATGTTCTATCACAATTTTCCAGAACATAATTTATTTAATCCATAACAATGCTTAATACTTATGGAAATACCATTTCACAAAGCTAAATTCATACATACTATAACAATTTCAATAATCATTGAATTAAATCCAATGCTTGTTAAACATAATACGTAAGAAAAATATGTCATTTAATCATATGAAATATTCAAAACAAAATCAGTTAAAAACTAGTTGTGCACAAACCTCTGATAACTGTCTCTTGGCTCTGACTCAGTGTTTCCTTCCCCTTCCCTGAGTCTTTGCTAACTGAGAAACACAATTTGAAGTGTTTCAGTACTCATTTAAATTGTCTCTAAGAATAAGGTTCAATAATTAATTTTTTGAATTCTATTATTTCCTTAGTCAACCTAATATGTCAACCCTCGATGCGTTCTACATAAATTCGGTTTTAATGTCACTAATATGTCACATTCAATAGTCTTTTAGGGTTGGTACATGTTACCAAATTCATTTCCATGTATACTGCATTTTCTTGCAATTTGCTGGATTCCGAGATACTAGTTTGACCTAGCTGGACGACCTAGTTCCCTCAGTTTTCAGGTTTCGGTCAAAACTACAAACTTTTAGATCTATGCCTTATGGAACGAAGGAAAAAATTTCAGGTCATTCTGAGTTATGTAGACCAAGTTATGGTCATTTTACTATTGCTGGTCAAATTGCATCAAAATTGGTCACTTTAGGTCATTTTAGGTCATTTTAGGTTCGGCCAGTTTTTGGACCCGAATTTGTGCAAGCTGTTTGACTTGCTTATGGTCATTTCTGGGTTTTTGTGTCTTCATAAGACTTGTAGATATGGGTCTTAACTATTCAGTGTCAAAATTTCAGGTCAATTGGACCTGTTTTGAGTGAGTTATGGCCTAAACACTAACTGCTGCCCAAATGATCAATTTTCAGGCCTCAATTGCACTAATCCGGATTTGGTCACTTTTCAAGTTACCTTACAAGCAGAATTTTGGCAAGCTTCCTTCATGAAAGTTGGCACGTTTTGTGCCTAGTTTCACTTCCAGTTGGTCTCATACCAATTGGAGCCACACAATTAAAGTTATAGGCCTAAAACTCAAACTGCCTTATTGCACTTCTTGCATACACATCAAGCATCACTTTTAACACTCACCAAACTTAACATTCAAACCAATTCTGGTTGTACCACAACCTAAACATAATTTACAACATATTATAGGTCATTTTGGCAGCTTACAATTACATTCAATGTGCACCAACAAGTGCAGAATTTGTCCAACTCAATTTACAGCAATTCAATCACCAATTCATGCTCATTTACATGTCCAACTTCACACCATCATTCATGCACTCAAACTGCCATAACAACCAACACATTTTAACATCATTATTCCATAAACCAAGCATGAATTCCAACATTCCTCAAGAGTTAGCAAACTGCCACAATGGTACACTTACATTCCATTACTTTCCAAGCTTTAAATTTCATTTTATATTTACATATATTAAGTATACATCACCCAACAATTTCCTACACAATATACATTTAATCAATCATTTAATTCACCATTTACAAGCACAAACAAACTGCCTTCAAGGTGCTTCCATGGCTGCCAAAAGTGCACATTCCCATTCAACATCAAAACTCAAAAATTTCTCCATAAATCAAACACCCATAATATCCTTACAAACTTTAACAAAGCAATAATAAAAAATACAAACTTACCTATTGTTGGGACTTATTAAATCTTCACTAATCTCCCTTGATTTTGGTATCTACTTCTTCCTTGTGATGTGGGGACCAAGACTAGTGAAGAAACTTTGATGGTTGGAGGTGAGAATGGAGGAGATTAGGAGCTCTCTCAAGTTTTGGCTATGGAGGCTTTAATGGAGTTCACTTCGGCATGGGAGAAGAAATGAAGATGATGAAGTGTTTAGTGGGTTTAAATCTGCCCACTTAGTGAATATTTTAGTCCATAGTGGTCCACTCACCTTAATTAAACTATATTATATGTTTTAATTGATAATTACTCCATTTACACTCCACTTTTGGCTATTTGTATTAGGTACCCCTAAATTAATTTTTCATTATATTTTCCAAGTGTAATATTATTTATTTTTAATGGACATTTAGGTCAAAAGACAACTCGGGGTGTCAAATGACCACAATGCCCTGGGTTGCATTCCGATTTTCTAATATCTGGTTTTGTCCGTTTTTCGATTTCCCACTTTTCTTTGTACTAATTATTTAATTTTTATTTAATATTTCTAATGATATTTATACTTCAATAGGGGTCTATTTAATTCCTAAAAATATTTTCCGTGGTTCCCATTGTCTGAGCTAGTCAACGGTCCACGCCGTGACTTCCCGATGCGGTCACCCATCGCTAGGGTTCTCGGCTCGCTTAACTTGGTTACATTTCTTTGCTATTATTTTTCCTTTGTTTTTCTTGTATTTTCTTCTCTTGTATTTCATTATTTTATGTCTCCTCACTCATATCGAAGTGTAGTTCTAGGCATCCTAGCTGTCCGGACAATACTGGTTACCAGAACAGTAGAACGTACTACCGAACATAGGGGTGTTACAATTCTCCCCCCCTTAAAATAAATTTCATCTCGAAATTTTTCCTGACATTAGTCTCTGAACAGCTATGAGTGTTGTCTCCTCATATCCTCTTCACGTTCCCAAGTAGCTTCCTGGCCTGAACGATGGTTCCACAACACTTTAACCAGGTCTATCTATTTATTCCTCAACTGCTTCACCTCATAAGCCAGAATTTCTATGGGTTCTTCCTCATATGAGAGGTCTGGATTTTACCTCAATCTATTCAACTGATAGTACATGAGATGGGTCTGATTTGTACCTCCTTAACATGGACACATGGAAGACACTGTGTATCCTTGCTAACTCCGGAGGTAATGCCAACCGATATGCCAAAGGACCCACTCTTTCCAGAACCTCATATGGTCCGATGAAATGAGGACTCAGTTTCCCCTTTCTGCCAAATCTCATAATCCTCTTCCAAGGAGAAACTTTGAGGAATACTTTATCACCCACTGCATGTTTAATATCTCTTCTCTTCAGATCAACATAAAACTTCTGACGGTCTGACGCAGCCTTGAGTCTATCTCTGATCAATTTGATCTTTTCCTATGTCTGCTGAATAATTTCTGGCCCAATCATCTTTCTTTCACCAACTTCATCCCAACATAGGGGAGTTCTGCACTTTCTGCCATACAAAGCTTCATATGGAGGCATCCCAATGCTTGATTGGTAGCTGTTATTATAAGCAAACTCAATCAAAGGCAAGTGTGTATCCCAACTACCTTCAAACTCAATCACACAAGCCCGTAGCATATCCTCCAATATCTGAATAACCCTTTCAAGTTGGCCATCTGTCTGTGGGTGGAATCTTTGTCAGGTGAAGTTCAATCTAGTTCTTAGGGCTCTCTGAAGACTACCCCAGAATCTAGAAGTGAACCTAGGATCTCTGTCAGATACAATCGATACTGGCACTCCATGCAATTTTACAATTTTATATATATACAATCTGGCCAATCTTTCCAGGCTATAGTCCATCCGAACTGGCAAAAAGTGAGCAGACTTGGTTAGTCTATCAACTATAACCTATACTACATCATGACTATTCTGTGTCCTCGGAAATCTCATCACAAAATCCATAGTTATCTGTTCCCTTACAATGTTTCATAGGGTGCCACTTGTATGCTAGCTTGACACTTATTAATGTATACAAATTCTATTAGTGGGAGGTATCTGTCCCATCTCCCCTTGGATTCAAGGACAGAAGTTCTTAGTATATTCTCGAGAGTTTATTACATTTTACAGGTTATTATTATCATTTCATTTCATTATTTATAGAAACTCAATGAGTTTCAAAATTTACCTGAATCACTTGTTTCGACTGTCCATCCGTCTGAGGATGATAAGTCGTACTGATATCTCTAAGTTTATAGCAATTACTATGGTACAGGTAGTTCACATTAATGTAATTGAGTCACTAACTCCAGCTACCTTACAAGTGTAGTCTTTTGATAGGCTAGTTCTGAAGTTTTAAATTTCTGACTAAAATTTTCACATTTATTTCCAATAATAGTACTCTATTCGGGTGCAACTGTATCAATTTATAGATTACTTACAAATATTCTTAATTTATTATACCACGAGGAAGCACGTAGCTCTACACAATAATCCCGTGTCGGTACTATAATCTGCAGCTTACAATACAAATATCGAGAACATTATATAGTCACTACGTTATAACCTCATGAACTAGGTTTTCTAACATCTTATCTTTCTCGAATCCACTAATATCCTAATCCGATTCTAATTCCAATATCCATTAATAATTACTAACAATAACATCTTTGCCCTCATCTAGAGCAATTCTATTACTGTAACTTACTTTTAGGTCCTCTTGCCTTACATTAAGTATGCTTGCCAATTAGCTTTATAATTTACAGTATGTTAGAAAATACTTTTAGCTAACAATTCTTCCAAAATTAATGTCAATCATACTTGTTATTGTAGTTTTGATCCTAAAAGACTAGTCACTAACGCATCAAAATTTATTCCCCTGTAAAGGAATAGCAACAAAACATAAAGTTCTGACACTAACACACAACTAAGTAGTGCTGGGATCAAATAATAACTAATTATTTCTTTCAAAAATTAAGAACTTACCAGCAGCTACATCTGAAGTTTCTGCTCTTTCTCCTTGGCGCATAGTAGACGCTCTGATTGGTGCGCTACTATATTCGGGTTGATTCACTATGTTATAGTGGTGAGGAGTACCAACTCTATTTCTATCTCGACTCTGACTGACGGTCTGTGAACTCTGGAAAGCAGATCGAGGTGCTCTAGTACAATTTTTAGCAAAGTGTCCAAGTTTTCCACAATTGTAGCAAGCTCCAGAGGCCCTTCGACAAATACCTCCATATAGCTTACCACAAACATGGCAGAAACGGGCAGAATAGGAACTTCTGGTTGTTCGATGACTAGATCTTGGTGTTCTCTGCCCTAATGATCTGCCTCTATGGTATCCCTGAGCTTGGGGTTCCTCAAATTCTTTTCTCTTCCTCAAATTATTGCTCGAGCTCTGACCTATAGATTTCTCCCTCTTCTCTATTTCACACTGCCCTTGTGGGGGTTGGGTTTGTACTTGAGTTTGAGCTGACAGAGTATCAGCCATTTGTTGAAAGAAAGTGGCCATTTGTTGGGCCATTTGTGCAGTAATTTGTACTGGTAAAACTGGTACAGTCGGGCCTTCGACACTTTGTGGAGCTGGGGCCTCAACTTGTACTTCTGCCATCACGGACTGTTCTATTGTCTCATTCTTCTCTTCCATATCTTTTCATAGGATTTTCTATTCCTGTACAACCAACATAAGGAGATTCCTCTCCATTAGTTCATATTTATGATGTAAATGTACTATATGTATCAAACATTTGAGCAGTTGTAGTTACCGACAAACAGATTTCAAATTCACAGTTCAAAATTTACTTTAAAACCATTGCTCTGATACCACAAAACATGTCACACCCTACTCCCCTATAAGATGTAACATGATCCCATAGTATACCTAATGAATTACCGTACTTCTCCTACTGATAATCCATTAAATATACTACAAGGGATTTTAAAATAAATTTCTGGAAATTTAAGTCATAGATTAAAATCTGGTGTTATAAATTTTTTTTTTTTCAAAATTTCGGCAAAGTGCCGGCTGTATTTTGAGAAAACAGTTCTTCAATCCTGCAAAAGAAAATGCTCCCAATATGTTTTCTCAAATACAACTCCAATAAACTTTATTTCAATTCATAATTCAATTCTCAATACACAATCAATTCATTTTCAAACTAATCTCATCATGAAGAAATATTTCATTGATTATAAGACTCAAAATTTATATTACAAAACTATTCAAGTAAATGAAATCTCAAATTTACATTTACAATAATTTACATTTAATTACATACCAAAATATTTTACAAGAGTTTTTATACAACTGCTCAAATAATTTATATACATATTATTACATGCATACATCAAAACCTATGTACATGGGTATACCTATAATATACGAGTCGATCCAAAGTGTCTTCAAAGAAACTTACTCACTGCTGTATGCTCTTCTTACCTGCGACAGCATACAAAGCTATCGCTGAGTGGTGAACTCATTGGTGCACAACTATAATTTAAAATATAGTACAATATATATTGACAAAATTTATAGTAAATAATTTGGAAATCTGAATACTCATCAAATTCTAAAACTCAAAATATTCAATGCCAATAATGTAAATTATTTGTATAAAATGACTTCGATCATGAAATTCAAATTATCAAATCATAACTAACCATTTAGGTAATTCCAACAAAATCAATTATACATAAATCATAATTTAAATCACAATTCTTTACCATTCAAAAGCCATTCTGTATCTCAAAAATCATTCTGTATCTCAAAAATCATTCTTTATCTCAAAAATCATTCGTTATCTCACTAACTATGCAAGACTAATCCGAAAGGGCCATATTCGATGTGATTCTAACTCCCTATGGTCGGGGAGGTCGAATCAGATTCTAACTCCCTGTGGTCGGGGAGGTCGAATCATCGTGCATAGTACCATCACAATAATGAATCTTCCACAAGGGCCATAATGATAAAATAAACTTAGATCTAACCTCAAATCAGAGGAAAATCTAAGCCTGTGCACGTACTATGATAATCAAAACACAACTAACTCCATTGTCTTCTCAACAAATGAGAGAGACGGGTAATAACCTAGTTAAGCATCTATAGTGAGATATAAAATAATATCACAATCCTTTTAGTGAGCATAAATCACAATATAATTTGATTCAAAGTCAATTCCAATATCCAACAATTTTTATACTCATCACAATTCAAATCATAAATTTGCATTTTTCCATGAAAATTACCATCACAATTCAAAACATGTTCTATCACAATTTTCCAGAACATAATTTATTCAATCCATAACAATGCTTAATACTTATGGAAATACCATTTCACAAAGCTAAATTCATACATACTATAACAATTTCAATAATCATTGAATTAAATCCAATGCTTGTTAAACATAATACGTAAGAAAAATATGTCATTTAATCATATGAAATATTCAAAACAAAATCAGTTAAAAACTAGTTGTGCACAAACCTCTGATAACTGTCTCTTGGCTCTGACTCAGTGTTTCCTTCCCCTTCCCTGAGTCTTTGCTAACTGAGAAACACAATTTGAAGTGTTTCAGTACTCATTTAAATTGTCTCTAAGAATAAGGTTCAATAATTAATTTTTCGCATTCTATTATTTCCTTAGTCAACCTAATATGTCGACCTTCGATGCGTTCTAGGTAAATTCGGTTTTAATGTCACTAATATGTCACATTCAATAGTCTTTTAGGGTTGGTACATGTTACCAAATTCAATTTCATGTATACTGCATTTTCTTACAATTTGCTGGCTTCCGGGATACTAGTTTGACCTAGCCGGACGACCTAGTTCACTCAGTTTTCGGGTTTTGGTCAAAACTACAAACTTTTAGATCTATGTCTTATGGAACGCGGGGCAAAATTTCAGGTCATTCTGAGTTATGTAGACCAAGTTATGGTCATTTTACTATTGCTGGTCAAATTGCATCAAAATTGGTCACTTTAGGTTACTTTAGGTCATTTTAGGTTCAGCCAGTTTTTGGACCCGAATTTGTGCAAGCTGTTTGACTTGTTTATGGTCATTTCTGGGTTTTGGTGTCTTCATAAGACTTGTAGACATGGGTCTTAACTATTCATGGTCAAAATTTCAGGTCAATTGGACCTGTTTTGAGTGAGTTATGGCCTAAACACTAACTATTGCCCAAAAGATCAATATTCAGCCCTCAATTGCATTAATCCGGATTTGGTCACTTTTCAAGTTACCTTACAAGCAGAATTTTGGCAAGCTTCCTTCATGAAAGTTGGCAAATTTTGTGCCTAGTTTCACTTCCAATTGGTCTCATACCAATTGGAGCCACACAATTAAAGTTATAGGCCTAAAACTCAAACTGCCTTATTGCACTTCTTGCATACACATCAAGCATCACTTTTAACACTCACCAAACTTAACATTCAAACCAATTCTGGTTGTATCACAACCTAAACATAATTTACAACATATTATAGGTCATTTTGGCAGCTTACAATTACATTCAATGTGCACCAACAAGTGCAGAATTTGTCCAACTTAATTTACAACAATTCAATCACCAATTCATGCTCATTTACATGTCCAACTTCACACCATCATTCATGCATTCAAACTGCCATAACAACCAACACATTTTAACATCATTATTCCATAAACCAAGCATGAATTCCAACATTCCTCAAGAGTTAGCAAACTGCCACAATGGTACACTTACATTCCATTACTTTCCAAGCTTTAAATTTTATTTTACATTTACATATATTAAGTATACATCACCCAACAATTTCCTACACAATATACATTTAATCAATCATTTAATTCACCATTTACAAGCACAAATAAACTGCCTTCAAGGTGCTTCCATGGCTGCCAAAAGTGCACATTCCCATTCAACATAAAAACTCAAAAATTTCTCCATAAATCAAACACCCATAATATCCTTACAAACTTTAACAAAGCAATAATAAAAAATACAAACTTACCTATTGTTGGGACTTATTAAATCTTTACTAATCTCTCTTGATTTTGGTATCTACTTCTTCCTTGTGAGGTGGGGACCAAGATTAGTGAAGAAACTTTGATGGTTGGAGGTGAGAATGGAGGAGATTAGGAGCTCTCTCAAGTTTTGGCTATGGAGGCTTTAATGGAGTTCACTTTGGCATGGGAGAAGAAATGAAGATGATGAAGTGTTTAGTGGGTTTACATCTGCCCACTTAGTGAATATTTTAGTCCATAGTGGTCCACTCACCTTAATTAAACTATATTATATATTTTAATTGATAATTACTCCATTTACACTCCACTTTTGGCTATTTGTATTAGGTACCCCTAAATTAATTTTTCATTATATTTTCCAAGTGTAATACTATTTATTTTTAATGGAAATTTAGGTCAAAAGACAACTCGGGGTGTCAAATGACCGCAATGCCCCAGTTCGGGTTGCATTCCCGATTTTTCGGTAATACCGGGTTTTGTCCGTTTTTCGATTTCCCACTTTTCTTTATACTAATTATTTAATTTTTATTTAATATTTCTAATGATATTTATACTTCAATAGGGGTTTATTTAATTCCTAAAAATATTTTCCAGGTGTCGACACCATATTTTGGCCGATCCCTAGAATCAATAAAAATTCTTCTTTGAACAGCTAATCACGTTTCCGATCCCTCTTTAGGCGGTCACATTTCCGATCTCTCCTCACAAAGAATTGAATTAATGCTGAGTCCTCATATTCATTAAGCCTCGCTGATCTCTCAAATCATTTACCGACCTCTCAAACCCGTTGTCAAATTTCCGGACCTCTCAAGTATATTCCTGATCTCTGTTGATAAATAAAATGAACTGGCACTAGATCTTTTCCTACCAGTTTTATTGCCGACCTCCTTTCCGAAAGTTTAACAGCTAAAGTTTGGGTTCGGTTTAATGAGGGTTCCGATCTTAAGTGTTCAAGTTAAATTTTCAATTTTAATCAAGTCCCGTTCAGCATTTCTCCCCCACCGATCTCATGCTTATTGTGCTTTCCGATCTTTTATACTTAGATTAATAATGGCATTTAGTTCATGTTTCGCTATGCTCATACAATCAAATACTTAGGCAATTCAAAGATTTTCCAATCACATCCATTCATTGAACAAAAGAAATATTCCATTCCATTTCATAATTTGTACAAGTTATTCGGCTGGGGGATCACCCCCAGCCTGATTTACATTCTGCTCACTCTCTCTCTCTTCCTCGCCCTCCTCCTCACTATCTTCACCATCGCCCCCGGGAGCCAGGTCGTCCATCCAAGAGAAGTCCTCTTCAGGATAGCGCTTTTGAAGTTCGGCCAAGAGATCCTTATGCGCATTCACATAGGCTCCGGCTATTCCCGACACCATCTCTTCATCCTTTTCCTTAAGCTCTTTGTCTTTCTCCGAAAGCTCCTTATCCTTCGCGTTAAGCTCCTCTACAAGTTGAGCGACCTGAGCGGCTTCGTTGGCCTGAAGTGCCTGGACTTCTCTGAGAGCCCGTTCACTTTCAGCCAAGTCACGAGACCTTTCGGCCAGCTGGTCTTCATGGTACTTCGCCCGTCCCTCGACTTGAGATATATAATCCCGAGCGGATGAGAGTTGGGATCGGAGGGAAGTCAATTCCTGATTTTTCTTCCCAACCTCCTTACCCAGACGCTGAATCTTTTCCCGAATCATGGTCTGGTTCACACCACACTCCACGGTTAGGCTCATGGATCGAGTCAAGATATCATCGAGACCATTCTCGGGATAGCCTGTCCGATCCTCTTGAAAGAAGATGGTAGATCAAATGACTTTGGCAAAATCGGAGTTCTCCTTAACCGACAGGTTATTCTTCAAGCAATGATCAAGATGTCGAGCGCCACGAGAAGAGGTCCTCCCGTAAGATTGAGAAGGCTCCTTTCCGTGCTTGGAATAATCGAGAGAGGTGGGGCCGCTCTTCCGATCTAGGAGGAGATCTCGACCTCAATGGTCGGCGGACCAAGGTTGAGGCGGTCTCTTTGTATCTCCCTGTGTTCGTGACCGGTGTTTGAAGATGTTCAACGCTTCATCTCCTTTACCTTCCGGGAGATCTCTCTTTCCTTCTTCCGCGTCCTAGAACCCTCACCACCCGCCATACCTGCACATAAAAGAGGTTAGTGAGATCGCTACGGTCCTGAGAACTGAGATATAGAAAATACCGATGCCGAGGTCGAGAGCTAAGTTCGCGATCTCACGGTGATCGCTGCATGGTCCAATGGTGCAGGCAGCCACCGCATTTGGACAGAATATTTTAGAGTGGCGGCTGACTTTTCAGCTCCATCACTATCAAGCTTTCCTCTTGACTCGTGGTAATGTGCTTCGAGCAGGCCTCGGTACCACCAACACGAGGAAAGTCCTCAAAGCAATTTCGGATCTTTACTCCTCGTAATGAAGAACCTGGTTCTTCCAATTCTTAAGGGATGAGGGCAGATCGGAAAAGAGTCCGCAACGAGGCTTCACCGAAAGAACCAGTGTTCGCCATCCTTTCGGCGAGTTAGTCTGGCAGCTCGGCGAACACCTTAGCCGAGGTCCGATTCCATTAGCTCGGCATAGACCTCGGAAAGCTACCAAGATCCGCCACGAGTTGGGGTGGATTTGAACAATGGATGCTCGGTGAAGTTTTAGGACCTCCTTATAGAAATCGGCTAGAGGGAACCTCAGACCGGCCTTTAACTATTCCTCGTACACCATGACCATGTCATTCCCCTCAAAAGAGTGATCGACACGAAGATCGCCATGGCACTTGATCAGCTCATATGAATCAGGACAAATATTGTATTCTTGAACAAACGATTGCAGATCGGATTCTCGAAGAACCGACGGAAGCTCGTCTATAGGAAGGGTCTCTCACCTTGAAGGTGGTGCAAGCCTTGATGGTATGACCCGACCCCGACCTGGAGCAGAGACCCTAGGGGGTTTAGGTTGCACGCTGGGCCCGACTGCCTCTTCTTCGTCAGACGATGACCATGAGAACTGAATGGAAGGAGGGCTCGCCGCTTCTCGACCTTCTGCACCGCTCATTTTTAAAAGAAACAAAGAACTTAAACAAGAAAGAAGATCAAAGTCCTTACCGAGTCCGATCGGGCCGAGAGACCGGAGAAAATGAGAGAACTTCAAGTTGTGAGCAGGGATTGAAAATGGAATGAGAGAACAACTGCTAACCCTCCCACCCCTATTTATACTAGTCCGAGCATTTAATGCTCGCGAGGTTCTAGGCAACAGATCGATTGGTGGGACTCGACAAATGTTTCGACACTTTTCTCAAATATCCGAATGTTCTGAGATCGGTTTATTAGAGATCGGCATAATAAGTTAAAAATTTTGAATAAAGGATCAGCTAAGTGTCATTCAGGTAAAGAATCAGATTGGATAATCATATTAGGGATCGGAAAATAATCAATGCAAAAACAATAAGATGATAACCGACAAAATAAAGTCTTTATTTTCAAAAGTTCGGATTACATCATTTGGGCGATCTCTAGGGATCGGATTACACTAACATTGGATCACATCATTTCTGTGATCTCTAGAGATCGGATTGCATTGAAAATAAAATACATCATTTGGGCGATCTCTAGCGATCGGACTACAATAAAGGTCTAACTACAACATTTGGGCAATCTCTAGAGATCTGATTACATTTCAGGATTACATCATTTGGGCAATCTCTAGAGACCGGTGGAACATCCTATCTAAAAGGCCTATGTCAAAGCCTAGTCTTGTGGCTGAATCAAAAGATGTGTTTTGACCAGGAGACCGGCTGTTGGCATCGGATAGATGTGCATATCAGATTTGGTGACTATGACTCCCATGAAGAGGTGAGACATCGTCACCGATGTTACCACTCGAAACCGACCCGCTGTCGGAACACCCAATGTGGAGGAAAGACGCTGTCGGAACACCCAACGCGATGAGAAGCCGAATGAACTCAGTTGAGCGACTCGAGATCGGTACAACCAAAGTCCGCAATACAGATCGGTCAAATCCAGTCCTCTCACCATCATCAGTAAAGGTCATTCGATCACCGGGATCGTGAATTTTCAGTCGGTAAGTAAAGAAGTTCATCGGAAAAAGATCAAAGCCACAGTTATAGCCAGAACTTCCACCGGAGCAATAGAACAGGAAAGTAAGAAAAGAAGAGAGGAAAGTCGATGAAGAAAATGTCTCCGCTGGATGTGGGTATATATAGGGGAAATGGGCATTTAAAGATGAGCGGAAAACGAAGCGGACGCTTCGAGAATCGAGATGTAATTAATGCTTGGACCGAATCCAGACTGATTAAGGGATAATAGAGATCGGGAGATAGGAGATCAGCATGAGAGATCGGAATAGGAGCTAGGGGAGGGATCGGAAGACAAAAAGAATAAGACAAATCCCAATAACCGCCGCCGTAATCGAGCCGAGGTAGTTAAAGCGCAAGTGCACGAGATCTCCACCGCACGCCTAAGAATCGCCCGCACGCCGACAGTGCGTGGTATGTCATGACACCCAGACATCCCAATCTCCACCGTTGATCCCACTTGTAAGGACAAACCCGGAACCCTTGGATCAAGAGAGAAGACGACAATACCAGCGTCTTTCACTCTTAGCCCTCGGATCGTTCCGGACAAGGAAATTTGGGACCGTCAGATTAAAAGAGGAAAAGGACAAATATTCTGAGAAGCGATCTCAGCCATTCGTTTTGATTCTCTTTAATTCCTGAACGCCCGATCATGTACTTCAAAATCTTGACCCTCCATCTCCCTCAAAATAAATCCTGACCCTTCATGGGGAGCACCCGATTCCTATAAATACCGCATGAAAACTGCTCAAGGACTGACAAAAATATAGACAAGAGGTCGCTATTATCGTGGAGGAACTCAAACTTCATTCAGTTTGTTACTCTGCTGTTTTGTAGTGATTAAAAGACTTTTGAAACTAGTTTTGGAGTGTTTTCTTGAAAAGATTTTGAATATCGAACTCTACATTTCCAGCTTGTTCATTATCCGGTCATACACTCATCATCTCTCGCTTTCTTTCCTCCTGCTCAAGCTCAACTTCCTTCCACCGGTTCTTACCCGTTACCTTTTAGCTAAAGCATCTCTCGGTTTCACGAGACATCAACTCTCAGCCGATCAATCCGCCATCTTCATCACTATTTACCACCTCTCGCTTATTTCAATATATTTGGCTCCTCACGGTAAGAGTTCATATTATCGCTTTATTAAGTATTTGCGTTTACTTTTCGTGACTTTCTTTGTTCTCTTTACGTACGCGGTTTTCTCTAAGTTTATTCTAAGCAAAAATCTCAAAGAACGTTACTCTCGAATTCTCTTTAGTGATCGGTCCATCATTTCATCAATTTTCGTCATTTCTGAATACGAGTTTTTAGCTCCTAGTAGCGTGTAAGTGGTCAGGCAAAATATAGGTATTCAGAACTTAAGGGTCTCTTTTAAAAGAGAAAGCTTGAATAACACGTCAGGAAAATAGCCAAACTATTAGGCTGACGTGAACGGGAATTCGGCAAGATACCATGAAGAGGAATAAAACCAAAATAAACTAGACAAAACAGATCGGACATTAATAGGTATGCGTAAAATGACTACATGGAAGGTCGGTAAATCAAGTTTAGTATTACCCATTTAGTCATAGGGTATCAAGAAACCTTATCTCCAGCATTTTTGAATGCCAGAAACCTTAGTTTTAGGTTCTTGTGACATGTAGCTGAAATTGAAATTCGGGAGATCGGCAAAGCCCCTTCCAGGCTCCTGCTAATCCGAAAGAGATCGGAGGAGGGTTCTTATCCGGTCTCCCCCCAAAATTTTAATAAACGTCTAAAAGAGATCGGAGGAGAGTTCTTATCTAGTCTCCCTTCAAAATTTTAATAAACATTAAATAGAGATCGGAGGAGAGTTCTTATCCGGTCTCAACTCAAAACATCAATAAATAACTCTAAAGGAGATCGGAGGAGGGTTCTTATCCGGTCTCCCCTCAAAATTTTAATAAACGTCTAAAAGGGATCGGAGGAGAGTTCTTATCCGGTCTCATCCTAAAAATAAATAACTTAAAGGGGATCGGAGGAGAGTTCTTATCCGGTCTCCCCTCAAAACTTTAATAAATAACTTAAAAGAGGTCGGAGGAGAGTTCCTATCCGACTCTCACACTCGCTCACTAAGGTTGTCTCATTTACTTGTGTATCTGGGTAATCCTAATTAGTGAAAAACCAAATATTCCTCTTACCAAAAGGATTAACATTCCCGTCCAAGCCCTTCTAACTAATTTATAAAGGACGCAAAATTAAACCTACTTACCCTTATTAAGGGACGAGGTGGGGTGCCTAACACCTTCCCCACCCGTTTACGGACCCCGAACCTAGAATCTCTGTCTTGAAGTGGTTTCATTCTTTATTTATCTTCTCAAATGGTTTTCTTTAGTTACCCTCAAAACTAAGGTGGCGACTCCTCACTTTTTCCCACTTCGGTGAGTGATCGTCCGGGCGACCGCAAAATCCCATTGCGACAGCTTGGCGACTCCACTGGGGAGATATTGACCCAACCCCAGTCTAGAGGTCCAAAAGTAGGCTTAATTTTTGTCCAATCAAATTATATTTGGAGGGGCTCACTCGGCGATGTCTTATATGTTAATTATTATTGCTGCTAACTATTTTGTTTTGCCTGTTCTATCTCTCACAGTGCTCTTCATTTCAAAAAGGAAGAAAAAGGAAAAAATGGGAAAATAAAATCCCCCTAAATTGGGAAGAGGTAAAGATGTCCCTTCACACACTGAACACTCACGCAATGTCCTCACACACTATGGTCCTAACCCGGGCTTTCTTACCCTTTTAGGAAAGTAGGAGGGGGTCATGTAGCGGTGCCCGTGGGTTTTAACCCGTTAGTATCCGTGAAGGCTTCTGCTCAAATTGAAACTCGTTCTATTTACCGTGATACCCGTGGAATTTTCCCGACAATATCATGGGGGTAGAATGGGGCTCTACTGTTTACAGTAGGGGCAATTTGGGAACCTGTGGCTATTAGAAAATTAGATCCTGAGCTAAACCGTCACGATAGCTGAAAGCCGTAGTAAACTGCCTCATAAGATAGAACTATCCAGATAGGTAGCGCTTACCCGGTGTTAGGAGTCTCCCTACTATAGGACAAAAGGGGCATACTTACTCTTACCCTATTCTGCTTTAATTTCCTTTTGTTCATTTCTTTAGAGGGTAATCTTGAATCTTACTAAAACGCCTACACATTTTCCTACTTTGATAAATGTGTACGTGTCACCCTGTCAACAGTATGATTCAAAATTACCCTAATTTGTCTTACTAACAAGTTTTCCCGCAGGCGTTACCAAACCAAGAGTCTGTATAAGGATAGGCATCATTTTTATCATGGCATCCTCGAGTCAGTCGGCAGGAGAGGCTCAGCATGCTAAACTTTGGTCCAAATCAGCTCATTGGTCGGTACCCTCGCAAAATGATGTTTCCGAGGCACACATTAGCTCAATACCTTCACTAGATCTGGACAAAATAGAGGTCAAAATGAACAACCTCGAGGGTCTGTCTAATAGATGGAGGTTGCTTCCCGATCAGGTCAAGGTACAGTTTGAAGAGAAGTACGGAAGGATTGCAACCTTAATGCAAGTCAAGGTCCAAATCCCTGCATTAAAAGCCATGTTGACGGTTTGGAATCCTAAGTACGGAGTGTTCTCTTTCAATGACATTGATACGGCCCCCACTATGGAGGAATATCGTGCATTGCCGGGATCCCATACTCATTGCGTAACCGGATCTACTTACACCTCGAGCATAGGCGCACTGAAACGGTTGGCACATATGTTGGGTTCTCCCCCAGAAGAAGTAAAGTCCAGAGAAACAGTCAAAGGGAACACGCATGGATGGCATTGGACGTACCTTGAGAAGCGGTTAGATCATCACCTCCAAGAGAAACAGTGGGATCAAGCTTCCGTGGCACTCGCCTTGGGAATCTATGGTCTGATCCTGTTCCCGGGCCATTGGGGATCATCACTTGCAAGCAGCTGGAGGTATTTTGGACATTAGAAAGTCAGGGGATCAATCCGATACCGGCAATTCTTGCCGAAACCTTGTTAACCCTAACTTACTGCAGACGCAGCAGGAAAGGGTCCATTAAGTGTTGCCTCGCTATTATACCTCGACTATCACCACATGTGTCCTGTGGAGACAAAAGGATTGACTTGGTACCTTGACCAGCCTCCCATTGAGAAGATGATCCGTTAGTGATCACCAAGAATGAAAAACATGGCGGAACGGATTTTGAGTTTCAATAGCCATGATTATCGTTGGAGGAAGTCGTGGACGCCAAGCCAACCCGTCTTGATTGGTACAGAGGTATTCACTGGTGTCCCCGATTGGAATAACCGGTATACAAGTTACACTCCAAAGACTGGTAATGAGGCAGTTTGGCTCAACACAGTCCATGATCAACATTAAAGAATACCACCAAGGTCACTTCTACCATGAGCTCAAGGAAGAAGAAGGATTGAAAATGGCTCGCAAGTCCTGGGAAAACATCACTCTAATGGAGAGATCACCCAAAGGCCCAAGTGCCTCGGGCGATTACCTTAAATGGAGAGCTGATAGGGGCCAAGAACGCTCTACCGTAGAATTCAAGGACAACAACCCTCGCCAAGACGCCCTATTAGAGGAAGCTGATAATCGCCTGGTTGACTCGCTACAAAAGGCAAATACCGAGAACTCACAGCTGCAAGAACGAATGAAACAATTGGAGGACCAACAGCAGAAACTTAAGAGAAGGGTAAGAAAGCTCAAGGAAGAGGCAAGGGCCGAAAGGATAGGGTTCGAAGAGCAAGAGGTACAGTGGGAAAAAGAAAGAAACTCTCTCCAAGCTGAGGTCAAAGAGATGAAAGGGCAGAATAGTAAGCTTCAGGAAAGGATGAAGTACCAAGAGGTACTCATTGAAGAGTATAAACAGGAAAACAAGAAGAAGAAGCTTGAATTAAAAGAACAGGCACTCCTCATCAACGACATCTTAAAAGAGTGTGCTAAAGAAAGGAAAGAGAAAGAGAAATAAGCTGCCTTCTATCAAGGACTGAAAGAAAATGTGGATCAGTTGGAGAAAATGATAGCACAGGGAAAAAAGGAACTATTACCTGAATCCGAGTATGCTCTGAAAGTGTTCGATCCTGCCAAACAAGAGGAAAGGTTATATGAGTATCTCAGAAAATGTCATCTCATTATAAAGAACCTCCCAGAACCTAGGCCGATGTAAAGAATATGCTGTACAAATTATTCAGTTAATGAAATGATTTTTGGACCATTGTCTAAGCAGATTTGTGAATGAATAATATGACTCCCGTAGGAACTCCCTCGCTAGGGTTATGTGAAAAATTGAAATGCGATATATGGACAGGTATCATAAATGCGCATTCAATCCCGTCATTCACGGTCAGACTATCGAACGATGCCATGATAAAGTTGAGGCGATTATCCTTTTGCAGATTCCAACCTGGCTCTCAAACGCCATCAGATCCTTCGTCTGCATCAGACTTTTTGTTTGTTTGCAAAAATCAAATTCATTTTAATTTTTTTTTTTTTTTTTTTTTATCTTTCACAGGAAATCAATATTGATTCAAACAAGGCAAGTCTGACCAAGCACACGATCCAACCCAAGCGAGTGTACTTAACAAGATCTCGAACGAGGAAGATAATGGAAAATCAGGAGCAAGTACAGAACCTACAGTGACAGGTCTCCGAGTTGAAAGATCAGCTTTGTGAATTTATGAGACTAATGAAGGAAATGTCTCAGAGCAAACCCGTCGTAACCTAGCCCACCATTACCTCCTCCGCCTCCTACAACAAATGATCCTCAAGAAGCTTCAACCTCTTTTACCTTTCGCCTCCCATTCTCAACCCGACAATCATCGTCAATCCGTGACCATAAATAATGACCCACCTTTTTCCTATTACCCGGCCGCCTCAAATGCCGAGCCTCACCATTCAATCCCGATCCTCCAGCTTTACTCCACCCCTCACTCCGCTGGAGGAGCGTATCATGCGGTGGAAGGAGAACATAGGGCGAGAGAAAACGAGAAACTATCTCGCCTAGAAGAAAGATTGAGAGCAATAGAAGGGTTGAACATGTATGGCTCATCGATGTGTCACACCGAGATTGGTGCCGATGTGGTGGTACCACCCAAATTCAAGGTTCCCGATTTCACAAATACAAATGGAAACTCAGATCCTCAGATCCACCTGCAACCTACATTGCCAAAATGTCCGCTTTAACAGAAGACGATAGACTTCTCATTCACTTCTTTCACGAGAGCCTCTCCGAGCGGCTCGAGATGGTGCATACAATTGGACAGAGCAAGTCGCACTCTGGAAGGACTTAGCCGATACCTTTCTTAAGCAAGACAAATTCAATTGTGATGCAGACCCACAAGGAGGGACCTCCGTAACTCGGCACAGAAAGACCGGAAGGTTTTAAGCAAGATGCCCAACGATGGAGGGAGAAGGTCTGAAGTATATCCTCCTGGATCGACAATGAACTCGCTCCCTATTCATTGAAACATTGAAGGCTCCCTACTTCAACTCGATGATTGGAAATACCTCCAACAGTTTCTCAGATATCATCCAAGCCGGTGAGAGAATTAAAGCTAATCTGAGAATAGGAAGGCTACAGGAGTTGATTGAGAACCCTGTGAAAAAGACTGCCAATTTTGGCAAGAAGAAGGAGAGTGATGTGCATTCCATCACTCGACAGAATAATTTTCCCCAATTCCCCCAAAATAACTACCGGCCCTGGGGTCCCTCTCATGGCCCAACTATCGCAAACATCCCACCCCCTTTCCCTAATTATTCACAACCACGCCCACAATACGCCCCACCTGCAAATTTCCAACCAAGACCACCTCCTCCTCCAGCTCAACCACGACCACCACAAAATAACCCAAGACCTCCAAGGAATCCTGATCCACCCCTTCCCCTCCCTCTCAGTGAAATATACCGATACCTTGTCGGTATAAACCAAATCGTACCAGTCCCTTTAGACCCAATCCAGCCGCCATATCCCAGGTGGTATGATGCCACTGCCCATTGTGAGTATCATGGAGGAGCACAAGGGCATTCAATCGACAATCATGGGACACTCAGAGGGAGAGTGCACGCTCTAATCCGGAACGGGTGGTTGAAGATCGAGGGAAATGGTTCCCTCCCCAATGTCACCTCAAACCCACTACCTAACCATAATGCGGGTAGTGGTGTGAATATGATTGAGTCTGAGGGAGAAGGATCAACACCGGAAGTGGACAAGTTGGTCCCTTATTTCAAAGAAATTTTTGCCATATCAGTAAGAGAAGGTCACCTTTGCCCTCAGGTAGCAGGATTTGAAGAGAGTACGGGGTGTCCTTACCATGGAGGGGCAGCTGACCATAAGCTGCAAGATTGTGAGGGGTTCAGGCAAGAAGTCCGAAATTTGTTATCTCTTAAAGTTCTGAGATGCCAGACAAAGGCGGAAGGGGAAGTGAACACCGCTAGACTCAGCCAAACTGCTTCTACCTCCAAGCCCAGAATCACTTTCTCACCCCCAGTAGCCTCACCGCCAGTAACAGTTATCCGAACTACGCCCCAGCTTCCTGTCACCAATACTCACGCAGTCCCTTGGAACTATAATTTCCAAGTTTTTACTCAGGGAGCGTCAAGCAGCACATCCGCCCCTAGCCTTGCCTCACCTCCGACACCACCAAAACCATGTTTCGCTCCTCACGAGCATTTCAGGATGACTTATGCTGGACCTGCTAGCAACATTACTCCCCAAACCAGTTCTCGGCCCGTTATTGCAACAAAACCTTCTCCACCTGAGCAAGAAATCGATTTTATAACTCAAGTGGGAGGTGTTACTGTAACGAAGACAGAGAGAAGAAAAAAGGGAAAGTAAAAATGGGAGAGTCATCAAGAAACACGGAAGAGGAGGTTGAGAAAGCAGAGGAAGCAGAGCCTATTGAGCGCAAGGAAGATGAAGAACTGCTGCTCCAAATAATGAAGCAAAGCGAGTATGACGTGGTGGAGCAATTGAGAAAACCCCGCCCAATTTCATCAAGTATCACCGATCCCGAGCTCTAAGTCCACCGACAAGCCCTACAAAGAATCCTGGATCGGCCTTTGTGAACCCCGACATTACTCCCGGGCGCTTGAGAAAATAGTAGGACAAATCCAGCATCCACTGTAGCCTTTTCTCAAGAAGAGGTAGACTCGCGGGCTTAGGGCACAATAAAGCTCTACATGTAATCGCGAAGTGTAAGGGTTGTATAGTGGCCAAGGTTCTCATCGATAACGGATCGCCCTCAATGTATCGCCTAGCGCGACCTTAGCCAAAGCACGGTTGACCAATCGCATATACGCCGAGTGCAATGGTGGTAAGAGCCTTTGACGGTACCAGGAGAGAGGTACTGGGAGACATTGACTTGCCAATCCAAGTCGGGCATGTACTTTCAACGCCACGCTTCAAGTGATGAACATTGAGCCGCTTACACTATGTTATTAGGAGGCCGTGGATCCACTCGCAAACGCTGTTCCTTCAACCTTACACCAAAAGATCAAATACATTAAGGACGGCAAAATCATCACGGTAAGGGGCGAAGAGGCCATATCGTCACCAAGCCGCAATCACTTCCTTATGTGGAAGCGCCGAGGAATCATTGGAGAGTTCTTTCCGTGCCCTTGAATTGCAAGATACTGGGAAGGAAGGGGCTATGGCTATGGTGGCCAAAGTAATGTCAAGAAACGGTATCAAGAGGGGAAAGGCTTGGGCACTACCTTGCAAGGAATCGTCGAGCCTATACCGCTATTCGTAAGATAGGCCGTTGTGGTTTGGGGTATGAGGAGGATGCCCTCGTGGATGGGCGATTCGGATGAGGAGGATGCTTGGGATCGGAGGTTCGACCAGAGACGGAAAAAATGAAAATAGTCCGAGAATTACGGAGATCTTCACCAAACCGGTCATCCAACATCCTAGCAAGTACGTATGATCACCGGATGATCCATCCATAGATGTCATCCAACCGATTCCTTGTATGAGGCCCTAGTTTCACCCATGGTCGAGGAGCAGAGCTTGACAACCGGACAACGGAGGATATCCTGCACTCAATTTCGAGTAAAGTACCTCCGGTTATCTACACTTGATCATTTTGTCCATGGTGACAAGTGTAATAATCGTAAATGGACCTTTTCTTATGGCATTAATATTAATGAATTGATAGCGCATTTTAAATCCAATACTCTCTTTCCTTTTAATTCCATCCTTATAACATGTTCTATTCTTTATTCATTCAGACCATTCATCAATTAACACCTAATAATCCAATAGACTCGTAAATTCCTCCGTTAATTTTGAAATCCCCATAACCGCCATTACTTAAAGTAATTCGAGGAAGACCTTACGTAAGAAAGCAATGAAAAGATGAACCCTCCTCGTGCCTTGTGAAGATGAAACGCACAATAAACTTAGGTTCGGAAGAAGTAAAAAGGGAACTTAAGATAGTGGAGAGTGAGGAATTGGGAGATATGATCGGTCCGCTTAAGGAATTTCTCGACGATTTTCATGGAGCTATGATGATATGGTCGGTTTGGACCTCGGATAGTGACGCACAAGATTCCCTTAATTCCGTGAACGATCCCGTGAAGCGTAAATCGAGGAGAATGAATCCCGATACACTGCTCAAGGTTCGTGATGAAGTCAAGAATCATTATGACGCCTGGTTCTTGGAAGTAGTCAAATATCCCCAATGGGTGGCTAATGTCATCCCAGTAATGAAGAAAGACGGGAGAGTCGTGGTGTGTTGACTACAGGACCTTAATAAAGCAAGTTTGAAAGATGATTTCCTCTCCTCACATTGATGTGTTAGTTGACAATGCCGGGATTGGGTAGGTGTTCGTGTATTGATGGGGCATCGTGGTACAATCAGATTCCGATGGACAAGGAAGACAAGGATTAAACTGCTTTCATCACCCTTTGTGGGTTATTTTGCTATCGTGTCATTCCCTTCGGGTTGAAGAATGCCTTGGATACTTACCAGCTAGAATTTGTCACATTATTCCAGGTTATGAGGATTAAAGAAGTGGAGGTATATGTGGATGATATGATCATTAAATCCAGGAGAAGAGAGCCACGCTCAGTGATGAGGAGGGTGCTCGAAAGGCTCAGAAATACAAGTTGAAGCTGAACCTCGCTAAATGCATCTTCTGAGCTAGATCGGGAAAAATGTTGGGATTCATATTAAGCGAGAAAGGGATAGAAGTGGATCCGCACAAAGTTCGAGCTATTTAAGAAATGCCGCCCCAAAAACAGAAAAGGGAGGTGCGCAGCTTTCTAGGAAAGTTGAACTACATCTCACGATTTAATTCTAATCTCACTGCCAAAGCTGAGCCTATTTTTAGACTACTCCGGAAGAACAATCCTACCCAATGGGATTCGGATTGTCAAAAGGCTTTCGAGACAATCAAACAGTATTTGTCAAACCCACCAGTATTGGTCCCGCCTGTGGCAGGCAGGCCTCTGATCCTGTACATGGCAGTCCAACAGAGCTCTATGGGATGTGTTTTGGGACAGCATGATGATACCGGCCGAAAAGAGAGGGCCATTTACTACCTGAGCAAGAAGTTCAATGATTGTGAGTCAAGGTACTCTTTCTTAGAAAAGACTTGTCGCGTTAGCCCGACAAATGAATCGCCTCAAGCAATACATGTTAAATCACAAGACATGGCTTATCTCCCGGATGGATCCTATCAGATACGTATTCGAAAGCCCATTCGTGCCGGGAAGGATAGCCAAGTGGCAGGTTATACTCTCCCAATATGATATAGTCTACATGACCCGGAAAGCGGTGAAAGGTAGTGTAATTGCTGACCTCCTAGCGGAAAACCCTATCCCGGATTATGAAGCTCTGGATTTTGAGTTCCCTGACGAACATATTAATGAAGTAGACTGCGAAGAAGAGGGGTCAGTCGATGTGTGGGAAATGTATTTTGACGAGTAGTCAATTTATCCGGAATGGAATTGGAGCTGCACTAGTATCCCTGCATGAAAGCACTTCCCAATAGCCGCTAAGTTGGGATTTGACTGTACCAACAATGTCGCAGAATATGAAGCTTGTGTAATGGGTCTACATGTCGCTATAGAGATGAAAATCGAAAGTTGGAGGTGTATGGAGACTCGGCTCGATAATTTATCGTGTCAAGGGAGAATGGCAAACCAAGGATCCCAAGCTAATCCCCTACCGTAAATACTTTCATCGAGATGATCGTGGAATTCAAGAAATCTCTTTCACTCATCCGAGTAGAGACAAGAATCAATTTGTCGACGCCTTAGCTACTCTAGCTGTTATGGCTCAAATCGAAGAAGGGCGACGTTTGAGACGTTGAAGATTAAAGTAAGGGATGAGCCACCTATTGCTTCATGATTGAAGAAGAGCTCGATGGAAAGCCTTGGTATCACGACATCCTCGGCTCATCAGAGAACCTGAGAATTCCCTTGTGGGCAAGCAAAAATGAAAAGAAGATGATTCTGAGGTTAGCATTGGGGTACTTTCCTGGGGAAACCCTATACAAAAGAAGCTCCAACGGTGAATTATTGAGATGTGTGGATGCAAAGGAGGCAAAGAGAATCCTTTTGAAACTCATGAGGGAAATTGTGCAACTCACGCCAATGGACACATGATGGCCAAGCAAATCATGCGACGTGGGTATTTTTGGACCACAATGGAAAAGGATTGCATCGAGTATTTCCTAAGTGCCACAAGTGTCGATTTACGCGATCCGATAAATGTGCCACCTCACAAGCCGCTCAACCTCGTCTCACCATGGCCTTTTGCAATGTGGGGCATCGATGTAATTGGTCCCATCAATCCCAAGGCATCCAATGGTCACAGATTCATCCTTGTAGCCATTGACTATTTCTCCAAGTGGGTCGAGGCGACATCGTATGCTCACATCACGCAGAACACGTTTCTCAAATTCTTCAGAAGCAATATCATATACCGCATGGTCTCCCGAATGAAATTGTCACCGATAATGCCAAGAACCCGAACAGTCCAAGATTCGTAAGCCGTGTGATCAATACGTAATCCGACATCTCAATTCCTCCCCATACCGTCCCAGATGAATGGAGCGGTGGAAGCCGCGAACAAAAATCTATAGAGGATATTCCGGAAAATGTCGGTCTACTTTAGGGAGTGTCATGAATTGCTCCCTTACGCTCTTCATGCATACCGACTTCCATAAGAACCTCAATCGGGCAACTCCGTACTCACTGGTCTACGGGATGGAAGCAGTATTACCCGTTGAGGTTGAAATTCCTTCCCTAAGGATTCTGAAGGAATCAGGCATTGGTGAGTCAGAATGGATCCAGTCGAGGTTGGATCAGTTAAACTTGCTGGATGAGAAAAGGTTAACAAAGCATGTCACGCAATTATATCGAGGAGAATGGCGAGCATTTGATAAAAACGCACGCCACCGGGAATTCCTACCCGGGACTTAGTTCTAAATAAAGTACTACCAAACCAAAACGATCCTCGGGCAAATGGTCACCAACCTACGAGGGACCCTATGTGGTTAAAAAGGCGTTTACTGGAGGAGCCTTGATCTTGACCCACATGGACGGTGAAGAATTCCCGAGACCTGTGAATGCCGACACTGTCAAGAGATACTATGCATAAAAAGGAGAAGGGATGAAAACCCGAAAGGGCGTCCTAAAAAAAAAAAAAAAAAAAAAAACCTTCTTGGGGTGAAAACCAAAAAGGGCGTCCCAAGAACCAAACTGGAGGAATAAGGAAGGGGGCATGAAACCGCGGATAGAGAGGCAACCACACGGCAAGGGACTTCAGAGAACTTGGAATATGGCAGTTAAAAGACTTCAAAACCAACTAAAAAGAATATATGAGATCTATCCTTGTACCTTTCCTTTTCCTTTGAAAGTCTATTTTTCCTAAAGCCATGATAAAGTTATACTCCATTCCTTCTGCTTTTGTTTTTCCTGCTTGCTCACTTTTTAATACTATCCTTTCTCTTTGACTAATGCGCTATTGATTAGTTAAATTTCTGCCATAAGATTTGAATTTAAAAATTGATAACCTCGCGTACTTTACTATGAGATTTGCAGGAATAGCCGCAAAAAAAAAAAAAACTAGAGGTGAAAACCCGAAAGGGCGCTTCTGGTCGAATGGACAGTGAAAACCCACAAGGGCGCTTTCCGAAGAATAAGGAGAAAGTCGGGAACGGAAAAGGGACATTCGAAAGAACGAGGTCATAGGTCAGACCTTACAACTCCTCCTCCATTAATCGTCCGCCTTCATTATCTTGTTAAGTACACTTTGTCAGGGAATAACTTCATGTGCCAAAGTCAGACTTGTTTTGTAAGTTGATTTTAATTTCCTGCAATTCCACCATCAACCTCTGGTTCCTTGATCTAAGTTGATTTTAATTTACATTTCTGTTATCAACCTCTGGTTCCTTGATCTAAGTTGATTTTAATTTCATGCAATTTACATTTCTGTTATCAACCTCTGGTTCCTTGATCTAAGTTGATTTTAATTTCTGTTATCAACCTCTGGTTCCTTGATCTAAGTTGATTTTAATTTTCTGCAATTTACATTTCATGCTATCAACCTCTGGTTCCTTGATCTAAGTTGATTTTAATTTCTGTTATCAACCTCTGGTTCCTTGATCTAAGTTGATTTTAATTTCCTGCAATTCCACCATCAACCTCTGGTTCCTTGATCTAAGTTGATTTTAATTTCTGTTATCAACCTCTGGTTCCTTGATCTAAGTTGATTTTAATTTCATGCAATTTACATTTCTGTTATCAACCTCTGGTTCCTTGATCTAAGTTGATTTTAATTTCATGCAATTTACATTTCTGTTATCAACCTCTGGTTCCTTGATCTAAGTTGATTTTAATTTCATGCAATTTACATTCCTGTTATCAACCTCTGGTTTCTAGATCCAAGTTGATTTTAATTTTGTAGGTCATTAACTTAGGTGTGCTTTAGTTCCCTAATTTCGAACACCTAATCGTCCAAAATATGAGTCTGAATCTTTACATAATTCCTATACGGAAATTTTCCCTTTAATAGAAATTATGTAAAGAGGGGCAGCTGTCGACACCATATTTTGGCCGATCCCTAGAATCAATAAAAATTCTTCTTTGAACAGCTAATCACGTTTCCGATCCCTCTTTAGGCGGTCACATTTCCGATCTCTCCTCACAAAGAATTGAATTAATGCTGAGTCCTCATATTCATTAAGCCTCGCCGATCTCTCAAATCATTTACCGACCTCTCAAACCCGTTGTCAAATTTCCGGACCTGTCAAGTATATTCCTGATCTCTGTTGATAAATAAAATGAACTGGCACTAGATCTTTTCCTACCAGTTTTATTGCCGACCTCCTTTCCGAAAGTTTAACAGCTAAAGTTTGGGTTCGGTTTAATGAGGGTTCCGATCTTTAGTGTTCAAGTTAAATTTTCAATTTTAATCAAGTCCTGCTCAAAGATTTCTCCCCCACCGATCTCATGCTTATTGTGCTTTCCGATCTTTTATACTTAGATTAATAATGGCATTTAGTTCATGTTTCGCTATGCTCATACAATCAAATACTTAGGCAATTCAAAGATTTTCCAATCACATCCATTCATTGAACAAAAGAGATATTCCATTCCATTTCATAATATGTACAGTTATTCGGTGGGGATCACCCCACTGATTTACATTCTGCTCACTCTCTCTCTCTTCCTCGCCTCCTCCTCACTATCTTCACCATCGCCCGGAGCCGTGTCGTCCATCCAAGAGAAGTCCTCTTCAGGATAGCGCTTTTGAAGTTCGGCCAAGAGATCCTTATGCGCATTCACATAGGCTCCGGCTATTCCCGACACCATCTCTTCATCCTTTTTCTTAAGCTCTTTGTCTTTCTCCGAAAGCTCCTTATCCTTCGCGTTAAGCTCCTCTACAAGTTGAGCGACTGAGCGCCGTTGGCCTGAAGTGCCCGGACTTCTCTCGAGAGCCCGTTCACTTTCACCAAGTCACGAGACCTTTCGGCCACCGGTCTTCATGGTACTTCGCCCGCCCTCGACTTGAGATATATAATCCCGAGCGGATGAGAGTTGGGATCGGAGGGAAGTCAATTCCTGATTTTTCTTCCCAACCTCCTTACCCAGACGCTGAATCTTTTCCCGAATCATGGTCTGGTTCACCAGACACTCCATGTTTAGGCTCATGGTTCGAGTCAAGATATCATCGAGACCATTCTGGGATAGCCTGTCCCGATCCTCTTGAAAGAAGATGGTAGATCCCAGGACTTTGGCAAAATCAGAGTTCTCCCTAACATCCGGTTATTCTTCAAGCGATCGATCAAGATTCGAGCGCCACGAGAAGAGGTCCTCCCGTAAGATTGAGAAGGCTCCTTCCGTGCTTGGAATAATCGAGAGAGGTGGGGCCGCTCTTCCGATCTAGGAGGAGATCCGACCTCAATGGTCGGGGACCCGAAGGTTGAGGCGGGTCTCTTTGTATCTCCTGTGTTCGTGATCGGTGTTTGAAGACGCCCAACGCTTCATCTCCTTTACCTTCCGGGAGATCTCTCTTTCCTTCTTCCGCTTCCTAGAACCCTCACCACCCGCCATACCTGCATAGAAAAGAGGTTAGTGAGATCGCTAAGGTCCTGAGAACTGAGATATAGAAAATACCGATGCCGAGGTCAGAGAGCGGAAGTTCGCGATCTCGGCGGTGATCGCTGCATGGTCCAATGGTGCGCTCGGCCACCGCATTTGGACAGAATATTTTAGAGTGGCGGCGACTTTTCAGCTCCATCACTATCAAGCTTTCCTCTTGACTCGTGGTAATGTGCTTCGGGGCCCTGGTACCACCAGCCTACGAGGAAAGTCATCAAAGCATCTATGATATTTACTACTCATAATGAAGAAACTTTTTTGCCATTTCTTAAGGGATGATGTCAGATCGAAAAAGAGTCCGCAACGAGGCTTCACTGAAAGAACCAGTGTTCGCCATCCTTTCGCGAGTTAGTCATGCAGCTCGGCGAACACCTTAGCCGTAGGTCCGATTCCCTTAGCTCGGCATAGACCTCTAAAGCTACCAAGATCCGCCACGAGTTGGGGTGGATTTGAACAATGGATGCTCGGTGAAGTTTTAGAACCTCCTTATAGAAATCGGCTAGAGGGAACCTCGGACCGCCTTTAATCGTTCCTCGTACACCATGACCATGTCATTCTCCTCAAAAGAGTGATCGACACGAAGATCGCCATGGCACTTGATCACCATATGAATCGGGACAAATATTGTATTCTTGAACAAACGATTGCAGATCGGATTCTCAAGAACCGACGGAACCTCGTCTATAGGAAGGGTCTCTCTCCTTGAAGGTGGTGCAAGCCTTGATGGTATGACCCGACCAGGCTGGAGCAGACCCTAGGGGTTTAGGTTGCACGCCGGGCCCGATCGCCTCTTCTTCGTCAGACGATGACCATGAGAACTGAATGGAAGGAGGGCTCGCCGCTCTCTGACCTTCGGCACCGCTCATTTTTAAAAGAAACAAAGAACTTAAACAAGAAAGAAGATCAAAGTCCTTACCGAGTCCGATCGGCGTGAGAGACCGGAGAAAATGAGAGAACTTCAAGTTGTGAGCAGGGATTGAAAATGGAATGAGAGAACAACCGCTAACCCTCCCACCCCTATTTATACTAGTCCGAGCATTTAATGCTCGCGAGGTTCTAGGCAGCGCATCGATTGGTGGGACTCGACAGCTGTTCTGACACTTTTCTCAAATATCCGAATGTTCTGAGATCGGTTTATTAGAGATCGGCATAATAAGTTAAAAATTTTGAATAAAGGATCAGCTAAGTGTCATTCAGGTAAAGAATCAGATTGGATAATCATATTAGGGATCGGAAAATAATCAATGCAAAAACAATAAGATGATAACCGACAAAATAAAGTCTTTATTTTCAAAAGTTCGGATTACATCATTTGGGCGATCTCTAGGGATCGGATTACACTAACATTGGATCACATCATTTCTGTGATCTCTAGAGATCGGATTGCATTGAAAATAAAATACATCATTTGGGCGATCTCTAGCGATCGGACTACAATAAAGGTCTAACTACAACATTTGGGCAATCTCTAGAGATCTGATTACATTTCAGGATTACATCATTTGGGCGATCTCTAGAGACCGGTGGAACATCCTATCTAAAAGGCCTATGTCAAAGCCTAGTCTTGTGGCTGAATCAAAAGATGTGTTTTGACCAGGAGACCGGCTGTTGGCATCGGATAGATGTGCAGCTCAGATGGGGTGACTATGACTCCCATGAAGAGGAGAGACATCGTCACCGATGTTACCACTCGAAACCGACCCGCTGTCGGAACACCCAATGTGGAGGAAAGACGCTGTCGGAACACCCAACGCGATGAGAAGCCGAATGAACTCAGTTGAGCGACTCGAGATCGGTACAACCAAAGTCCGCAATACAGATCGGTCAAATCCAGTCCTCTCACCATCATCAGTAAAGGTCATTCGATCACCGGGATCGTGAATTTTCAGTCGGTAAGTAAAGAAGTTCATAGGAAAAAGATCAAAGCCACGCTTATAGCCGAACTTCCACCGAGCAATAGAACAGTGGAAAGTAAGAAAAGAAGAGAGGAAAGTCGATGAAGAAAATGTCTCCGCGTGGGTATATATAGGGGAAATGGGCATTTAATGTCGAAGGAAAACGGCGACGCCGAGAATCGAGATGTAATTAATGCTTGGACCGAATCCGCATCGATTAAGGGATAATAGAGATCGGAGATAGGAGATCAGCATGAGAGATCGGAATAGGAGCTAGGGAGGGATCGGAAGACAAAAAGAATAAGACAAATCCCAATAACCGCCGCCGAATCGAGCCGAGGTAGTTAAAGCGTGGCAGACGAGATCTCCACCGCACGCCTAAGAATCGCCCGCAATGCTGACAGGTGCCAGGGTATGTCATGACAGTCCTGTACATCCCAATCTCCACCGTTGATCCCACTTGTAAGGACAAACCCGGAACCCTTGGATCAAGAGAGAAGACGACAATACCAGCGTCTTTCACTCTTAGCCCTCGGATCGTTCCGGACAAGGAAATTTGGGACCGTCAGATTAAAAGAGGAAAAGGACAAATATTCTGAGAAGCGATCTCAGCCATTCGTTTTGATTCTCTTTAATTCCTGAACGTCCGATCATGTACTTCAAAATCTTGACCCTCCATCTCCCTCAAAATAAATCCTGACCCTTCATGGGGAGCACCCGATTCCTATAAATACCTGCATGAAAAACTGTTCAAGGACGGACAAAAATATAGACAAGAGGCTGCTATTATCGTGGAGGAACTCTGAAACTTCATTCAGTTTGTTACTCTGCTGTTTTGTAGTGATTAAAAAGACTTTTGAAACTAGTTTTCAGGAGTGTTTTCTTGAAAAAGATTTTGAATACTGGAACTCTACATTTCCAGTTTGTTCATTATCTGGTCATACTCTCATCATCTCTGCTTTCCTTTCCTCTGTTCAAGCTCAACTTCCTTCCACCTGGTTCTTACCCGGTTACCTTTTAGCTAAAGCATCTCTCGGTTTCACGACAGACATCAACTCTCAGGCTGATCAATCCGCCATCTTCATCACTATTTACCACCTCTCAGTTATTTCAATATATTTGGCTCCTCACAGGTAAGAGTTCATATTACTGTTTTATTAAGTATTTGCGTTTACTTTTCGCACTTTCTTTGTTCTCTTTACGTACGCGGTTTTCTCTAAGTTTATTCTAAGCAAAAATCTCAAAGAACGTTACTCTCGAATTCTCTTTAGTGATCGGTCCATCATTTCATCAATTTTCGTCATTTCTGAATACGAGTTTTTAGCTCCTAGTAGCGTGTAAGTGGTCAGGCAAAATATAGGTATCTGCAACTTAAGGGTCTCTTTTAAAAGAGAAAGCTTGAATAACACGTCAGGAAAATAGCCAAACTATTAGGCTGACGTGAACGGGAATTCGGCAAGATACCATGAAGAGGAATAAAACCAAAATAAACTAGACAAAACAGATCGGACATTAATAGGTATGCGTAAAATGACTACATGGAAGGTCGGTAAATCAAGTTTAGTATTACCCATTTAGTCATAGGGTATCAAGAAACCTTATCTCCAGCATTTTTGAATGCCAGAAACCTTAGTTTTAGGTTCTTGTGACATGTAGCTGAAATTGAAATTCGGGAGATCGGCAAAGCCCCTTCCAGGCTCCTGCTAATCCGAAAGAGATCGGAGGAGGGTTCTTATCCGGTCTCCCCCCCAAAATTTTAATAAACGTCTAAAAGAGATCGGAGGAGAGTTCTTATCCGGTCTCCCTTCAAAATTTTAATAAACATTAAATAGAGATCGGAGGAGAGTTCTTATCCGGTCTCAACTCAAAACATCAATAAATAACTCTAAAGGAGATCGGAGGAGGGTTCTTATCCGGTCTCCCCTCAAAATTTTAATAAACGTCTAAAAGGGATCGGAGGAGAGTTCTTATCCGGTCTCATCCTAAAAATAAATAACTTAAAGGGGATCGGAGGAGAGTTCTTATCCGGTCTCCCCTCAAAACTTTAATAAATAACTTAAAAGAGGTCGGAGGAGAGTTCCTATCCGACTCTCACACTCGCTCACTAAGGTTGTCTCATTTACTTGTGTATCTGGGTAATCCTAATTAGTGAAAAACCAAATATTCCTCTTACCAAAAGGATTAACATTCCCGTCCAAGCCCTTCTAACTAATTTATAAAGGACGCAAAATTAAACCTACTTACCCTTATTAAGGGACGAGGTGGGGTGCCTAACACCTTCCCCACCCGTTTACGGACCCCGAACCTAGAATCTCTGTCTTGAAGTGGTTTCATTCTTTATTTATCTTCTCAAATGGTTTTCTTTAGTTACCCTCAAAACTAAGGTGGCGACTCCTCACTTTTTCCCACTTCGGTGAGTGATCGTCCGGGCGACCGCAAAATCCCATTGCGACACCAGGGTTCCCCGCAGTCCAGGGCTAGTCAACGGTCCACGCCGTGACTTCCCGGTGCGGTTACCCATCACTAGGGTTCTCGGCTCGCTTAACTTGGCTACATTTCTTTGCTATTATTTTTCCTTTGTTTTTCTTGTGTTTTCTTCTCATGTATTTCATTATTTTATGTCTCCTCACTCATATCGAAGTGTAGTTCTAGGCATTCTAGCTATCCGGACAACACTGGTTACCGGAACAGTAGAACGCACTACCGAACATAGGAGTGTTACATTGATGCTTTGGCAAACTGCCATGTTTGGCAGCCTATAATATTATAAATTTGTGTGTGTGAATATGAAGTTTATTAATGAAATATGATAGTGTTGAATTGTGGTCAGTTTGTATAATTACCATGGAAGTGTATGTGTAAAATAAATGTTGATGTACATTGAATTTGGGTGGATGTGAATGTTGGACTTTAATGGTGAATTGTGTGCATTGAGCACTTGAGTGTTCTACCCAATATGCTTGCTGGAATTGTGTTTATTATTTGTAAAAGTGCTATAAATAAATAATGAAGTCATGAGGAGGAGGAGGAATGTCAAATTGAAAGTGTAATTGTCTTGTGTAGGTTGTGTATGTTGGCAGCACGTAAATTAGGTCATAAGTGCAAAACTGTGAACTCAATTGGTATTAGGCCAATGGGGGGTGAAACTAGACATCAAATAGGCCAACTTTCATGTAGAAATATTGCTAAAATTCTGCCTAAAAATTGACCTTAAAAATGACAAAATCCGGATTAGTGACTTAAAAGCCTGAAAATTGACCATTTGGGCAATAGTTAGTTTTTTTACCATAACTCACTCAAAATAGTTCCAAATGACCTGAAAGTTTTACCAAGAATAGCTTAGACATAGATCTACAATTCTTATGAAGACACCAAAGCCCAGAAATGACCAGAACCAAGCCAAATAGCTTGCACAAGTTCAAGTACCAAAACTGGCCGAACCAAAAAATGATCTAAAAATGACCTAAACCTACCATTTTTGTGCATTCTGTCTAGCATTGGTAAATTGACCATAACTTGGACTACACAACTCAGAATAACCTGAAATTTTGCCCCACATACAATAAGACATATACCTATAAGTTTATAGTTTGGACCGAAACCCGAAAACCAAGGGAACTAGGTCGTCTGGCTAGGTCAAAATAGTACACCGAAATCCGATAAATTGCAATAAAATGCAATACACTTGGAAATGAAATTGGTAACATATACCAATACTAAAGGGCTATAAAATGTGACATATTGGCAACATTAGAATTGACTCACTTAAAGTGCATCAAGGGTCAACATTATAGGTTGACTAATGAAATGAATTGAAGGGAATAGTACTAAGAAAATTTAAATATTAGATTTTATTGTTAGAAACAAATTCATTGAGTACTGAAACACTTTAAATTGTGTGTTTCAGTTGAAAAGGATATTGAGAAGCGTAAGGAACACTGAGTGAGGTCCAAGAGGCATATATCAAAGGTTTTTGCATAATAATTTTGATTTCTCATTTTTTACTTAAAAATTTAATTGAACATTATAGCTTTAAATTGTTTTTGTGCACAATACTTTTTATATTCACTGCTTTTACTATAAAATTTATTTGGAGAAGTGAGTTATGAATAATTTTTTATTGTTTTAGCTTTGGGAATTTTATTTGGAATTTATTGTGTTGCCTACTTTGCAAATGGAAATTTTGAGATAAAATGTGATTTGTGGTTTGTATGAAATATTGTGATTGGAATTGTTTTGATTCACACTTGGCATGACAATGTTACTATGTTCCTCTTCCATTTATGGGGTGAGTGTGATTATATTCCTCCCTCTTTGACTTGTCAGTCTGAGGTGAGTGTGGATGAGCACTCATTATCTAGCTAGCTTCCTCCCTCATTGATTTCGATTAGTGGGGTGAGTGTGCCTTGTCATGATGTACACACAGCATGTTTGGAAAAATTTGTGTCATGGCCTAAATTGTGTTATTGATTGGCAAAACTGTATTACTCAGCTATTTGATCAAATTGTGTTATTGATTGGCAAAACTGTGCTATTCAGTTATTTGATCAAATTGCGTTATTGATTGGCAAAACTGTATTACTCAGTTAGTTGATCAAATTGTGTTATGGATTGGCAATACTGTGTTATTCACTTATTTGATTAAATTATGTTATTGATTGGCAACACTGTGTTATTCAATCGTTTAATCAAATTTGTGTTATATGAGCTTTGAAAAATTGTGAATTGTTTGGATTGTAAATTGTCACTAAAAGTTTTACATACCGCATTTTACATTGTTATTGTGCACCACTGAGTAAATTTTACTCAGCGATAGCTTTTTCATTGCTGTCGCAGGTAGACAGACGGATAGAGCAGCAGAGTAGGCTGCTTGTGCTACATTTTGAGAATTCACCGGGTATATTGAGTATATCATATTTTGTAATTTTTATTATAATGTATGTACACTCTATGTATATATTGTACTTGGTATTGAGCAGTTGTAAACTAAAATTGTAAACTATTTTGGCCTGTAAAAGTGTTGTGATAAATTTATCTTATCCCAGTTTTTTTTTTTTTTTTGGAAACACTGGAAAATTGATTGTTGAACTGAGTTGATAATGTTGAGAAATTTATTGTGTTGAACAAATTATTGGAGCTTGGGATTGAGGAATTATATATTTACAGGTTTTTACAGGTTTTTGAAGAACTATTTTATTCAAAATACAGATGGCACTCTGCCAAAATTTTTACAGAAATTATTGATACTCAAATTTGTTATTTTGTTTCACTTCAGTTAAACATTTTTAATACCTGTCAAAAGTGCTCACCACTGTAAAAAGAAGTAAGAAAAGTTTTAAAATCCCTTGTAGTGTATTTAATGGGTTATCAGTAGACGAAGTTGGTAATTCATTAGATATACTACAGGATCATGTTATGCCTTACGGAGGGGTAGGGTGTGACAGAAAAAAAATTCCCGTAAACATAATTTGAAGAAAAAAAAAGTGTAAAATCCAAATAAAATATAGAAAATTAATTAAGAAATTGGAATTATCAAAAATAAATACATCAATTTAAATTAAAAATTCACTTATTTCTCTTAATTAAAAATTGCCAAACAGGAGTGAGAAAATTACCTTATTTTTTTCTTTTTTTTTGTAAAAATTAAAGTATAACACCCCTTACCCATCTATAGTGTAGCCGAGTAAGGCGTGCCACACGGTGTGCCAGAGCACCTGATCTTATCTTATTTTGTTTCAGTTCTTGATTTATTTATTCAAATCTTTATCTAATGTTTAGGCATTAACGTTGTTTATTAAAGTCTGACTAATATGGTAAATACCATATGGTCTCAGTAATCATAATCATAATCTCATTCATAATCACATTAAGCTCTTATATCAAAATTTTCAATTTCATCAATGTCCATAATTTGTAACTAATTGCATAAAATCACAATCTACATGTTATACAGTTTAATTAAATCACACACTTATTTAATACAAATTCTTAATTTGAATTAAAACATAAGAAATAATTAAAATATACAAAATACATTATATGCTTAATGTGAGCCCTATCTACATGCATTGCTGAGGAGGTGATAACCTTGAACTCTTCTGACACTTCTGCAGATCTGGACTCTAAAAATCTCAGTCAATTGTCTACTCGTTTTACCTTCAGTACCTGCACGAGAAAATAATTCCATCGCGCTAAGCATTTCTACTTAGTGGTGCAATAGTATAACAAGAAATAATATATACAAATAAAGAAAGAAATAAATCATAATTCAGATACTCAAGAATCAATTTAATTTGATATGGTATTTCTAACATCAACTATCTTATATACTAGTTTGTTCCTCTTTGGAAGTGCTAAGTTTATAACCTTTCCGTAATAATACCCAGTATATAAATTATTCTAACTATATTGTATTTTAAGTCTCTACGGTTCTGCAAATTGTATTTTTGTTATGTTTCTATCGCTAACCTCTTTTACTCATTTCATTCAATACTTAATTTAATTGTACTAAAATTTCATTATACTTAACTTAACTGTCTGAATGGAATAATATTTTAATTGATTGCCCGTGTAGCCTATACACTGACCAGACTGGATAAACAGTTAAAACAGCACTGGGTACCTAGTTGTAACATCCTCATTTTAGCTAGTCTATACAGTCTACTGTTTCGGTGACCAGTGTCGGTCCGGACAGCTAGAACGTTCGGAAAAATATTTAAACTAAAGTAAGGAACCAAAAATTAACTCAAATATTAATAAGAAAAAAATTTAGAAAAAAATTATAAAATAATTGTTGGGACTCCAGAGAAGGGTCATTGAGGTTCTTATGGCATTAGAATGTCAAGAAAATACTTTAAAAAAATTTTTCAATTGGTACAGACAATTTTGGCCCATTAAGCCAAACGGAGGGCATTTCGGTCATTTCGTCTTCAGAGATGATTTTTGGTGTAACACCCCTATGTTCGGTAGTGCGTTCTACTGTTCTGGTGATCAGTGTTGTCCGGACAGCTAGGATGCCTAGAACTACACTTCGTTATGGGTGAGGAGAGATAAAATAATGAAATACAAGAAAAGAAAATACAAGAAAAACAAAGGAAAAATAATAGCAAAGAAATGTAACCAAGTTAAGCGAGCCGAGAATCCTAGCGATGGGTGACCGCACCGGGAAGTCACGGCGTGGACCGTTAACTAGCCCTGGACTGTGGGGAACCCTAGAAAATATTTAAAGGACTTAAAGAGACATCAATTGAAGTATAAATATCATTAGAAACATCAAAGAAAAATTAATTAATTAGTACAAAGAAAAGTGAGAAATCGAAAAACGAACAAAACCCGGTGTTACCGAAAAATTGGGAATGCAACCCGAACAGGGGCATTGTGGTCATTTGACATCCCGAATTGTCTTTTAACCTAAATGTCCATTAAAAATAAATAATATTACACTTAGAAAATATAATGAAAAATTAATTTGGTGGTACCTAAAGTAAATAGCAAAAATTATGGGTTTAATGTGGAATAAAGGAAAATTTAACATATAAAATGAATTACTTTGTGAAAGTGGACCACTATAGAATAAATTAAACATTAAATGGTAGGTGTAAGTCCATTATACAATCTGAAATCTTCATCTTCTCCATTTCCCTCAACCATGCCGAAATGAAGAAA
This sequence comes from Hevea brasiliensis, assembly GCF_030052815.1. Classification (NCBI taxonomy): domain Eukaryota; kingdom Viridiplantae; phylum Streptophyta; class Magnoliopsida; order Malpighiales; family Euphorbiaceae; genus Hevea; species Hevea brasiliensis. Next base: position 54,139,032 of record NC_079498.1, read on the forward strand.
GTGAGAACCTCCATTGCCGTTTTGCTTAAACCTTCATTCACTCCTTCATTTCACCTCTAAACACCTAGGTTTCTTCATTAAAGATTATCTCCACATCATAAGGAAGAGTTTGATAGCAAAATCAAGAAGTTTAGTGAAGGTTTAACAAGTCCTAACAATAAATAAGTTTGTATTTTTGAATATTGCTCTGTTAAACTTTGTATACATGTTATGGGTGTCTGCTTTGTGAAGGAATTTTTAAGTTTTGAGGAGTTCTTGATATATCCAGTTTGGACAGCCATGGAGTTGTATATTTGATGATTTATTCTTATATTTATTTAATGGGAAATTATGTTGAGTAGGGTGATTTAAAGTCCTAGTAAGTTAATTTCACATATATATGGTGATTCTGCACTTAAAATGGAAGTTGACGAATTGTGGGAAACTTTGGCATTGTGAAGCTTTCGACAGCCTTGGGACTCCTTAATGAATGTTTGAATGCATGAAGATGTAGGATGAATTTTGATATTGAGGGTTGATGAACATGTATGTAAATTGGTTGTGGAAATTGTATGTAATAATTAGGAGTTTTATGTGTATCTATTGTGGTATTTGGACTTTGTGAGTTAGGACTTCATTTGGTGTATTAAGGATGTTTGTATTCTGCCCAAAGTAACTTTAAGGTGAAGAAGTAAATGGTTTTGGTAATGTACCAAAACAGAATTGGTAAGAGAAGTGGACTTGTAGCAAGGTAAATGTGTAATGGATAGATGTATAAGCAATGTAATTAAGGACAATATGCATTTCAGCCTATAACTTTAAGGAGGTGAAACTAGGCACAAAATGTGCCAACTTTCATGAAGGAAACATACCAAAATTCTGCTTGCAAGGAAGCTTAAAAAATGACCAAATTCGGATTAAATACAATTGAGACCTGAAAATTGACCAATTGGGAAGCAGTTAGTGTTTAGGCCATAATTCACTCAAAACAGATCCAATTGACCTGAAATTTTAACCATGAATAGTTAAGACCCATATCTACAAGTCTTATGAAGGCACCAAAGCCCAGAGATGACCATAAGCAAGTCAAACAGCTTGCAAAAGTTCGGGTCCAAAAACTGGCCGAACCAAAGTTGACCAAATTTGACCTAAAATGACCTAATTTGATGCCATTTCACTAGCAACAGTAAAATGACCATAACTTGGTCTACATAACTCAGAATGACCTAAAATTTTCCCCCGCGTTCCATAAGACATAGATCTACAAGTTTGTAGTTTTGACCGAAACCCGAAAACCGAGGGAACTAGGTCGTCCGGCTAGGTCAAACTAGTATACCGGAATCTAGCAAGTTGCAATAAAATGCACTAAACAAGGAAATGAAATTGGTAACATGTACCAACCCTAAAAGACTATCGAATGTGACATATTAATGACACTAAAACCTAATTTACCTAGAACGCATCGAGGGTCGGTATATTAGGTGATTAAGCAAATAATAGCTTTCAGTGAATTACTTATCAAGCATTATCAATAGAGATAGTTTAATTTAGTACTGAAACACTTCAAATTGTGTTTCTCAGTTAGTAAAGACTCAGGGAAAGGGAAGGAAACACTGAGTCTAGACCAGGAGACAGTTATCAGAGGTTTGTGCACAACAACTATTTCTTTTGAATTTTTCAATTGAAATGAATTATGGCTATTTGTACATTATTGTTTTAAATTGTGGAAATGTGTTTGAATGGATATTTATCACTTGAAAAGCATTGTAAATGGTTTGAAATTGTGAGAAATTATTTGAATGATATTGATGGATACTTATTGATTGAAAAGCATTGGAAATGGTTTGAAACCACAACTATCATGTATATTGATTGTATTCCTCGCTAGCTTGTCTAGTGGGACGAATTGAATTCCCTCTCTGGCTGAAGTGTTGAGGTGTGTGCCTGTTGAGGATGAATTGGATGAGTACTCATATTTTTGCTAGCTAGCTATGTTATTCCTCATTAGTCATCGACTTTTGGGACGAATTGAATACCTCATTAGCCATTGGCTTTTAGGACGAATTGAACTTTGGAACATGATTAAGTTGTGTGTGATTTATTGATATGTATTGTGAGATTGTGAAATGAATTTAAACTCTTATTGACATATACTGTCTTTTGAATTCAACCATGATCTGACTTATTGAAATTTATTGTGATATTGAGAAATGGAGTTTAAATTCTTATTGACAATTACTGTCTTGAAATTAACTATGGTTTTAAGTATCCACTATTTGTTTGATTTATGAATTGTGATTTAAAGATGTATTTGGTTAATGTTGTGCACCACTGAGACATTGTCTCAGTGATAGCTTTTTATTGTTATCGCAGGTAGATGTATTGACAGGCAGTGAGACTAGGTCGCTAGTACACCCAGCGAGAGATTTTTCAGGTATAACGAGTATACCATATTTTGCATTTTATACTGTAATGTATGACCACTGTATGTACATATTTTTTTGGTTTTGAGCAGTTGTAAATTCAAATTGTACCTTGAAGTTGTAAAATAATTATGAGTTATTTTGACTTGTAAAAATTGTATTAGATTTCTTGTATCTCAGACTTTGAAAAATCACTGTGGATTTGAGTTGAGAAATATGTTGTGTTGAGAAATATATTGGAGTTGAGATTTAGAAAAATATTGAAGTGCTTTTTACAGGTTTTCTGAAGAACTGTTTTATCCAAAATACAGATGGCACTCTGCCAAAATTTTTACAGAAATTCCAAATAAGTCAGATGTGTTAGTTTTATCACTTCAGTTCAAAAAGGTTTTTAACACCTGTAAATAGTGCTCACCACTGTAAAAGAAGTAAGAAAAGTTTTTAAAATCCCTTGTAATGTATTTAATGGGTTATCAGTAGACGGAGTTGGTAATTCATTAGATATACTACGGGATCATGTTATGCCTTACAGAGGGGTAGGTTGAGACATGTTTTAGTGGTATCAGAGCAAGGTTTTTTTTTAAATTATGTTTTCACATGTTACTTGAATATTTTTTCTTCATAGTACAACTGCTCAATATCATTGTTTGATACATACAGTACATTACATTATAAATATGCACTAACGGGAGGAAATCTACTTGTGTGATTTGTTCAGGAGATCTAAAATCCTCGCATTGACTATGGAAAAGGGTGATCATTCAGTCGATCAATCTATTGAGGCTGAGGTGCAAGGGGATGCCCCAGGCCTACATAATGTCAGTGGTTCAGTTGCACCACCCGCAGCAGAACACGCTTTCCTACTCGATTCGCTCACAGATGGTCGCAATGTTCCAACAAATGGTCGGTAATGTGCCTACTCAAGTCCCAATACAGACACCATGGTACAACCACGCCTCCTACTAGGCAAGATGATAAATTGATGAAGTATGGGGCTCTGAGTTTAAGGACAGAGATCCTCTAGAAGTGAGCAGTGGTTAGAAAGGATGGATAGGGTATTCAAGAAACTGCATTGCACAGAGTAGCTCAGATTTGAATACTCTGTATCTTTGTTACAGGGGGATGCTTATGACTGGTGGAAAACCATTCCCCACAGTCTGGTAGAACCAGCAGTGCTAACATGGAATTACTTTCTCAGGGAATTCAGATAGAAATATGTCCCTGATGCTTATGTAGACCAGAAGCTACAAGAATTCCTAAGTCTGAAACAGGGGGGCAGATCAGTGGCTGAGTATGAAAGAGAATTTTCTCGTCTGAGCCATTACGCAGTAAGTTTACTTTCTACCAGCAGGGAGAGATGCAAGAGGTTTGAAACTGGCTTGAAGCCCAGTATCAGATTACAAGTAGTTGGATTCAAACACACTAATTTCTCTGAACTTATTTCTCAAGCTCTAGAGTTAGAAAGAATTGAGTCTGAAGCTGCTCCTGAGAAAAAGAAATCAGAGAAGACAGAGAAAGAGGGAAAATCTATAGAACAGAGTTCCAGTGGTCCTACTGGAAAGAGGAAGAACTATGGGGGACATGGCAGAGGTGGCAAGATGTCTGGTAGGGGAAGATATTCAGGACAAAAGCCTCCTCTATCTGGCCAGCAGAGTACCAGAGGTTCCTACCCTCCCCGCCAATGTGAGACATGTGGAAGAAATCATGGTGGGATCTGCTACAAGGCTATTAGAGCCTGTTATAACTGTGGAGGCACCGAACACTTTGCCAAGGACTGCACCAGTAGTCACAGAGTTGGACCACCCCCTACTACTGTAGAAGGGTCAGTTCAGAGCCCTGTCACCAGAAGTTCACAACCACCCAGTAGAGGTAGAGGCAGGGGTAGAGGTAGCCCAGCAGGCAACCAAGGTACAAGGAAACATTCAGAGCAAGACAGTGCTCCGGTCAGAGTCTATGCAATGAGACAGAGGGAAGAGGCCGAGACATCTGATGTTGTGGCTGGTACCTTCTCAACTTTTAATCAAGATGTGTTTGTGTTATTTGATCCGAGTTCTACCCATTCTTATGTGAGTGCTAGCATCATTGATTGCATTGCTGTTCCATGTACAAAAATGGACTTTGAGGTGCTAGTAACAAGTCCGTTAGGACAGGAGGTCAGGGTTAATAGAATGTATAGATATTGTCCTTTGGTGATCCAAGGACACACTTTTTTGTCTGATCTCATTGAAATGCCCTTCATAGATTATGATATCATCTTGGGCATGGATTGGTTAGCCAGGCATCATGCCATGATTGACTGTAGGCTGAAGACATTCACTTTTGGTCTCCCTCAGTACAGTGATGTGGTAATACATGGGGAGAGGCAGTTATTGCCATCAAACATCATTTCGGCTGCACTAGCTAGAAAAATGATCAGAAAGGGGTGTGAAGCCTACTTGGCACATGTGGTAGACACCCAAATGGGGAGTCCAACATTGAAGGACATCCCTACAGTATATGACTTTCCAGATGTGTTTCCTGATGAATTGCCAGGATTACCTCAGGAAAGAGAAGTGCAGTTTGAAATTAATGTTATGCCTGGTGTGGATCCAATCTCCATAACGCCATATAGAATGGCACCAGCAGAGTTGAAGGAGTTGAAGATACAATTGCAAGAACTACTTGAAAAGGGCTTCATCCGCCCTAGTGTGCCACATTGGGGAGCACTAGTGTTGTTTGTTAAGAAGAAGGATGGTACTCTCCGCTTATGCATTGACTACCGGCAGTTGAATAAGGTGACAATAAAGAACAGATATCCATTGCCTCGCATTGATGATCTGTTTGATCAGTTGAAGGGTGCAGCTGTATTCTCCAAAATTGATTTGCGATCTGGTTATTATCAGTTGAAGGTGCAAGAGCAGAGTATTCCAAAAACTGCTTTCAGAACTCGGTATGGCCACTATGAGTTTCTAGTAATGCCATTCGGGTTAACAAATGTCAGAATGCTTTTATGGATCTGATGAACACTATCTTCAGACCATATCTTGATCAATTTGTGGTGGTGTTTATTGATGACATTTTGATATATTCAAGGAATGCAGAAGAGCATGACAGACATCTGCGGATTGTACTGCAGACCTTAAGGGAGAAACAACTATACGCCAAATTGTCGAAATGTGAATTTTGGCTGAAAGAAATCTCCTTTTTGGGACATGTTGTGTCAGCTGAAAGGATCAAATCAGATTCCAGCAAGGTAGAAGCTATCCTTCATTGGAAGTCGCCCAGGAACATCACAGAAATTCGCAATTTTCTGGGTCTAGCTGGATATTACCGTCGGTTTGTGAAGGGGTTTTCTATCTTATCTTCTCCACTGACCAAACTGCTTCGGAAAGATGTAAAATTTCAATGGACTGATAAATGCCAGCAAAGTTTTGATGAGTTGAAGAGGTGTTTGACTAAAGCTCCAGTCCTCACTTTACCTACACCGGGTAAAGAATACACAGTTTATAGTGATGCTTCTCACAATGGGTTAGGCTGTGTACTGATGCAAGATCGGAATGTCATTGCTTATGCATCACGCCAGCTGAAACCGCATGAGAGGAATTGTCCAACACATGATCTGGAGCTAGCAGCTATTGTTTTTGCTCTGAAAATCTGGAGACACTATTTGTATGGGGAGAAATGCTACATTTATACAGATCACAAGAGCTTAAAGTACTTAGGCACCCAGAAGGAATTAAATTTGAGGCAGAGGAGATGGTTAGAACTCATCAAAGATTATGATTGCTTAATAGACTATCAGCCAGGGAAAGCAAATGTGGTGGCTGATGCCTTAAGTCGTAAGACTATGGCAAGTCTCATAGTTTCTCCTTTGTCCATGGTATATAAATTGAAAGCACAGCATGCCAGTTTAGAGATTGATGATGAGGGACAGACAGTAGTTGCATGGCATGTACAACCAGTGTTGATTGATCAGATCAGAATGGCTGCTCAGAGTGATGAAAAATATCAGAAGCTACTGAAAGAAGTCCAGCAGGGCAAGAAACCTGAATTCTCTATGAGAGATGATGGTTTATTGCTACATCAGGGCAGAATGTGCGTTCCTAGTGATGTGGAATTGAGACAAATCATTATGAAGGAAGCACATGAGTCTCCATTTGCTATGCACCCTGGTGGAACTAAAATGTCTGTATAGTGAAAGAGCATTACTGGTGGATGGGTATGAAGAGAGATATAGCTGAATTTGTTTCCAAATGCCTAACTTGTCAGCAAGTAAAGGCAGAACATCAAGTTCCAACTGGTTTGTTACATCCTTTGTCGATGCAGTGGAAATGGGAACGGATAACTATGGATTTTGTTACAGGACTTCCAAGGACACAGAGTAGTCATGATGCAGTATGGGTTATAGTTGACAGATTGACCAAGTCTGCTCACTTTTTGCCAGTTCGGATGGACTATAGCCTGGAAAGATTGGCCAGATTGTACATATATGAGATTGTAAAATTGCATGGAGTGCCAGTATCAATTGTATCTGACAGAGATCCTAGGTTCACTTCTAGATTCTGGGGTAGTCTTCAGAGAGCCCTAGGAACTAGATTGAACTTCAGCACAGCATTCCACCCACAGATAGATGGCCAGTCTGAGAGGGTTATTCATATATTGGAGGATATGCTACGGGCTTGTGTGATTGAATTTGAAGGTAGTTGGGATACACACTTGCCTTTGATTGAGTTTGCTTATAACAACAGCTACCAATCAAGCATTGGGATGCCTCCATATGAAGCATTGTATGGCAAGAAGTGCAGAACTCCCTTATGTTGGGATGAAGTAGGTGAAAGGAAGATGATTGGGCCAGAAATTGTTCAGCAGACAGAGGAAAAGATCAGATTGATTAGAGATAGACTCAAGGTGCATCGCATCGAAGTCCTATGTTGATTTGAAAAGAAGAGATATTGAATATGCAGTGGGTGATAAGGTATTCCTCAAAGTTTCTCCTTGGAAGAGGATTATGAGATTTGGCAAAAAGGGGAAACTGAGTCCTCGTTTCATCGGACCATATGAGGTTCTGGAAAGAGTGGGTCCTTTGGCATATCAGTTGGCATTACCTCCAGAGCTAGCAAGGATACACAGTGTCTTCCATGTGTCCATGTTAAGGAGGTACAGATCTAACCCATCTCATGTACTATCAGTTGAAGAGATTGAGGTAAATCCAAACCTCTCATATGAGGAAGAACCCATAAAAATTCTGGCTTATGAGGTGAAGCAGCTGAGGAACAAACAGATACACCTGGTTAAAGTGCTGTGGAACCATCATTCAGGCCAGGAAGCTACTTGGGAACGTGAAGAGGATATGAGGAGACAACACCCACAGCTGTTCAGAGACTAATGCCAAGTAAAAATTTCGAGACGAAATTTATTTTAAGGGGGGGAGAATTGTAACACCCCTATGTTCGGTAGTGCGTTCTACTGTTCTGGTGACCAGTGTTGTCCAGATAGCTAGGATGCCTAGAACTACACTTCATTATGGGTGAGGAGACATAAAATAATGAAATACAAGAAAAGAAAAATACAAGAAAAACAAAGGAAAAATGATAGCAAAGAAATGTAACCAAATTAAGCGAGCCAAGAATCCTAGCGATGGGTGACCGCACCGGGAAGTCACGGCGTGGACCGTTGACTAGCCTCGATCATGGAACCACGGAAAATATTTATAGGACTTAAAGAGACATCAATTGAAGTATAAATATCATTAGAAATATCAAAGAAAAATTAATTAATTAGTACAAAGAAAAGTGAGAAATCAAAAAACGGACAAAACCCGGTGTTACCAAAAAATCAGGAATGCAACCCGAACAGGGGCATTGTGGTCATTTGACATCCCGAATTGTCTTTTGACCTAAATGTCAATTGAAAATAAATAATATTACACTTAGAAAATATAATGAAAAATTAATTTGGTGGTACCTAAAGTAAATAGCAAAAATTATGGGTTTAATGTGGAATAAAGGAAAATTTAACATATAAAATGAATTACTTTGTGAAAGTGGACCACTATAGAATAAATTAAACATTAAATGGCAGGTGTAAGTCCATTATACAATCTGAAATCTTCATCTTCTCCATTTCCCTCAACCATGCCGAAATGAAGAAAGTGAGAACCTCCATTGCCATTTTGCTTAAACCTTCATTCACTCCTTCATTTCACCTCTAAACACCTAGGTTTCTTCATTAAAGATTATCTCCACATCATAAGGAAGAGTTTGATAGCAAAATCAAGAAGTTTAGTGAAGGTTTAACAAGTCCTAACAATAAGTAAGTTTGTATTTTTGAATATTGCTTTGTTAAACTTTGTATACATGTTATGGGTGTGTGCTTTGTGAAGGAATTTTTAAGTTTTGAGGAGTTCTTGATATATCCAGTTTGGACAGCCATGGAGTTGTATATTTGATGATTTATTCTTACATTTATTTAATGGGAAATTATGTTGAGTAGGGTGATTTAATGTCCTAGTAAGTTAATTCCACATGTATATGGTGATTGTGCACTTGAAATGGAAGTTGACGAATTGTGGGAAACTTTGGCATTGTGAAGCTTTCGGCAGCCTTGGGACTCTTTAATGAATGTTTGAATTCATGAAGATGTTGGATGAATTGTGATATTGAGGGTTGATGAACATGTATGTAAATTGGTTGTGGAAATTATATGTAATAATTAGGAGTTTTATGTGTATCTATTGTGGTATTTGGACTTTGTGAGTTAGGACTTCATTTGGTGTATTAAGGATGTTTGTGTTCTGCCCAAAGTAACTTTAAGGTGAAGTAGTAAATGGTTTTGTTAATGTACCAAAACAGAATTGGTAAGAGAAGTGGACTTGTAGCAAGGTAAATGTGTAATGGATAGATGTATAAGCAATGTAATTAAGGACAGTATGCATTTCAGCCTATAACTTTAAGGAGGTGAAACTAGGCACAAAATGTGCCAACTTTCATGAAGGAAACATACCAAAATTCTGCTTGCAAGGTAGCTAGAAATATAACCAAATTCGGATTAAGTACAATTGAGACCTGAAAATTGACCAATTGGGCAGCAGTTAGTGTTTAGGCCATAACTCACTCAAAACAGGTCCAATTGACCTGAAATTTTAACCATGAATATTTAAGACCCATATCTACAAGTCTTATGAAGATACCAAAGCCCAGAGATGACCATAAGCAAGTCAAACAGCTTGCACAAGTTCGGGTCCAAAAACTGGCCGAACCAAAGTTGACCAAATTTGACCTAAAATGACCTAATTTGATGCCATTTGACCAGCAATAGTAAAATGACCATAACTTGGTCTACATAACTCAGAATGACCTAAAATTTTGCCCCGCGTTCCATAAGACATAGATCTACAAGTTTGTAGTTTTGACCAAAACCTGAAAATCGAGGAAACTAGGTCGTCCGGCTAGGTCAAACTAGTGTACCGGAATCCAGTAAGTTGCAATAAAATGCACTAAACAAGAAAAAGAAATTGGTTACATGTACCAACCCTAAAAGACTATCGAATGTGACATATTAATGACACTAAAACCTAATTTACCTAGAACGCATCGAGGGTCGGTATATTAGGTGATTAAGCAAATAATAGCTTTCAGTGAATTACTTATCAAGCATTATCGATAGAGACAGTTTAATTTAGTACTGAAACACTTCAAATTGTGTTTCTCAGTTAGTAAAGACTCAGGGAAAGGGAAGGAAACTCTGAGTCCAGACCAGGAGACAGTTATTTGAGGTTTGTGCGCAATAACTCTTTCTTTTGAATTTTTCAATTGAAATGAATTATGACTATTTGTACATTATTGTTTTAAATTGTGGAAATGTGTTTGAATGGATATTTATCACTTGAAAAGCATTGTAAATGGTTTGAAATTGTGAGAAATTATTTGAATGATATTGATGGATACTTATTGATTGAAAAGCATTGGAAATGGTTTTAAACCACAGCTATCATGTATATTGATTGTATTCCTCGCTAGCTTGTCTAGTGGGACGAATTGAATTCCCTCTCTGGCTGAAGTGTTGAGGTGTGTGCCTGTTGAGGACGAATTGGATGAGTACTCATATTTTTGCTAGCTAGCTATATTATTCCTCATTAGTCATCGACTTTTGAGACGAATTGAATACCTCATTAGCCATCGGCTTTTAGGACGAATTAAACTTTGGAACATGATTAAGCTGTGTGTGATTTATTGATATGTATTGTGAGATTGTGAAATGAATTTAAACTCTTATTGACATATACTGTCTTTTGAATTCAACCATGATCTGACTTATTGAAATTTATTGTGATATTGAGAAATGGAGTTTAAATTCTTGTTGACAATTACTGTCTTGAAATTAACTATGGTTTTAAGTATCCACTATTTGTATGATTTATGAATTGTGATTTAAAGATGTATTTGGTTAATGTTGTGCACCACTGAGACATTGTCTCAGCGATAGCTTTATTCTTTGTCGCAGTAGAAGCAGACAGACAGCGTGAGACTAGGCTGCTAGTACACCCAGCGAGAGATTTTTCGGGTATAACGAGTATACCATATTTTGCATTTTATACTGTAATGTATGACCACTGTATGTACATATTTTTTTGGTTTTGAGTAGTTGTAAATTCAAATTGTACCTTGAAGTTGTAAAATAATTATGAGTTATTTTGACTTGTAAAAATTGTATTATATTTCTTGTATCTCAGACTTTGAAAAATCACTGTGGATTTGAGTTGAGAAATATGTTGTGTTGAGAAATATGTTGGAGTTGAGATTTGGAAAAATATTGAAGTGCTTTTTACAGGTTTTCTGAAGAACTGTTTTATCCAAAAATACAGATGGCACTCTGCCAAAATTTTTATAGAAATTCCAAATAAGTCAGATGTGTTAGTTCTATCACTTCAGTTCAAAAAGGTTTTTAACACCTGTAAATAGTGCTCACCACTGTAAAAGAAGTAAGAAAAGTTTTTAAAATCCCTTGTAGTGTATTTAATGGGTTATCAGTAGACGGAGTTGGTAATTCATTAGATATACTACGGGATCATGTTATGCCTTACAGAGGGGTAGGGTGTGACATTTGGGCCAACTTGTCCAGTTAAATAAATAATTTATATAACATAAAATATGAACAAATATTGTTAAAAGAATTAAATTGTAATTAAATAGACAAGAAATGGAGAGAAAATGAAAGAAAATGGATTTATGACATCATCATGATGTCATTAAAACTTACCCAACCAACCCAATCTTGACATATGGCATAAAAATATATAAAAGAGGTAAAATGGGCTGGAAAAGGAAACAAAAATTAGAACCTCCTCTCTCCTTCTTCTTCATGCCGCCACCCTTCCACCATTGACACCCATTAGCAAGCTTTTGAAGGCTTGATTTCCCCCACTTTTACCCAACTAAACCCTAACCTAGTAACACAAAATCTTGCTCTTACACCTTGGTGATTCTTTTGGGAGAAAAAAGAAGAGGAAAACAAGAGCTTTAGCAAGTGAGAAAATCTCACTCCTTTGATGTTAGTGACCTAACCATGGATTTTATTTTAAATTCATGTTAAGGACTTTGAATGAGTGTAAATTTCAAAGGAAATTTGTTAAAAACCACTTGTATACTATCCCATATTTTTTGGAAGCCATGGTTAAGGTTTGATTGTGTTGAGCTTAGTGAAGTTAAAAGACCATCATGGCAGCCCGCAATATGTACCCACTAAGTGGATTGATGAAATGCAAGTTAAATGCATGATTTGAGATGTTAAGGTTAGGGTTTGGGTATAAAATGGAGACTTTGATCATATAATGATGAAAGTGAGTTTTAATGGTCAATTAGTGACCATTTGGTTATGTGTAAACAAGAAATGAGGTGGGTTGATTAGTGGGAATTGCAGTTGGTGTGGCTGCCCATGGTGACCTGCAGAATTAGACATGAGTCTAGCAGGTTTGGGCAGCAATAAATTGAATTGTAGAGGTTCAATTGATGCAAGGTCAATTGGAAATGAAACTAGACACAAAATGGCACAACTTTGGTGAAGAAACCATGCCCATAAAACCAAATCAAGTGGACCAAAAGCTTGCCTTAATCCGGGTGATCTGCAATCTGCTTCTGCAGAATGACTAAATGAACAGTGATTGTTCATTTGGCCATAACTCAATGTAGAAAGGTCTAATTGACCTGAAATTTTACCAGACGCAAGCTGAGATATAGACCAATAACTTTCATGAAGGAACCTAACCCAAATTATGACCAGAACCTATCGAACAAGTGAGTTGTAATCATTGTTCACTGCACTGTAGATATGGTCAGTCCAGAAAAATTTCAATCCGGCCAGTTGTGGTTTTTGGACCATAACTTGAGTTACAAAACTCCAAATGGAGTGATTCAAAAAAAAAAAATTCAAGTAGACAAAATAAGGAACAACTTTGATGTTGATCATTTTGCCAAATTCCCACTGCAAAAATGACCAATGGAACAGTAAAAATAAAGCATGAAAACTGAAAATTCTGCTTAATTAACATTAAGCTTAAAAATGGTATTAGAAACCAATACCAACAAATTTCAAATGCAAAATGTGGTATGTTGGGAGTATTAAAACCAATGTACCTATTGTCTATGAAAAAGTCAACATTTTGGTTGACTAATGAAGCGAATAGTAACACCAAAACTTGAAATTCAAAAATTGTAAAAGTCAAAAGTGTAAAATGCCCTAGTATACCTAACAAGATTGGTTTAGATAGCTTGGCATGCTAATGGGGTTCTGTTAGCAGTGCTGCATATGGCTTCATGCCATTCTATGTTTCATGGCTTCCCATGCCATTCTATGACAAAATAGCCTTTGGCTATGTTATTTGAATTATTACACTTGGGTTTTAACCCCGCTAATTATTACAGCTTATTAGATATTATGTTGCACACCGGGAGACACAATGTGACCAATGGTGTGATGGTCTGGGGCACTTAGTACCCAATGCTAGTTTACCCGTTTATCTAGTCCAGTCAATTAGTATGGGTTACTCGGGTAATGTTAATGAACCTTATCAAAATTTTAATCGTATAATAATGCAAATAATATCAGAAGTTAAGTCTACCAAAAATGTAAACACACATTCTGCATCTTTGTTTTATCATATTTTATTTTATTTTATATTGTCACCACTAAGCATAATTGCTTAGCACGTCACTTTTACCACACGCAGGTACTGGAGACCTAGCTGGGGAGCCCAGCAGACATCAAACGGGGTGAGTCTTCGGAACTGCATCTGGGGTCCAGAGTCACCTTACATCTGCACTGCATATGATAGGACATTAGGACTATAGGTGGCCCTTTTGTATTTTTGCATTTTGTATTAGTTTGGATTGTAAATATAAACTCCTGTAATTATGTATTAATGTAAATATATGAAATTTCATATTAGTGAGATTTTCTGCATTATGTATATTGATAAATGAAATGTTGAGAATTATTTGTGAATATGCTTCAAGTGATGAAGTGAACAGAAAAGTTTTGAAAATAGTATTGTGATTTGGGGTTGAGATTTTGAGATTGACTTGAATGTGTATAATGGAGTTTGGATTTTAAAATTATTTTGGAAGTGTTTTTAAACAGGTTCAGAAGAACTGTTTTTCCAATTTATAGCCGGCACTCTGCCGGATTTTCTATAAAATTTGCGGATAAATTCAGATTTATCAAAATTGAAAATAAATGAATTATAAAGGGATAAATTGTAATAGAAACATAAATTGGTGCTCTGGCACACTGAGTGGCATAACTTACTCGGCTACACTGTACACGGGTAAGGGGTGTCACATTTAGTGGTATCAAAGCATCGGTTTAGGCGTTTCTGGGCCTAGATAGAGTACATACCATTGCATTGCATTTGTAAGTGTTGAGGTAACACTGATGCAGATCTGTTTGTTTTCTTATTTTGAATAGGATATGGATCCTGCTTCGCAAAGAGCAGTTGATGAAGAGGTGGAGAGTCATGCTCCACCAAGGGCTGAGTCTAGGGGCAGGGGAGAACCTGCTCCACCAGTAGCTGAGGCACCTGCCCAACCTCAGTTTTGAAGGAACGGAAGCGTGAAAAACACAAGTTTATACCATTGAATTCAAAATTTTTCACCTAGGGTCACATGCATCATGCAAGATTTATTTTTATCTATTTGATTTCAATGATAAACAACATATTAAAACTCTTTTAATATGTTTTTGGATCTGTATTTGCCATTTAAGATTTTAAAATTAATCAAATTAATTTTAGAACCCTAGATTAAATCAAGAACGATTACACTAACCTCTTGATGTACTGCAGCGTGTCTGCGCCTTTGAGATTCGTCTTCAGGACACCAGATGTTGTCCCTCTAGCTTGTCCACACCAAGAACACCTATGGCAGCCCTTGAACAGCTTCTAAAGCTTTTTCTATTAATTAGAAATTCAAGTTCTGCCTTTTAAGAGATTAGAGATGTAAACAGGACACTAGAAACAATTTCTAGCGTTCTTAATTCAAGAGATTGATGGCTAATCTCTTTGAATTGATGAGAGATGAAGAAAAATAGATGAAAACCCTCAAAGTGGCATGACAAAGGAGAGGAGTGGCTGCTGGTTATTTTTTCTTTTCATAACCACTCTTAAATAGCTAGGTTAACACATTAAACCCTTGCCACATGTCACCCTTTGATTAGCTCTAGGTTTAAGTGACCCAATCACATTGTGCCAAGTGTCAAACCTATATTTAATCTTGATTTTAATCATCTTACATGATTAAAAAACATTTGGCAAGCTTATGTGTAATCCCATGTGTCACCATCTCATGGTGCCACGTGTCACACTGTGAAATGACCAAAATGCCCCTGTGTCTTAATTTTGAGTTCTTAACCTAAAATAATTATTTTCTTCTTCTAATTAATTTATATCAAATATAAATTAATTAATTAATCTCTATTAATTAATTTCTCATCAATTAAATTCATATTTAAACACTTTAAATATAAATTTAATTTATACTACACATCCAATAATCTAGATTTGGTTTCAAGTCATGCTAGGGACTTTGCAATTTAATTGCAAACCAAACCTATTTAATTAATCAATTAAACTCTTTAATTAATTAATTAAATCATATTTAAATAGGTGATAACTTGTGTATGTGTGTGACTTACTAGGCTCATCACTAATTGGCAATGAGACATGATATCAACTCTTAATATCATCAGAACTCTTTCTTACCATAAATGATTTCTCTAAATCATTTTATGAACCTCATAGACCATGGTTAACACCTAGCATAGCATGCCATGGCCACCCAATTAGTAATAAGGTTTACCTTAAATGAACCTATAATCATATGTTACCATGCACTAGAATCTCTCTGTTACAAAATCCCAACTCAAGCTGGAGTCATGGTTTATGTCAAACTCCATTTGCAATGAATATTATGTTCTCTTTTAATTCCAGTTCTTGATTAAAAAGATTTTTCTCATCGTAAACTCTTTCTCGAATAAATCTATCTGTCTGCCAGAACTTGAAACATCAAGAACAATTAAATGAACATAGGATTTTATCTCTATTTACTTAGAGGAACAGATTCCATCTTGATCAACACCTACCTCCATATATAACTAGTAGGAGCCAACAGATGCCCATATACCCATACACAGTACAAGTATGAAAGCAGTATCAAACTCAAACTACCTATATACAAGATAACTGTGCTACCTCAGGTCTAAAGATTATATGCACTGATATGATTTATGACAAAACATTGACAAGAGTAAACTCCATGTGCTCGTCATAAGTGTCACTGGTTCGGCCTACTTATCATGTATAAGTGCCTATCATGTTTGTTATATGGCATGAGACTCACCATTCCATCTTATTTATATCTCATACAAATAACTTGGGAACAAACATGAATACAATCTTTCTGGATAAGTCATGTCCTTATTGTGAAGTATCCTTGATTGTGAACCTATTTATGATACTTTGTGCTAGAAATATTGTCACTCATATTCTTAACAACTTAAGAATAATATTTCGAACAAAATATCAATGGACCTTTTCTATTACACATAAATATATTATGTAAACGGAAAAGTGGAAATGCCTTTTTATTAATAAAATATATACAAGAGACATACTAAATGATATGCTCTAGGGCATACTACTAACAATCTCCCACTAGCACTAGAGCCATTCATTACAATACCTTAGACCCATCTTCTCAAGATGTCAGTCTAACTGAGCTTGTGACAAAGGCTTAGTGAATGGATCAGTTGAATTTTTCAGCTGATGTTATTTTTCTGCATGGCTATATCGCCTTTGTCCAACTATATGTCTGATAATGTGGTAGTGCCTTTCTATGTGTTTGGATTTTGGTGAGACCTTGGTTCCTTAGCCTGTATGACTGCTCCATTATTGTCACAGTGTAGTTGTAACACCTTCCCGATAACCACTCCGTACATCCTACTGTTCCGGTGACCGGTGTCAGTCCGGACAGCTAGAATGTCCGGAAAAATATTCAAACTAAAGTCAGGAACCATAATTAACTCAAATATTAACAAGAAAAATTTAGTAAAAATTTTAGAAATAAAATACAATCAAGTTAAACAAGCCGGTGCCCTAGCGATGGGTAACCGGAGGGAAGTTGCGGTTCTCGCAACGAGGAGCCCTAGACCCGGGGGAAAAATTATAAAATAATTTTTGGGACTCCAGAGAAGGGTAATTGAGGTTCCCATGGCATTAGAATGCCAAGAAAATACCTAGAAAAATTTTTCAATCGCTACAGACGATTTTGACCCGTTAAGCCAAACGGAGGGCATTTTGGTCATTTCGCCTTCCGAGGTGATTTTTGGCCGACTTGTCCAGTTGAGTAAATAATTAATATAATGTAAAATATGAAGAAATATTACTAAAAATGAAATTTGAAATGAGTAGTGGAGAAAAGAGAAGAAAAATAAAAAAAAATGCTATTGATGACATCAAAGTGATGTCATTTAAAATGTTCAACCAATCACAATTAACCTACCATTTGACTAACTAATAAAGAGATAAAATGATGACTAAATAACCACAAATTTCAGCAGCCTTCCTCCTCATCCTCTTGCAGCCGTGACCCTTGCCCTAAGCCAAACCTCCATTGTTGCTCAAATTGAGCTTGAATCCTCCCAAAAACCAACCTTAAAATCCTAAGTCACCTTCACCAAAATTTATCTACACATCCTAAGGAAGCATTAGGCAGCCACAAAGAGGAGAAAATCAACAGTTTCACAAGCTCAATAAGTTGAGCAAAGAGGTTAGTGCTACACTTTTGTTCTCACTCTTTTAATTTTAGTTAAAACATCATTTTGAGCTAAGAGATTTTAAGAGATTGAAGTAAATTACATGTGTTAAGGGTACCTTCAATTTTTGGCAGCCCTATGGGAGATTGAGTTTGATTGTTTAATAAACTTAGAGTGGTTGGAAATCATGGTTAAGGTATTAATATGCATGGAGATTGAACTAAGCATGTCAATCAAGGTTTATGAGTAATTGGTTTGGACATTAGGGTTTGCAAAGGTGAAATTGTGACTTAGCTTAGGAAATGGTTAGAGAACTTTTTAATGGTCAATTAGTGACCATTTAAGGTAGGTTGACCCTAATTAGAACTGGAAAATTGGAGGTTAAAGTGAAGGTGAAATCTGCCTATGGACAGCAGCATAGGGACTGAAAATTCAGTCCCTTTGCACTACCATAACTTGGGCTGTGCTAGTCCAATTGGTGTTTGGCCAATTGGACATGAAACTAGGCTTATAATGGCACATTTTTGCTGAAGAAACCATGCCCAAAAGACCAAAGCAAAAGGACCAAAACTCAGCTCTAATCCGGATACCCTGCACTGAATTCTGCAGAATTGACCAAATGAACAGTAACTATTCATTTGGCCATAACTCACTGTAGATTTGGTCAATTGACCTGAAATTTTTACAGCAACAAGTTAAGACATAGAAAAACAACTTTCATGAAGGAACCTACCCCAAATTATGGCCATAACCCATCCAAACAAGTGGTTCCAATCACTGTTCATGCACTATAGATATGGTAATTTTCTGCAGAATGCACATCCGGACAGCTTGGGTTTTTGGGCCATATCTGGAGCTACAAAACTCCAAATGGAGTGATTCAAAACAGGAAATTCAACTAGACAAAATAAGGAACAACTTTTATGTTTTACATTTCTTCAAATTCCAACAGTAACAGTGTCCAATGGAACAGTGAACTTGACTCACCAAAACTGAAAATTCTGCTTGTGTGGGTTTACACTTTGAAATGGTATTAACACTCAATGCCAACAAGTTTTAAACACCAAATGTGGTATGTTGGGAGTGCCAAAGTCAATGAACATATTTTCTATCCAAAAGTCAACATTTTTGTTGACCAATGAGGTGAATAGTAACACCAAAACATGAAATTTACAAATTGAAGAATTTAAAAGTTTCAAATGCCCTAGTATACCTAACAAGATTGGTTTGGATAGTTTGGCATGCCAATAGGGTTCGATTAGCGATCGCACATGGCAATATGCCATTCCGTGATTTCATGGCTTTTAGCCATTCGACTTTGTATTGAGACTTGGCCTTGTGCTCGATATTATTTACGACTTGTTAGCCGCTCTGCACACCGGAGATGCATATGTAACCGATGGTGTGACGCCCGAGGTACTAGGTACCCAAAGGCGCTTTACCCGTTATCCATCCATTGCCTAGTGTAGGCTACTTGGGCAACCAAATGAATGAAAATGAGCAATGTAGAAGAAATAAATGAATGGATATACAAATACATGACAAACAAAACATGTACATACAATACATACTTATATCTGTTATTTTCTTTTATTATATTATTGCACCACTAAGCATTATTGCTTAGCGCGTTGCTTTTGCCACGCGTAGGTACTGGAGATCCCGATCGCGAGCCCAGTAGACCACAGACTGGGTGAGTCCATCCGCGCTTCGCTGTCCGTGTCACCTCGTCACCTGCAGTGCATTGGTAGGACACTAGATGTCATTTTGTCATTTTGTAATTAACTTTTTATTTTCTCATATGTATTTGGGATTTATGTAATGTATTTTGAGGTTCATGTAAATAATAAAGATTTATGGTCATGTATGGTATTAATTTGAGTATTTAATGGTTGTTTATATATGAGAACCCTGAGAAAGGGATGTTTTGAGAAATGAAAAGGTTGTTGAGACCTGAAATTGACAAATTATTGAGATATTGATATTGAGTTTTATTGATGATATTGGAGTTGAGAATGAATGAAATTGTATATTGGAAGTGTTTTTAACAGGTTCCGAAGAACTGTTTTCTCCATTTTTAGCCAGTACTTCGCCGGATTTTCTTTAAAATCTTCGGAACCTCAAATGAATAATACTTTTGATAAATGGTTAAAATAAATCATATTTCATAAATTAACTTCAAAAGCATGACACAAATTAAGTAAGCTATATTAGAGTGTGCCGGTACACCGTGTGGCATTACTTACTTGGGTATACTGTACACGGGTAAGGGGTGTCACATTTAGTGGTATCAGAGCACGGTTTAGGCGTTTCTGGGCCTAGATTGAGTCCATACCATGCATTGCATTTGTAAGAGTCGAGGTGACACTAACGCAGATCTGTTTATTTTTCTTATTTTGAATAGGATATGGATCCCTCATCTCAGAGAGCCGTCGAGGAGGAAGTGGAGAGTCATGCTCCACCTGCAGCAGCTGAGACTGGGGGCATGAGAGAATCTGCTCCGCCAGCTCAAGCAGAGCTTGCTCAGCCTCCACAGGCCATGTTTCAGCAAATGGCCGACTTCTTTAGACAAATGGCCGGGGTAATGCCAGCACCACCACCACCACCAGCTCCACAGCAGAAATCACACCTGGAAAGGTTAAGAAAATTTGGGGCAGTGGATTTCTATGGCAAGAGAGAAGATGACTCTGTTGCAGCCGAGAATTGGTTGAACAGAACAGGCAGAGTACTAAAACAACTCCACTGCACTCCAGAGCAAAACCTAGAAGCTGCCATCTCTTTACTGCAAGACGATGCTTATGAGTGGTGGGACACGGTATCCAGTGAAGTGCAGCCAGAAGTTATGACATGGGACTTCTTTCTCTCTGAGTTTAAGAAGAAGTATGTGGGTACTGTATACCTGGAAGAGAGAAGAAGAGAATTTATTAACCTGAGGCAGAGACAGTTGTCAGTGGCCGAGTATGAGAAAGAATTTGTTCGATTGAGCCGCTCTGGAAGGGAGATAGTCCCTAATGAAGCTGAACGGTGTAAGAGATTTGAAGAGGGACTGAATGACAATATCAAGATACAGCTCACTGCCTTGGGAATCACAGAATTTACCAAGTTAGTGGAAGCTGCAATAAAGGTGGAAAAAGTAAGAATTAGTGAGTGGACTAGAAGAGAGAGACAGCAGAAGAGGGGACCGGGTCAGTCGAGTTCAGCTCCTGCATCAGGGAAGAAGTTCAAGGGTCCTCCTGCACAGAGTTTGGGTCAGCCACAGGGCCAGGGTCAGTCTCAGGGGCCCAGGCCACAGTTCACCCCTAGGAGAGGTCAGTCCACACCATCGGTGGCGGCTCTCAGTGATGGGGTTCAGGGGACCAGCCCCGGCATCTTCTGCATGTCCACACTGTCAAAAATGGCATAAGGGGGAGTGTTGGAGAGTGACTGGTGCTTGCTTGAGATGTGGGTCGACAGAACATCAACTGAGGAACTGCCCACGCAGAACTACTACAGCTGCTCCGACACAAGCGCATGCACCGCCTCCCGCACCACCAAGGGGTAGAAGGTCGGGTAAATCCGGCCGTGGGACCATCTCGCAGGCTCAGATCCGAGCCAGAGAGGCCGATAATGCACCACCTGCCAGAAATTATGCCTTGAGAGCTCAGAAGGAGCAAGATGCCCCGGACGTCATCAGGGGTACGTTCTCCCTCTACAATACTCCTGTGCATGCATTGGTGGATCCAAGATCCACACATTCCTACATTTGCATCAACTTACCCGTAGAAAGGGGGATACTAGTAGGGGAGAGTGACCAAGACATTCTGGTCACTAATCCATTGGGCCACAGTGTAGTGGTGAATAAGGTATACAAGGGTTG
The DNA here is from genome assembly GCF_030052815.1 of Hevea brasiliensis. Taxonomy (NCBI): domain Eukaryota; kingdom Viridiplantae; phylum Streptophyta; class Magnoliopsida; order Malpighiales; family Euphorbiaceae; genus Hevea; species Hevea brasiliensis. The sequence goes on from NC_079498.1 coordinate 54,160,572, forward strand.
CCCTTTATGGATTCAGGGGTATGAATTCTTGGCAGACTTGATTGAGTTACCCTTCCATGAGTTTGACGTGATTTTGGGAATGGACTGGTTGTCACGTCATCAGGCAATAGTTGATTGCAAATTGAAGAGAGTTTCTCTAAAAACTTCAGAGGGTAATGAGATCACAGTTGTGGGGGAAAGGACAGATTTCTTGTCCAATGTCATCTCAAATGCATCTTGCAAGAAGAATGATGAGAAATGGCTGTGAAGCCTACCTAGCACATGTGGTGGATACTAGGCAGGCTAAGCCAAACCTGAGTGACATACCCACAGTGAGAGACTTCCCAGAAGTATTTCCTGAAGAGTTGCCTGGTTTGCCACCAGAAAGGGAAGTCGAATTTGCTATTGAGACACTGTCGAGTACAGCACCCATTTCCATTGCTCCTTATAGGATGGCACCTACTGAATTGAGGGAGTTGAAAACTCAGTTGCAAGAGTTGCTTGATAAGGGGTTTATACGCCCCAGTGTGTCACCATGGGGAGCTCCAGTGCTGCTCGTGAAAAAGAAGGATGGGACTTTGAGACTTTGTATTGATTACCGGCAGTTGAATAAAGTGACTGTGAAGAACAAGTATCCGTTGCCTAGAATTGATGATCTGTTTGATCAGTTGAAAGGAGCATGAGTATTTTCTAAGATTGATCTCAGATTAGGGTATCATCAGTTGAGAGTGAAAGATGTAGATGTGCCCAAGACTGCGTTCAGGACCCGGTATGGGCATTATGAGTTTCTGGTGATGCCCTTTGGCTTAACAAATGCACCAGCGGCATTCATGGACCTTATGAACCGTATCTTCCATCCATACCTAGATTGGTTCGTAGTGGTTTTTATTGATGACATTCTGGTGTACTCCAAGACCAGGGAAGAACATGATGAACATTATTGTTCTGCAAACCCTGCGAGAAAAGAAGCTGTATGCTAAGTTGTCCAAGTGTGACTTTTGGCTGAATGAGATTGCATTCCTTGGACACATAGTGTCAGCTGATGGGATTAGGGTGGATCCTAAGAAAATAGAAGCGGTGATGGAATGGAAGCCTCCCAGGAATACAACCGAGGTCAGAAGCTTCTTGGGGCTAGCTGGGTATTACAGAAGATTTGTGAAGGGATTTTCCCTAATAGCTGCTCCAATGACCAAGTTGTTACACAAGAATGTCAGATTTGACTGGAATGACAAGTGTCAGACCAGTTTTGAGAAGTTGAAGGCTATGTTGACAGAGGCACCCGTGTTAACACAAAGGTGTCGAGAAAGGACTTCGTGGTCTCAAAGTGATGCCTCTCATAATGGGTTAGGTGTACCGATGCAAGAGGGGAAGGTGGTCGCTATGCTTCCGCATACCTAAGACCACATGAACAGAACTACCCTACCCATGATCTAGAACTTGCAGCAATTATCTTCGCACTGAAGATATGGAGGCATTACTTGTATGGTGAAAAGTGCTACATTTACACAGACCACAAAAGCCTGAAATATTGCCAACCCAGAAGGAGCTCAACCTTAGACAGAGGCGATGGATTGAGTTCCTAAAGGATTATGACTGTGTAATTGACTACCATCCTGGGAAGGCAAATGTAGTTGCTGATGCTTTGAGCAGAAAGTCCATCACAGCTTTGAGATCATTGAATGCCCGTCTAACCTTGATTCGAGATGGAGCTATTTTGGCTGAGTTGCAAGTAAGGCCAAACTGCACACAGAGATACTAGATGGGCAAAAGGCGATGAAAAGTTAATGGCTATTATGAGCAAGATCTTAGAGGAAAAGCAATCGACTATGGGGTGAAAGGCGATGGGTGTCTATACTACAAAGAAAGACTGTGTACTGGATGATGGGGAATTGAAAGCCAATATTCTAAAAGAGGCACACACTAGTGTATATGCTATGCACCTGTGAAGTACAAAGATGTATCATGATCCAAGCTTGATTGGTGGCACAGTATGAAGAAAGACATAGTTGACTATGTGACTAAATGTTTGACATGTCAGTAAGTCAAGGCAGAACATCAAGTTCCATCGGGTTTGCTACAGCCGATACGCATACCTGAGTGGAAATGGGATCGGGTCACCATGGATTTTGTAAGTGGGCTACCTCTCACCTGGGAGAAACATGATGCAGCATGGGTGATAGTTGATAGATTGACAAAGTCAGCACACTTTCTCGCGCTAGGACCGACTACTCACCGGAGAAGTTAGCGATTGTATATCGCTGAGATAGTTAGATCGCATGGAATTCCACTTTCCATCATATCCGATCGAGACCCAAGGTTTACATCGAGATTTTGGAAGAAGTTACATGAGTCCTTGGGTACACAACTCCATTTCAAAGATGCCTTTCCATCCTCGCATGGATGGGCAATCGTAAAGAGTAATCCGTAAACAATTGAAACCCATGAAATTGATACAAATACTGAATTGAAATGATAATAATAACGTGAAATACTTGTCAGGTCCTTGAGGATATGCTGAGGAGTTGTGTCATTGAGTTTGAGGGAAGTTGGGATAAATACCTCCCACTGGCAGAATTTGCATACAACAATAGCTACCAAGCTAGTATCCAAATGGCCCCGTCTGAAGCGTCAGTATGGGAGAAAATGTAGAACTCAGCAGTCTGGACTGAATTGGGCAAAGACAAATCGGTAGGGCTGACACAGTGAAACAGCCGAGGAAAAGGTAAAATCAATCAAAGCCAATCTCAAAGTTGCCTCGCATGCATGTAAATCTTATGTCGACCAAGAGAAAAGAAATAGAATATGGGGTTGGCGACAAAGTGTTCCTCAAGGTGTCACCATGGAAGAAAGTGTTGAGGTTTGGAAGGAAAGGTAAGTTAAGCCCTAGGTTCATTGGCCCATATGAAGTTATTGAACGTGTGGGTCCAGTGGCCTATAGGCTAGCTTTACCACCAGAGCTGGACAAGATCCACAATGTGTTCCATGTATCCATGCTCAGAAGATACCGCTCAGATCCTTCACATGTCATCTCCAGAGAAGAAATTGAAATATAGCCGGATTTGACATACGAAGAAGAACCTCTACGGATCTTGGCTCGGGAAGTGAAAGAGTTGAGAAACAAGCAAATTCCATTGGTGAAAGTGCTTTGGAGGCACCACAACACCGAGGAGGCAACTTGGGAAAGTGAAGAGTCGATGAGGCAACAGTTCCCTCAACTGTTTAGATCGAGTAAATTTCGAGGACGAAATTTAAATTAGAGGAAGAGTTGTAACACCCTCCCGATAACCACTCCAGACATCCTACTGCTCCGGTGATCGAGGTCGGTCCTGACAGCTAGAATGTCCTAAAAATATTCAAACTAAAGTCAGAACCATAATTAACTCAAATATTAACAAGAAAAATTTAGTAAAAATTTTAGAAATAAAATACAATCAAGTTAAACGAGCGGTGTTCTAGCGATGGGTAATCGAGGGAAGTTGCGTTTCGCAACGAAGAGCCCTAGACCCGGGGGAAAAATTATAAAATAATTTTTGGGACTCCAAAGAAGGGTAATTGAGGTTCCCATGGCATTAGAATGCCAAGAAAATACCTAGAAAAATTTTTCAATCGGTATAGACGATTTTGACCCGTTAAGCAAAACGGAGGGCATTTTGGTCATTTCGCCTTCCGAGGTGATTTTTGGCCGACTTGTCCAGTTGAGTAAATAATTAATATAATGTAAAATATGAAGAAATATTACTAAAAATGAAATTTGAAATGAGTAGTGGAGAAAAGAGAAGAAAAATCAAAAAAATGCTATTTATGACATCAAAGTGATGTCATTTAAAATGTTCAACCAATCACAATTAACCTACCATTTGACTAACTAATAAAGAGATAAAATGAAGACTAAATAACCACAAATTTCAGCAGCCTTCCTCCTCATCCTCTTGCAGCCGTGACCCTTGCCCTAAGCCAAACCTCCATTGTTGCTCAAATTGAGCTTGAATCCTCCCAAAAACCAACCTTAAAATCCTAAGTCACCTTCACCAAAATTTATCTACACATCCTAAGGAAGCATTAGGCAGCCACAAAGAGGAGAAAATCAACAGTTTCACAAGCTCAATAAGTTGAGCAAAGAGGTTAGTGCTACACTTTTGTTCTCACTCTTTTAATTTTAGTTAAAACATCATTTTGAGCTAAGAGATTTTAAGAGATTGAAGTAAATTACATGTGTTAAGGGTACCTTCAATTTTTGGCAGCCCTATGGGAGATTGAGTTTGATTGTTTAATAAACTTAGAGTGGTTGGAAATCATGGTTAAGGTATTAATATGCATGGAGATTGAACTAAGCATGTCAATCAAGGTTTATGAGTAATTAGTTTGGACATTAGGGTTTGCAAAGGTGAAATTGTGACTTAGCTTATGAAATGGTTAGAGAACTTTTTAATGGTCAATTAGTGACCATTTTAGGTAGGTTGACCCTAATTATAACTGAAAAATTGGAGGTTAAAGTGAAGGTGAAATCTGCCTATGGACAGCAGCATAGGGACTGAAAATTCAGTCCCTTTGCACTGCCATAACTTGGTCTGTGCTAGTCCAATTGGTGTTTGGCCAATTGGACATGAAACTAGGCTTATAATGGCACATTTTTGCTGAAGAAACCATGCCCAAAAGACCAAAGCAAAAGGACCAAAACTCAGCTCCAATCCGGATACCCTACACTGAATTCTGCAGAATTGACCAAATGAATAGTAACTGTTCATTTGGCCATAACTCACTGTAGATTTGGTCAATTGACCTGAAATTTTTACAGCAACAAGTTAAGACATAGAAAAACAACTTTTATGAAGGAACCTACCCCAAATTATGGCCAGAACCCATCCAAACAAGTGGTTCCAGTCACTGTTCATGCATTGTAGATATGGTAATTTTCTGCAGAATGCACATCCGGACAGCTTGGGTTTTTGGGCCATATCTGGAGCTACAAAACTCCAAATGGAGTGATTCAAAATAGGAAATTCAACTAGACAAAATAAGGAACAACTTTTATGTTTTACATTTCTTCAAATTCCAACAGTAACAGTGTCCAATGGAACAGTGAACTTGACTCACCAAAACTGAAAATTCTGCTTGTGTGGGTTTAGACTTTGAAATGGTATTAACACTCAATGCCAATAAGTTTTAAACACCAAATGTGGTATGTTGGGAGTGCCAAAGTCAATGAACATATTTTCTATCCAAAAGTCAACATTTTTGTTGACCAATGAGGTGAATAGTAACACCAAAACATGAAATTTACAAATTGAAGAATTTAAAAGTTTCAAATGCCCTAGTATACCTAACAAGATTGGTTTGGATAGTTTGGCATGCCAATAGGGTTCAGTTAGCAGTACTGCACATGGCAATATGCCATTCCGTGATTTCATGGCTTTTAGCCATTCTGACTTTGTATTGAGACTTGGCCTTGTGCCTGATATTATTCTGACATTGTTAGCCGCTCATTGCACTGGGAGATGCATATGTAACCGATGGTGTGTGGCGGCGAGGTACTAGGTACCCAAAGTGCGATTTACGTTATCCATCCGATCGTCCGATTTGTAGGTTACTTGGGCAACCAAATGAATGAAAATGAGCAATGTAGAAGAAATAAATGAATGGATATACAAATACATGACAAACAAAACATGTACATACAATACATACTTATATCTGTTATTTTCTTTTATTATATTATTGCACCACTAAGCATTATTGCTTAGCGCGTTGCTTTTGCCACGCGTAGGTACTGGAGATCCCGATCGCGAGCCCAGTAGACCACAGACTGGGTGAGTCCATCCGGCAGTTTTGCTCAGTGTCCGTGTCACCTCGTCACCTGCAGTGCATTGGTAGGACACTAGATGTCATTTTGTCATTTTGTAATTAACTTTTTATTTTCTCATATGTATTTGGGATTTATGTAATGTATTTTGAGGTTCATGTAAATAATAAAGATTTATGGTCATGTATGGTATTAATTTGAGTATTTAATGGTTGTTTATATATGAGAACCCTGAGAAAGGGATGTTTTGAGAAATGAAAAGGTTGTTGAGACCTGAAATTAACAAATTATTGAGATATTGATATTGAGTTTTATTGATGATATTGGAGTTGAGAATGAATGAAATTGTATATTGGAAGTGTTTTTAACAGGTTCCGAAGAACTGTTTTCTCCATTTTTAGCCGGTACTCCGCCGGATTTTCTTTAAAATCTTCGGAACCTCAAATGAATAATACTTTTGATAAATGGTTAAAATAAATCATATTTCATAAATTAACTTCAAAAGCATGACACAAATTAAGGTATATTAGAGTGTGCCGGTACACCGTGTGGCATTACTTACTCGGGTATACTATACACGGGTAAGGGGGTGTCACAGTAGTGGAACTGCTGACTCAATGGAAGGAACTACTGTAAGTTCTGTCACGAACTTCTTTATCCAAACAGCTTCCTTTGCAGCATCTGATGCAGCAATATACTCAGCCTCTGTAGTGGAATATGCAGTCGTGCTCTGTTTGGAACTCTTCCAACTGACTGCACCTCCATTACAAATGAACACATATCCAGAGGTAGATTTTCTATCATTGATATCTGATTGGAAATCAGAATCAGTATAACCATCCAATTGCAAGTCTCCACCTCCATAAATCAAGAATAAATCCTTAGTTCTTCTCAAGTACTTAAGGATATTATTGACAGCTATCCAGTGTTCCAAACCTGGATTGGATTGATACCTGCTAGTCAAACTAACAGCATATGCGATATCCGGCCTAGTACACAACATTGCATACATTAAACTTCCAATAGCCGAAGCATATGGAATCCTGGCCATCTTATCTCTTTCTTCAGGTGTTTTTGGAGACATCTCTTTAGAAAGATGGATACCATGTCTCACTGGTAACAATCCTCTCTTAGAATCAAGCATGTTAAACCTCTTTAACACCTTTTCCAAGTATAGACTTTGGGACAAACCAATTATTCTTTTCGCTCTATCTCTATAGATGCGAATCCCAAGAATATAGGTTGCCTCCCCTAAGTCTTTCATGGAGAATGTATTTGACAACCATACCTTTATAGTCGTCAACATACCTTTGTCATTACCCATCAACAGTATGTCATCCACATATAAGACAAGGAAAGTGATAGCACTGTCACTAACCTTCTTATATACACATGGCTCATCCTCATTTTTGATAAAACCAAAGGATTTAATGGCTTCATCAAAACGGATGTTCCAACTCCTCGAAGCTTGTTTCAACCCATAAATGGATCGCTTTAGCTTGCATACCTTGGAACCATCTTGGGATTCAAATCCCCTAGGTTGTTCCATGAAAATGTTTTCTTCAATGTATCCATTGAAAAAAGCTGTTTTGACATCCATCTGCCAAATCTCATAATCATAGTATGCAGCTATTGCTAGTAAAATCCTAATTAATTTAAGCATGGCAACAGGCGAGAAAGTCTCCTCATAGTCGATTCCTTGCCTTTGGCGAAACCCTTTCGCTGCTAGCCTTGCCTTATAGGTCTCTACCTTTCCATCAGAACCAATTTTCCTCTTGAAAACCCATTTGTTCCCTATAGGTACAATACCTTCAGGTGGGTCAACAAGATCCCAAACTTGATTCTTATACATGGAATCAATCTCAGATTTCATAGCATCAATCCATTTTGAAGAGTCTATATCTGATATAACTTCTTCATAGGTGAGTGGATCATCCCCATGATCTACTTCTTCATGAGTAGACAACTCTTGTTCTTCTTCATGAAGAAAACCATATCTCACGAGTGGGTGAGATACCCTGGTTGTTCTACGAGAAACAGCTGTAGATGTTTCATCAACGGGTATAGGTTGACTAGATGGATCTATATCCATCTGATCTGTTGGTTGGTCAGAATTCTCCAATTCTAACTCTATTTGCCTTCCTTTACCTCCTTCTTGAACAAACTGTTGTTCAAGAAATATGGCATCTCTACTTATCACAACCTTTTGTGAAGTAGGCAAACATAAATAATATCCAAAACTATCTTTTGGATATCCAACAAATCAACCTTTTTCTGATCTGGTCTCTAATTTATCAGTGTTCAGCTTTTTTATTTAAGCTGGACAACCCCAAATCTTAACATGCTTAAGACTTGGTTTTCTTCCATGCCATATCTCATAAGGTGTGGAAGAAACTGATTTTGATGGAATCCTATTCAGAATATACAAAGCTGATTCTAATGCAAATCCCCAAAAGGAGATTGGCATATCAGTATAGCTCATCATACTACGTACCATAACCAATAGGGTACGATTTCTCCTTTCAGATACACCATTCAGTTATGGCATTCCTGGAGGAGTCAGCTGAGAAACAATGCCATGCTCTCTCAAGTATTCATCAAATTCAGTACTCAAATATTCACCTCCACGATCTGATCGAAGAGCTTTAATACTCTTTCCTGTTTGATTTTCTACTTCAGATTTAAATTCTTTGAACTTTTCAAAGGATTCATGTTTGTATTTCATCAAATACAAATACCCAAATCTTGATTTATCATCAGTAAAGGTAATAAAATAATGAAAGCCCCCTCTAGCCATTTCTTTAAATGGACCACATACATCACTATGTATTAGCTCCAAAATATTTTCAGCTCTTAGCCCCTGTCCAACAAAGGGTGATCTAGTCATTTTGCCCTGAAGGCAAGATTCACAAGTTGGAGTAGGCTCAGAGTCCAATAAGGATAGAATCCCCATTTTCTCCAATTTTGTAATCCTATCTTCTGCAACATGACATAACCTTAAGTGCCAAATATATTTTGAACTTGAGTTTGTTTTCACCACGGCATTACATTCATTTAGATTGCTATACTCTGGCCAGTGGAAACACTTTCTTACTGGCAATGGAAACACTTTCCAATTGGCAATGGAAACACTTTCCTGTTGGCAGTGGAAACACTTTCCTGTTGGCAGTGGAAACACTTTCCTGTTGGCAGTGGAAACACTTTCCTTTGCCTTCATCAGCTTTAGTCTTCCTTTTCTGTTTAGCTATTTTCTTAGAAGGACCAGGAATCTGAGGTTTCTTTTTCTTATTGCCCTTCTTCTTGTTGGACTTTCCAGCAGAAGAAGATGCAACCAAAGCTACCTCTTTTCCTTTATTGCCTGGCATATTCTTTTGGGCAATAACCAGCATGTTGAGTAAACCAGCTAAGGTGCATTCCTGTTGAGTCATATGGAAATTTGTCACAAAATTCCCAAAAGACTCAGGAAGGGACTGAAGGATCAAATCCGTCTGTAATTGGAAATCCATGTTGAAGTCAGGATATTCCAACTGCTCAATCAGCCGAATCATCTTATGGACATGATCCCCAACATTTTGTCCCTCAGACATCCTCATGCGGAACAGCTGCCTAGATATCTCATACCTAGCATTCCTACTGTGTTCACCATACAACTCTTGTAGGTGAAGGAGGATCTCACTTGCACTCTGCAAGTTTTCATGCTGCTTCTGCAACTCATTACTCATGGAAGCAAACATGTAACACTTAGCTCTCATATCATGCTCCTTCCACTTGTCCAAAGTTTCATGTTCCTCTTAAGTGGCCTCTGGAGGTAAGGGACCAGGAACATTTGAATCTAGAACATATCTTATATGTTCAAGGTTCAGGACAAGTTTCAAATTTCTTAGCCAATCAGACAGATTAGGTCCTGTCAACCTATTGTGATCAAGTATGCTTGCAAGGATATTGGATGGTGGTGGTTGTTTTGTGCTCTTTTTATCAGAAAATTAACTGCATAAAATAACCAGATTAATTAGTAAATGTATCATGTAATTAACCAAAATGATTATGGTCTTTTAATCAAATTGGTCCTCCCACTAACTTAGCGAATCCTACACTTCCAAAGTAGAAAACGGAAATCCTAGTTGGATGGATTTCTAGAGGGTGATTGAATTCTTATAATTCTATTGATCATCCTCAGGTACATCCATTATTGGAATTACAATAAACTATAAGTGAGCAACTCCTTGCCCATCACATCTCATGTGAGGTTCAATCCTTTACTTAGCCCCTAATGCTCAAAATCTCAGGTACATCCATTATTGACTTATCTTGCATTAGTTAAGTTGATCCCATTGAGCCAGTAATTATGCAAATAATTTTAATGTCCTCAGGTACATCCAATATTGGCCACTAAACCATTTACATATTTACAACATCTCATGCTTAACAATTATTCTTAAGAAAATCTCTTAAATTAATTGCATCTCATGCAACTATTTAATATTTCTTAAAATAATTGCCCCAATGGAGGGCCTATGTTATAATTACTTTAATTATATCATTTCCAACTTAATCATTTGTTTGGAAGATTTTATGGTCATTCTAATTACTATTAAGGTCTCACTTTGCACATTATCCATTTAGCATGCATATATCATATAATTGCATACATTCCCATACATTTCATGCATTCATGGATAAGCAATAAATATGGTATGATCATGGACTTTCTAAGGGATTCAATTCTGAGCCACCAAGAATTGAATCAGGGCATTCCTAGGTGCATTTCATTCATTCATTCATTTTACAAGAGTTGCTGAAGGAGTACATAATCAACACTTGATCTTGAATTCCTCCCACTGGTCCCACCAATGCTCTTAACCTCCTTGAACTTCTTGCAATCCAATATTACATGGTAATCCTTGGCATACCAAGGCGAATTTACAAGAACTTAAATAAATGAAATTACAACCCAAAAATTATTACAAACTTAATAATACATGCCCAAAATAAATTAAAATAAATTAATTAATTTACAATCCCAAAGAAACATAAAAGAAATAAATCCAATCACATTGGTCTTTTATAGTCCATGATCATCCATCATGCATATCACTATTTAACAATTAAATAAAACATACATACTTAAATTAAATTGAATATCTCATATTCAACTTAAAAATCCAGATTTGAATATGATTCAAATAAATTTAAAAATTCATATTTGAATCTCATTCAAACAAATTTAAAAATTCAGATTTGAATCACATTCAAACAACTTTAAAAATTCAGATTTGAATCACATTCAAACATTTTTTAAAAAATCAGATTTGAATCACATTCAAATATTTTTAAAAAAATCAGATCTGAATTTTATTCAATCAATTTTAAAAAATCAGATTTAAATATGATTCAAACAACTTTAAAAATTCAGATTTGAATCACATTCAAACAACTTTTAAAATTCAGATTTGAATCACATTCAAACAATTTTTAAAATTCTGATTTGAATCATAATTTAATTGTGTGATAAAAATTCTAATTAAACAATTTAATTAGACATAAAATGGATCTTAAATCATACAACAATTGCACATTCACCATCCATTTACCTTTGCACACCATTGTGATGCATCAACCATGCGCACCATGGTGTTCATCATTTGTACCGCCACTTTGACTTTGCAACCAGCAATAAACTCTTGATCTCATGATCAAACACACAATTAAATCATATAAACATCAATCTAAATGGCAAATATAGTAGCTCTGATACCAATTGAAGGAACGGAAGCGTGAAAAACTCAAGTTTATACCATTGAATTCAAAATTTTTCACCTAGGGTCACATGCATCATGCAAGATTTATTTTTATCTATTTTATTTCAATGATAAACAACATATTAAAACTCTTTTAATATGTTTTTGGATCTGTATTTGCCATTTAAGATTTTAAAATTAATCAAATTAATTTTAGAACCCTAGATTAAATCAAGAACGATTACACTAACCTCTTGATGTATTGCAGCGTGTCTGCGCCTTTGAGATTCGTCTTCAGGACACCAGATGTTGTCCCTCTAGCTTGTCCACACCAAGAACACCTATGGCAGCCCTTGAACAGCTTCTAAAGCTTTTTCTATTAATTATAAATTCAAGTTCTGCCTTTTAAGAGATTAGAGATGTAAACAGGACACTAGAAACAATTTCTAGCGTTCTTAATTCAAGAGATTGATGGCTAATCTCTTTGAATTGATGAGAGATGAAGAAAAATAGATGAAAACCCTCAAAGTGGCATGACAAAGGAGAGGAGTGGCTGCTGGTTATTTTTTCTTTTCATAACCACTCTTAAATAGCTAGGTTAACACATTAAACCCTTGCCACATGTCACCCTTTGATTAGCTCTAGGTTTAAGTGACCCAATCACATTGTGCCAAGTGTCAAACCTATATTTAATCTTGATTTTAATCATCTTACATGATTAAAAAACATTTGGCAAGCTTATGTGTAATCCCATGTGTCACCATCTCATGGTGCCACGTGTCACACTGTGAAATGACCAAAATGCCCCTGTGTCTTAATTTTGAGTTCTTAACCCAAAATAATTATTTTCTTCTTCTAATTAATTTATATCAAATATAAATTAATTAATTAATCTCTATTAATTAATTTCTCATCAATTAAATTCATATTTAAACACTTTAAATATAAATTTAATTTATACTACACATCCAATAATCTAGATTTGGTTTCAAGTCATGCTAGGGACTTTGCAATTTAATTGCAAACCAAACCTATTTAATTAATCAATTAAACTCTTTAATTAATTAATTAAATCATATTTAAATAGGTGATAACTTGTGTATGTGTGTGACTTACTAGGCTCATCACTAATTGGCAATGAGACATGATATCAACTCTTAATATCATCAGAACTCTTTCTTACCATAAATGATTTCTCTAAATCATTTTATGAACCTCATAGACCATGGTTAACACCTAGCATAGCATGCCATGGCCACCCAATTAGTAATAAGGTTTACCTTAAATGAACCTATAATCATATGTTACCATGCACTAGAATCTCTCTATTACAAAATCCCAACTCAAGCTGGAGTCATGGTTTATGTCAAACTCCATTTGTTATGAATATTATGTTCTCTTTTAATTCCAGTTCTTGATTAAAAAGATTTTCTCATCAGAAACTCTTTTCTGAATAAATCTATCTGTCCTGGCCAGGAACTTGAAACATCAAGAACAATTAAATGAACATAGGATTTTATCTCTATTTACTTAGAGGAACAGATTCCATCTTGATCAACACCTACCTCCATATATAACTAGTAGGAGCCAACACATGCCCATATACCCATACACAGTACAAGTATGAAAGCAGTATCAAACTCAAACTACCTATATACAAGATAACTGTGCTATCTCAGGTCTAAAGATTATATGCACTGATATGATTTATGACAAAATATTGACAAGAGTAAACTCCATGTGCTTGTCATAAGTGTCACTGGTTCGGCCTACTTATCATGTATAAGTGCCTATCATGTTTGTTATATGGCATGAGACTCACCATTCCATCTTATTTATATCTCATATAAATAACTTGGGAACAAACATGAATACAATCTTTCTGGATAAGTCATGTCCATATACCCTAAGGAGTTGTGTCATGGAGTTTGAGGGGAGTTGGGATAGATACCTCCCACTGGCAGAATTCGCATACAACAATAGCTACCAAGCTAGCATCCAAATGGCTCCGTATGAAGCACTATATGGGAGGAAATGTGGAACCCCAATCTGTTGGACTGAATTGGGTGAAGATAAGCTGGTAGGACCAGACCTGGTGAAACAGAATGAGGAGAAAGTGAGGATAATCAAAACTAACTTAAAGGTTGTCTCAGATAGACAGAAATCTTATGCCAACTTGAAGAGAAAAGAGATAGAGTATGCAGTTGGCGATAAATTATTTCTCAAAGTCTCACCACGGAAGAAAGTACTGAGGTTTGGGAGAAAGGGTAAGTTAAGCCCTAGGTTCATTGGGCCATATGAAGTCATTGAACGTGTGGGACCAGTGGCCTATCAGCTAGCTTTACCACCATAACTGGATAAAATTCATAATGTATTCCATGTTTCCATGCTGAGAAGGTATCGCTCAGACCCTTCACATGTCATTTCCATGGAAGAGATTGAAATCCAACCGGACTTGACATATACAGAAGAACCTATACAAATCCTAGCTCGGAAAGTGAAGGAACTGAGAAATAAACAAATTCCACTGGTGAAAGTGCTTTGGAGACACCACAACACTGAAGAGGCAACTTGGGAAAGTGAAGAGATAATGAGGCAACAGTTTCCTCAACTGTTTGCATCAGGTAAATTTCGAGGACGAAATTTTTCTTAGAGGAGAAGAGTTGTAAAATCCTCATTTTAGCTAGTCCATACAGTCTACTGTTTCGGTGACTAGTGTCGGTCCGGACAGCTAGAACATTCGGAAAAATATTTAAACTAAAGTAAAGAACCAAAAATTAACTCAAATATTAATAAGAAAAAAATTTAGAAAAAATTATAAAATAATTGTTGGGACTCCAGAGAAGGGTCATTGAGGTTCTTATGTCATTAGAATGCCAAGAAAATACTTTAAAAAAAATTTTCATTCAGTGCAGACAATTTTGGCCCGTTACGCCAAACGGAGGGCATTTTGGTCATTTTGTCTTCAGAGATGATTTTCGGGCCAACTTGTCCAGTTAAATAAATAATTTATATAACATAGAATATGAACAAATATTTTTAAAAAAATTAAATTGTAATTAAATAGACAAAAAATGGAGATAAAATGAAAGAAAATGGATTTATGACATCCTCATGATGTCATTAAAACTTACCCAACCAACCCAATCTTGATACATGGCATAAACATGTATAAAAGAGGTAAAATGGGCTGGAAAAGGAAACAAAAATCAGAACCTCCTCTCTCCTTCTTCTTCATGCCGCCACCCTTCCACCATTGACACCCATTAGCAAGCTTTTGAAAGCTTGATTTCCCCCACTTTTACCCAACTAAACCCTAACCTAGTAACACAAAATCTTGCTCTTACACCTTGGTGATTCTTTTGGGAGCAAAAAGAAGAGGAAAACAAGAGCTTTAGCAAGTGGGAAAATCTCACTCCTTTGAGGTTAGTGACCTAAACATGGATTTTATTTTAAATTCATGTTAAGGACTTTGAATGAGTGTAAATTTCAAAGGAAATTTGTTAAAAACCACTTGTATGCTATCCCATATTTTTCGGCATCCATGGTTAGGGTTTGATTTTCTTGAGCTTAGTGAAGTTAAAATACCATCATGGCAGCCCACAATATGTACCCACTAAGTGGATTGATGAAATGCAAGTTAAATGCATGATTTGAGATGTTAGGGTTAGGGTTTGGGTATAAAATGGAGACTTTGATCATATAATGATGAAATTGAGTTTTAATGGTCAATTAGTGACCATTTGGTTATGTGTAAACAAGAAATGAGGTGGGTTGATTAATGGGAATTGCAGTTGGTGTGGCTGCCCATGGTGACCTGCAGAATTGGACATGAGTCTAGTAGGTTTGGGCAGCCATAACATGAATTGTAGAGGTTCAATTGGTGCAAGGCCAATTGTACATGAAACTAGACACAAAATGGCACAACTTTGGTGAAGAAACTATGCCCATAAAACCAAACCAAGTGGACAAAAAGCTTGCCTTAATCCAAGTGACCTGCAGTCTATTTTTGCAGAATGACCAAATGAACAGTGATTGTTCATTTGGCCATAACTCAATTTAGAAAAGTCCAATTGAACTGAAATTTTATCAGCAACAAGCTGAGATATATACCAACAACTTTGATGAAGGAACCTAACCCAAATTATGATAAGAACCTATCCAACAAGTGAGTTGCGTTCACTGTTCACTGCACTGTAGATATGGTCAGTCCAGAAAAATTTCAATCCGGCCAGTTATGATTTTTGGACCATAAATTGAGCTGCAAAACTCCAAATGGAGTGATTCAAAAAAAGAAATTCAACTAGACAAAATAAGGAACAACTTTCATGTTGATCATTTTGCCAAATTCCCACTACAAAAAGACCAATGGAACAGTAAAAATGAAGCATGAAAATTGAAAATTCTACTTAATTAACATTAAGCTTGGAAATGGTATTGCTAATACCAACAAATTTTAAATCAAAATGTGGCAAGTTGGGAGTATTAAAACCAATGTACCTATTGTCTATGCAAAAGTCAACATTTTGGTTGACTAATGAAGTGAATAGTAACACCAAAACTTGAAATTCAAAAATTGTAAAACTCAAAAGTGTAAAATGCCCTAGTATACCTAACAAGATTGGTTTGGATAGCTTGGCATGCCAATAGAGTTCTGTTAGTAGTACTACATATGGCTTCATGCCATTCTGTGTTTCATGGCTTCCCATGCCATTCTGTGACAAAATAGCCTTTGGCTATGTTATTTGAATTATTACACTTGGGTTTTAACCCCACTAATTATTACAGCTTATTAGCTGTTCTGTTGCACACCGGGAGACACAATGTGACCGATGGTGTGATGGTCCGAGGTACTTAGTGCCCAGTGCCAGTTTACTCATTTATCCAGTCCAGTCATTTAGTATGGGTTACTCGGGCAATGTTAATGAACCTTATCAAAATTCTAATCGCATAATAATGCAAATAAAATCAGAAGTTAAGTCTACCAAAAATGTAAACACACATTCTGCATCTTTGTTTTAACATATTTTATTTTATTTTATATTGTCACCACTAAGCAGAATTGCTTAGCGCATCGCTTTCGCCACGCGCAGGTACTGGAGACCTAGCTGGGGAGCCCAGCAGACATCAGACGGGGTGAGTCTTCAGAGCTACATCTGGGGTCCAGAGTCACCTCACATCTGCACTGCATATAGTAGGACATTAGGACTATAAGTGGCCCTTTTGTATTTTTGCATTTTTTATTAGTTTGGATTGTAACTATAAACTCCTGTAATTATGTATTAATGTAAATATATAAAATTTCATATTAGTGAGATTTGCTGCATTATGTATGTTGATAAATGAAATGTTGAGAATTATTTGTGAATATGCTTCAAGTGATGAAGTGAACAGAAAGTTTTGAAAATAATATTGTGATTTGAGATTGAGATTTTGAGATTGACTTGAACGTGTATAATGGAGTTTGGATTTTGAAATTATTTTGGAAGTGTTTTTAAATAGGTTTAGAAGAACTGTTTTTCCAATTTACAGCCGGCACTCTGTCGGATTTTCTATAAAATTTGCGGATAAATTCAAATTTATCAAAATTGAAAATAAATGAATTATAAAGGGATAAATTGTAATAGAAACATAAATTGGTACTCTGGCACACTGAGTGGCATAACTTGCTCGGTTACACTGTACACGGGTAAGGGGTGTCACACTAGTACCTCGGGCCGTCACACCATCGGTACAAAGTATCTCCCGGTATGCAAACAGTGTGGCTAAGAAGCTATATAATTAGTCAGTAAGGCAATAAGTCAAGTATCATCACATAATCTGTATAGCCATAGGCTATTAAAAACATAATCCGTATAGCCATAGGCTATTAAAATCCATACAGCTATTAGTACCTATTGGCATGCCAACCTATGCAAACTAGTCAACTAGGCAATACTAGGGCATTTACAAGCTTAACATTTAATTCTTTATTTTAAGGTTTATAGGTCATTATGCCTCTCACTGGTCAACAAAAATGTTGACCCTTTTTATACATCATGGATAGGTTGATTCTAGTATCAACATGTCACAATTTGCATTTCAATATGATGCCAATATAGTACAATTTACAATTATCATAAGTTGGCATTTATTGCCAATTTTATTTCTAAGACTTATTGCATGATAATGTCAATTTTTTAGTTTTAGTGTGCTAGATTAATCTAGCTAAATGTCTCGTTTCCATTGGTCTTTAGCTTCTACTCAAAGAAGTAAATTTATAGCTCTATGTCTTATTAAACTTTTGGCACTAATTTCAGGTCATTCTGAGTTGTATAGACCAAGATATAGTCAATTTAATAAAGCTGGACAGATTGCATTTTCAATGCAACTTTAGGTCATTTTTAGATCAAGTTCAATTATGGCAGATTTGGTACCCTAACTTGGGCAATCAATTTGACTTGGTTCTGGTCATTTTTGGGCTTTATTTTCTTCATAAGAGTTATAGCTCTATGTATAAGCTTTCCATTGATATAAATTTCAGGTCATTTGGACCTATTTGGAGTGAGTTATGGCCAATTGAATGGCTACTGTTCATATGGTCAAATTCTGGGTTACAAATTGCCAATTCCAGATTAGGTTACTTTTTGAGTCACTTTCTGGATAGAATTTAGGCAAGGTTCCTGCATGAAAGTTGGTTCATTATATGTCTAATTTTACCTCCAATTAGCCTCATAGCAATTTTGTAACACCCCTCACCCGTCTACAGAATAGCCAAGCAAGGCGTGCCACACGGCGTGCCGGAACACCTAGTCTATGATTATTTTATTTCTAGAGCTCAATTTGATTTTAAAAAGTCTTTTATGTAATATTCATATCATGCTGATACTATTTTTACACTTTGATAAAATCAGTGTTTCAAGATTGGTAATAAAAATTTGGTGAGGTGTCGTCTGTATTTCGAACAAACTATCCTTCCAAACCTGTTGAAAACAGTTTAATATGATAATATCAAAATCTCAAATATTTCACAGTCTCTATTTCTCAGTAAAGTCAATAGACTTTTACAGTCATTAAACAGTTCCATAATACAGTCCATAATAATTCAAATATATCCAGAAAATCTCCATGTTATTTAATATGTACAAAATATTACAAACTTTAGAGCTTTCATAACATTACCAAATACAAGGCCGAATTTCAAAAATACAACAAAAGTACAAAATACAAGATATCTTAAGTCCTACCATGTATGCAATGCAGTGCAGATGACTCTGGACTCCTGTGCAGATCTGATATCTCACCCAGTCGTAGGTCTGCTGGGCTCCTCAGCTGTGTCTCCAATACCTACGCGTTACAAAAGCAACGTGCTAAGCAAATTTGCTTAGTGGTGCTAAATATAAAGAAATATACACTAAAATAAAGTAAATAAAGTGCTTATGAATTTTTGGTGGTGCTATATGTCAGTAGACTGGATTTGGGTATTTGAATTTATTAATACTTGAATTGCTGCCCGTGTAGCCTATATACTGACTAGACTGGATAAATGGATATGCTGGCACTGGGTACCTAGTATCTCGGGCCATTACATCATCGGTCACACAGTGTCTCCCGGTGTGCAAATGGCATGGCTAAAAAGCCATATAGTCAATTTGGCGATAAGCCAAAAATAAATACACAATATGTATAACCGTAGGCTATTAAAGTCACAGTGTGGCATAATAAGCCGTAAAAACACAGTATGGCATGAAGCCATTTACAGAATAGCTGTCAGAATCCTATTAGCATGCCAACCTATCTAAACTAGTCAACTAGGCAAACTAGGGCACATTATAAATTAATTGTTCAATTCATCAATTTTTAGAGTTTACTAGCTATTATGTAATTTATAAGTCAATGCATATGTTGAACTTTTTTTAGGTACTATGGATAACTTGTTTCTAGCATCAACATGTCACATTGTAATTCGATATGCTGCCAATATAGTGCAATTTACCATTTTTATAACTTGGCATTCATTGCCAAATTGCTTCAAGCATCATTGTATGTAAATGTCAAATTCTCAATTTTTGGTGTGCTAGATTGGTCTAGCTTAAAGTCCTATTTCTCTTAGTTTTTAGCTTCTGGTCAAACAAGAAAAATTGTAGCTCTATGTCTTATTGCACGTGGGGCAAAATTTCAGGTCATTCCGAGTTGTATAGACCAAGATATGGTCAATTTACTAAAGCTGGACAGATTGCACCTTTAGTGTAAAATTTGGTCAATTTTAGGTCACTTTTAGTCCTGGCAGTTTTGGTGTCCGAAATTGTGCAAGCTATTTGACTTGGTTCTGGTCATTTCTGGGCTTTAGTGTCTGCATAAGAAATGTAGCTCTATATCTAAGCTATCCATGGTAAAACTTTCAAGTCAATTGGACCTATTTTGAGTGAGTTATGGTCATCCTAATGATTACTGTTCATATGGTCAAAAATCTGGGTTGCAAGGTTGCTATTCCGGATTTGGTCATTTTTAAGGTCAGTTTTTATGCAGAATTTTGGCAGCATTTCTCCATGAAAGTTGGCCTATTTGGTGTCTAGTTTCACCCGCCATTGGCCTCATACCAATTGGGTTCACATTTTGGCACTTATGACCTAATTTAGGTACTGCCTTCAATACACAACCTGCACAAAGCACATACACTTCCAATTTGATATTCCTTCTCCTCCTCATTACTTTAATATTCAATTAATGACACTTCCATATATATATTGTACACAATTCTAGCAACAATTTTGGATAGAACATTCAAGTGCTCAATGCACAAAATTCACCATTAAGTTCAACTTTCACTTCTACCAAACTTCAACATATCTCAATGTCAATATTACACATACACTTCAACATAATGATACTTCAATATCACTTACACATGCCGCCCACAATTTAACACTATCATATTTCATTAATAGACTACATATTCACACACAAATTCATGATTTGATAGGCTGCCAAAAATGGCAGTTTGCCCTAAGCATTAAGGTTACATTTCACACCCTTAATTTAAGCACTACATGCACATACTTAGATTTTAACTTACTACATCCTCCATTTGAGTTAATCAACCATAATTTCCATCCATTAGAGGTAAGAAAAACTCAAATACAACACATAATCATGGCTGCCGAAAATGGACCATTTCATTTCTCAAGATTTTCTTCATTTCTCTTCACCAAAATACTCGCCTCAACCTAAACACAAGGTTTACTAAAGTAAGGGAGAGGTTTTGGACACTTATCACTTTTGAAGCTTATCAAAACTTCACCAAATCTTGTTTATCTTGTTGTCAATATCTTCCCCAAGGTAAGTAGGAAAGCTTTAATGAAGGAACCAAGTAGAAATGGTGGCTTGATCATACACCCATGGAGGTTGCATGTGGGGCAGCCATGGTGGTTTCCATGGTGAGTTTCTCTCAGCTGGTTATTTCTCAAGGTTGAAGATGATGATTTCTGTCCACAAATGACTTGTATAGCTGTCCCAAATTAGTAGTCAGTGGAGCACTAGGTAATAGTTTAATGGTTAATTAGTTAAAATTCCACTATTTGCACATTTAGCTAAATTCTTTTACTATTTACATATTGTATCCCATTTTAATTTTTCATGAAATTTCCTAAGTGCAATATCATTTATTCTTAATGGACATTGAGGTCAAAAGGCAGCTCTTGTTGTCAAATGACCAAAATGCCCCACTTCGGGTTATATTCCTGATTTTTTGGTAACACTGATTTTTGTCTGTTTCTCGATTTTTCATTTTTCTTTGTACTAATTTATTAATTTTTTTTTTATTTTCTAGTGTCAATTACATTTCAATAAACCTTTATTTATGTCTCAAAATTAAATTTCAAGGGTTCCCCGAGGTCCTGGGGTCGGCAACTGCCTTCCCAGTGTGATCACCCATCGCTGCGGTGCTGGCTTGTTTAACTTAGCTTTATTTTCTCTCTTTCATTTTTCTTTGATTTTTCTTGTATTTTCTTTTTATTTAATTCATCATTATATGTCTGTTCACTATCATCGGAGGGTAGTTCCAGACATCCTGACTTGTCTGGACTGATATTTGGCCACTGGAACAACAGAACGTACAGAACACGTACAATGGGGATGTTACAACTCTTCCCCTCTAAATAATAATTTCGTCCTCGAAATTTACCTGATGTGAAGAGCTAAGGAAACTGTTGCCTCATTGTCTCCTTGCTCTCCCATGTTGCCTCTTTCGTGTTGTGGTGTCTCCATAGGATTTTCACTAGTGGAATTATTTTATTTCTAAGCTCTTTTACCTCTCGTGCCGAGATTTTAATCGGTTCTTCTTCATATGTCAGGTCAAGTTGTATAATAATTTCTTCTGCTGAGTTGACATGTGAAGGATCTGATCTGTATCTTCTGAGCATCGAGACATGGAACACATTATGTATCTTGTCCAGCTCAGGTGGTAAGGCTAATCTATAGGCTACTGGTCCCACACGTTCCATAACTTCATATGGGCCAATGAAACTAGGGCTTAATTTTCCCTTTTTCCCAAATCTTAACACTTTCTTCCATGGTGATACTTTGAGAAATACCTTCTCGCCAACTTCATACTCAATGTCCTTTCTTTTCAAGTCAGCATAAGATTTTTGTCGGTTTGAGGCAACTTTCAAATTGGCCTTTATCAGTTTCACCTTTTCCTCCGTCTGTTTTATCAGGTCTGGCCCTACTAGTTTATCATCACCCAACTCAGTCCAATATACAGGTGTTCTGCATTTTCTCCCATACAGTGCTTCATAGGGTGCCATTTGTATTCTAGCTTGATAGCTATTGTTGTATGCAAATTCTGCCAGTGGAAGGTATCTGTCCCAACTTCCCTCAAACTCAATAACACAACTTCTCAGCATATCCTCGAGGACCTATCACATATGTTTGGTTATTATTATCATTATCAGTTCAATTATTGTTTATAATAACTCAATGAGTTTTAGAATTTACTTGGATTATTCTTTCTGACTGTCCATTCGTCTGAGGATGAAAAGCCGTACTAAAATGGAGTTGTGTGCCTAAGGACTCTTGTAATTTCTTCCAAAATCTAGATGTAAACCTCGGGTCTCTATCAGATATAATGGAAAGTAGAATTCCATGTAGTCTAAGTATCTCACTGATATACAATTATGCTAGCTTTTCCAGTGAGTAGTCAGTTCTGACTGGCAGAAAATGTGTTGAATTGGTGAACCTATCCACAATCACTCATACTGCATCATGCTTCTTCTGAGTGAGAGGTAGACCACTGACAAAGTCCATAGTGACTCGGTCCCATTTCCATTTAGGTATGTTTATGGGCTGTAACAAACCTGATGGAACTTGATGTTCTATTTTGACTTGTTAACATGTCAAGCATCTAGATACATAGTCAACTATATCCTTCTTCATACCTGGCCACCAGTATCGGAGTTTCAGGTCATGGTATATTTTTGTGCTTCCTTGGTGCATAGCATACATATTGTTATGTGCTTCTTACAGAATACTAGTTTTCAATTCTTTATCATCTGGAACACACTCTCTTTCTTTATAGTACAGGCACCCATTTTCTTTCACTTCATATTTAGTTTCCTTCCCTTCAGTGATTTTCCCATAACAGCCATTAATTTCTCATCTGTCTTCTGCCCATCCTATATCTATTGTAACAGATTCAGCTTCACTTGCAACTCAGCCAAAATAACTCCATCATGAGTTAAGGACAGTTGGGCATTCAGAGATCTTAATGCTACAATAGATTTTCTGCTTAAAGCATTAGCAACTACATTTGCCTTCCCAGGGTGGTAGTCAATCACACAATCATAATCTTTCAGGAATTCAATCCATCGCCTCTGTCTCAAATTAAGTTCCTTCTGGGTTGGCAGATACTTCAGACTCTTATGGTCTGTGTATATGTAGCATTTTTCTCCATACAAGTAATGCCTCCATATCTTTAATACAAAGATAATTGCTGCCAACTCTAAATCATGAGTAGGGTAATTCTTTTCATGTGGCCTTAACTGCTTGGAAGCATATGCGACCACTTTCCCTTCTTGTATTAGTGCACACCCTAACCCATTATGTAAGGCATCACTATAGACTACAAAGTCTTTTCCCGACACTGGCTGTGTTAACACTGGTGCCTCTATCAACATAGCCTTTAGCCTCTCAAAACTGGCTTGAAACTTGTTATTCCAGTCAAATTTCATATTCTTGTGTAGTAATTTGGTCATTGGGGCAACTATCAAAGAGAATCCCTTTACAAATCTTCTATAATATCCAGCTAACCCCAAGAAACTTCTGATGTCAGTTGTATTTCTGGGAGGCTTTCATTCCATCACTGCTTCAATCTTCTTGGGATTCACTCTAATCCCTTCAGCTGATACTACATGTCCAAGGAATGCAATCTCATTCAACCGGAACTCACACTTGGACAATTTGGCGTACAGTTTCTTCTCTTTCAGAGCCTGCAGAATAATTCTCAAATGCTCATCATGTTCTGCTTTATCCTTGGAATACACTAGGATGTCATCAATGAAGACCACTATGAACCGATCTAAGTATGGATGGAAGATACGATTCATAAGGTCCATGAATGCTGCTAGAGCATTTGTTAACCCAAATGGCATCACCAAGAATTCATAATGCCCATATCGGGTTTTAAATGCAGTCTTAGGCACATCTGCATCCTTAACCCTTAGCTGATGATACCTCGATCTGAGATCAATCTTAGAAAACACACCGGCTCCCTTCAACTGATAAAACAGATCATCAATTCTAGGCAACGGATACTTGTTCTTCACTGTTACTCTGTTTAACTGTCGATAGTCAACACATAGCCTCAGTGTCCCATCTTTCTTCTTTACAAATAGTACCGGAGCTCCCCATGGTGATACACTGGGGCGTATGAATTCCTTGTCTAGTAATTCTTGTAGTTGGATTTTTAACTCTTTCAATTCAGCAGGTGCCATCCTATACGGAGCAATTAAAATTGAAGCTGTACCCGGTATAATCTCAATAGCAAATTCAACTTCCCTTTTTAGTGGTAAACTAGGCAATTCCTCAGGAAATGCCTCAGAGAAATCCCTTACTGTGGGTATGTCAGACAAGTTAAGTTTGCCCTGCCTAGTGTCAACCACGTGTGCCAGATAGGCTTCACACCCTTTTCTCAACCATCTCCTTGCAACTGTAGCTGAGATGACATAGGATAAGAAATCTGTCCTTTCACCCACAACTGTTATTTCTTCGTTCTCAGCAGTTTTCAGAGAGATTCTCTTTAATTTACAATCTACTATTGCCTGATGATGGGATAACCAGTCCATTCCCAAAATCACATCAAACTCATGGAAAGCCAGTTCGATTAAGTCTGCTGAGAACTCTTTCCCTTGAATCTTCAATGGACAGCCCTTATACACCTTGTTTACTACCACACTGTGGCCTAACGGATTTGTCACCAGGATGTCTTGGTCACTTTCCTCTACTGATATTCCCTTTTCTACAGGCAGCTTGATACAAATATATGAATGAGTAGATCCAGGATCCACTAATGCATGCACAAAAGTATTATAGAGGAGGAACGTACCATTGATGACATCTAGAGCATCCTGTTCCTCCTGTGCCCTTATAGCATAGGCTCTAGCTGGTTTACTACCTTCTGCTCTCTCCACAGATTCTGATATAGGTTTCTGTGAAGTACCGGCTGCCTCAGCCTTACCCGGCTTTCTACCCCTTGGAGCTGGAGGGGCAGGCCTATCAGTTGATACCAGAGTGGATGTAGCAGTTCTGCGAGGACAATCTTGGACTAGGTGGTCTATAGATCCACACCGTAAACAAGCACCTATCATCCTCCAACATTCACCCTTATGCCATTTTTGGCAGTGTGGGCAAGCAACAGATACTGTTGGGGCTGGTCCCCTGTACCCTGTCCCTGGAGAGCTAGCCATTGAGGAGGTGGACTGGCCTCTCCTTGGTGCAAACTGAGATTTGGGCCTCTGTGACTGTGTAACACCCCTATGTTCGGTAGTGCATACTACTATTCTGGTGACCAGTGTTGTCCGGACAGCTAGAATGCCTAGAACTACACTTCGAGATGAGTGAGGAGACATAAAATAATGAAATACAAGAAAAGAAAATACAAGAAAAACAAAGGAAAAATAATAGTAAATAAATGTAACCAAGTTAAGCGAGCCGAGAACCCTAGCGATGGGTGACCACACCGGGAAGTCACGGCGTGGATTGTTGACTAGCCCTAGACTGTGGGGAACCCTGGAAAATATTTTTAGGACTCAAATAAATATTTATTGAAGTATAAATATCATTAGAAATATCAAAGAAAAATTAAATAATTAGTGCAAAGAAAGGTGAGAAATCAAAAAACGGACAAAACCCGGTGTTACCGAAAAATCGGGAATGCAACCCAAACAGGGGCATTGTGGTCATTTGACATCCTGAGTTGTCTTTTGACCTAAATGTCCATTAAAAATAAATAATATTACACTTGAAAAATATAATGAAAATTTAAATTAGGGGTACCTAATATAAATAGCAAAAATAGGGTTCAAATTAGGTAATTAACATATTTAAGCATATAATATAATTGATTTCATGTGAGTGGACCACTAAGGATTATAATATGTATTAAGTAGGCAGATTGCTCCACTAAAACTTCATCTTCAACCTTTGAAGACCACCATTGCCGAAATGAAAGCCTTAGAAACCTCCATTGCCGAAATTTGAAGGAGCTTCATCATCCTCTCCATTTCACCTCCAAACACCAAGGTTGCTTCATTAAAGTTTATCCCCACATCACAAGGAAGAGTTTGATAGCAATTTCAAGAAGTTTTGGTGAAGATTTAAGAAGTCTCATCCATAGGTAAGTTTGAGTTTTTGATTGTTGCTTTGTTAAAGTTTGTAAGGGTGTTATGCGTGTTTAATTTATGAAGAAATTTTGAGGTTTGATGTTGAATGGGAATGTGTACTTTTGGCAGCCATGGAAACACCTTGAAGATAGTTTACTCTTGCTTGTAAATGGTGGATTAAAAGGTTGATTAAATATTTATGTGTATGGGAAATCATTTGGGTGATTATACTTAATATATGTAAATGTGAAATGAAATTTAAAGCTTGGAAATTAATGGAATGTAAATGTACCATTGTGGCAGTTTGTTAGCTCTTGAAGAATGCTGGTATTCATGCTTGGTTTATGGAATAATGATGTTAAATTGTGATAGGGGTTATGGCAGTTTGAGTGCAAGTATGATGGTGTGAAGTTGGATATGTAAATGAGCATGAATTGGTGATTGAATTGTTGTAAATTGAGTTGGACAAATTCTGCACTTATTGGTGCGCATTGAATGTAATTGTAAGCTACCAAAAGGACCTATAAAATGTTGTAAATTATGTTTAGGTTGTGGTACAACCAGAATTGGTTTGAATGCTAAGTTTGGTAAGTGTTAAAAGTGATGCTTGATGTGTATGAAAGAAATGCAATAAGGCAGTTTATGTTTTAAGCCTATAACTTTAAGTGTGTGACTCCAATTGGTATGAGACCAATTGGAGGTGAAACTAGGCACAAAATGTGCCAACTTCCATGAAGGAAGCTTGCAAAAATTCTGTTTGCAAGGTAGCTTGAAAAATGACCAAATCCGGATTAAGTGCAATTGAGGCCTGAAAATTGACCATTTGGGCAGCAGTTAATATTTAGGCCATAACTCACTCAAACGAGGTCCAATTGACCTGAAATTTTAACCATGAATAGCTAAGACCCATATCTACAAGTCTTATGAAGACACCAAAGCCCAGAAATGACCATAAGCAAGTCAAACAGCTTGCACAATTTCGGGTCCAAAAACTGGCCGAACCTAAAATGACCTAAAGTGATCAATTTTGGTGCAATTTGACCAGCAATAGTAAAATAATCATAACTTGGTCTACATAACTCAGAATGACCTGAAATTTTGCCCCGCGTTCCATAAGACATAGATCTATAAGTTTGTAGTTTTGACTGAAACCCGAAAACCGAGGGAACTAGATCATCTGGCTAGGTCAAACTAGTATCCCGGAATCCAACAAATTGCAAGAAAATGTAATATACACGGAACTGAAATTGGTAATATGTACCAACCCTAAAAAACTATCAAATGTGACATATTAGTAACACTAAAACCTAATTTACCTAAAACGCATCGAGGGTCGATATATTAGGTTGATTACGCAAATAATAGCATTCAGTGAATTACTTATCAAGCATTATCGTTAGAGACAGTTTAATTAAGTACTGAAACACTTCAAATTGTGTTTCTCAGTTAGCAAAGACTCAGGAAAGGGGAAGGAAACACTGAGTCAAGACCAGGAGAAAGTTATCAGAGGTTTGTGCACAACAACTTTTTCTTTTGAAATTTTCAATTGAAATGAATTATGACTATTTGTACATTATTATTTTAAATTGTGAAAATGTGTTTGAATGGATATTTATCGCTTGAAAAGCATTGTAAATGGTTTGAAATTGTGAGAAATTGTTTGAATGATATTGATGGATACTTATTGATTGAAAAGCATTGGAAATGGTTTGAAACCACTGCTATTATGTATATTGATTGTATTCCTCGCTAGCTTGTCTAGTGGGACGAATTGAATTCCCTCTCTGGCTGGAGTGTTGAGGTGTATGCCTGTTGAGGATGAATTGGATGAGTACTCATATTTTTGCTAGCTAGCTATGTTATTCCTCATTAGTCATCGACTTTTGGGACGAATTGAATACCTCATTAGCCATCGGCTTTTGGGACGAATTGAACTTTGGAACATGATTAAGATGTGTGTGATTTATTGATATGTATTATGAGATTGTGAAATGGAGTTAAATTCTTATTGACATTCACTGTCTTTTGTATTTAATCATGATTTGATTTATTGAAATTATTGTGATATTGAGAAATGGAGTTTAAATTCTTGTTGACATTTACTGTCTTGAATTTAACTATGGTTTTAAGTATCCACTATTTATATAACTTGTGAATTGTGATTTAAAGTTGTGTTTGGTTAATGTTGTGCACCACTAAGACATTGTCTCAGCAATAGCTTTTCATTGCTGTCGCAGGTAGACAGACAGACAGGGCAGCAGACTAGGCTGCTAGTACATCCAGCGAGAGATTATCGGGTATAATGAGTATACCACATTTTGCATTTTGTACTGTAATGTATGACCACTTATGTATATATTGTTCTTGGTTTTGAGCAGTTATAAATTCAAATTGTACATTGAAGTTGTAAAATAATTATGAGTTATTTTGACTTGTAAAAATTATATTATATTTCTTGTATCTTAGTCTTTGAAAAATCAATGTGGATTTGAGTTGAGAAATATGTTGTGTTAAGAAATATGTTGGAGTTGAGATTTGGAAATATATTGAAGTGCTTTTTACAGGTTTTCTGAAGAACTGTTTTATCCAAAATACAGATGGCACTCTGCCAAAATTTTTACAGAAATTCCAAATAATTCAAATGTGTTAGTTTTATCGCTTCAGTTCAAAAAGGTTTTTAACACCTGTAAATAGTGCTCACCACTGTAAAAGAAGTAAGAAAAGTTTTTAAAATCCCTTGTAGTGTATTTAATGGGTTATCAGTAGACGGAGTTGGTAATTCATTAGGTATACTACGGGATCATGTTATGCCTTACAGAGGGGTAGGGTGTGACATGTTTTAGTGGTATCAGAGCAAAGTTTTTAAATTCTGTTTTCACATGTTATTTGAATATTCTTTCTTCATAGTACAACTGCTCAATATCATTGTTTGATACATACAGTACATTATAAATATACACTAACGGGAGGAAATCTCCTTGTGTTAATTGTTCAGGAGGTCTAAGATCCTCGAATTGACCATGAAAAAGGGTGATCGTTCAATCGATCAATCTATTGAGGCTGAGGTGCAAGGGGATGCCCCAGGCCTACATAATGTCAGTGGTTCAAGAAGACACCGCTTGCGATCTGCAGCTTTCACGGTCGATTCGCTCGTGGATGGTCGCAATGTTCCAATAAATGGCTGGTAATGTGCCTACTCAAGTCCCAATACAGACACCAGTGGTACAACCACAGTCTCCTACTAGACCGTATGACAAATTGATGAAATATGGGGCTATAGAGTTCAAGGGGACAGTAGATCCTCTAGAGGCAGAACAGTGGTTAGAGAGGATGGATAGGGTATTCAAGAAGCTACATTGTACAGAGGAGCTCAGATTTGAATACTCAGTATCTTTGTTACAGGGGGATGCTTATGACTGGTGGAAAACCATTCCCCACAGTCTGGTAGAACCTGCAGTGTTAACATGGAATGACTTTCTCAGGCAATTCAGACAAAAATATATCCCTGATGCTTATGTAGACCAGAAGCTACAAGAGTTCCTAAGTCTGAAAAAGGGGGGCAGATCAGTGGCTGAGTATGAAAGAGAATTTTCCCGCCTGAGCCATTATGCAGTAAGTTTACTTGCTACCAGCAGGGAGAGATGCAAGAGGTTTGAAACCGGCTTGAAGCCCAGTATCAGATTACAAGTGGTCGAATTCAAACACACTAACTTCTCTGAACTTGTTTCTCAAGCCCTAAAGTTGGAAAGAATTGAGTCTGAAGCTGCTCCAGAGAAAAAGAAATCAGAGAAGACAGAGAAAGAGGGAAAATCAGTAGAACAGAGTTCCAGTGGTCCTACTGGAAAGAAGAAGAATCATGGGGACACAGCAGAGGTGGCAAGAAGTCCAGTAGGGAAGATATTCAGGACAGAAACCTCCTCTATTTGGTCAGCAGAGTACCAGAGGTTCCTACCCTCCCCGCCAATGTGAAACTTGTGGAAGAAATCATGGTGGGATATGCTACAAGGCTATTGGAGCCTGTTATAACTGTTGAGGCACAGGACACTTTGCCAAGGACTGCACCAGTAGTC
This sequence comes from Hevea brasiliensis, assembly GCF_030052815.1. Lineage (NCBI taxonomy): Eukaryota > Viridiplantae > Streptophyta > Magnoliopsida > Malpighiales > Euphorbiaceae > Hevea > Hevea brasiliensis. The sequence goes on from NC_079498.1 coordinate 54,191,014, forward strand.
GCAAAGTTGGACCACCTCCTACTACTGCAGAAGGTCGATTGAGCCACTGTCACGAAGTTCACACCACCCAAAGAGGTAGAGGCAGGGGTAGAGGTAGCCCAGCAGGTAACCAAGGCACAGTGAAACATTCAGAGCAAGACAGTGCTCCAGTCAGAATCAATGCAATGAGACAGAGGGAAGAGGCAGAGACATCTGATGTTGTGGCTGGTACCTTCTCAACTTTTAATCAAGATGTATTTGTGTTATTTGATCCGGGTTCTACCCATTCTTATGTGAGTGCTAGCATCATTGATTGCATTGCTGTTCCATGTACAAAAATGGACTTTGAGGTGCTAGTAACAAGTCCACTAGGACAGGAGATCAGGGTTAATAGAATGTATAGAGATTGTCCTTTGGTGATCCAAGGACACACTTTTCTATCTGATTTCATTGAAATGCCCTTCAGAGATTATGATATCATCTTGGGCATGGATTGGTTAGCTAGGCATTATGCCATGATTGACTGTAGGCTGAAGACAGTCACTTTTGGTCCCCCTCAGTACAGTGATGTGGAAATACATGGGGAGAGGCAGTTATTGCCATCAAACATCATTTCGGCTGCACTGGCCAAAAAAATGATCAGAAAGGGGTGTGAAGCATACTTGGCACATGTGGTAGACACCCAAGTGGGGAATCTAGCATTGAAGGACATCCCTACAGTATATGACTTTCCAGATGTGTTTCCTGATGAATTTCCAGGATTACCTCCGGAAAGAGAAGTGCAGTTTGAAATTAATGTTATGCCTGGTGTGGATACAATCTCCATAACACCATACAGAATGGCACCAGCAGAGTTGAAGGAGTTGAAGATACAATTGCAGGAACTACTTGAAAAGGGTTTCATCCGCCCTAGTGTATCACCTTGGGGAGCACCAGTGTTGTTTGTTAAGAAGAAGGATGGTACTCTCCGCTTATGTATAGATTACCGGCAGTTGAATAAGGTGACAATAAAGAACAGATATCCATTGCCTCGCATTGATGATCTGTTTGATCAATTGAAGGGTGCAGCTGTATTCTCCAAAATTGATTTGTGATCTGGTTATTATCAATTGAAGGTGCAAGAGCAGAGTATTCCAAAAACTGCTTTCAGAACTCGGTATGGCCACTATGAGTTTCTAGTGATGCCATTCGGGTTAACAAATGCTCTAGCTGCTTTTATGGATCTGATGAACACTATCTTCAGACCATATCTCGATCAATTTGTGGTGGTGTTTATTGATGACATTTTGATATACTCGAGGAATGCAGAAGAGCATGATAGACATCTGCGGATTGTACTGCATACCTTAAGGGAGAAACAGCTATATGCCAAATTATCGAAGTGTGAATTTTGGCTGAAAGAAATCTCCTTTTTGGGACATGTTGTGTCAGCTGATGGGATCAAGGTAGATTCCAGCAAGGTAGAAGCTATCCTTAATTGGAAGCTGCCCAGGAACATTACAAAAATTCGTAATTTTCTGGGTTTAGCTGGATATTACCATCGGTTTGTGAAGGGGTTTTCTATGTTATCTTCTCCACTGACCAAGCTGCTTCGGAAAGATGTAAAATTTCAGTGGACAGATAAATGCCAACAAAGTTTTAATGAGTTGAAGAGGTGTTTGACTGAAGCTCCAGTCCTCACTTTACCTACCCCGGGTAAAGAATACACAGTTTATAGTGATGCTTCTCACAACGGGTTAGGCTGTGTACTGATGCAAGATCGGAATGTCATTGCTTATGCATCACACTAGCTGAAAACGCATGAGAGGAACTACCCAACACATGATCTGGAGCTAGCAGCTATTGTTTTTGCTCTGAAGATCTGGAGACACTATTTGTATGGGGAGAAATGCTACATTTACACAGATCACAAGAGCTTGAAGTATTTGGGCATCCAGAAGGAATTGAATTTGAGGCAGAGGAGATGGTTAGAACTCATTAAAGACTATGATTGCTTAATAAACTATCAGCCAGGAAAAGCAAATGTGGTGGCTGACGCCTTAAGTCACAAGACTATGGCAAGTCTCAGAGTTTCTCCTTTGTCCATGGTGTATGAATTGAAAGCACAGCATGCCAGTTTAGAGATTGATGATGAGGGACAGACAGTAGTTGCATGGTATGTACAGCCAATGTTGATTGATCAGATCAGAATGGCTGCTCAGAGTGATGTTAAATATCAGAAGTTACTGAAAAGAAGTCCAGTAGGCCAAGAAACCTGAATTTTCTATGAGAGATGATGGTTTATTGCTACATCAGGGCAGAATGTGCATTGCTAGTGATGTGGAATTGAGACAAATCATTATGAAGGAAGCACATGAGTCTCCTTTTGCTATGCACCCTGGTGGAACTAAAATATACAGAGGGCTGAAAGAGCATTACTGGTGGATGGGTATGAAGAGGGATATAGCTGAGTTTGTTTCCAAATGCCTAACTTGTCAGCAAGTAAAGGCAGAACATCAAGTTCCAGCTAGTTTGTTACATCCTTTGTCGATGCAGTGGAAATGGGAACGAATAACTATGGATTTTGTTACAGGACTTCCAAGGACACAGAGTAGTCATGATGCAGTATGGGTTATAGTTGATAGATTGACCAAGTCTGCTCACTTTTTGCTGGTGCGGATGGACTATAGCCTAGAAAGATTGGCCAAATTGTACATATATGAGATTGTAAAACTGCATGGAGTGCCAGTATCAATTGTGTCTGATAGAGATCCTAGGTTCACTTCTAGATTCTGGGGTAGTCTTCAGAGAGCCCTAGGAACTAGATTGAACTTCAGCACAGCATTCCACCCACAGACAGATGGCCAGTCTGAGAGGGTTATTCAGATATTGGAGGATATGCTACGGGCTTGTGTGATTGAAATTGAAGGTAGTTAGGATACACACTTGCTTTTGATTGAGTTTGCTTATAACAACAACTACCAATCAAGCATTGGAATGCCTCCATATGAAGCTTTGTATGGCAGAAAGTGCATAACTCCCTTATGTTGGGATAAAGTAGGTGAAAGGAAGATGATTGGGCCAGAAATTGTTCAGCAGACAGAGGAAAAGATCAGATTGATCAAAGATAGACTCAAGGCTGCATCAGACCATCAGAAGTCCTATGTTGATATGAAGAGAAGAGATATTGAATATGCAGTGGGTGATAAGGTATTCCTCAAAGTTTCTCCTTGGAAGAGGATTGTGAGATTTGGCAGAAAGGGGAAACTGAGTCCTCGTTTCATCGGACCATATGAGGTTCTGGAAAGAGTGGGTCCTTTGGCATATCGGTTGGCATTACCTCCAGAGTTAGCAAGGATACACAATGTCTTCCATGTGTCCATGTTAAGGAGGTACAGATCTGACCCATCTCATGTGCTATCAGTCGAAGAGATTGAAGTAAATCCAGACCTCTCATATGAGGAAGAACCCATAAAAATTCTGGCTTATGAGGTGAAGCAGCTGAGGAACAAACAGATACACCTGGTTAAAGTGCTGTGGAACCATCATTCAGGCCAGGAAGCTACTTGGGAACGTGAAGAGGATATGAGGAGATAGCACCCACAGCTATTCAGAGACTAATGCCAGGTAAAATTTCGAGACGAAATTTATTTAAGGGGGGGAGAATTGTAACACCCCTATGTTCGGTAGTGCGTACTACTGTTCCGGTGACCAGTGTTGTCCGGACAGCTAGAATGCCTAGAACTACACTTCGAGATGAGTGAGCAGACATAAAATAATGAAATCCAAGAAAAGAAAATACAAGAAAAACAAAGGAAAAATAATAGTAAAGAAATGCAACCAAGTTAAGCGAGCCGAGAACCCTAGCGATGGGTGACCGAACCGGGAAGTCACGGCGTGGACCGTTGACTAGCCCTGGACTGCGGGGAACCCTGGAAAATATTTTTAGGACTCAAATAAATATTTATTGAAGTATAAATGTCATTAGAAATATCAAAGAAAAATTAAATAATTAGTACAAAGAAATGTGAGAAATCAAAAAACGGACAAAACCCGGTGTTACCGAAAAATCGGGAATGCAACCCGAACAGGGGCATTGTGGTCATTTGACATCCCGAGTTGTCTTTTGACGTAAATGTCCATTAAAAATAAATAATATTACACTTGAAAAATATAATGAAAATTTAAATTAGGGGTACCTAATATAAATAGCAAAAATGGGGTTCAAATTAGGTAATTAACATATTTAAGCATATAATATAATTGATTTCATATGAGTAGACCACTAAGGATTATAATATGTATTAAGTGGGTAGATTGCTCCACTAAAACTTCATCTTCAACCTTTGAAGACCACCATTGCTGAAATGAAAGCCTTAGAAACCTCCATTGCCGAAATTTGAAGGAGCTTCATCATCCTCTCCATTTCACCTCCAAACACCAAGGTTGCTTCATTAAAGTTTATCTCCACATCACAAGGAAGAGTTTGATAGCAATTTCAAGAAGTTTTGGTGAAGTTTTAAGAAGTCTCATCCATAGGTAAGTTTGAGTTTTTGATTGTTGCTTTGTTAAAGTTTGTAAGGGTGTTATGGGTGTTTGATTTATAAAGAATATTTTTGAGGTTTGATGTTGAATGGGAATGTGTACTTTTGGCAGCCATGGAAACACCTTGAAGATAGTTTAATCTTGCTTGTAAATGGTGGATTAAAAGGTTGACTAAATATTTATGTGTATGGGAAATCATTTGGGTGATTATACTTAATATATGTAATTGTGAAATGAAATTTAAAGCTTGGAAATTAATGGAATGTAAATGTACCATTGTGGCAGTTTGTTAGCTCTTGAAGAATGCTGGAATTCATGCTTGGTTTATGGAATAATGATGTTAAATTGCGATAGGGGTTATGGAAGTTTGAGTGCATGTATGATGGTATGAAGTTGGATATGTAAATGAGCATGAATTGGTGATTGAATTGTTGTAAATTGAGTTGGACAAATTCTGCACTTATTGGTGTACATTGAATGTAATTGTAAGCTGCCAAAAGGACCTATAAAATGTTGTAAATTATGTTTAGGTTGTGGTACAACCAGAATTGGTTTGAATGCTAAATTTGGTAAGTGTTAAAAGTGATGCTTGATGTGTATGAAAGAAATGCAATAAGGCAGTTTGTGTTTTAGGCCTAAAACTTTAAGTGTGTGGCTCCAATTGTTATGAGACCAATTGGAGGTGAAACTAGGCACAAAATGTGCCAACTTTCATGAAGGAAGCTTGCCAAAATTCTGCTTGCAAGGTAGCTTGAAAAATGACCAAATCCGGGTTAAGTGCAATTGAGGCCTGAAAAATGACCATTTGGGCAGCAGTTAACGCTTTGGCCATAACTCACTCAAAACAGGTCCAATTGACCTCAAATTTTAACCATGAATAGCTAAGACCCATATCTACAAGTCTTATGAAGACACCAAAGCCCAGAAATGACCATAAGCAAGTCAAACAGCTTGCACAAGTTCGGGTCCAAAAACTGGCCGAACCTAAAATGACCTAAAGTGATCAATTTTGGTGCAATTTGACCAGCAATAGTAAAATGACCATAACATGGTCTGCATAACTCAGAATGACCTGAAATTTTTCCCCATGTTCCATAAGACGTAGATCTACAAGTTTTATTTTTGACCAAAACCCGAAAACAGAGGGAACTAGGTTGTCCGGCTAGGTCAAACTAGTATCCCGGAATCCAGCAAATTACAAGAAAATGCAATATACACGGAACTGAAATTGGTAACATGTACCAACCCTAAAAGACTATCAAATGTGACATATTAGTAACACTAAAACCTAATTTACCTAAAACGCATCGAGGGTCGATATATTAGGTTGATTAAGCAAATAATAGCATTCAGTGAATTATTTATCAAGCATTATCGTTAGAGACAGTTTAATTAAGTACTGAAACACTTCAAATTGTGTTTCTCAGTTAGCAAAGACTCAGGAAAAGGGAAGGAAACACTGAGTCAAGACCAGGAGACAATTATCAGAGGTTTGTGTACAACAACTATTTCTTTTGAAATTTTCAATTGAAATGAATTATGACTATTTGTACATTATTGTTTTAAATTGTGGAAATGTGTTTAAATGGATATTTATCGCTTGAAAAGCACTGTAAATGGTTTGAAATTGTGAGAAATTGTTTGAATGATATTGATGGATACTTATTGATTGAAAAGCATTGGAAATGGTTTGAAACCACAGCTATTATGTATATTGATTGTATTCCTCGCTAGCTTGTCTAGTGGGACGAATTGAATTCCCTCTCTGGCTGAAGTGTTGAGGTGTGTGCCTGTTGAGGACGAATTGGATGAGTACTCATATTTTTGCTAGCTAGCTATGTTATTCCTCATTAGTCATCGAATTTTGGGACGAATTGAATACCTCATTAGCCATCGGCTTTAAGGATGAATTGAACTTTGGAAAATGATTAAGCTGTGTGTGATTTATTGATATGTATTATGAGATTATGAAATGGAGTTAAATTCTTATTGACATTCACTGTCTTTTGAATTTAATCATGATTTGTTTTATTGAAATTATTGTGATATTGAGAAATGGAGTTTAAATTCTTGTTGACATTTACTGTCTTGGATTTAACTATGGTTTTAAGTATCCACTATTTATATAACTTGTGAATTGTGATTTAAAGTTGTGTTTGGTTAATGTTGTGCACCACTGAGACATTGTCTCAGCGATAGCTTTTCATTGCTGTCGCAGGTAGACAGACGGACAGGGCAGCAGACTAGGCTGCTAGTACATCCAGCGAGAGATTATCGGGTATAATGAGTATACCGCATTTTGCATTTTGTACTGTAATGTATGACCACTATATGTACATATTGTTCTTGGTTTTGAGTAGTTGTAAATTCAAATTGTACATTGAAGTTGTAAAATAATTATGAGTTATTTTGACTTGTAAAAATTGCATTATATTTCTTGTATCTTAGTCTTTGAAAAATCACTGTGGATTTGAGTTGAGAAATATGTTGTGTTAAGAAATATGTTGGAGTTGAGATTTGGAAATATATTGAAGTGCTTTTTACAGGTTTTCTGAAGAACTGTTTTATCCAAAATACAGATGGCACTCTGCCAAAATTTTTACAAAAATTCCAAATAATTCAAATGTGTTAGTTTTATCGCTTCAGTTCAAAAAGGTTTTTAACACCTGTAAATAGTGCTCACCACTGTAAAAGAAGTAAGAAAAGTTTTCAAAATCCCTTGTAGTGTATTTAATGGGTTATCAGTAGACAGAGTTGGTAATTCATTAGCTATACTACGGGATCATGTTATGCCTTACAGAGGGGTAGGGTGTGACAGACTAACCCTGACTTAGTGCTCTACTGAAACTCTGAGTAGGTGAACCTCTGAATTTCTTACTAGGGGCAGCAGATGTACCGGTCTGACCCTGACCTCTTTTCTGCTATCTATCCCTTCTTTTCTACTCATTCATTCTAACTTTTTCAACCTTCAGTGTAGCTTCCACTAATTTGGCAAACTCTGTAATCCCTAAGGCTGTAATCATTACTTTAATGTTATCATTGAGTCATTTCTCAAATCTCTTGCATCTCTCTGCCTCATTAGGGACTATTTCCTGCCTATAATGGCTCAGCCTGACAAATTCTCTTTCATATTCAGCCACTGTCAGCTATCTCTGGCATAGGGTAATAAACTCCCTTCTCTTCTCTTCCAGGTATACACTGCCCACATACTTCTTTCACAACTCAGTGAGAAAGAAATCCCAAGTTATTTGTTCTGGTGGCACCTCACTAGTCACTGTATCCAACCATTGGTATGCATCATCTTGCAGTAGTGATACAACAGCTTCTAAATTCCGCTCTGGAGTACACAGAAGTTGTTTCAAAACTCTTCTAGTTTCGTCCAACCAGTTTTCAGCTGTGACAAAATCATCTTCCCTTTTGCCCAGAAAATCCACTACTCCGAACTTCCTAAGTCTCTCCATATGAGGTTTTTGTTGTGGAGGTGGTGGTGGTGGCATAACTCCTGCCATCTATCTAAAGAACTCAGCCATTTGCTGAAATGTGGCTAGTGCATTTGGTACTGGTGGAGTAGGTTCCCTCCTGTCTCCTGGTTCAGTCATAGATGGAGCATGACTTTCCACTTCCTTATCGACCGCTCTCTGTAATGTGGAGTCCATATTCTGATCAACATAACAAATCAAAAGATCTACATTAGAGCCATCTTAACACTTACAATGCAATGCATGATATGCAAACTATCTAGGTCCAGAAATGCCTAAACCGTGCTCTGATACCACTAAATGTAATGCCCCTCACCCGTCTACAGAATAGCCGAGCAAGGCATGCTACACAGTGTGCCGGAACACCTAGTCTATGATTATTTTATTTCCAGAGCTCAATTTGATTTTAAGCAGTCTTTTATGTAATATTCATATCATACTAATACTATTTTCATACTTTGATAAAATCAGTGTTTCAAGATTGGTAATAAAAATTTGGCAAGGTGCCGTCTGTATTTCGGACAAACTGTCCTTCCAAACCTGTTGAAAACAGTTTAATATAATAATATCAAAATCTCAAATATTTCACAGTCTCAATTTCTCAGTAAAGTCAATAGACTTTTACAGTCATTAAACAGTTCCATAATACAGTCCATAATAATTCAAATATATCCAGAAAATCTCCATGTTATTTAATATGTACAAAATATTACAAACTTTAGAGCTTTCATGACATTACCAAATATAAGGCCGAATTTCAAAAATACAACAAAAGTACAAAATACAAGATATCCTAAGTCCTGCCATGTATGCAATGCAGTGCAGATGACTCTGGACTCCTATGCAGATCTGATATATCACCCGGTAATAGGTCTGCTGGGCTCCCCAGCTGTGTCTCCAATACCTACGCGTTACAAAAGCAACGCGCAAAGCAATTTTGCTTAGTGGTGCCAAATATAAAGAAATATATACTAAAATAAAGTAAATAAAGTGTTTATGAATTTTTGGTGGTGCTGTATGTCAGTAGACTGGATTTAGGTATTTGAATTTAATAGTACTTGAATTACTGCCCGCATAGCCTATATATTGACTATACTGGATAAACGGATATACTGGCACTGGGTACCTAGTATCTCGGGCCGTCACACCATTTATCACAAAGTGTCTCCCGGTGTGCAAATAGCATGGCTAAAAAGCCATATAATCAATTTGGCGATAAGCCAAAAATAAATACACAATATGTATAGCCGTAGCTATTAAAGTCACAGTGTGGCATAATAAGCTGTAAAAATACAGTATGGCATGAAGCCATTTATAAAACAGTTGTCAAAATCCTATTGGCATGCCAACCTATCCAAACTAGTCAATTAGGCAAACTAGGGCACATTATAAATTAATTGTTCAATTCATCAATTTTTAGAGTTTACTAGCTATTATGTAATTTATAAGTCAATGCATATGTTGACCTTTTTTTAGGCACTATGGATAAGTTGTTTCTAGCATCAACATGTCACATATTTTAATTCAATATGCTGCCAATATAGTGTAATTTACCATTTTTATAAGTTGGCATTTATTGCCAAATTGCTTCAAGCATCATTGTATGTAAATGTCAAATTCTCAATTTTTGGGGTGCTAGATTGGTCTAGCTTAAAGTCCTATTTCTCTTGGTTTTTAGCTTCTAGTCAAAGAAGAAAAATTGTAGCTCTATGTATTATTGCACGTGGGGCAAAATTTCAGGTCATTCCGAGTTGTATAGACCAAGATATGGTCAATTTACTAAAGCTTGACAGATTGCACATTTAGTGCAAAATTTGGTCAATTTTAGGTCACTTTTAGTCCTGGCAGTTTTGGTACCCAAAATTGTGCAAGCTATTTGACTTGGTTCTGGTCATTTTTGGACTTTGGTGTCTTCATAAGAAATATAGCTCTATATCTAAGCTATCCATGGTAAAACTTTCAGGTCAATTGGACCTGTTTTGAGTGAGTTATGGTCATCCTAATGATTACTGTTCATATGGTAAAAAATCTGGGTTGCAAGGTTACTATTCTGGATTTGGTCATTTTTAAGGTCAGTTTCTGAGCAGAATTTTGGCAGCATTTTTACATGAAAGTTGGCCTATTTGGTGGCTAGTTTCACCCCCCCCATTGGCTCATACCAATTGGGTTCCTTCAATACACAACCTGCACAAAGCAGATACACTTCCAATTTGATATTCCTTCTCCTTCTCATTACTTCAATATTCAATCAATGACACTTCCATATATATATTGTACACAATTCCAACAACAATTTTGGGCAGAACATTCAAGTGCTCAATGCACACAATTCACCATTAAGTTCAACATTCACTTCTACCAAAATTCAATATATCTCAATGTCAATATTACACATACACTTCAACATACATCATGCTTCAAAATCACTTACACATGCCACCCACAATTTAACACTATCACATTTCATTAATAAACTAAATATTCGCACACAAATTCATGATTTGATAGGTTGCCAAGTATGGCAGTTTTCCCTAAGCATTAAGGTTCCATTTCACACCCTTAATTCAAGCACTACATGCACATACTTAGATTTTAACTTACTACATCCTCCATTTGAGTTAATCAACCATAATTTCCATCCATTAGAGGTAAGAAAAACTCAAATATAACACATAATCATGGCTGCCGAAAATGGACCATTTCATTTCTCAAGATTTTCTTCATTTCTCTTCACCAAAATACTCACATCAACCTAAACACAAGGTTTACTAAAGCAAGGGAGAGGTTTTGGACACTTACAACTTTTGAAGCTTATCAAAACTTCGCCAAATATTGTTTTTATTGTTGCCAATATCTTCCCCAAGGTAAGTAGGCAAGCTTTAATGAAGGAACCAAGTAGAAATGGTAGCTTGATCGTGCACCCATTGAGGTTGCATGTGGGGCGACCATGGTGGCTTCCATAGTGAGTTTCTCTCGGCTGGTTATTTCTCAAGGTTGAAGATGATGGTTTCTGTCCACAAATGACTTGTATAGCTGTCCCAAATTAGTAGTTAGTGGAGCACTAGGTAATAGTTTAATGGTTAATTAGTTAAAGTTTCACTGTTTGCACATTTAGCTAAATTCTTTTACAATTTACATATTATATCCCATTTTAATTTTTCATGACATTTCCTAAGTGCAATTGTAACACCCCTAAGTTTGGTAGTGCGTTCTGCTGCTTCGGTGACCAGTGTTGTCCGGACAGCTAGGATGCCTAGAACTACACTTCAATATGAGTGGGGAGACATAAAATAATGAAATACAAGAAAAGAAAATACAAGAAAAACAAAGGAAAAATAATAGCAAAGAAATGTAGCCAAGTTAAGCGAGCCGGGAAACCTAGCGATGGGTGACCGCACCGGGAAGTCACGGCGTGGATCGTTGACTAGCCCTGGACTGCGGGGAACCCTGGAAAACATTTTTAGGACTTAAATAGACCCTTATTGAAGAATAAATATCATTAGAAAGATCAAAGAAAAATTAAATAATTAGTACAAAGAAAAGTGAGAAATCGAAAAATGGACAAAACCCGGTGTTACCGAAAAATCGGGAATGCAACCCTTCATTTGACATCCCGAAGTGTCTTTTGACCTAAATTTCCATTAAAAATAAATAATATTACACTTAGAAAATAAAATGAAAAATTAGTTTAGTGGTACCTAAAGTAAATAGCTAAAATCATGGGTTAATGTGGGATTAAGTGAACAATTAGATTATTATATGATTATTTGGAGTTAGTGGACCATTAATGGATTAATTAAACACTAAATGGGGGCTGATGTAAGTCCACTAACCAGCTGAACTTCATCTTCCTCAAGGTTCTCTCAACATTGCCGAATTGAAGGGAGAGGAAACTCCATGGGCATTTTGCATGAGCTCACTTAACCTCTCCATTTTCAACTCCAATCCCTTAAGTGGCTTCATGAAAAATTGTCTACACATCACAAGGAAGAGTTTGATACCAATTTTAAGAAGTTTAATCAAGGTTTGGCAAGTTTCAACCATAAGGTAAGTTAGTATTTTTGAAGATAGCTTTGTTAAGTTTTGTGTGCATGTTATGGGTGTTGGATTTGTGAAGAAAATTTTTGAGTTTGAAGAGTTATTGTTGTGTTCATTTTGGACAGCCATGGATTCATGTAATTGATGAAATAATTGTGCATATATTTGATGAGAAATGATGTTGATCATGATGATTTAATAACCTAGTGAATTACTTCATTGTATAAGGTGATTTTTGGCACTTGGATGGGAATTGATGAATTGTAGGACAATTTGGTGTTGAAGAAGATTTTTGACAGCTTGGGGACACTTGAATAAATGTATGTATTCATGGAAGTGTTGGCAGAATATTGACATAGAAGGATTGATGGATATGTATATGAACTTGTTGTGTAAAGAGTATGTAAAAACTAATAATGTTATGTGTATGTGTAATTGTGTTTGGACTTTGGGAATTAGAGTTATATTTGGTGTATTGAAGATAATTGTAATCTGCCCAAAGTGATGATAATGTAAAGTGGGATGTGGTTTTGGTAATGAACCAAAACAGAAATGGTAGGAAAGTAAACATATTGCAAGGTAAATGTGTCATGGATGTGTGTTTAAGCAAGGTAACTAAGGGCAGTGTACATTTTAGCCAATAAGTTTAAATGTGTAACCTCAATTGGTATGAGACCAATTGAAGGTGAAACTAGGCACAAAATGTGCCAACTTTCATTGAGAAAACATACCAAAATTCTGCTTGCAAGGTGACCTAAGAAAATGACCAATTCGGATTAGGTACAATTAGGACCTGAAAAATGACCAATTGGGCAGCAGTGAGTGTTTAGGCCATAACTCACTCAAAAAAGGTCCAATTGACCTGAAATTTTAACCATGAATAGTTAAGACCCATACCTACAAGTCTTATGAAGACACCAAAACCCAGAAATGACCAGAAGCAAGTCAAAAAGCTTGCACAAGTTCGGGTCCAAAAACTGGCCGAACCAAAGTTGATCAAATTGACCTAAAATTGACCTAATTTGATGCCATTTGACCAGCAATAGTATAATGACCATAAATTGGTCTACTTAAGTCGGATGGACCTGAAATTTTGCCCCGCGTGTAATAAGACATAGATCTAAAAGTTTGTAGTTTTGACCGAAACCCGAAAACTGAAGGAACTAGGCCGTCCGGCTAGGTCAAACTAGTATCCCGAAATCCAGCAATTTGCAATGAAATGCAAGAAAACGCAATATACATAGAATTGAGTTTGGTAACACGTACCAATCCTAAAACATTATCGAATGTGACATATTAAGGACACCAAAACCTAATTTACCTAGAAAATATTGAGGGTCGGTATATTAGGTGATTAAGCAAATAATAGATTTCAGTGAACCACTTAACAAGCATTATCGATAGAGACAATTTAATTTAGTACTGAAACACTTTAAATTGTGTTTCTCAGTTAGTAAACACTCAGGGAAAGGGAAGGAAACACTGAGTCTAGACCAGGAGACAGTCATCAGAGGTTTGTGCACAACTAGTTTTTAACTGATTTTGTTTTGAATATTTCATATGATTAAATGACATATTTTTCTTATGTATTATGTTTAACAAGCATTGGATTTAATTCAATGATTATTGAAATTGTTATAGTAGGTATGAATTTAGCTTTGTGAAATGGTATTTCCACAAGTATTAAGCATTGTTATGGATTGAATAAATTATGTTTTAGAAAATTGTGATAGAACATGTTTTGAATTGTGATGGCAATTTTCATGGAAAAATGCAATTGTATGATTTGAATTGTGATGAGCATAAAACTTTATTGGATATTGAAATTGACTTTGAATCGAATTGTATTGTGATTTGTGCTCACTAAATGGATTGTGATATTGTTTTATATCTCACTATAGATGCTTGACTAGGTTATTACCCGTCTCTCTCATTTGTTGAAAAGACAATGGAGTTAGTTGTGTTTTGATTACCATGGTACGTGCACAGGCTTAGATTTTCCTCTGATTTGAGGTTAGATCTAAGTTTATTTTATCGTTATGGCCCTTGCGGAAGATTCATTATTGTGATGGTACTGTGCACAATGATTCGACCTCCTCGACCATAGGGAGTTAGAATCTGATTCGACCTCCCCGACCATAGGGAGTTAGAATCACATCGAATATGGCCCTTTCGGATTAGTCTTGCATGGTTAGTGAGATAAAGAATGATTTTTGAGATAAAGAATGATTTTTGAGATACCGTATGATTTTTGAGATACAGTATGATTTTTGAAATACATAATGATTTTTGAGATACTGAATGGCTTTTGAATGGTAAGGAATTTTGATTTCAATTATGGTTTATGTATAATTGATTTCGTTAGAATTATTTAAATGGATAGTCATGATTTGATAAATTGAATTTTGTGATCAAAGTCATTTATACAAATGATTTACATTATTGGCAATGAATATTTTGAGTTGTGAAATTTGATGAGTATTCAGATTTCCAAATTATTTACTGTAAATTTTGTCAATGTATGTTGTACTATGTTTTAAATTATAGTTGTGCACCACTGAGTTCACCACTCAGCGATAGCTTTGTATGCTGTCGCAGGTAAGAAGAGCATAGAGCAGTGATTAAGTTTCTTTGAAGACATATTCAGATCAGCTCCAGGTATATCATAGGTATACCCATGTACATAGGTTTTGATGTATGCATGTAATAATATGTATGTAAATTATTTGAGCAGTTGTAAATTAAAATTGTACATTGAAGTTGTAAAGTAAATTATGAGTTATTTTGACTTGTAAAATTTGTATTATATTTCTTTTATCTCATCCTTTGAAAATACTGAAAAATTGTTGTGGATTGAGTTGAGAAAAATATTGTGTTGAATTTTGTTGGAGTTGATATTTGGAAAAATATTGAAGTGCTTTTTTTTACAGGTTTTCTGAAGAACTGTTTTATCCAAAATACAGATGGCACTCTGCCAAAATTTTTACAGAAATTCCAAATAATTTAAATGTGTTAGTTCTATCACTTCAGTTCAAAAAGGTTTTTAACACCTGTAAATAGTGCTCACCACTGTAAAAGAAGTAAGAAAAGTTTTTAAAATCCCTTGTAGTGTATTTAATGGGTTATCAGTAGACGGAGTTGGTAATTCATTAGGTATACTACGGGATCATGTTATGCCTTACAGAGGTGTAGGGTATGACAGCAATATAATTTATTCTTAATGGACATTGAGGTCAAAAGGCAGCTCTTAGTGTCAAATGACCAAAATGCCCCACTTCGTGTTATATTCCCGATTTTTCGGTAACACTGATTTTTGTCTGTTTCTCGATTTTTCGTTTTTCTTTGTACTAATTTATTAATTTTTCTTTGATATTTCTAGTGTCAATTACATTTCAATAAACATTTATTTATGTCTCAAAATTAAATTCTGAGGGTTCCCCGTGGTCCTGGGGTCAGCAACGGCCTTCCCAGTGCGGTCACCCATCACTGTGGTGCCGACTCGTTTAACTTAGCTTCATTTTCTCTCTTTCATTTTTCTTTGATTTTTCTTGTATTTTCTTTTTATTTAATTCATCATTATATGTCTATTCACTATCACCGAAGTGTAGTTCCAGACATCCTGACTTGCCTGGACTGATATTTGGCCACTGGAGCAACAGAACGTACAGAACACGTACAAAGGGGATGTTACAAATTTGGGTCACACATTTAGGGTTATAGGCTCAAATGCATACTGCCCTCAATACAATCCTCAAATGCCAATCAATTTACACATTCAACTTGTTATACCTTAACTTCCCATGCCTAAATTCTTAACTCCTAATGTACTAACATCATTCATCACATCTCATTAAGATCATTTTAAACAGTATATACAAATCCTCAATGTACAATATGCAACCCTAAATCACAAAGTCCAAAATCAACATAATATACACATGAATACTCCTAATTATTATATATAATTCCAATAATAATTTACATACACTTCCATTAATCCCTTAGTAACACAATTCATCAAATAACTTCATGAATTCAAGCACTCTTCAATGAATCATAAGGCTGCCGAATTGCCCAAAAATGCATAAATCTTCCACAATTCCTTCAACTCCAAATTAAAATGCTCAAATATACATTCATATGGAAATTAACTTACTAGCACCTTAAATTACCTTAATCAACATTAAATCCCAACGAATACATGTAAGAATAATTCAATAACTATGCACTTCCATGGCTACCAAATTCATGCTCCATCAAATACTCATCTTTTTCTTCAAATTTCTCAACAATTACACTCATCACAACCTTAAATCAAAGATTAATTAAGGGAGGAAGGAAATTTAGCACTAACCTTATTTTGAACTTTGTAAAACCTCGCCCAAACTTCTTCTTTTTGCTGCCTATGTGTTGCCCATGATGTCTAGACTAAGTTTAATGAATAACTCTTGAAGAAATGTTGGCTTTATCATTGAGAAGAGGAGCTTGAAGTGAGGACGGCAATGGTGATTTTGGGAGAGAAACAATTTCAGCAAAGTGAAGATATGAGTAAGAAGAAGGTGGAAATGGACAGAAGTTTAACATTTTATATGTATATATATATATATATATATATATATATATATATCCCACTAAGGTCCACTAATTGTCCACTAAAGGTAGATTAAGAATATTATAATTAAGCTTTTAATTATTCCCATATTTTTCCACTTAATTTCTCTTAATCACAGTTTATCTTTAATCTCATTTTTCATTCAATTTTTCAAAATGTACTACCACTTATTTTTCATGGACATTTAGGTCAAAAGCCAACTCTAGGTGTCAAATGACCAAAATGCCCCTCTTCGGGTTATATTTCAGATTTTTCGATACTACCGATTAACTCCTTGTACTGTCGATTTCTTTAATTTTTGTTTTCATTTACACTGACTTACTAATTTTTCATTGACATTTCCAATATCAATTACACCTCAGTAGACCTTTAATTTGGTCTCGAAAATATTTTCTAGGGTTCACCGCAGTCCAGGAGTCGGCAACGGTCTTCGCCGTAACTTCCCAGTGCGGTCACCCATCGCTACGGTGCCAGCTCATTTAACCTAGCTTCATTTCCTCTCTTTTATTTTTTTCTTAATTTTTCTTGTATTTTTTTTATCATTTATTTCATTATTTTATGCTTGCTCACTATTGTTTAAATGTAGTTTCCGACATTCTAATTGTCCAAACAGACATTAGTCATCGGAACAGTAGAACGTATGGACTACCGTTGGTGAGAGTGTTACATAAAAAATATATTTAAACCTCATAAAAATTATTAAGTAGGAAAAAAAATATTATTGTCCTTTGCTTTTATATAATCATATAGATAAATATAGATAGATAGCTTATTGTAAAAATGATTGAAGTTTATTAAGTCCTAATACATTTCTATTTAAGAGTTGTATATATAAAAATATTACTAATATATTTGATTTTCCTTCATTATTTTCTACTTTCACATGTTTTGATCATAAGTATGCTTATTATTATATGATTGATATCTAATCACTGGCCATATTATTTTAAGCATTAATCTTAATGTTGATAAATTGATCCGGGAATGTATTTCTATTTTTAAGTTAGTAAAAGAAAATATATAATTACAACTTTCACAACAAAACAATGTCAAAATATATATAACTGTTTGTGCTTTAAAATCGTATTGTAAAATATTAAAATTTTATAATTTAAATACCTTTTAAAAAATGTCATAATATTCATATAAATACATAAATAAACTTTCATATATACTTAAACATAAGTAAAGCTCTCTAATATATTGTTAAAAAAAAATATAATTTCAAATTTTCAAACTTTGAAAGGATATAAATACAATTAACAGAAATATTTAATGAATAATTGATTACATAAAAAATATTAATTTTTGGATCATTAATTATTTTCAGGCATAAAATTAATTAAATTAAATTTTTTATAAAATTAATTTAATTTATTTTATTCCATTAATTTAATAAATTAAAGTCTAAAAATAAATGTTGATGATTAAGGAAATGAATATCAATGGAAGTTAGCAGATGTGGGTGGTTAGCTAAGAGAAAGCAATTGTGGAAATTATGAGAAATTAGTATCTGCAAAACATCAAAGTTGATCTTCTAATGTCACACTCTACTCCTTATAAGATGTAACATGCGTCCGTAGTACACCTAATGAATTACCGTACTTCGCCTACCGGTAACCCATTAAATATACTACAAGAGATTTTAAAACAATTTTCGTTCATTTTTAAATTGGTGGGTAAAATTTTTTTCAGATATTAAAAACTTTTTTTAAAGTCCAAACATAAATCTAATTTTTAGATATTTAAAATCTTCGCAATTTTTATAAAAATTTCGGCAGAGTGCCGTCTGTATTTTGAGAAAACAGTTCTTCAAAACCTGAAAATAAAGACACTCCTAATATATTTCTCAATGACAACTTCATTATTCAATCCCATTTCACAGATCAGCACAAGCAACTCAATACACAGTTTAAATTAAATCAAACATTGAAACATCTCATTAAGGTAACAAAATTAATATTTACATTCATGGGATCATTAAAAATTTAGTAGTGCAAAACTTTATAAATACATAAAATCTCAAGATAACCTTACAATAATTTATATTTGACTAAAATCTAAAAATATATTATAAAAGAGTTGGTACAACTGCTCAAAGGAAATTTCATACATATAATTACAAAATTACATCAAAATCTAAAGTACAAGGGTATTCCTATGTATACTCGAAGATAGTCTCACTATGCCTTTCAGTAATCTTGCTCAACTACTTTATATTTTATTTTACCTGCGACAGCATACAAAGCTATCGCTGAGTGGTGAACTCAGTGGTGCACAAACTAATAATTTAAAACTTAATATAAGTTATGCTTGACAATTCATAACAAATAAAAATTTAAAATTTCAAAATTCTTCAAAATTCATAACGTTCAGAAATCAATATTTTCATTCATGCAAATTATTCATTTGAATAACATTTTGATCAAATAGTAATTATTTATCTACATTTCTTTTAAATCTCGAAATAATACAAAAATATTTTGAATCACTGACAAATTATTTATTTCAACCACAATTTATCAAACTATGCATAATTTAAAGGGCATTGCCAACAATTCACACAGTTTAACCTATGACCCAAAATTCAAATAGATGTCGTGTTGTACACCACGACATTTCAAACTCTCCCAATAACCGAGGCTAAAAGGGAGGAACAAAAACTAGCTAGTATATATGAGTTCTCATTCAAACTCTTCCCTAACTAGCAAGCTAGAGGGGAAGGAACTCACCCCATCTAGTGGAGGAGATATCTCACTAGACAAGCTAATGAGAATTCACAACATATATTGCCATGTCAACTGTGGTTTCAAATCATTTTCAAAATAATTTCTATTTATAAAGTGTTTATAAACCATTAACATATTGAATCATCATAAATTCATGCTCACGGTTGGCAATACATCAAACTTAAAATTTACAATCCTCAAAACCATACAATAAATCCTTAAATGCATAAGAAAATTTATATTTAAATTATACAATTTCATTCAACAAATTAAAATCCTCAACACAATAAAATTATAAATCATAAAATAATCTTGTTCAAATCAATTTAGAAGTGAAAAGTAACAAAATAGTTAGTTGTGCACAAACCTTATACGAGTCACCTCTTGGCCTTGACTCGATGTCTAGTGTTCTTTTCTGGTATTCTTTTCCACTAAAGCACATAGTTTCACAGTGTTTTAGTATCACCATTTATCATAACTCCAAAAATAAATTTAAATCTATTTATACCTAGCTTTAATATGCTAAACTTGACATTCTTTAAAATTTGTACTTTGGAGTTACTATTTATGATACTATTCAAGTCAATTTGTTGACTTTCTAATGCTTAATAGGTATGGGAATTCTAATTTCACCCACATACCACATTTTGGTTGCCTAATTTGTTGGTTTTGGTTGTTTTCTCAAAACTTAAGTCTTTTAGGCAAAATTTCAAATTTTCAGTTTTGGTGTCCTATTTTGCACTGTTCCATTGGTCATGTTGCTATTAGAATTTGACTAAGTTTTCTTCATAAAAGTTGTTTATTATTGTCTTATTACCTTTTTGAATCACTCCATTTGAAGTTTTGTGGCTCAAGTTATGGCCATTTTCCTAAGGCTGCCTGGATTAGTATAACCCAGATTTTCTGGGCACCAACTTGGTTCTGGCAGTTTTAGGTACCTAATTTTGGGTAGCTAAATGACTTCATTAAGGATATAATTTGGAATTGTTTTCTTCATGAAAGTTGTAGGGCTATATCTCAGCTTTCTACTGGTAAAATTTCATGTCATTTGGACCTGCCTAGCCTAAGTTATGGCCGAACAAACACTATTTATTTGGTCATTTTTTGTACCGGTCAGTTTGCTTAATTCGGATTTGGTCAATTTGTTCACTATGCTATGGTCACTTTCTGAATATGTTTCCTAAATGAAAAATGTGCCATTTTGTGTCTAGTTTCATTCCCAATTGGCCTCACACCAACTGGGTTGGTAAATTTTCATTTTTTGTCCCTGAAAGGGACCTAGGTCAAGCTGCCTGTAGATTGACCCTCTCCAATCCGAATTTAAACTTGTTTCCAACAATTCATACACACCACAAATGGTCACAATTGACTATTTCTCAACTCAAATAAGGTCATTTACATCCATTGACCATTTTCTATAATATTTTCTCCCAAATGCTATGTAACACCCTCCCGATAACCACTCCGTACATCCTACTGTTCCGGTGACCGGTGTCAATCCGGACAGCTAGAATGTCCGGAAAAATATTCAAACTAAAGTCAGGAACCATAATTAACTCAAATATTAACAAGAAAAATTTAGTAAAAATTTTAGAAATAAAATACAATCAAGTTAAACGAGCCGGTGCCCTAGCGATGGGTAACCGGAGGGAAGTTGCGGTTCTCGCAACGAGGAGCCCTAGACCCGGGGGAAAAATTATAAAATAATTTTTGGGACTCCAGAGAAGGGTAATTGAGGTTCCCATGGCATTAGAATGCCAAGAAAATACCTAGAAAAAATTTTCAATCGGTACAGCCAATTTTGACCCGTTAAGCCAAACGGAGGGCATTTTGGTCATTTCGCCTTCAGAGGTGAATTTTGGCCGACTTGTCCAGTTAAGTAAATAATTATTATGACTCAAAATATGAATAAATATTGCTAAAAATTAAATTGAAATGTGGTAGAAAAGAAAAGAAAAGAAAAATGAAATAAAAAGCAAATTATGACAAATTATGATGTCATTTAAAAATTTCCTCCAATCACAATAAAATAACCAATTAGTTAACCAATAAAAGAGACTAAAAATGGGCTAAAGGAATTAAAAACCAGCTGCTCTTCTTCTCCTTCTTCTCCACCAAAACGTGAACCCTTCCCTTCCACCCTCCATTGGAGCTCAACCAAGCAAGCTTGATTTCCTACCTTGTCTCACCATAAAATCCTAACCTAGCTTCACTAAAACTTGCCCTAGCACCTTGCTAAAGCCTTTGGCAGCCAAGAAAAGCCAAGAAAGTGAAGGAATTGCTTGGGAAAATTCTGCCCAAACAAGGTTAGTGCATATATACATCTAAAGCTTTTTAAATTCTATGTTAGAGACTTGGAATAAGTAGGAATTTGTGACTAAAATGAATGAAATCTATGTCTATCCATGCCCTAGGTTTCGGCAGCCCTATTGAATAAAAAGGAATGAGTGTTTTGATGGACTTAAAGTGGACTAGAGAGCAAGATTAAACCATGTATGCATGTGATTATGGAATGAGATAGTTAATTAAAGCATGTTGTAAAAATTCATATGGAAATTAGGGTTTGGAAAGGTGAAAGTGTGACTTGGCTTAGGAAATTGTTAGGGCACATTGTAATGGTCAATTAGTGACCATTTTAGATGTGTTGACCATAAATGGGACAGAAAAATGAGATTGCAAAGTGAGGATTGCAGGCTGCCTAGGACAGCAGCATAGGGACTGAAAATTCAGTCCCTTTGCACTGCCATAACTTGGGCAGTGGTAGTCCAATTGGTGTTTGGCCAATTGGACATGAAACTAGGCTTATAATGGCACATTTTTGCTGAAGAAACTATGCCCAAAAGACCAAAGCAAAAGGGTCAAAACTCAGCCACAATCCGGATGCCCTGCACTGAATTCTGCAGAATTTGCCAAATGAACAGTAACTGTTCATTTGCCATAACTCACTGTATATTTGGTCAATTGGCCTGAAATTTTTACAGCAACAAGTTAAGACATAGACAAACAACTTTCATGAAGGAACCTACCCCAAATTATGGTCATAACCCATTCAACCAAGTGACTCAAGTTACTGTTCATGCACTGTAGATATGGTAAATTTCTGCAGAATGCATATCCGGACAGCTTGGGTTTTTGAGCCATATCTGGAGCTACAAAACTCCAAATGGAGTGATTCAAAAAAGGAAATTCAATTAGACAAAATAAGGAACAACTTTCATGTTTTACATTTCCTCAAATTCCAACAGTAACAGTGTTCAATGAAACAGTGAAGTTGACTCACCAAAATTGAAAAATCTGTTTGTGTTGAGTTACACTTTGGAATGGCAAAAACACTTAATGCCAACAAGTTTTAAACACCAAATGTGGTATGTTGAGAGTGCCAAAGTTGATGTACACATTTTTATTCTAAAAGTTAACATTTTTGTTGACCCATGATGAATAGTAACACCAAAAAAAAATTGAAACTCACAAATTGACAAATTTAAGAGTTTCAAATGCCCTAGTATACCTAACAAGATTGGTTTGGATAGTTTGGCATGCCAATAGGGTTCAGTTAGCAGTACTGCACATGGCAAAAATGCCATTCTGTGATTTCATGGCTTTTAGCCATTCTGACTTTGTATTGAGACTTGGCCTTGTGCCGGATATTATTTACAGCTTGTTAGCTGTTATGTTGCACACCGGGAGATACGTATGTGACCGATGGTGTGACGGCCCGAGGTACTAGGTACCCAGTGCCAGTTTACCCATTATCCAGTCCAGTCATCTAGTGTAGGTTACTTGGGGCAACCAAATGAATAAAAGTGAACAACGTAAATGAAACAATGAATATATCAATACCAAACAAAGAAAGCATACACATTCTATGCACATTTATTTTCTTGCTATTTTCTTTTATTATATTATTACACCACTAAGCATTATTGCTTAGCGTGTTGCTTTTGCCACGCGTAGGTACTGGAGATCCCGATCGCGAGCCCAGTAGACCACAGACTGGGTGAGTCCATCCGCGATTACGCTCGATGTCCGTGTCACCTCGTCACCTGCAGTGCATTGGTAGGACACCAGATGTCATTTTGTCATTTTGTAATTAACTTTTTAATTTCTCATATGTATTTGGGATTTATGTAATGTATTTTGAGGTTCATGTAAATAATAAAGATTTATGGTCATGTATGGTATTAATTTGAGTATTTAATGGTTGTTTATATATGAGAACCCTGAGAAAGGGATGTTTTGAGAAATGAAAAGGTTGTTGAGACCTGAAATTGACAAATTATTGAGATATTGATATTGAGTTTTGTTGATAATATTGGAGTTGAGTATGAATGAAATTGTATATTGGAAGTGTTTTTAACAGGTTCCGAAGAACTGTTTTCTCCATTTTTAGCCGGTACTCCGCCGGATTTTCCTTAAAATCTTCGGAACCTCAAATGAATAATACTTTTGATAAATGGTTAAAACAAATCATATTTCATAAATTAACTTCAAAAGCATGACACAAATTAAGTAAGGTATATTAGAGAGTGCCAGTACACCGTGTGGCATTACTTACTCGGGTATACTGTACACGGGTAAGGGGTGTCACATGCTAAGTGCCAAGAACCCTAACTTACACAATTCATTCAATTAATGAATTTGAAGTACATAATCAATATCTATACACTTAATTCATCTCCAATAATCATTCAAAACCATCAAACTTATTCATTTCAAACTCTAATCCTAGCTGGCTAAAATTTCTATTTGGTCCCCCATAATAGTTTTCTTTTGAATTTAAGTTAAAATCTAAGTTAAATTAACTCAAAACATATGTTTTAAACTAAAAATTTCAATTTAAATTCTTACCTCACTTGAGCTTTCCAATCTTCTTAATTCTCTAATTTTTCTCTAATTTCTTTCTTCTACACTTCTTTTCATTACTCAAAATCAAGGTTTAACTTTAGGAACTAGGAAATTTATGGTGCAATTTAGGGTTTTGAAAGCTTAAATTTAAGCTCTCATGGAGGAACTTAGGGAGAGAAATGAGAGAGGTGAGTGCCACGGGAAACATGGAGAAGATGATAGAAAGTTAGCTTTTTAATTTTGTTTTTATGTATAATTATCCTTCTTTTTGGCTTAGTCAAAATTTCAAGTAATTAGAATTTAATTATGAGGTCATGTGTGATGTCACACATATGATGTCATAAGGCAATTTTCTTTTCTTATTTCTTTTTCCTTTATTTTTCAATGGTTATTTAATTTAATTTGCTATTTCAAAATTTTCATTTCTCCGATTTTATTGGACATTTAATTCAGGAATCACCTCTAGGGGTGAATTGACCAAATTGCCCCTCGCCGATCTGATCCGGTTTGCAAGTTATTTGATATTTCTTCTGGATCCCTGACCTAATTATTTGACCTGCTTAACAATTCTTTTTTGTGATTTTATCTTTTCCATTGTGTTCGCAATAGTCACAAGGACCGCGGCGTCACATTTTCCAATTCGAAATTTGAGTTACGATTGACCTCGCAGTCATTTCACGAGAAGGTCACCCATCACTGTGATTCTCGGCTCATTTAACCTTTTATGTTCTGTTTTTCTTATTTTTACTTTTCTATCTGGTAATCACTATTTATTTTCAATCAAGGCTTTTCTAGGTGTCTTAAACATAGTTCTAATCCTCTTAATTGTCCGAATCGATACCGGTCACCGGAACAGTAACATATACCAGGCTATGCAAATAGGGGTGTTACATCTAAACTCTTTCAGATACTTATAAGGAGAATTATAAATATCAAATGATCAGCAACATGAAAAGTCCAAACAACTCAACTAAACAACTAAATCAGACTTTGACAATCAATCTATCTTTTATTTTATCAGTCTTTAATTTTATAATTATTACATTTACTTTTCAAATCCTATATTTAATTTTCACAACATTGTACCATTGTTGCCATCAATCAATCAAAGTTCTCTTTTAATTTTAAATACACTTGCTTTTAATTATCTTGAGATTGACAAAGTAGCATTCAGTTAAGTTAGTTCTCATAATGTTTGATTATAGAAGTTAGAAGTGTAATTAATGTGATATACTCAATATCTGACACATTAAGAAAATCTCAGCTATTAGCTAGTAAAATTTAGTTTTCTAAAAAAACAATAATATCTAGAAATTAGATCATATTTATGATAATTGAAATACAACAAAATTGTTCAAAAATAATATAAAAAAGCACAATATCTACATGATAATTGTAGTAGAAAAATAATAATTATTATTATGTTTAAAAACTTAAAAATTTAAAAATGATGTTAAAATAAATAAATGACAATGATGCTAGTAAATTAAAAAATAATTTTTAAATTATAAATTTTAAATATATAAAATTGTATAATTATAAACCCATAAAATTAAGGTGTTTTTAATTTGATTTTATTATTTAAAATCACAAATTTATCTCTATTTTACTTGATTATGGTTTTATATATTTTTTGACTTGTTTTAATAATTCTAACATGTAAAATTATATGAGCCAATTCGCAATTATAACAACTATGATAACAATATAAAATAACAAAAAGATATCATAATTAACTAATATTAATAAGAATAGAACCTGCGAATAATGAATTCCAAAATTCACAACTTTGAAATATTTTTCCACATTTGCTTTTCATCAAAATGGAGAAATTAAAGTTGATTACAGGTGGATTAGAAATTTCCATTATATTCAAGTTCTTCCTCATGTGTGTTTGAATGAATAAACAGCGAAGAGATGAAAACAAAGAGAAGCTGATGGACTATATGTGTGTCATTTTGACCATCACAATTAATTCTTTCATAATTTATATTATTCAACTGGTCATATTTAATCTAGCCTTCTAGAGATTTATATATATCGTATATTAATAGTGTCCCGATCAAAGCCACACTTGTGATTTCTCTATCTCTCGTGACATCAATAAATATATATTACTCTACCTTTGAATAATTGAATCCACCCTAATGATGACAAATTCTGAGTGTAACTACAAACTTTCTAAAAGAAAATGGCCGACAACTACCATACATGCATGTTTTGGGTCAAATTAGTTAGTTATTGCTTATGATATTTTTATTTTTTTATTTTTTTCAAAGAAAAGTAAAGTATATGAAGAAAACCATGGAAGATAGATATCTCATGCAGCTGGATCTGAACACATGGTCATACGGGCTTCAAAAACGGTTAGCTTTCATCATTCAAGTGATTAAAGAATATATCCCATCAAGAAGTTGTTAGCTTCATGGTGAGGTTATTTTTTTATTTTTTTATTTTTTTATCATTATGGCTTAATTGGCGTTTCTCAAAACAATCAATATAATGCTTGCAATGTTTCTTATTTGCATTAAGTAAGTATTGGTGGATTCGGAATGATTTAATTTAAAAAAAAATTATAATAGATTAAATTAAATTGAAATGAATTAAGAAAATTGAAATAAAATAATTCAATTTAATTTGATCTAATTTATCAATTTAAATTTTATTTTGAAAATTTTCACTTATTTTGAACTTTTCTTAGACCTAATTTTAGTTATTTTTAGACCAAATGTTATAAAAAAAAAATTCAAAATTTTATGCATTTTTGTAATTATAGTTTTTTTCTTTGTCAATTTCAGCTAAATTTAAAATTTTAATATTTATGATAACCTAATAAAAAATGGGGAATTGGAGATGTTAATATGGCGCTTGATGTATTAAAATATTATTATTTTATACGTTGTTGCTGACGTGAAATAACTTTAATAATTAAAAAAATCTAAAATTTTTCAACTTTTATCAATTATAGTCAATTCTATAAACCTGTTTCATTTATAGCCAGTTGATTAATTTTGATCTAATTTGATCAAAATTAATATTTTATTACTTAATACAATTGATTTTTTTATTAATTTGAACAAAATTATGCTTACCCCTACATATAAGTCTCCATTATAAAGTAATGATCATAATCTTGACTAGTTGATGAGATTTATATGGCATTTTGTTTCATTTAGTTAAGCTTAAGTGATATATATATATATATATATATATATATATATATATATATATATATATATATATATATATTGTGTGAATTTGAGTTATATAGAAAGTTTTTTTTCATTCATTAAAAATTTTCTTTGTTTATTCGTATATTTTTTTTTCCCAACATGTTGTACCAAAGTTTTAATGATCTTATGGGCATATAAAGAAAACCCTTAAACACAAAATTATCATGGGCTTGTTGGAGAGAAGTGCTCCAAGAAATTTTTTGATAAAAAATACATGAAAAGGTCATTGATGGAAGTGCGTCAACATTGAAGATTGGAAAGAAGTACTTCAAGATGATCAACAGTAGGAGGTTGGTGAGAAGTGCATCAACAATTGGTAAGAAGTGCACCAAAATTGTTAGATGGAAAGAAGTGCTCCAACACATCAAATTGCTAGGTGGGGAGAAGCGCTCCAACACATAGAATTGTTAGATAGGGAGAAGTATTCCAACACATCAAATTGTCTTTTAGAAAGAAGATTGAAGTAAAAAAATTATATAATAATAAAGAATTGTTTTTGAGCCCATATATGTTTGAATTAAAGGAGGGAATGTTGGAATATAATTCAAACATGAGTTGATTTAATCTTTATAATATCTTACAATATTTTAGAGTTATAGTTTTTAAGATTTTTTCATTTCAATTTTTAAAATTTTAACTACCCAAACCTGGGGCTGTTACCGGTGCTAGGGATCAAGTCAACTTAAGACTGTCGGAACTTGTAGCATATCTAAAGACCTACTAAACATGAACTTATTCCAGAAAATCCATAATCCAAGAACACTTTAGTTTCCATCTCAATACATAAACTTTTCATAAAAATACTGGTTCAGAAATTGAACGCTCAAATCCCATACATGAGTACTTGTAACGCCCTCACTTTAGGTAGTCTGAACATTCTACTATTTTGATGACTAATGTCTATCCGGATAGTCAGAATGTTTAGAACTACATTTCAACTAGAGTGAGGAGGCATAAATTAATTGAATAAAGACCAAGAAAAATTAAGAAAAAATAAAAGAAATGAATTGCAAAGGAGTTAAACGAGCATGGGTCACAGTGGCGGGTGACTATGCCAGGAAGTGACTGCAGAGACAGTTGCCAACCTCAGACCCGTAGCAAAATCCTGTAAGATAAATAATATGACTAAATTGAAGGCTTTAGGAGGTTTAAAAGGCAATAAAAATGACAAGAAAAATTAAAGAAAATTTAATTATTTAGTACAGATAATTATAATTCGATAAGTATAAAAAGGGGCATGTAACACCCTCACTTAGCTAGTCTGTGCATTCGACTGTTCCGTTGACCAATGTCTATTCGGACAACAAGAATGTTTAGAGCTATATGTAAACTAGAGTGATGAGTCATAAATAAATGAAATAATGATAAGAAAAATTAAGGAAAAATTTTAGAAATAAAATTATAACGAAGTTAAATGAGCCGATGCCCCGGTGATGGGTGACTCTAACAGGAAGTTGCAGTCTTCACAGCTAGTAGCCCTAAACCCGAGGAAAATCCCTTGAAATAATTTCTGAGACGTCAGAAAAGAGTTACGGCGCACTAGGTAGCATTAGAATGTCAAAAAAAAGGTTAGGAGAATTTTTAAGATTGGTACAGACAATTTTAGTCCATTAAGCAAAACAAAAGGCATTTTGGTCATTTTGTCTTCAGAGATGATTTTTGGCCAACTTGTCCAGTTAAATGAATAATTATTATGACATAAAATATGAAAAATGTAACACCCCTATGTTCGGTAGTGTGTTTTACTGTTCCGGTGACCAGTGTCTGTCTAGACAGCTAGGATGCCTAGAACTACATTTAAATGTTAGTGAGGAGACATAAAATAATGAAATACAAGAAAGGAAAATACAAGAAAAACAAAGGAAAAATAATAGTAATGAAATGAAACTAAGTTAAACCAGCCAACACCGCAGCGATGGGTGACCAATAAACTAAGTTAAACTAAACCCTCGGAATTTAGTTTTGAGATATAATTAAAGACTTATTAAGGTATAAATTTCATTAGAAATATCAAAGAAAAATTAATGAATTAGTACAAAGAAAAGTGAAAAAAATCGAGAAATTGATAAAAATCGATGTTACCGAAAAAGCTAAAAAGCAACCAAAATACGGGCATTGTGGTCAATTGACACCCCGAGTTACCTTTTGACCTAAATGTACATTAAAAATAAATGATATTTGTGACACCTCTTACCCGTCTATTGTGTAGCCGAGCAAGATATGCCATGCAATGTACTGGAACACCCTATTTTAATTCAATCATTTTTTTTTATTCTTCATAATTTATTTTTTTTTATAGTTATGAAGTACAATTTATGAAATATAATTCATTTAAGTCATTTATTGAAATTATAATTTATTTGAGGTTTCGAAAATTTTATAAAAAATTCGGCAGAGTACCGGCTAAAAATGGAGAAAACAGTTATTCGAAACCTGTGAAAAACACTTCCAATAATCATTTCCAATCATTCTTAAACTCCAATAACCATCAACATGGTCTCAACATTAGCAATCATTTTAAGTTCTCAACATTAATCCACAATTTCATTCAAATTCAAAATCAACTAAAATTTCATGAAGATATTCTCAAATTATATTAATTAATAAAATTCTTCAAAATATGTACATCAACATATGATTACATAAATTTACTATTTACATTAGTTCATAATTTACAAATCACAAACTACTACCTATTACAAAATGCAAAAACATAATTTCAAAAGGGACCTAAAGGTCCTACCACTGATGCACTGTAGATGAGAGGTGACTCTGACTTTAGGCAGATCTGTGACCTCACCCAGTTTGTGGTCTGCTGGGCTCTCTGTCTGTCTCTTTAGAACCTACGCGTGGCAAAAAGTGACGCGCTAAGCAATAATGCTTAGTGGTGCCAATAATAGAATAAAAAGAGCTAAAAGAAAATAAATATGCAGTGAGTGTATTGATGTCTCATGCAGATAAATTTTTGATAATTATTGGTAGTCTTATTTATTTGGTACTTGTTATATTCATTATTTCATTAAATTTATCAACTTTTGTTTTTAGTTGCCCAAGTAACCTATACTAGATGACTGGACTGGATAAACAGGTAAACTGGCACTGGGTATCAAGTACCTCGGGCCGTCACACCATCGGTCACATATGTGTCTCCCGGTGTGCAACAGAACAGCTAATAAGCTGTAATAACATTAGGCACAAGGCCAAGTCTCAACACAATGTCAGAATGGCTAAAAGCCATGAAATCACAGAATGGCATAATGACATGTGCAGTACTGCTAACCGAACCCTATTGGCATGCCAACCTATCCAAACCAATCTTACTAGGTGTACTGGGGCATGTTATACTTTTAAATTTACAATTCTTGAAATTTAAGTTTAAGTGTTAATATTCATTTCATTAGTCAATCAAAATGTTGACTTTTGCATAGACAATAGGTATATTGGTTCTAATACTCCCAACATACCACATTTTGCATTCTAAAATTGTTGGTATTGGTTGCCAATACCATTTCTAAGCTTAGTGCTAGTTGTTCAAAATTTTTAGATTTCAAGCCTTGTGTTTATTGTTCCATTGGTTATTTGTACAGTAGGAATTTGGCAAAGTTGTCTTCATGAAAGTTGTTCTTTATTTTGTCTAGTTACATTTCCTTTTTTGAATCACTCAATTTAGAATTTTGTAGCTCAAGTTATGGCCTAAACACCATAACTGGCCGAATTGGACAGAATCCAAAATTCTGGGCAAACCTGGTTCTGCCAGATTTGGTAACCTAAGTTTGGTTAGAAATTTGACTAGGTTATGGTCAGAATTTGGATTTGTATTCTTTTCTTCTGATAAAATTTCAGGTCAATTGGACCTTTCTACACTAAGTTATGACCAAATGAATAAGTACTGTTCATTTGGTCATTTTGCCCAGGCAGAATGCAAGTCACCCGGATTAGGGCAACTTTTAGATTAACTTAGTTTGGTTTTCTTGTGACACCCCTTACCCGTGTACAGTATACCCGAGTAAGTAATGCCACACGGTGTACTGGCACTCTCTAATATACCTTACTTAATTTGTATCATGCTTTTGAAGTTAATTTATGAAATATGATTTGTTTTAACCATTTATCAAAAGTATTATTCATTTGAGGTTCCGAAGATTTTAAGGAAAATCCGGCGGAGTACCAGCTAAAAATGGAGAAAACAGTTCTTCGGAACCTGTTAAAAACACTTTCAATATACAATTTCATTCATACTCAACTCCAATATTATCAACAAAACTCAATATCAATATCTCAATAATTTGTCAATTTCAGGTCTCAACAACCTTTTCATTTCTCAAAACATCCCTTTCTCAGGGTTCTCATATATAAACAACCATTAAATACTCAAATTAATACCATACATGACCGTAAATCTTTATTATTTACATAAACCTCAAAATACATTACATAAATCCCAAATACATATGAGAAATTAAAAAGTTAATTACAAGATGACAAAATGACATCTAGTGTCCTACCAATGCACTGCAGGTGACGAGGTGACACGAACACTGAGCAGAACTGCCGGATGGACTCACCCAGTCTGTGGTCTACTGGGCTCGCGATCGGGATCTCCAGTACCTACGCGTGGCAAAAGCAACGCGCTAAGCAATAATGCTTAGTGGTGCAATAATATAATAAAAGAAAATAGCAAGAAAATAAATGTGTATAGAATGTGTATGCTTTCTTTGTTTGGTATTGATATATTCATTGTTTCATTTACGTTGTTCACTTTTATTCATTTGGTTGCCCCAAGTAACCTACACTAGATGACTGGACTGGATAACGGGTAAACTGGCACTGGGTACCTAGTACCTCGGGCCGTCACACCATCGGTCACATACGTATCTCCCGGTGTGCAACAGAACAGCTAACAAGCTGTAAATAATATCCGGCACAAGGCCAAGTCTCAATACAAAATCAGAATGGCTAAAAGCCATGAAATCACAGAATGGCATTTTTGCCATGTGCAGTACTGCTAACTGAACCCTATTGGCATGCCAAACTATCCAAACCAATCTTGTTAGGTATACTAGGGCATTTCAAACTCTTAAATTTGTCAATTTGTGAATTTCAATTTTTTTGGTGTTACTATTCATCATGGATCAACAAAAATGTTGACTTTTAGAATAAAAATGTGTACATCAACTTTGGCACTCCCAACATACCACATTTGGTGTTTAAAACTTGTTGGCATTAAGTGTTTTTGCCATTCCAAAGTGTAACTCAACACAAACAGATTTTTCAATTTTGGTGAGTCAATTTCACTGTTCCATTGAACACTGTTACTGTTGGAATTTGAGGAAATGTAAAACATGAAAGTTGTTCCTTATTTTGTCTAGTTGAATTTCCTTTTTTGAATCACTCCATTTGGAGTTTTGTAGCTCCAGATATGGCTCAAAAACCCAAGCTGTCCGGATATGCATTCTGCAGAAATTTACCATATCTACAGTGCATGAACAGTAACTTGAGTCACTTGGTTGAATGGGTTCTGGCCAAAATTTGGGGTACGTTCCTTCATGAAAGTTGTTTGTCTATGTCTTAACTTGTTGCTGTAAAAATTTCAGGCCAATTGACCAAATCTACATTGAGTTATGGCCAAATGAACAGTTACTGTTCATTTGGCAAATTCTGCAGAATTCAGTGCAGGGCATCCGGATTGTGGCTGAGTTTTGACCCTTTTGCTTTGGTCTTTTGGGCATGGTTTCTTCAGCAAAAATGTGCCATTATAAGCCTAGTTTCATGTCCAATTGGCCAAACACCAATTGGACTACCACTGCCCAAGTTATGGCAGTGCAAAGGGACTGAATTTTCAGTCCCTATGCTGCTGTCCTAGGCAGCCTGCAATCCTCACTTTGCAATCTCATTTTTCTGTCCCATTTATGGTCAACACATCTAAAATGGTCACTAATTGACCATTACAATGTGCCCTAACAATTTCCTAAGCCAAGTCACACTTTCACCTTTCCAAACCCTAATTTCCATATGAATTTTTACAACATGCTTTAATTAACTATCTCATTCCATAATCACATGCATACATGGTTTAATCTTGATCTCTAGTCCACTTTAAGTCCATCAAAACACTCATTCCTTTTTATTCAATAGGGATGCCGAAACCTAGGGCATGGATAGACATAGATTTCATTCATTTTAGTCACAAATTCCTACTTATTCCAAGTCTCTAACATAGAATTTAAAAAGCTTTAGATGTATATATGCACTAACCTTGTTTGGGCAGAATTTTCCCAAGCAATTCCTTCACTTTCTTGGCTTTTCTTGGCTGCCAAAGGCTTTAGCAAGGTGCTAGGGCAAGTTTTAGTGAAGCTAGGTTAGGATTTTATGGTGAGACAAGGTAGGAAATCAAGCTTGCTTGGTTGAGCTCCAATGGAGGGTGGAAGGGAAGGGTTCACGTTTTGGTGGAGAAGAAGGAGAAGACGAGCAGCTGGTTTTAAATTCATTTCGCCCATATTTAGTCTGTGTTATTGGTTAACTAATTGGTTATTTTATTGTGATTGGAGGAAATTTTTAAATGACATCATAATTTGTCATAATTTGCTTTTTATTTCATTTTTCTTTTCTTTTCTTTTCTACAACATTTCAATTTAATTTTTAGCAATATTTATTCATATTTTGAGTCATAATAATTATTTACTTAACTGGACAAGTCGGCCAAAATTCACCTCTGAAGGCGAAATGACCAAAATGCCCTCCGTTTGGCTTAACGGGTCAAAATTAGGTCTGGATTGAAAAATTTTTCTAGGTATTTTCTTGGCATTCTAATGCCATGGGAACCTCAATTACCCTTCTCTGGAGTCTCAAAAATTATTTTATAATTTTTCCCCAGGGTCTAGGGCTCCTCGTTGCGAGAACCGCAACTTCCCTCCGGTTACCCATCGCTAGGGCACCGGCTCGTTTAACTTGATTGTATTTTATTTCTAAAATTTTTACTAAATTTTTCTTGTTAATATTTGAGTTAATTATGGTTCCTGACTTTAGTTTGAATATTTTTCCGGACATTCTAGCTGTCCGGACTGACACCGGTCACCGGAACAGTAGGATGTACGGAGTGGTTATCGGGAGGGTGTTACATTTCTGGGTAAGGTTTCTTCACCAAAATTGTGCCATTATATGTTTAGTTTCATGTCCAATCGGCCTTGAACCAATTGAACCTCTACAACTCCAGTTATTACTGCCCAAACCTGCTGGACTCATACTCAGTCCTACAGGTCAGCCAAGGCAGCTCACCTAAACTCAAATCCAACATCCTTACTCACTTCAATTCCTTCTCACACACATTCAAATGGTCATTAATTGACCATTACAAGGTTAATAAACCATTACATGAGCAAACCCTAGCTAACCCTAGCTGCCAAAATTTTTAGAGTGCACACACACACATTTTTATCTTGTTTTCTTACATTTCTTACTTAGTTCATGCCATTAAATATGAATTTAATCAAAATAGCAAAAGTTTGAACACTAACCTTGATTTAGCTAATTCCCAAAGCTTGAGAACTCCTCTTTTTCTCTTTCTTTTTGCTACCCAAGACTTGCTCTAGGTGTAAGGGTAAATATTTGTGAAGGGAAGCTGAGGTTTTGGGGTGATTTGGGTGGTAAACTCAAGCTTGGTGAAGCTTTAATGGAGTTTTCCTTCCTCTCTCTCTCTCTCTCTACATTTTTTGCTGCCCCAAAGGTTGAAGATAGCTGTTTAGTTCTTTAATTTTTATCTCCTTTTATTCATTTTTAAGTAGTTTATAATGATGTGTCAAAATTTGGTTGGGTGGGAGGATGTTTAATGACATCATAATGATGTTATAATTCAAATTTCTTTTATTTTCTTTCTTTTTCTTGTCTACTTAATTTCAATTTAATTTTTAGCAATATTTATTCACATTTTGTGTCATAATAATTATTTACTTAACTAGACAAGTCGGCCAAAAATCACCTCTGAAGGCGAAATGACCAAAATGCCCTCCATTTGGCTTAACAGACCAAAATTGTCTGTATCGATTGAAAAATTTTTCTAAGCATTTTCTTGGCATTCTAATGCCATAGGAACCTCAATGACCCTTCTCTAGAGTCCCAAAAATTATTTTATGAATTTTCCCTCTGGTCTAGGGCTCCTAGTTGCGAGAACCGCAACTTCCCGCTAGGTTACCCATCGCTAGGGCACCAGCTCATTTAAGTTGATTGTATTTTATTTCTAAAATTTTTCCTAAATTTTTCTTATTAATATTTGAGTCAGTTTAAATATTTTTCTGAACGTTCTAGCTGTCCGGACCGACACTGGTTACCGAAATAGTAGAATGTACGGAGTTGCTACAGGGAGGGAGGGTGTTACAACTCTTCCCCTCTAATTTAAATTTCGTCCTCGAAATTTACCTGATGCAAACAATTGAGGGAACTGTTGCCTCATTGTCTCTTCACTTTCCCAAGCTGCCTCCTTGGTATTGTGGTGCCTCCAAAGCACTTTCACCAGTGGAATCTGCTTATTCCTCAACTCTTTCACTTCCCGAGCCAGGATCCGCATGGGTTCTTCTTCATATGTCAAATCCAGTTGTACTTCAATTTCTTCCATGGAGATGACATGTGAAGGATCTAAGCTGTATCTTCTTAGCATAGATACGTGGAACACATTATGGATCTTATCCAGCTCTGGTGGTAAAGCTAGCCTGTAGGCCATTGGACCCACACGTTCAATGTCTTCATATGGGCCAATGAACCTAGGGCTTAACTTACCTTTTCTTCTAAACCTTAGTACCTTCTTCCGCGGTGACACCTTGAGGAACACTTTGTCGCCAACCGCATATTCTATTTCTTTCCTCTTCAGGTCGGCATAAGATTTCTATCTGTCTGAGACAACCTTCAAATTGGCTTTGATTAGTTTTGCCTTCTCCTCAGTCTATTTCACCAGGTCTGGGCCTACCAGTTTGTCTTTGCCCAATTCAGTCTAGCACACTGGAGTTCTACATTTTCTCCCATACAGTGCTTCATACGGGGCCATTTGGATGCTAGCTTGGTAGCTATTGTTATATGCAAATTTTGCCAGTGGGAGGTATCTATCCCAACTTCCCTCAAATTCAATGACACAACTCCTCAGCATATCCTCAAGGAGCTGACATATATTTCATGTTATTATTATCATTTCAGTTCAATATTTGTATTAGTTCAATTGGTTTCAATTGTTTACCTGGATTACTCTTTCTAATTGCCCATCCGTTTGAGGATGGAAAGCTGTGCTGAAGTGGAGTTGTGTACCCAAGGATTCATGCAACTTCTTCCAGAATCTCGATGTAAATCTTGGGTCTCGATTAGATATGATGGAAAGTGGAATTCCATGCAGTCTAACTATCTCACTGATATACAATTCTGCTAACTTCTCCAATGAGTAGTCAGTCCTTACTGGCAAAAAGTGTGCCGACTTTGTCAATTTATCTACTATCACCCATACTGCATCATGCTTCTTTTGGGTGAGAGGTAGACCACTTACAAAATCCATGGTGACCCGATCCCATTTCCATTCAGGTATGCTTATAGACTGTAGCAAACCCGATGGAACTTGATGTTCTGCCTTGACTTGCTGACATGTCAAGCATTTAGTCACATAGTCAGCTGTGTCCTTCTTCATACCAGGCCACCAATATTGAAGCTTCAGATCATGATACATTTTTATACTTCCTGGGTGCATAACATAAACACTGGTGTGTGCCTCTTTCAGAATATTGGCTTTCAATTCCCCATTATCTGGTATACATACTCTTCCTTTGTAGTACAAACACCCATCTACTTTCACCTCATAGTCAGTTATTTTCCCTTCTGAGACTTTACTCACAGTAGTCATTAACTTTTCGTCTACCTTCTGCCCATCTAAAATCTGCTCTAGCAGGTTTGGCCTCACTTGCAACTCAGCCAAAATAGCTCCATCTCGAGCCAAGGATAGACGGGCATTCAATGATCTCAAAGTTGTGATGGATTTTCTGCTTAAAGCATCAGCAACTACATTTGCCTTCCCAGGATGGTAGTCAATCACACAATCATAGCCATTCAGGAACTCAATCCATTGCCTCTATCTGAGGTTGAGTTCTTTCTGGGTTGGCAAGTATTTCAAAATCTTGTGGTCTGTGTAAATTTAGCACTTTTCACCATACAAGTAATGCCTCCATATCTTCAGTGTGAAGATAATTGCTGTAAGTTCTAGATCATGGGTAGGGTAATTCTGTTCATGTGGCCTTAGTTACCTGGAAGCATAAGCGACCATCTTCCCCTCTTGCATAAATGCACACCCTAACCCATTATGAGAGGCATCACTATAGACCACAAAGTCCTTTCCCAACACTGGCTGTGTTAACACTGGTGCCTCTGTCAACATAGCCTTCAACTTCTCAAAACTGGTCTGACACTTGTCATTCCAGTCAAATCTGACATTCTTGTGTAACAACTTGGTAATTGGAGCAGCTATTAAGGAAAATCCCTTCACAAATCTTCCGTAATAGCCAGCTAGCCCCAAGAAACTTCTGACCTCAGTTGTATTCTTGGGAGGCTTTCATTCTATCACTGCTTCTATCTTCTTGGGATCCACTCTAATCCCATCAGCTGACACTATGTGTCTAAGGAATGCAATCTCATTCAACCAGAAGTCACACTTGGACAACTTAGCATACAACTTCTTTTCTCTCAGGGTTTGCAGAAAAATCCTCAAATGCTCATCATGTTCGTCCCTGGTCTTGGAATACGCCAAAGTATCATCAATAAAGACCACTATGAACTGATCTAGGTATGGATGGAAGATACAGTTCATAAGGTCCATGAATGTTACTGGTGCATTTGTTAGGCCAAAGGGCATCACTAGGAACTCATAATGCCCATATCGGGTCCTGAATGCAGTCTTTGGCACATCTGCATCCTTCACCCTCAACTGATGATACCCTGATCTGAGATCAATTTTAGAAAATACTCCTGCTCCCTTCAACTGATCAAACAGATCATCAATTCTAGGCAATGGATATTTGTTCTTCACTGTCACTTTATTCAACTGCCGGTAATCGATGCATAACCTCAAAGTCCCATCCTTCTTCTTTACAAATAGCACTGGAGCTCCCTATGGTGATACACTGGGGCTCCCCATGGTGACACACTGGGGCATATGAACCCCTTATCCAGTAACTCCTGTAACTAGATTTTCAGTTCTTTCAATTCTGTGGGCGCCATCCTATAAGGAGCAATAGAGATTAGTGCTGTAGCCGACAGTATCTCAATAGCAAATTCAACTTCCCTTTCTAGTGGCAAACCAGACAATTCTTCAAGGAACACATCTAGGAAGTCTCTTACTGTGGGTATGTCACACAGATCTGGCTTAGCCTACCTAGTATCCACCACATGTGCTAGGTAGGCTTCACAACCTTTTCTCATCAGTTTTCTTGCAACTGTGCTAGGTAGGCTTCACAGCCTTTTCTCATCAGTTTTCTTGCAACTGTGGCTGAGATGACATTGGATAAGAAATCTATCCTTTCCCCCACAACTGTGATCTCATTAACCTCAGGAGTTTTCAAAGAAATTCTTTTCAATTTACAATCAACCATTGCTTGATGACGTGACAACTAGTCCATTCCCAAAATCACGTCAAACTCATGGAAAGGCAACTCATTCAGGTCTACCAAGAATTCATACCCCTAACTCCTTAGTGGGCAACCCTTGTATACTTTGTTCACCACTACATGTGGCCCAATGGATTAGTGACCAGAATGTCTTGGTCACTCTCCCCTACTAATATCCCCCTTTCTACGGGTAGGTTGATGCAGATGTATGAATGAGTGGATCCTGGATCCACCAATGCATGCACAGATGTATTGTAGAGGGAGAACATACCCTTGATGACGTCCGGGGCATCTTGCTCTTCTTGAGCTCTTATGGCATAGGCTTTGGCAGGTGGTTTACCGTCAGGCCTCTCTGTTGGCTCAGATGCAGGCCTTTGTGATGGTCCCACTGCCTCAGATTTGCCAGATTTCCTACCCCTTTGTGGTGCAGAACAGTGCATGCGCTTGTGTTAGAGCGGTATGCGATTCTGCTTGGATAGTTCCTCAGTTAATGCTCTATCGACCCACACCTTAAGCAGGCACTAGTCACTCTCCAAAACTCCCCCTTATGCCACTTCAGGCAATGTGGACATGCAGAAGATGCTGGGGCTGGTCCCCTGAACCCCATCCCTAGGGAGCTGCCCACTGATGGTGTGGACTGACCTCTCCTAGGGGTGAACTGTGGCCTGGGCTGCTGAGACTGACCCTGACCTTGTGGTTGACCTGAACTCTGTGCAAGTGGACCTTTGAACTTTTTCCCAGGTGCAGGAGATGAGCTAGACTAACCCGGGCTCCTCTTCTGCTGTTTCTCTCTTCTAGTTTATTCACTTATTCTTACTTTTTCAACTTTTATTGCGGCTTCCACTAACTTGGTCAAGTCTGTGATTCCCAAGGCAGTGATCATGATCATTATGTTATCATTTAATCCTTCTTCAAATCTTTTACATCTCTCGGCTTCATTAGGGACTATCTCCCTTCCATAGCGGCTTAGTCTGACAAATTCTTTTTCATAATCTGCCACTGTCAGCTGTCTCTGCCTCAGGTTAATGAACTCTCTTATTCTCTCTTCTAGTTATACACTACCCATATATTTCTTCTTGAATTCTGAGAGGAAGAAGTCCCAAGTTATTACTTCTGGTTGCACTTCACTAGACACTGTATCCCACCATTGGTAGGCATCATCTTGTAACAGAGATACAACAGCTTCTAGATTTTGTTCAGGAGTGCAGTGGAGTTGTGTAACACCCTCACTGTAGCAATTCCATACATTTTACTGTTCCGATGACCGGTGTCGGTCCGGACAGCTAGAACGTCTGGAAAAATAATTAGACTAAAGTGAGGAACCATAAATAACTCAAATATTGATAAGAAAAATTTAGTAAAAATTTTAGAAATAAAATACAACCAAGTTAAATGAGCCGGTGCCCTAGCGATGGGTAACCTAGCGGGAAGTTGCGGTTTTCGCAACTAGGAGCCCTAGACCTGGGGAAAAATTCATAAAATAATTTTTGGGACTCCAGAGAAGAGTCATTGAGGTTCCTATGGCATTAGAATGCCAAGAAAATATTTAGAAAAATTTTTCAATCGGTACAGACAATTTTGACCCGTTAAGCCAAACGGAGGGCATTTTGGTCATTTCGCCTTCAGAGGTGATTTTTGCCTGACTTGTCCAGTTGAGTAAATAATTAATATGACATAAAATATGAATAAACATTACTAAAAATTGAATTGAAAATGAGTAGAGAAAAGAAGAAAAGAAAATGAAGGAAAATGCTTAATTATGACATATGATGATGTCATTTAAAAGCCCCCTCCAATCACCATTTGACAAACCAATAAAAAGAGATAAAAATGACTTAAAATGAGATAAAAAAACAAAGGAAACCAGCAGTTTCCTTCTTCATACGGGCTGGAATAAGAAAGAAAGAGAAAGAAAAAAAGAAAGAGACCTCCATTGAAGCTCTTGTCTCAAGCTTGATTCCCTTCACTCCCCACCATAAAATCCCTTCTTCTCTTCATTAAAACTTGTCCACTCATCTTGGGAAAGTGTTTGGCAGCCTAGAAAAGGAAAGAAAAAGAAGTTTGAGCTTGGGAAAATCTGCCCTACAAGAGGTTAGTGCATATACACACCTAAAACTCTTTTTTTCTATGCTAAGGGACTTAAAATAGGTAAGGAATTGTAACTAAAATGGAAAAAAATTATGTGTATGTATGCCATGCATTTCGGCAGCCCTATTGAAGGAATAGAAATAGAGTGTTTGATGGACTTAGAGTGAACTAGAGCTTAGGTTTAAAGTGTATACATATATATAGAGAGAATGAAAGAGTTAATTAGGGAAATTGTGAAAACTTTGAAATTTAGCTAGGGTTTAGGAATGAAAATTTGACTTGGTTTATGAAATGGTTAAAGAACATTTTAATGGTCAATTAGTGACCATTTGAGGTATGTTGACCATAAATTGGACTGAAAAATGGCATGGCAAAGAGGAATGGTAGGTTGCCTAAAGACAGCAGCATGGTGGCTGAGA
Organism: Hevea brasiliensis; assembly: GCF_030052815.1. Classification (NCBI taxonomy): domain Eukaryota; kingdom Viridiplantae; phylum Streptophyta; class Magnoliopsida; order Malpighiales; family Euphorbiaceae; genus Hevea; species Hevea brasiliensis. The sequence goes on from NC_079498.1 coordinate 54,232,584, forward strand.
TTCCAGCCCACTTACATAGCCATAACTTTGGCTGTGTAGGTCCAATTGGTGTTGGGCCAATTGGAAATGAAACTAGGTTTATAATGGCACATTTTTGCTGAAGAAACCATGCCCAAAAGACTAAAGCAAGTGGACCAAAAGTTAGCCCCAATCCGGATACCCTACAACAGCACCTGCAAAAATGACCAAATGAACAGTAACTGTTCATTTGGCCATAACTCACTGTGGATATGGTCAATTGACCTGAAATGTTTACAGCAACAAGTTAAGACATAGACAAACAACTTTCATGAAGAAACCTGCCCCAAATTATGACCAGAACTTAATCAAAATGGCAGTCACAGTCATTGTTCATGGTACTGTAGATTTGGTAAATTCTGAAAAATTGAAATCCGGCCAGCTGTGGTTTTTGGACCATATCTGGAGCTACAAAACTCCAAATGGAGTGATTCAAAAAAGGAAATTCAACTAGACAAAATAAGGAACAACTTTCATGTTTACCATTTCCTCAAATTTCCACTGTAACAGTCCCTAATAGAACAGTAAACTTATGGTACAAAAACTAAAAATTCTGCCACTTAGTGTTAGGCTTAGAAATGGTAATGGTGATCACTTCCAACAAGTTTTAAATGCAAAATGTGGTATGTTTGGATTGTCAAAACCAATGTACCTATTTTCTATCCAAAAGTCAACATTTTTGTTGACCAATGAGGTGAATAGTGACACCAAAACTTATAATTCAAATGTGAAATTAGAAATGCATTTAGGGGACTTTAAATTGCAATTGGCAATTAATACTAGCAAATGTAAAACTCAAAATGTGGGATCTTGGTGTAATTAGAATTAATATATCCATTAAGTATAAAAAGTCAACATTTTGGCTGACTAGTAAGGTGAATAGTAATCAAAATGATTAGTAAATTAAGATGAAGACCTAGAACCAATTCTAAGCTTAAATGCTTAGAATTGTATGACAAATGTGGACTATGCATCCTAGTCAAAATTGTTAAAAAGAAATTAAGGCCATAAATTTAAAATCCATGAAATATTTATGGATTACTTGAAACATGAAAAATAAGTCACCTAATTGATATGAATAGATAGTTAGGGCTTATATGCCCATCACAAATGGAATTCATAAAATATTAATAACTCAACTTGAAATATAAAATTTGCAATTACATAAGTAGATTCTTGAATGTATAAATGAGAAAAGGAAAAATGTTTTGAATACAATGGTACATGTGAACCATTGTTTAGAATTGTGATTAATATGAATAATGTAAAGAATGAATAAATGAACCATATTAATGTATGAATGAGACATTAGTTCTTATTATTGTAGAAAGGAGAAGTATTTTGAGTACAATGGTATAAAAAGGATAATTGATGTGAATTGTGATCATATAAATGATCAAATGAATGTATGAATTATAATTGAAATTTATTATGAAATAATGAAGTCATAAAACACAATATATTAATGTTTAATGATATTATGTGCCCTTGTATTGCCTAGACATGTGTGTCATATTGGATAGTTTGGCATGCTAATAGGGTATTATTTTAGCAGTACTGCGAAAGGCTTTATGCCTGTATTCATGGCTTTATGCCCGTATTCATGGCTTTATGCCCGCATTCATGGCATTATGCCAACATTCATGGCTTCTACGCCCGATTATGTGTTATCATGGCCTTTTAGCCATACTGACTGCATACGTGGTTGACGTTCTGCGTCCCATGGTATGATGGCCTGAGGCACCAAGGTGTCCAGTGCCAACGACCCGTTATCCAGTTTAGTCAGCCTGTCATAGGTTACTTGGGCAGTGAAATTTATTGAGATAAGTTAAGAATATTAGCAATTTAAAATATTAGAAATTAAATAAAATAAATGAGTAAGATGACCTAAAATAAATTAGAATAGTTATTTATTAGAAAGAATCGAAATGAACTGGACAAATATTAAAATTTACTTATTATGAGATAATCTGAGACAACCTAGCAAGTATTGGGAAAATGCTAAAAGATTAGCAAAGAAAATTATAAAATAAATAAATATTGCAAATGAGACTTATATAATAATATAAGCATAAATTTATTATTTTCAGATCATTTTTTTTTCTTGTACATTATTACTGTACATTGGCGAAATAAACGCTTCCAAAGAAGACTAAATTAGGATAAAATATATTAAATTTTAGAAACCGCATGTGAAGTATAAATAGATCTTAATTATTTGAATGATGTTTTATTTCTATCTTTATTTGTATATTATTTCCTTGTTATATTATTGCACCACTAAGCAGCAATGCTTAGCGAGATGGAATTGTTTCCTCGCGCAGGTACTGAAGCTAGAACTCACTGGACGTTTGACTGGAAATTTTGAGAGTTCAGATATGCAGAGTGTCAAAGGTTGTCACCTCCTCAGCAATGCATGTAGATAGGGCTCACATTAAGCATATCATGTATTTTGTGTATGTTAATTATTTCTTATATTGTAATATAAATTAGCAAATTGTAATTAATTTGTATATCATGTAAATTATGAAATTTTGTAATTATTTTGTAAATTATGTAAAATAAGGAAATTTGAAAATTTTGCTTATGTAAATTGAGAATGTTTACATATGAATTGAGTACGAATGGAAATGTATGGAAATGATTATGAAATTGAGTTATATGAATGAGATGTGAATTATGAGATGAATGATTGAGAAATGAAATTGAAAAATGTTGAAATTTGATATTGGAGTTTGAGTGTGATGAGATATAAATATTGGAAGTGATTTTCACAGGTTCCGAAGAACTGTTTTCTCCATTTTTAGCTGGTACTCCGCTGGATTTTCTTTAAAATTTTCGGAACCTCAAATAAATAATAATTTTGATAAATGGCTTAAATAAATTATATTCCATAAACTATATTTAAAACTATGACAAAAAAATTAATTAAGGAAAATAAATAGAGTGTGCCGGTACACCGTGTGACATATCTTACTCGGATATACTGTAGACGGGTAAGGGGTGTCACAAGTTGTTTTAAAACTCTACCTGTTCTGTTCAATCAGTTTTTGGCTACAACAAAATCATCTTCTCTCTTGCTAAGGAAATCCACTGCTCCAAATTTTCTCAGTCTTTCTGGATGTGATTTCTACTGTGGAGGTGGTAGTGGTGGTGGCATTACCCCAGCCATTTATCTGAAGAATTCGACCATTTGCTGAAACATGGCCTGTGGAGGCTCAGCAGGCTTTGCTGGAGCTGGCGGAGTAGGTTCTCCCTACCTCCAGTCTCAGCTGCTGCAGGTGGAGCATGACTCTCCACTTCCTCCTCAACTGCCCTCTGAGATGTGGGTTCCATATCCTATTCAAAATAACAAAGACAAACAGATTTGCATTAGTGTCACCTCGACTCTTACAGATACAATGCATGGTATGGACTCGATCTAGGCCCAGAAATGCCTAAACCGTGCTTTGATACCACTAAATGTGACACCCCTTACCTGTTTACTGTGTAACCGAGCAAATATGCCACGCAGTGTACCGGAACACCCTATTTTAATTCAATCAATTTTTTTTATTCTTCCTAATTTTTTTTTTCATAGTTATGAAGTACAATTTATGAAATATAATTCATTTAAGTCATTTATTGAAATTAAAATTTATTTGAGGTTCCAAAAATTTTATAGAAAATCCAATAGAGTATCGATTAAAAATGGAGAAAACAGTTCTTCGGAACCTATGAAAAATACTTCCAATAATCATTTCCAATCATTCTCAAATTCTAATAATAATTAACATGGTCTCAACATTAGCAATCATTTCAAGTTCTCAACATTAATCCACAATATCATTCAAATTCAAAATCAACTAAAATTTCATGAAGATATTCTTAAATTATATTAATTAAAAAAATTCTTCAAAACATGTACATCAACATATGATTACATAAATTTACTATTTACATGAGTTCATAATTTACGAATTACAAACTACTACCTATTACAAAATGCAAAAACATAATTTCAAAAGGGACCTAAAGGTCTTACCACTGATGCACTGTAGATGAGAGGTGACTCTGACTCTAAGCAAATCTATGACCTCACCCAGTCTGTGGTCTGCTGGGCTCTCTGTCTGTCTCTCTAGAACCTATGCGTGGCAAAAAGCGATACGCTAAGCAACAATACTTAGTGGTGCCAATAATAAAATAAAAAGAACTAAAAGGAAATAAATATGCAGTAAGTGTATTGATGTCTCATGCAGATAAATTTTTGATAATTATTGGTAGTCTTATTTATTTGGTACTTGTTATATTCATTATTTCATTAAATTTATCAACTTTCATTTTTGGCTGCCCAAGTAACCTACACTGGATGACTGGACTGGATAAACGGGTAAACTTGTCACACTTTACCCCTCTGTAAGGCATAACATGATCCCGTAGAATACTTAATGAACTACCGAACTTCACCTACCGATAACTCATTAAGTACCCTACAAGGGATTTTGAAATAATTTTCTTACATTTTGAAAGTGGTGAGCATTTTGGTAGGAATTAAAAACCATTTATTCAAATTTTAAATACTAGTAAAAATTTTTGTCCATTTTAATTTTGCCGCAAATTTTATAAAAATTTTGATAGAGTTCCGTTTGTATTTAGAGAAAACAGTTCTTCAAATGCCTAAAAAAAACACTTCCAATAATTTTCTCAACTCCCAACCTCCAATAAATCTCAATCAACTCAATTCAAATCACTTCAAAGTAATTTCACAATCCAAATCAAAATTTATCATCTCAAAATATTTAACAACTCCATTCAAGTGGCATAAAGTATGAAATTTCCAAGTACAAACATTAATTTACAAAAGGAAATCTAAAAATAATATTATTATACTTTACTTTTACAATTGCTCAACTTTATATTGATACATACAACATTCCTATATTTACATCAAAATTAACTATAAGGGTATAAAATAATACCTGTACTAACAGACCGATGTAGTTCTCAAGTCAATAGCAGCTCATTCTGCTGCTTTCTCCTTGCTCTTATCTGCGACAGCAAAATAAGCTATCACTGAGTATAAAAATACTCAGTGGTGCACAATAAAAATTTGAAATATAATACATAAATCATTCATTGATGAATCACAATTTGAATATTTCTCAGTCACATTTCACAAATATCAAAGCTCATAATAACACCATTTAGTCAAATAATTTATTAAACACAGTGTTGCCAAAATCATATACACTTAAGCCATGACACAAATTTTCCAATCAATGCCGTGTTGTACACCACGACAAAGCAATCTACAACCCCATTAATCGAAATCAATGAGGGAGGTGGCTAGCTAGCTAATGAGTACTTATCCGATCTCAACCTCAACTGGTAAGCCAGAGAGGGAGGAAAATAAACGATCTCAACCCCATAAATGGAGGAGGAATAATGTGATACTGTCATGCTAAGTGTGAATACAAAAATCAATTCAAAACAATTTATTCAAATAATTTATGAGAAATTTGGTTAATTTTCAAAGTCATATTCACAATCATAAATGGCAACACAATTCATAATTAACTCAAGAAAAATCAAATTTTCAAGAATCATATATTTAAACAACAATTACTGTGCACAGACCTGACGTGAGTCGCCTCTAGGCCTTGACTCAGTCTCTCAGAGCTTCCAAGTCTTTTTCAGCTGAAACACACCATTTCATAGTGTTTCAGTACCATAACTTAGCATAAATCCAAAAATAAATTTCACTTCATTTTTACCTAGCTTTAATGTGCTAATTTCGACGTTTTCGAAGTTTTTGTGTTTCGGGTTACTATTCACTACACTATTCAAGTCAAATTGTTGACTTTTTAAGGCTTAATAGGTATGGGAACTCCAACTTCACCCACATACCATATTTTGGTCATTAAATTTGTTGGTTTTGGTCATTTTCTCAAAACTTAAGTCCTTTTGGCAAAATTGTCAATTTTTCAGTTTTGGTATCCCTAATTGCACTGTTCCATTGGTCAATCTACTGTTGGAATTTGACAAAACTTCCTTCATAGAAAATGTTCCTTATTGTCTTAAGTTTTTTCTTATTTTTGGATCACCCCAATTGGAGTTTTGTAGCTCAAGTTATGGCCATTTGAACTAGGGCTGCCGGGTTAGACACAACCCAGATTTTCTAGGCAAATTTTGGTGCTGGCAGTTTTGGGTCACCAACTTGGGGTGGCCAAATGGCTTGGTTGCTGGCAGAATTTGGACTTATGTTCTTCATAAAAGTTTTAGGTCTATATCTCGTCTAACCACTGGTAAAATTTCAGGTCATTTGGACCTGCCTAGCTCGAGTTATGACCAAATGAACAAACACTGTTCATTTGGTCAGTTTGTACAGTGGCAGACTGCACTTATCTAACTTTGGTCAATTTGTTCACTAGGTTTTGGTCACTTTTTGTGCATGGTTCCTAAATGAAAATTGTGTCATTTTATGTCTATTTTCATCCCCAATTGGTGCCATATCAATTGGACTTGTAAAATTTCATTTTTGGTCCTTCAAAGTTGACTTGGTAATGCCGCCAGCAGCATGACCATACACCCTCCGAATTTAACTTAATTTCCAACCATTCCCACACAACTCATTTGGTCACAATTGATCATTTTTCACTTTACAATAGGTCAAACACATCATTTAGTCATTTCTCCAAATTTTTGCCTCAAAACCCTAGGCCTCCAAACCCTAATCACACTAAATTGTTGCATTTAATCACACTTAAGCATTTCAATCTTACTACCATTCTCATACAAGTTTACTAACACATTTAATTCATTCAAAACACATCATACCCTCATACATCCATGGCTGGCCAAAATTTCAGTTTAGTCCCTCACACATATTTTTATTTCATTTTGAGTTTATTTATAAGTTCTTAATGCCATATACACTAATTAAACTAAAAAAAATTGAAGTTTGTATTACTAACCTTGTGCAGAATTTTCTTTCTTCTTTTCTTCAAATTTTTCTTCTTTCTTTTCCTTGAATCCTCTTTCCTAGTTGCCCAAACAAAGTCTAGTTATGGTAGGACAATTTTCTATGGTTGGATTTTGGGTTCTTCAAGCTCAAAAATGAGCTTTCATGGTGGTTTTGTGAGAGAGCTTTGGGAGAGGGAAGGGAGACGGCAACTTGGGTTAGGGAATATGACTTTTTGTTTTTTTTTTTTCTTTTCTTTTCTTTTATCTCTATCACTTAAAGAAGACCAAAAATCCAAATTAATAAATAAGTTAATTAATTCCTTTATGGCATCATGCATGAGGTCATGCATGATGTCATCACCTTTTTACTTTTCCCTTTTTCTTTTCTTTTTTTTATTTTTCTATTAGTTCTTTAATTTAATTCTCGATTCCGAAATTTTCTTTTCTCCGATTTTATTTGACAGTTAGGTCAGGAGTCAGCTCTCGGGGTCAATTGAACAAATTGCCCCTCGCTGGTTCATCCCGGTTTGCAAATAATTCCATATTTCTTCCGGCTTATTTGACTGGCTTAACAGTTCTTTTTCGTGATTTTCTCTTTTCCACTGTGTTCATAAGGGTCCTAAGGACCGCAGCGTCACATTTTACGATTCGAAATTTGAGTTTAAAATGACTTCGCAATCATTCCTGAAGAGGTTGAAGGAACGGAAGCGTGAAAAACACAAGATTATACCATTGAATTCAAAAGTTTTCACCTAGGGTCACATGCACCATGCAAGATTTATTTTTATCTATTTGATTTCAATGATAAACAACATATTAAAACTCTTTTAATATGTTTTTGGATCTGTATTTGCCATTTAAGATTTTAAAATTAATCAGATTAATTTTAGAACCCTAGATTAAATCAAGAACGATTACACTAACCTCTTGATGTGCTGCAGCATGTCTGCGCCTTTGAGATTCGTCTTCAGGACACCAGATGTTGTCCCTCTAGCTTGTCCACACCAAGAACACCTATGGCAGCCCTTGAACAGCTTCTAAAGCCTTTTCTATTAATTAGAAATTCAAGTTCTGCCTTTTAAGAGACTAGAGATGTAAACAGGACACTAGAAACAATTTCTAGCGTTCTTAATTCAAGAGATTGATGGCTAATCTCTTTGAATTGATGAGAGATGAAGAGAAATAGCTGGAGAGGCTCAAAGTGGCGTGACAATTGAGAGGAGAGGCTGCTGGTTATGTTTTCTTTTCATAACCCCACTTAAATAGCTAGGTTAACACATTAAACCCTAGCCACATGTCACCTTTTGATTAGCTCTAGGTTTAAGTGACCCAATCACATTGTGCCAAGTGTCAAACCTATATTTAATCTTGATTTTAATCATCTTACATGATTAAAATTATTTGGCAAGCTTATGTGTTATGCCATGTGTCACCATCTCATGGTGCCACGTGTCACACTGCAAAATGACCAAAATGCCCTCGTGTCTTAATTTTGAGTTCTTAACCCAAAATAATTATTTTCTTCTTCTAATTAATTTATATCAAATATAAATTAATTAATTAATCTCTATTAATTAATTTCTCATCAATTAAATTCATATTTAAACACTTTAAATATAAATTTAATTTATACTACACATCCAATAATCTAGATTTGGTTTCAAGTCATGCTAGGGACTTTGCAATTTTATTGCAAACCAAATCTATTTAATTAATCAATTAAACTCTTTAATTAATTAATTAAATCATATTTAAATAGGTGATAACTTGTGTATGTGTGTGACTTACTAGGCTCATCACTAATTGGCAATGAGACATGATATCAACTCTTAATATCATCGTAACTCTTTCTTACCATAAATGATTTCTCTAAATCATTTTATGAACCTCATAGACCATGGTTAACACCTAGCATAGCATGCCATGGCCACCCAATTAGTAATAAGGTTTACCTTAAATGAACCTATAATCATATGTTACCATGCACTAGAATCTCTCTGTTACAAAATCCCAACTCAAGCCGAGTCATGGTTTATGTCAAACTCCATTTGCTATGAATATTATGTTCTCTTTTAATTCCAGTTCTTGATTAAAAGATTTTTCTCATCGTAAACTCTTTTACGAATAAATCTATCTGTCTGCCAGGAACTTGAAACATCAAGAACAATTAAATGAACATAGGATTTTAACTCTATTTACTTAGAGGAACAGATTCCATCTTGATCAACACCTACCTCCATATATAACTAGCAGAGCCAACAGATGCCCATATACCCATACATAGTACAAGTATGAAAGCGAGATCAAACTCAAACTACCTATATACAAGATAACTGTGCTATCTCAGGTCTAAAGATTATATGCACTGATATGATTTATGACAAAACATTGACAAGAGTAAACTCCATGTGCTTGTCATAAGCGTCACTGGTTCGGCCTACTTATCATTTATAAGTGCCTATCATGTTTGTTATATGGCATGAGACTCACCATTCCATCTTATTTATATCTCATATAAATAACTTGGGAACAAACATGAATACAATCTTTCTGGATAAGTCATGTCCTTATTATGAAGTATCCTCGATTGTGAACCTATTTATGATACTTTGTGCTAGAAATATTGTCACTCATATTCTTAACAACTTAAGAATAATATTTCTAACAAAATATCAATGGACCTTTTCTATTACACATAAATATATTATGTAAACGGAAAAGTGGAAATGCCTTTTATTAATAAAATATATACAAGATACATACTAAATGATATGCTCTAGGGCATACTACTAACAGAGGTCACCCATCGCTGTGACTCTCGGCTCATTTAACTTCTTATGTTCTATTTTTCTTATTTATACTTAACTAATTGAACATTAATAATTATTTGTGTTTATGGTTTCTCTAGTTGTCTTAAGTATGGTTCTAATCCCCTTAATTGTCCGGACCGACATCGGTCACCGGAACAGTGAAATATACCAGGCTATACAAATAGGAGTGTTACAAAACTAGCACTGGGTATCAAGTGCATCGGGCTGTCACACCATCAGTCACATATGTGTCTTCCGGTGTACAACAGAACAGCTAATAAGTTGTAATAACATTAGGCACAAGGCCAAGTCTCAACACAATGTCAGAATGGCTAAAAGCCATGAAATCACAGAATGGCATAATGCCATGTGCAGTACTGCTAACCGAACCCTATTGGCAAGCCAACCTATCTAAACCAATCTTGCTAGGTGTACTAGGGCTTGTTATACTTTTAAATTTTACAATTCTTGAAATTTAAGTTTAAGTGTTACTATTCATTTCATTAGTCAACTAAATGTTGACTTTTACATAGACAATAGGTATATTGGTTCTAATACTCTCGACATACCACATTTTGCATTCTAAAATTATTGGTATTGGTTGCCAATACCATTTCTAAGCTTAGTGCTAGTTGTTCAAAATTTTCAGATTACAAGCCTTGTGTTTCCTATTCCATTGGTCATTTGTACAGTAGGAATTTAGTAAAGTTGTCTTCATGAAAGTTGTTCCTTATTTTGTCTAGTTACATTTCCTTTTTTGAATCACTCCATTTGGAGTTTTTTAGCTCAAGTTATAGCCTAAACACCATAACTGGCCGGATTGGACAGAATCCAAAATTATGGGCAAAACTGGTTTTGCCAGATTTGGTAACCTAAGTTTGGTTGGAAATTTGACAAGGTTATGGTCAGAATTTGGATTTATGTTCCTCATGAAAGTTATAGGTCTATGTATCAGATTTCTTCTGATAAAATTTTAGGTGAATTGGACCTTTCTACACTGAGTTATGACCAAATAAATAATGTTTATTTGGTCATTTTGCCTAGGCAGAATGCAAGTCACCCGAGTTAGGGCAATTTTTAGGTCAACTTGGTTTGGTTTTATGGGCAAGGTTTCTTCACCAAAATTGTGCCATTATGTGTCTAGTTTCATATCCAATTGGTGTTGCACCAATTGAACCTCTATAACTCCAGTTATTGCTGCCCAAACCTGTTGGACTCATACTTAGTCTAGCAGGTCAGCCAAGGCAGCTCACCTAAACTCAAATCCAACATCCTTACTCACTTCAATTCCTTCTTACACACTTTCAAATGGTCACTAATTGACCATTACAAGGTTAATAAATCATTACATGAGCAAACCCTAGCTGGCAAAACTTTTAGAGTGCACACACACACATTTTTATCTTACATTTCTTACTTCATGCCATTAAACATGAATTTAATCAAAATAGCAAAAGTTTGGAAACCAACCTTGATTTAGCTAATTCCCAAAGCTTGAGAACTCCTCTTTTTCTCTTTCTTTTTGCTGCCCAAGACTTGCTCTACGTGTAAGTGCAAATATTTGTGAAGGGAAGCTAAGGTTTTGGGGTGATTTGGGTGGTGAACTCAAGCTTGGTGAAGCTTTAATGGAGTTTTCCTTCCTCTCTCTCTCTCTCTCTTTACGTTTTTGGCTGCCCCAAAGGTTGAAGATAGCTGTTTAGTTCTTTAATTTTTATCTTCTTTTATTCATTTTTAAGTAGTTTATAATGATGTGTCAAAATTTGGTTGGGTGGGAGGATGTTTAATGACATCATAATGATGTCATAATTCAAATTTCTTTCATTTTCTTTCCTTTTCTTGTCTACTTAATTTCAATTTAATTTTTAGCAACATTTATTCATATTTTGTGTCATAATAATTATTTACTTAACTGGACAAGTCGGCCAAAAATCACCTCTGAAGGCGAAATGACCAAAATGCCCTCCGTTTGGCTTAACAGACCAAAATTGTCTGTACCGATTGAAAAATTTTTCTAAGCATTTTCTAGGCATTCTAATTCCATAGGAACCTCAATGACCCTTCTCTGAAGTCCCAAAAATTATTTTATGAATTTTCCCTCGGGTCTAGGGCTCCTAGTTGCGAGAACCGCAACTTCCCACTAGGTTACCCATCGCTAGGGCACCAGCTCATTTAACTTGGTTGTATTTTATTTCTAAAATTTTTCCTAAATTTTTCTTGTTAATATTTGAGTCAGTTTAAATATTTTTCCGAACGTTCTAGCTGTCCGGACCGACACTAGTCACCAAAACAGTAGAATGTACAGAGTTGCTATAGGGAGGGTGTTACAATATTAAAATTTTGAAATACCAAGAAAATTAAAATGGTGGTCCATAATTTAAATAGTGAAAGAAAAGGGGTTAAATGTGAGAATTATGGGAAATTTGATTAAACAAATATTATAAATGATTTTAGTGCTCCACTAACATTTTCAAAGAGGACTATTAAGCAAATTTTGGGCAGAATATTTCATCATCTTCTTCATTTGGCAAACCAGCCAAAAATCATTTGGGAGAGAAACTCTATTGCCGTTTTGGTTGAGCTCCATGCAAACCCTTTGGAGCCATCCTTTACCCTAAGTCCTTTCTTTAAAGTTAATCCCCACCTTCAAGGAAGATTATGGTAGCAATTTTAAGGAGGTTTGGTGAGGTTTCAGTCAAGCTTTGAAAGTGGTAAGTGAGTATTCTCCATTCTTGTTTCATTAAACTTTGAGTGGATATTGTGGTGAGTGGTTTTGTGGAAGAAGTTTTGAAGTTTAATATTTTAATGGTGGTACACCATTTCGGCAGCCATGGGAACTCACCATGTGTAGCTTGCTTTCACTTGTAAATGGTTGTTTAAGATGTTGATGTAAGTGTTTATGTGCATAGAAATGATTTAGACAATGTATATTAAGAGTATGTGTAATGGTGCAGTTGGTTTTGGAAGCTTGAAAGCAATTTGAAGGAGATATTTTCCATGAGGTGACTCGGCAACTTTTAAAGTGTAGTTGAAATGTGTTGTTTCATGGTTTGGTTTATTGAATTATGTTGTTTATGGTGGCAGTATGTATATGTGTATAATAGATTGGAATTGGATATGTAAATGAGGTATGTTCATGTGGTTAAATTGTGTAAATGGACTTTGGAAAATTCTTAGTTATGATGTGTATGTTGAGAATGGTTACAAGCTATCCAAAATGACCAAAATGTGTTGTTAAGTGTGTTAATGGTATGGTACAAACCAGAATTGGCATGAAAGAGTTAGCTTGGTAAGTATAGAATGTGTAATTGGTAAGTGATGAAGAATGTGTAGTAGGGCAATGTATGTTTTAGCTTAGAACTTTAAGTGTGTGACTGCAATTGGTATGAGACCAATTGGAGGTGAAACTAGGCACAAAAAGTGTCAACTTTCATGAAGGAAGCTTACCTAAATTCTGTCCACAAAGTGACATGAGAATTGACAAAATCCGGAATAGGTAAGTGCAGGCAAGAATTTTTGACCATATGAACAGTGGTCATTAACATGACCATAATTCACTTAAAACAGGTCCAATTAACCTGAAATTTTTACCATGAATATTTTAGACTTATATCTATAATTCTTATGAAGACACCAAAGCCCAGAAAATGGCTAGAACCAAGCCAAATACCTTGCACAAGTTCAGGTACCAAAACTGGCCGAAGTGAAAATGACCTAAAAATGACCTATGCCTACCATTTTAGTGCATTCTGTCTAGCATTGGTAAATTGACCATATCTTGGTCCACACAACTCAGAATGATCTGAAATTTTGCCCCGAGTGCAATAAGACATTGACCTACAAGTTTGTAGTTTGGACCGGAACCCAACTAGGTCATCTGGCTAGGTCAAAATAGTATACCGAAATCTAATAAATTGCAATAAAATGCAATACACTTAAAAATGAATTTGGTAACATATACCAATACTAAAGGGCTATAAAATGTGACATATTGGTAACATTAGAATTGACTCACTTAGAGTGCATCAAGGGTCAACATTATAGGTTGACTAATGAAATGAATTGAAGGGAATAGTACCAAGAAAATTTAAATATTAGATTTTATGGTTGGAAACAAATTAATTGAGTACTGAAACACTTTAAATTGTGTGTTTCAGTTGATAAGGATATTGAGAAGCATAAAGAACATTGAGTCAAGGCCTAGGAGTGACTCAAATTAGGTTTGTGCACAACTAGTTTTTAACTGATTTTGTTCTGAATATTTCATATGATTAAATGACATATTTTTCTTATGTATTATGTTTAACAAGCATTGGATTTAATTCAATGACTATTGAAATTGTTATAGTATGTATGAATTTAGCTTTGTGAAATGGTATTTCCACAAGTATTAAGCATTGTTGTGGATTAAAAAAATTATATTTTGGAAAATTGTGATCGAACATGTTTTGAATTGTGATGGGCAATTTGCATGGAAAAATGTAAATTTATGATTTGAATTGTGATGAGCATAAAAAAATTATTGGATATTGGAATTGACTTTGAAATCGAATTGTATTGTGATTTATGCTCACTAAAAGGATTGTGATATTATTTTATATCACACTATAGATACTTGACTAGGTTATTACCCGTCTCTCTCTCTTTTATTGAGAAGACAATGGAGTTAGTTGTATTTTGATTACCATGGTACGTGCACAGGCTTAGATTATCCTCTTATTAGAGGTTAGATCTAAGTTTTATGTTATGGCCCTTTCAGAAGATTCATTATTGTAATTTGTACTATGCACGATTAGTTGACCTCCCTCACCATAGGGAGTTAGAATTTGATTCGACCTCCTCGACCATAGGGAGTTAGAATCACCTCGAAGATGGCCCTTTCGGATTAGTCTTACATAGTTAGTGAGATAAAGAATCGTTTTTGAGATAAAGAATGGCTTTTGATATAAAGAATAGCTTTTGAGATAAAGAATAGCTTTTGAGATAAAGAATAGCTTTTGAGATAAAGAATGGTTTTCGAGATAAAGAATAGTTTTTGAATAGTAAAGAATTGTGATTTCAATTATGATTTATGTATAATTGTTTTTGTTGGAATTAATCTTTATTTCCATAAATTGTTGGAATTACCTTAAATGGTTAGTTATGATTTGATAAATTGAATTTTGTGATCAAAGTCATTTTATATAAATGATTTATATTATTGGCAATGAATATTTTGAGCTTTGAAATTTGATGATTATCCAGATTTCCAAATTATTTGCTATAATTTTTGTTAAGGTATATTGTACTATGTTTTAAATTATAGTTGTGCACCACAAAGTTCACAATTCAGCGATAGCTTTGTATGCTATCGTAGCTAAACAGAGCATAGAGCAATTGAGTAAGCTTCTTTGAAGAGACATTCAGATCAGCTCTAGGAATACCCATGAACACAAGTTTTGATATATGAGTGTAATAATATGTATGTAAATTATTTGAGCAGTTGTATAAAAACTCTTGTAAGATATTTTGGTATGTAGTTAAATGTAAATTATTGTGATATAAATATTGAGTCTTGTAATCAATGAAATGTTTTCTATGATGAGATTGGTTTGAAAATGAATTGAATTATGAGTTGAAATGAAGTTATTGGAGTTGTATTTGAGAAAACATATTGGATGTGTGTTTCTTTGTAGGTTATGAAGAACTATTTTCTCAAAATACAGCTGGCACTCTGCCAAAATTTTGAAAAATTTTTATAACACCAGATTTTAATCGATGATTTAAATTTCATGAAAATTGATTTAAAATCTCTTGTAGTATATTTAATGGGTTACTGGTAGGTGAAGTACGGTAATTCATTAGGTATACTACGGAATCATGTTACATCTTACGGAGGAGTAGAGTGTGACATATTTTGTGGTATCAGAGCAATGGTTTTAAAGTAAATTTTGAACTGTGAATTTGAAATCTTTTTATCGGTAACTATAACTGCTCAAATGTTTGATACATATAGTACATTTACATCATAAATATGAACTAATGGAGAGAAATCTCCTTGTGTTGGTTGTACAAGAAATAAAAATCCAGTAAAAAGATATGGAAGAGAAGAATGAGACAATAAAACAATCTGTGATGGCAAAAGTACAAGTTGAGGCCCCAACTCCACAAAGTGTCGAAGGCCCGACTGTACCAGTTTTACCGGTACAAATTACTGCACAAACGGCCAAACAAATGGCCACTTTCTTTCAACAAATGGCTGACACTTTGTCAGCTCAAACTCAAGTACAGACCCAACCCCCACAAGGGCAGTGTGAAATAGAGAAGAGGGAGAAACCTATGGGTCAGAGCTCGAACAGTAATTTGGAGAAGAGAAAAGAATTTGAGGATCCCCGAGCTCAGGGATATAACAGAGGCGGATCATCAGGGTAGAGAACACCAAAATCTAGTCGTCGAACAACCAGAAGTTCCTATTCTGCCCGTTTCTGCCATGTTTGTGGTCAGCTACATGGAGGTATTTGTCGTAAGGCCTTTGGAGCCTGCTACAATTGTGGAAAACTTGGACACTTTGTTAGAAATTGTACTAGAGTACCTCGATCTACTCTCCAAAGTTCACAGACAGTCAGTAAAGGTCAAGATAGAAATAGAGTTGGTACTCCTCACAACCATAATACAGTGAATCAACTCGATTATAGTAGTGCATCAGTTAGAGCGTCCACTATGCTCCAAGGAGAAATAACAGAAACTTTGGATGTAGCTGCTGATAAGTTCTTAATTTTTGAAAGAAACAATTAATTATTTTTGTTTGATCCCAGCACTACTTAGTTGTATGTTAGTGTTAGAACTATATGTTCTGTTATTATTCCTTTACAAGGGAATAAATTTTGATGCATTAGTGATTAGTCCTTTAAGATAATGATTGCGATAGTAAGTGAAATTAGTTTTGGAAGAGTTTATCGGCGAAAAGTATTTTCTAACACACCATAAATTATAAGGCTAATTGGCGAGCCTACTTAATGTAAGGCAAGAGGACGTAAAAGTAAGTTGCGGTAATATAATTGCTCTAGATGAGGGCAGAGATGTTACTGTTAGTAATTGTTAATGGATATTGTAATTATAATAAGATTCGAATATCAGTAAATTCGAAAAGGATAAAATATAGGAAAATTTGATCTATTGGAATGTATCGTAGTAACTATGCAATATTCTTAATATTTATACTCTAAGCTGCAGATTACAGTACTGACTTGAAATTATTGTGTAGAGCTACGTACTACTGATAGTGCACCAAGATGAGAATAGTTTCCAATGGCATCTATATTGGTATAGTTATGTTAGGACAGAATTTTATTGTTAGAAATGAGTTTGGAAATCCTATTTAGGGATTTAAAACTCAAAAGTTAGAATATTGAAAGGTTATAGTTTAGTACAAAAGGAAGTAAGTTATAGAATTTTAATAGATAAAAAGAGTTGTGGAAGTAAAAATTTGAACAGTAGATTCAGATATAACAAAAAAATGTTACGAATATAAGTAAGATTGTTGACTAGAATGGTCAAAGGACCTATGATTAGATAAGTAATTCTAACATGACCTCAATGGTCTTTCAAAAAGGGAACATGAATCGAAATATTAGATGGAACGATAGTAAGAAAAGATTAGTGCTATATAAACAAAGTAAATGTTATATTAAATTGTTAAAAGTCTTATACAAATTTAAAGGAAAGAAGATTATACGATCGTATAGAAAGGAGAAAATAAACGTGTGAATATTGTAAGAAGACTATTGGGTAAAATTTCATGGATGAAATTTATTTTAAGGGGGGGGAGAATTGTAACACCCCTATATTCGGTAGTGCGTTCTACTGTTCCGGTGACCAGTGTCTGTCCGGACAGCTAGGATGCCTAGAACTACATTTAAATGTTAGTGAGGAGACATAAAAAAATGAAATACAAGAAAGAAAAATACAAGAAAAATAAAAGAAAAATAATAGCAATGAAATGAAACTAAGTTAAACGAGCCAGCACCACAGCGATGGGTAACCGCACAGGAAAGTTACGGCGCAGGCAATAGCCGACCCCAGGACTGCAGGGAACCCTCAAAATTTAGTTTTGAGATATAATTCAAGACTTATTAAAGTATAAATTTCATTAGAAATATCAAAGAAAAATTAATGAATTAGTATAAAGAAAAGCGAAAAAAATTGAGAAATCGACAAAAATTGGTGTTACCGAAAAAGCTGAAAAGCAACCCGAATACGGGCATTGTGGTCAATTGACATCCCGAGTTGCCTTTTAACCTAAATGTACATTAAAAATAAATGATATTAAATTTTTAAAATGCTATAAAAATTAAAATGGTGGTCCATAATTTAAATAGTAAAAGAAAAGGGGTAAATGTGGGAATTATGGGAAATTTGATAAAACAAATATTATAAATGATTTTAGTGCTCCACTAACATTTTCAAAGTGGACCATTAAGCAGATTTTGGGCAGAATATTTCATCATCTTCTTCATTTGGCAAACCAGGAAAAAATCATTTGGGAGAGAAACTCCATTGCCGTTTTGGTTGAGCTCCATGCAAACCCTTTGGAGCCATCCTTTCCCCTAAGTCCTTTCTTTAAAGTTAATCCTCACCTTGCAAGGAAGATTTTGGTACAATTTTAAGGAGGTTTGGTAAGGTTTTGGTCAATCTTCAAAAGTGGTAAGTGAGTATTCTCCATTCTTGTTTCATTAAACTTTGAGTGGATGTTGTGGTGAGTGGTTTTGTGGAAGAAGTTTTGAAGTTTGATGTTTTAATGGTGGTACACCATTTCGGCATCTATGGGAACTCACCATGTGTAGCTTGTTTTCACTTGTAAATGGTTGTTTAAGATGTTGATGTAAGTGTTTATGTGTATAGAAATGATTTAGACAATGTATATTAAGAGTATGTGTAATGGTGCACTTGGTTTTGGAAGCTTGAAAGCAATTTGAAGGAGATATTTTCCATGAGGTGAATTGGAAACTTTTAAAGTGTAGTTGAAATGTGTTGTTTCATAGTTTAGTTTATTGAATTATGTTATTTATGGTGGCAGCATGTATATGTGTATAATAGATTGAAATTGGATATGTAAATGGGGTATGTTCATGTGGTTAAATTGTATAAATAGACTTTGGAAAATTCTGAGTTATGACGTGTTTATTGAGAATGCTTACAAGCTGTCCAAAATCACCAAAATGTATTGTTAAGTGTGTTAATGTTATGGTACAAACCAGAATTAGCATGAAAAAGTTAGCTTCGTAAGTATAGAATGTGTAATTGGTAAGTGATGAAGAATGTGTATTAGGGCAGTGTATGTTTTAGCTTAGAACCTTAAGTGTGTGACTCCAATTGGTATGAGACAAATTGGAGGTGAAACTAGGCACAAAAATTATAAACTTTCATGAAGGAAGCTTACCTAAATTCTATCCACAAAGTGACATGAGAATTGGCCAAATTCGAAATAGGTAAGTGCAGGCTAGAATTTTTAACCATATGAATAGTAGTCATTAGCATAACCATAAGTCACTCAAAACAGGTCCAATTGACCTGAAATTTTTACCATGAATAGTTTAGACATAGATCTACAATTCTTATGAAGACACCAAAGCCCAGAATGGCCAGAACCAGGCCACATAGCTTGCACAAGTTCAGGTACCAAAACTGGCCGAAGTGAAAATGAACTAAAATGGCCTAAGTCTACCATTTTAGTACATTCTGTCCAGCATTAGTAAACTGATCATATCTTGGTCTACACAACTCAGAATGACCTGAAATTTTGCCCCGTGTGTAATAAGACATAGACCTACAAGTTTGTAGTTTGGACCGAAACCCGAAAACCGAGGGAACTAGGTAATCCGGCTAGGTCAAAATAGTATACCGAAATCCAATAAATTGCAATAAAATGCAATACACTTGAAAATGAATTTGGTAACATATACCAACACTAAAGGGCTATAAAATGTGACATATTGGTAACATTAGAATTGACTCACTTATAGTGCATCAAGGGTCAACATTATAGGTTGACTAATGAAATGAATTGAAGGGAATAGTACCAAGAAAATTTAAATATTAGATTTTATGGTTGGAAACAAATTCATTGAGTACTGAAACACTTTAAATTATGTGTTTCAGTTGATAAGGATATTGAGAAGCATAAAGAACATTGAGTCAAGGCCTAGGAGTGACTCAAATTAGGTTTGTGCACAACTAGTTTTTAACTCATTTTTTGTTCTGAATATTTCATATGATTAAATGACATATTTTTCCTATGTATTATGTTTAACAAGCATTGGATTTAATTCAATGATTATTGAAATTATTATAGTATATATGAATTTAGCTTTGTGAAATGGTATTTCCACAAGTATTAAGCATTGTTGTGGATTGAATAAATTATGTTTTGAAAAATTATGATAGTACATGTTTTGAATTGTGATGGGCAATTTGCATGGAAAAATGCAAATTTATGATTTGAATTGTGATGAGCATAAAAAAATTATTGAATATTGGAATTGACTTTGAAATCGAATTGTATTGTGATTTATGCTCACTAAAAGGATTGTGATATTGTTTTATATCTCACTATAGATGCTTGACTAGGTTATTACATGTCTCTCTCTCATTTGTTAAGAAGAAAATGGAGTTAGTTATATTTTGATTACCATGGTATGTGCACAGGCTTAGATTCTCCTCTTATTAGAGTTTAGATCTAAGTTTTATGTTATGGCCCTTTCGGAAGGTTCATTATTGTGATGTGTACTATGCATGATGATTCGACCTCCTTGACCATAGGGAGTTAGAATCTGATTCGACCTCCCTAACCATAGGGAGTTAGAATCACCGTGAAGATGGCCCTTTCGGATTATTCTTGCATAGTTAGTGAGATAAAGAATGGTTTTTGAGATAAAGAATGGCTTTTGAGATAAAGAATGGTTTTTGAGATAAAGAATGGCTTTTGAGATAAAGAATGGTTTTTGAATAGTAAAGAATTGTGATTTCAATTATGATTTATGTATAATTGATTTTGTTGGAATTAATCTTTATTTCCATAAATTGTTGGAATTACCTTAAATGGTTAGTTATGATTTGATAAATTGAATTTCATGATCAAAGTCATTTTATACAAATGATTTATATTATTGGCAATGAATATTTTGAGTTTTGGAATTTGATGAGTATCCAGATTTCCAAATTATTTGCTGTAGTTTTTGTTAAGGTATATTGTACTATGTTTTAAATTATAGTTGTGCACCACTGAGTTCACCACTCAGCGATAGCTTTGTATGCTGTTGCTGGAGAAAAGGGCATAGAGCAATTGAGTAAGCTTCTTTAAAGAGACACTCAGATCAGCTCCAGGAATACCCATGAACACAGGTTTTGATGTATGCATGTAATAATATATATGTAAATTATTTGAGCAGTTATATAAAAACTCTTGTAAAATATTTTGGTATGTAATTAAATGTAAATTATTGTGATATAAATGTTGAGTCTTGTAATCAATGAAATGTTCTCTATGATGAGATTGGTTTGAAAATGAATTGAATTGTGAGTTGAAATGAAGTTATTGGAGTTGTATTTGAGAAAACATATTGGAAGTGTGTTTCTTTGCAGGTTTTGAAGAATTGTTTTCCCAAAATATAGCCGACACTCTGCTAAAATTTTGAAAAATTTTTATAACACCAGATTTTAATCGATGATTTAAATTTCATAAAAATTGATTTAATATCCTTTGTAGTATATTTAATGGGTTACCGATAGGCGAAGTACGGTAATTCATTAGGTATACTATAGGATCATGTTACATCTTATGGAGGAGTAGAGTGTGATAAAAAATATATTGCTAAAAATTTAACAAAAAAATGAGTAAAAAGAAGAAAGGAAAAGAAGAAAAGAAAATAGAATTTAATTAGATTTATGACATGGGATGATGTCATTAAAACCTCTCCCACCAATCACAATTAAACAAATGCATTATAAGAGATAAAAACAAATCAAATAAAGGAAGAAAAAGTGGTATTCTTCCTCATTCCCACTAGTTGGCCGAACCATGAGTCCCATTTGCTTTCCTCCATTTTTTATTTTAAAAGCTTCAATTCCCATCCATTTCTTCCATATTTTTCCTACCTCCAAACATAAAAACTTGATATCTAACATAGCTGGTGTGATTAGAAGCAAAAGGGAGCAAGAAGATTGAAGATTTAGTGAGAAGAAAAATTGGTAACAAAAGGTTAGTGCTATAATCAAGTTATTTTCCTTCATTAATCCTTGTTAGTGTAGTGAATTAAGTTAAATTGTTATGAAATTGAAAGAAGTTGATGAGAAATTGAAAGATAAATTTTTGGCAGCCATGGAAGAGAGTTGAAATTTGTTGAATTGGTTGAATTAAATTTACTTAGAAATGGTTTTTGATGAGTATGTTTAAGTTAGATTTTGATTGGTGTGTGTTTGATGTAATTGTGGATTGTTGGGGTTAGGGTTTGGGGCAAACTTAGGGTTTTGCTCATGTTTTGGTGAATGGAAGTCCTAATGGTCAATTAGTGACCATTTGGTTATATTTGATGAGGAATTGAAGTGATTTATGCCCATGAAATTGAGGTTAGGTATGCTGCCTTAGGTGACCTGCAGGGCTGGATGTGAGTCCAGCAGATTTGGGCAGCTGTAACTGCAGAGGTGTAGGTTCAATTAGTGTAAAGCCAATTAGATATGAAACTAGACACATAATGGAACAACTTTGATGAAGAAACTTCGCCCAGAAAATAAACTTAGAATACCCTAAAAATTGACCCAATCTGAGTAACACACAAGCTATCCTTGGAAAATGACCAAATGAACAGTGTTTGTTCAAATGGTCATAACTCACTGTAGAAAAGTTACAAAAATGGAAAGTTTAGACAATTTAAGACAACTTTCATGGAGAACACCACTTCAAATTTTGACCATAAACTATCTGAAATACTGGCCAAATATAAGGTACCAAAATTGCCAAAACACATTCTGCCCAGAATTCTGGGTACAGGTCAATCTGGCCAGTTATGGTAAAATGGCCATAACTTGAGCTACAAAACTCTAAATGGAGTGATTCAAAAACGGAATTAAAGAAGACACATAAAGGAACAACTTTCATGAAGAAAGTTTTGTCAAATGCTTACTATAGCCAATCCATTGGAATAGTGAATTTGGACCTCAAATTCTGAAAATTTGAAATAAAACCTAAGAGGCTAGGAATTGAGCTTGGCAATCAATGCCAACAAAAATAAAATGTAAAATTTGGTATCTTCGTGAACTTAGGCTTAACAAATCTATTATGAATTAAAAAGTCAAGTTTTGAAGGAAAATGGTCAAATAACTACCAAAAACTTAAGTTGCTAATGGGGTCAATGGTACCCCACTTAAAGGATTTAATGTATACCTAAATTATGAGAATAGGTAGATGGGAATTGTATTTTCTTCACAAATAGAACTTAAGAGACATTGTTAATATATTTTGAAATGTGGTTTGGAAACCAATATAAATGAAAATATTGAACCTAGGAACATGTACATGAGAA
Source organism: Hevea brasiliensis (assembly GCF_030052815.1). Classification (NCBI taxonomy): domain Eukaryota; kingdom Viridiplantae; phylum Streptophyta; class Magnoliopsida; order Malpighiales; family Euphorbiaceae; genus Hevea; species Hevea brasiliensis. Next base: position 54,255,907 of record NC_079498.1, read on the forward strand.
CCATTGTTGTGAATTGTGATCAAAATGAAGGATAAAATAAATGTATAAATTATGAGAAATGCATAAATTATGTATAATTGTGATTCAAAAAATTTATGTTCTCATTGAGAACAAAATTAGGTGATGTAAATTGTAATTTAAACTTATAACGAATTAATGATATACTAATACAGATGATCCCTTAAAGGTACTAATGTGCCCATTTATTGCCTAGACATGTATGTTAGATTGGATAGATTGGCATGCCAATAGGGTATTGTTTTAGCAGTACTGCATAAGGCTTTATGCCTACACTCATGGCTTTTATGCCCGATTACTTGTTATCATGACTTTTAGCCATACTGATATGTTATCATGGCTTTTTAGCCATACTGACTGCATACGTGGTTGATGTACTGAGCTTACACGTCCCATGGTTTGACGGCCCGGGGCACTGCAGTGTCCAGTGCCAACGACCCGTTATCCAGTTTACTCAGCCTGTCATAGGTTACTTGAGCAGCGAAATTTATTGAAATAAGTTAAGAATATTACCAATTAAAAATATTAGAAATTAAATAAATGAGTAAGAAGACCTAAAATAAATTTGATTAGTTATTTAGTAGAAAGAATTGAAATGAACTGGACTGATGTTAAAAATTTATCTATTACGAAATGACTATGAGAGCTTTAGTTAGTATGAAATAATCAAAGATAACCTAAAATGTATTGAATTAAACGATACAAAAGATTAGTAATAGAATTATAATTTAAATAAATATTGCAATGAACTATATTTTATTTCCATCTGTATTTTGTATATTATTTTCTTTCTTATATTATCGCACCACTAAGCAGAAATGCTTTGCACAATGGATTGTTTCCTTCGCGCAGGTACAGAAGATAAAGCCCAGTGGATATTAGACTGAAAATTTGGAGTTCTGATCTGCAAAGTGTTCAAGGTTGTCACCTCCTCAACAATGCATGTAGTTAGGGCCCATATAGGTTATATTATGTATTTTGTACATTATAATTAGTTATTAATTATAATGTAAATTATGAATTGTATGTTGAAATATAGATTATGGAATTGTAATTAATTTGTAGATCATGTAAATTATAAATTTATGTAATCAGTCTGTAAATCATGTAAATTAATAAAATTTGAGAATTTCTATATATAAATCGTGCATGAATGTAAATGCATGGAATGTAATATGAAATTGAAATACATGGATGATATTTGAAATATGAAATGATTATGAGAATAATGGATGAGATTTTTATTGTAAAATATTATTGAAAATTTCAAGCAGGTGAATAGTTAAATATGCCAACTGTAAATAAAATAGGAAAAACTCAGCTGGTTTCTCCACAGAAAAATAATTGATATTAAAATATAATAAGAACAAATTATTAAATGAATAAAGTAAGATAAGATAGGGTGCTTTGGCACCGAGTATGACATGTCTTGCTCGGCTACACTGTAAACGGATCTGGGGTGTTATATTTAGTGGTATCGGAGCACGGTTTAGGCGTTCCTAGGCATTGATAGATAGAATAAGATCGTGTGCATAACATGCATTGCATTTATATGAGTCGAGGTGATACTAATGCAGATCTGTTTTCTCTGGTAAGGTGAAGAAATAAGGAGGTAGCAGCTCCTCGACTATTTACACCGGGTAAATTTCGAGAATGAAATTTTTGTTAGAGGGAAAGAATTGTAACACCCTCACTCTAGCTAGTCCGTGCATTTGACTATTCCGGTGACCAATGTCTGTTTAGACAGCCAGGGTGCTTAGAACTATATGTAAACTTGAGTGAGGAGTCATAAATAATTGAAATAATGGTAAGAAAAATTAAGAAAAAACTTTAGAAATAAAATTACAATGAAGTTAAATGAGCCGGTGCCCCGGTAATGGGTAACTCTAACGGGAAGTTGCTGTCTTCACAGCTAGTAGCCCTAAACCTGAGGGAAATCCTATGAAATAATTTTTGGGACATCAGAGAAGAGTTACGGTGCCCTAGGTAGCACTAGAATGTCAAAAAAAAAAAAGGTTAGGAGAATTTTTAAGATCGGTACAGACAATTTTAGTTCGTTAAGCAAAATGAAGGGCATTTTGATCATTTCGTCTTCAGAGATGATTTTTGGCTAACTTGTCCAGTTAAATAAATAATTATTATGACATAAAATTTGAAAAAAATATTGCTAAAAATTTAATAAAAAAATGAATAGAAAGAAGAAAGGAAAAGAAGAAAAGAAAATGGAATTTAATTAGATTTATGACATGGGATGATGTCATTAAAACCTCTCCACCAATCACAATTAAAAAAATCCATTATAAGAGATAAAAACAAATCAAATAAAGGAAGAAAAAGTAGTCTTCTTCCTCATTCCCACTAGTTGGCCGAGCCATGAGTCCCATTTGCTTTCCACCATTTTTTATTTTAAAAGCTTCAATTCCCATCCATTTCTTCCATATTTTTCCTACCTCCAAACACAAAAACTTGATATCTAACCTAGCTAGTGTGATTAGAAGCAAAAAGGAGCAGGAAGATTGAAGATTTAGTGAGAAGAAAAATTGGTAACAAAAGGTTAGTGCTATAATCAAGTTATTTTCCTTCTTTAATCCTTGTTAGTGTAGTGAATTAAGTTAAATTTTTATGAAATTGAAAGAAGTTGATGAGAAATTGAAAGATAAATTTATGGCAGCCATGGGAGAGAGTTGAAATTTGTTGAATTGGTTGAATTAAATTTACTTAGAAATGGTTTTTGATGAGTATGTTTAAGTTAGATTTTGATTGGTGTGTGTTTCATGTAATTGAGGATTGTTGAGGTTAGGTCTAGGGCAAACTTAGTGTTTTGCTCATGTGTTGGTCAATGGAAGTCCTAATGGTCAATTAGTGACCATTTGCCTATATTTGATGAGGAATTGAAGCGATTTATGCCCATGGAATTGAGGTTAGGCATGCAGCCTTAGGTGACCTACAGGGCTGGATGTGAGTCTAGCAGATTTGGGCAGCTGTAACTTGAGAAGCGTAGGTTCAATTGGAGCAATAATAAATTGGACATTGTCCAGAAACTTTGATGAAGAAACATTGTCCAGAAAACAAACTTAGAAGGCCCTAAAAATTAACCCAATCCTGGTAACACACAAGCTATCTCTGGAAAATGACCAAATGAACAGTGTTTGTTCAAATGGTCATAACTCACTGTAGAAATGTCCAATTGACCTGAAATTTACATCAATGGAAAGTTTGGACAATTTAGGACAACTTTCATGAAGAACACCACTTCAAATTTTGATCATAAACTATATGAAATACTGGCCAAAAATAAGGTACCAAAACTGCCAGAACACATTCTGCCCAGAATTCTGGGTACAAGTCAATCCGGCCAGTTATGGTAAAATGGCCGTAACTTGAGCTACAAAACTCCAAATGGAGTGATTCAAAAAGAGAATTAAAGAATACATATAAAGGAACAACTTTCATGAAGAAAGTTTTATCAAATTTTTACTGTAGCCAGGTCCCATAGAATAGTGAATTTAGACTTCAAATTCTGAAAATTTGAAATAAAACCTAGGAGGCTAGCAATTGAGTTTGGCAATTGATGCTAACAAAAATAAAATGAAAATTTTGGTATCTTGGTGAACTTAGGCTTAACAAATCTATTATGAATTAAAAAGTCAACCTTTGAAGGGAAATGGTCAAGTGAATAGTAACTACCAAAAACTTAAGTTGCTAATGTGGTCAATGGTACCCCACTTAAAGGATTTAATATATACGTAAATTATGAGAATAGGTAGATGGGAATTATATTCTCATCACAAATAGAACTTAGGAGACATTATTAATATATTTTGAAATGTAATTTGGAAATCAATATAAATAAAAATGTTGAACCTAGGGACATGTAAAATGATGTAATAAATTAGATAAGGAATTATAAAGGACAAATAGATGATATAATTTATAAATTGTGAATTACATAAATGAAATTCATGAATATATACATTGGATGAAAATGAGTCTAGATATTGTATTTTGACTGGGAAATAAAGTTTAGAATGTTATGACAAATATATATAATGGAATATATATAATGAAATAATATACCCATTAATATTAAATGGTACATGAGAGAAAATAAGGGGAATAATAAATACCTAGTAAGTAAAGATATCTCTTGAATTACAAATGATAATTTATATAAATTTTGAAATGAATAAATAAATCACATAAATGTGTGAATAGGACTTTAGTTCTCATTAGGAAAAAAAAGGAAGAATATTTTGAGTACAATGGTACATGAGAACCATTGTTGTGAATTGTGATCAAAATGAAGTATAAAATGAATGTATAAATTATGAGAAATGCATAAATTATGTATAATTGTGATTCAAAAAATTTATGTTCCCACTGGGAATAGAATTAACTGATATAAATTGTAATTAAATAACGAATTAATGATATACTAATACATATGAACCCTTGAAGGTACTAATGTGCTCATGTATTGCCTAGACACATGTGTCAGATTGGATAGATTGGCATGCCAATAGGGTATTGTTTTAGCAGTACTACGTAAGATTTTATACCTGTATTCATGGCTTTATACTCGCACTCATGATTTTTGTGCCTGATTACTTGTTATCATGGCTTTTAGCCATACTGATATGTCATCATGGCTTTTTAGCCACACTGACTGCATACGTGGTTGACGTACTGAGCTTACACGTCCCAGGGTATGACGGCTCGAGCCATCGGGGTGTCCAGTGCTAACGACTCGTTATCCAGTTTAGTTAGCTTGTCATAGGTTACTTGGGCAGTGAAATTTATTGAAATAAGTTAAAAATATTAGCAATTAAAAATATTATAAATTAAATAAATGTGTAAGAAGACCTAAAATAAATTAGATTAGTTATTTAGCAGAAAGAATCGAAATGAACTGGACTGATGTTGTAACACCCTTATGTTTGGCAGTGCGTTCTACTGTTCCTGTGGCCAGTGTTGTCCAGACAGCTAGAATGCCTAGAACTACACTTAAATATTGATGATGAGACATAAAATAATGAAATACAAGAAAAAAAAATTAATTAGTACAAAGAAAAACAGGAAATCGAGAAAACGATAAAACTTGGTGTTACCGAAAAATCGAGAATGTAATCCGAACAGGGGCATTGTGGTCATTTGACACCCCGAGTTGTCTTTTGACCTAAATTTTCATTAAAAATAAATGATATTACACTTGGAAAATGTCATGAAAAATTAAATTGGTGGTACCTAATTTAAATAGCAAAAGACGAGAGTTAAATGTGGGAATATGAAAACTTTAGAATAAACAAACATTAAACCTTTACTTAGTGCTCCACTAACTCCATAAAGTGGACACTTAATCACCATGTGGATAGCAGAAACTTCATCTTCCTCACCTTGCCAAAAACCAGCCAAAAATTTTCTTGAAGAAAACCTCCATGGTTGTCCATGGCCAAGCTCCATTCTCCCATGAGCGAAGCCGATTTCCTTACACTTTCCTTCACTAAAGTTGTTCTACACAACTTGGGCAGTAGATAGGCAGTAAGAAAATCAAGTTTTAGTGAGGTTTTGAAGAATTTCAAAAGTGGTAAGTATGTATTTTTTATTATTATTTCATTAAACCTTGAATGGATGTTATGGGTAGTTGAATTGTGGAAGGATTTTTGAAGTTTGATGAGTTAAGGGAGAGGTACATTTTTGGCAGCCATGGAACCTCAATGAGAGCAGTTTATCTTTACATGTAAATGGTAGACTAAAGTGTTGATGTAAGTGTTTTTGTGTGTAGGAATAAATTGGATAATGTATACTAAATGTATGTGTGATAGTACACTTGATTTTGGAAGCTTGGAAGCTAATTGAAAGAGATGTACAATCGGCAACTTTGAAGTGTAGACCAAAATGTGTTGTTTCATAGTTTGGTTTATGGAATTATATTGTTGAATTATTGTGCTTGTTATGGCAGCATGTATATGTTTATAAAGGTTTGAGTTTGGACATGTAAATGAGCTATGTTATGTGGTTAAATTATTTGTAATTGGACTTGGAAAATTATGTACTATAATGTGCATATTAAGTGTGGTTACAAGCTACCAAAATGACCAAAAATGAGTTGCTAAATGTGTTAATGTTATGGTACAAACCAGAATTAGCATGAAGGAAGTGACTTGGTAAGTGTTGAATGTGTCCTTTGGTATGTGATGAAGAGTATGTTGCAGGGCAGTGTATGTTTTGGCTTAGAACCTTAAGAGTGTGGCTCCAATTGGTATGAGACCAATTGGAGGTGAAACTAGGCACAAAATGTGCCAACTTTCATGAAGGAAGATTACCAAAATTCTGCTTGGAAGGTGACTTGAAAAATGAATAAATCCGGATTAGTGCTTTGAAAGCCTGAAAATTGACCATTTGGGTAGCAGTTAGTGTTTTGGCCATAACTCACTCAAAACAGGTCCAATTGACTTGAAATTTTTACCATGAATATTTTAGACATATATCTACAATTGTTATGAAGACACCAAAGCCCAGAAATGGCCAGAAGCAAGTCAAATAGCTTGCACAATTTTAGGTCCAAAAACTAGCCGAACCAAAAGTGACCTAAAAATGACCTAAACCTACCATTTTGGTACATTCTGTCCAGCATTGGTAGATTGACCATAACTTGGTCTACATAACTCAGAATGACCTAAAATTTTTCCCCGCGTGCAATAAGACATATGTGACACCCCTTACCCGACTAAAGTGTAGCCGAGCAAGTTATGCCACTTAGTGTGCCGGAGCACTCTATTTTATCTGATTTCATTACAGTCCTTGATTTATTTATTCAAAAACTTTATTGAAGATTTAGGCTATTTTTACTTTTATCAAAATCTAACTAAGTTGGAAATTTCAAAAATTTTAACGATAATCCGACAAAGTGTCGGCTGTAATTTGGACTAACAGTTCTTCTGAACCTGCCAAAGACAATTTCAATATATACTCAATTTCTCAAACTTAATAGTCTCAAAAATTTTCAAACATAATGTATCTCAATGCAGTATCCAGATTTCTCAGAAATCTCATTAGATTTTCAATATCTCAATATTCACAAGTATAATCTCATTATAACTCAAATTCAATTTACATACTAAAATACTTACTTTGAATAGCTTCCATAATTCATAGGTTAATTACATGAGTTTATTTTGTACAAGATATACAAATAATTTACAATGTGCTAGGAATGAACAATATACATAACATGTATAAAATGAGCCCTATCTACATGCATTGCTGAGGAGGTGACAATCTTGAACTCTTCTGACACTTCTGCAGATCTGGGCTCTAAAAATCTCAGTCGACAGTCTACTGGTTTTACCTTCAGTACCTGCGCGAGGAAGCAATTCCATCGCGCTAAGCATTTCTACTTAGTGGTGCAATAATATAACCAGAAATAATATATAAAAGTAAAGAAAGAAATAAATGATAATTCAGATACTCAAGAATCAATTTAATTTGGTATGGTATTTCTAGTATCAACGATCTTATATACTAGTTTGTTCCTCTTTGGAAGTGCTTAGTTTATAACTTTTCAGTAATACTAGCAGGTATATAATTTATTCTATCTGTATTGTATTTCAAGTCTGTATGGTTCTGCAATTTATATTTTTGTTATGTTTCTTTTGCTAATCTCTTTTGCTTATTCATTCAATACTTAATTTAATTGTACTGGATTTTCATTATACTTAACTTAACTTAGCTGCCTGAATTGAATAATACTTTAATTGACTGCCCAAGTAACCTATACTAGACGACTGGACTGGATAACGGGTCGTTGGCACTGGACACCGCGGTGCCTCGGGCCGTCATACCATGGGACGCAGAACGTCAACCACGTATGCAGTCAGTATGGCTAAAAAGCCATGATATCACATAATCGGCATAAAAGCCATGAATACGGGCATAAAGCCATGAATACAGGCATAAAGCCTTTCCTTTCGCAGTACTGCTAAAACAATACCCTATTGGCATGCCAAACTATCCAAACCAATCTTGTTAGGTATACTAGGGCATTTGATACTTCAAAATATTAATATATTGTGCTTTATGACTTCATTATTTCATGATAAATTTCAATCATAATTCATACATTCAAGAGTTCACATGTACCATTGTATTCAAAATATTTTTCCTTTTCTCATTTATACATTCAAGAATCTATTTATGTAATTACAAATTTTATATTTCAAGTTGAGTTATTAATATTTTATGAATTCCATTTGTGATGGGCATATAAGCCCTAACTATCTATTCACATCAATTAGGTGACTTATTTTTCATGTTTCAAGTAATCCACAAACATTTCATGGATTTCAAATTTATGGCCTTAATTCCTTTTTAACAATTTTGACTATGATGCATAGTCTACATTTGTCATACAATTCTAAGCATTTAAGCTTAGAATTGGTTCTAGGTTTTCATCTTAATTTACTAATCATTTTGATTACTATTCACTTTACTAGTCAACCAAAATGTTGACTTTTTCATACTTAGTGGATATATTAATTCTAATTACACTAAGATCCCACATTTTGAGTTTTATATTTACTAGTATTAATTGCCAATTGCAATTTAAAGTCCCTTAGATGCATTTCTAATTTCAAATTTTGAATTTCAAGTTTTGGTGTCACTATTCACCTCATTGGTCAACAAAAATGTTGACTTTTGCATAGACAATAGGTACATTGGTTTTAACACTCCCGATGTACCACATTTTGCATTTAAAACTTGTTGGAATCAATTACCGAATCCGTTTCCAAGCTTATTTCAAGTTTTCATGTCACTATTCACTTCATTAGTCAACTAAAATGTTGACTTTTGCATAGAAAATATGTACATTGACTTTGGCACTTCAAATATACTACATTTTTCATTTAAAACTTGTTGGTTTTGATCACTTTCTCAAAGCTTAGGTCATTTTGGCAAAATTGCCAATTTTGGTTTTGGTGCTCAAGTCACCTGTTTCATTGGTCGATTTACTGTTGGAATTTGACAAAACTTCCATCATAGAAAATGTTCCTTATTTTGTGTAGTTGAATTTTTTTTTTGAATCACTCCATTTGGAGTTTTGTAGCTCAAGTTATGGCCAAAATAAGTTTACTGTTCACGTGCCTTATTCATCTTTGAGATTTTGGAGTCCGCAGATTTTTGGTCCAATTTGGTCAGTAAGTTGATCAAGTTAAGTTCACAATTTGGTCTAACTTTCTTCTTATAAAATGTTCTACCATACCTTAGGTTTCCATCGGTTCAAGAATCGCCTAAATCCGAGTTTTCTAGAGAGAGTTATAGTCCTCCAAAACATTGCTGCTCAAATGAAAATCTGCAGAGTTGCAGGTTTGAACAGTAACTGTGACTGCCATTTGGGTTAGGTTCTGGTCATAATTTGGGGTAGGTTTCTTCATGAAAGTTGTTTGTCTATGTCTTAACTTGTTGCTGTAAAAATTTCAGGTCAATTTACCATTTCTACAGTTAGTTATGGCCAAATGAATAGTTACTATTCATTTGGTCATTCTGAGGGGCTGTTTGCAGGGTCTCCGGATTGGGGCCAACTTTTGGTCCTCTTGCTTTGGTCTTTTGGGCATGGTTTCTTCAGCAAAAATGTGCCATTATAAGCCTAGTTTCATGTCCAATTGGCCAAACACCAATTGGACCAACACAGCCCAAGTTATGGCTGTGTAATTGGACTGAATTTTCAGTCCCTCTGCTGTCCTAGGGCAGCCTACATCTTCATTTTGCAATCCTATTTTTCAGTCAAATTCATGGTCAACATACCTAAAATGGTCACTAATTGACCCTTATAATGTTCTTTCACAATTTCATAAGCTAAATCTAAGTTTCACTTCTCAAAACCCTAATGTCCAATTTAAATTACCCATAAACCTCAATTAGCACACTAATTCAACATCCATGCATATTCATACCTTAAACATCATTTCTATCCATTCTAAATTCATTAAAACAATCAACCACATCCTTCCTTAGGGCTGCCAAAAATTGAAGATGCCCTAACACATATAATTTACTTCAAATTCTTACAATTTCTTAACTTAAAATGATGCTCTGACAAGGATTAAAGGAGTGTGAGTGAAAGGATAGCACTAACCTCACTTTAACCTCTTGTAGGGCAGATTTCTTCAAGTTAAAACTTCACTTTCCTTCTTCTTCTTGGCTGCCAAAAGCTTCCCCAAGTGATATGGTCAAGGTTTAATGAAAGGGGTTAGGGTTTAGTAGTGGAAACAAGAGAGAAATGAAGCTTAAAGAAGCTTTAATGGTGGAACCTCTTCTCTCTCTCTCTCTCAACGTTTTTTTAGGCTGCCCAAGTTTGAAGATGCAGATTGGTTTTTCATATTTTTGGTCTCTTTTATCTCTTTTAATAGGTTTAACAAATTGTGATTGGTGGAGGAAATTTAAATGACATCATATGATGTCATAATTAGCATTTTCTTTCATTTTCTTTTCTTCTCTTCTCTACTCATTTTCAATCCAATTTCTAGCAATGTTTATTCATATTTTATGTCATATTAATTATTTACTCAACTGGACAAGTCGGCCAAAAATCACCTCTGAAGGCAAAATGACCAAAATGCCCTCCGTTTGGCTTAACGGGTCTAAATCGTCTGTACCGATTGAAAAATTTTTCTAGGTATTTTCTTGGCATTCTAATGCCATAGGAACCTCAATGACCCTTCTCTGGTGTCCCAAAAATTATTTTATGAATTTTTCTCCGGGTCTAGGGCTCCTCGTTGCGAGAACCGCAACTTACCTCTGGTTACCCATCGCTTGGGCACCGGCTCGTTTAACTTGGTTGTATTTTATTTCAAAAAATTTTCCTAAATTTTTCTTATTAATATTTGAGTTAATTATGGTTCCAGACTTTAGTTTAAATAATTTTTCGGACGTTCTAGCTGTCCGGACCGACACCGGTCACCAGAACAGTAGAATGTACGGAGTTGCTACCGGGAGGGTGTTACAACTCTTCCCCTCTAATTTAAATTTCGTCCTCGAAATTTACCCAATGTAAATAGCTAAGGAGCTACTACCTCTTTATTTCTTCACCTTTTCGTGTTATCCTACTTCACTTTCTCCTTACTCTCAATCCTATCCTCAAACAGTTATGTACTCATCCTTTTTCATCTTAAATACAGTCTCCTTCTCATCTCCATTCACAATCTCATTGTCTCTTCACTCTCTTATTCCATACCTTAACCTAAAATAAACAAGAAATACAGATCTGCAATAGTGTCACCTCGACTCTTATGAATGCAATGCATGATATGCAACCTATCTAGGTCCAGAAACGCCTAAACCGTGCTCTGATACCACTAAATGAGACACCCCTTACCCGACTACAGTGTAGCCGAGCAAGTTATGCCACTCAGTGTGCCGGAGCACTCTATTTTATCTGATTTCATTACAGTCCTTGATTTATTTATTCAAAAACTTTATTAAAGATTTAGGCTATTTTTACTTTTATCAAAATCTAACTAAGTTGGAAATTTCAAAAATTTTAACGATAATCCGACAAAGTGTCGGCTGTAATTTGGACTAACAGTTCTTCTGAACCTGCCAAAGACAATTTCAATATATACTCAATTTTTCAAACTTAATAGTCTCAAAAATTTTCAAACATAATGTATCTCAATGCAGTATCCAGATTTCTCAGAAATCTCATTAGATTTTCAATATCTCAATATTCACAAGTATAATCTCATTATAACTCAAATTCAATTAACATACTAAAATACTTACTTTGAATAGCTTCCATAATTCATAGGTTAATTACATGAGTTTATTTTGTACAAGATATACAAATAATTTACAATGTGCTAGGAATGAACAATATACATAACATGTATAAAATGAGCCCTATCTACTTGCATTCTTTGAGGAGGTGACAATCTTGAACTCTTCGACACTTCAGAGATCCGGGCTCTAAAATCTCGATCGATACTCACGATTTTACCTTCAGACTGCGCGAGGAAGCAATTCCATCGCGCTAAGCATTTCTGCTTAGTGGTGCAATAATATAACCAGAAATAATATATAAAAGTAAAGAAAGAAATAAATGATAATTCAGATACTCAAGAATCAATTTAATTTGGTATGGTATTTCTAGTATCAACGATCTTATATACTAGTTTGTTCCTCTTTGGAAGTGCTTAGTTTATAACATTTCAGAATACTAGCGGTATATAATTTATTCTATCTGTATTGTATTTCAAGTGCATGCTTCTGCAATTTATATTTTTGTTATGTTTCTTTTGCTAATCTCTTTTGCTTATTCATTCAATACTTAATTTAATTGTCTGGATTTTCATTATACTTAACTTAACTTAGCTGAATTGAATAATACTTTAATTGATGCCCAAGTAACCTATACTAGACGATCGGATCGATAACGGTCGATGGCACTGGACACCGCGGTGCCTCGGGCCGTCATACCATGGGACGCAGAACGTCAACCACGTATGCAGTCAGTATGGCTAAAAAGCCATGATATCACATAATCGGCATAAAAGCCATGAATACGGGCATAAAGCCATGAATACAGGCATAAAGCCTTTCCTTTCGCAGTACTGCTAAAACAATACCCTATTGGCATGCCAAACTATCCAAACCAATCTTGTTAGGTATACTAGGGCATTTGATACTTCAAAATATTAATATATTGTGCTTTATGACTTCATTATTTCATGATAAATTTCAATCATAATTCATACATTCAAGAGTTCACATGTACCATTGTATTCAAAATATTTTTCCTTTTCTCATTTATACATTCAAGAATCTATTTATGTAATTACAAATTTTATATTTCAAGTTGAGTTATTAATATTTTATGAATTCCATTTGTGATGGGCATATAAGCCCTAACTATCTATTCACATCAATTAGGTGACTTATTTTTCATGTTTCAAGTAATCCACAAACATTTCATGGATTTCAAATTTATGGCCTTAATTCCTTTTTAACAATTTTGACTATGATGCATAGTCTACATTTGTCATACAATTCTAAGCATTTAAGCTTAGAATTGGTTCTAGGTTTTCATCTTAATTTACTAATCATTTTGATTACTATTCACTTTACTAGTCAACCAAAATGTTGACTTTTTCATACTTAGTGGATATATTAATTCTAATTACACTAAGATCCCACATTTTGAGTTTTATATTTACTAGTATTAATTGCCAATTGCAATTTAAAGTCCCTTAGATGCATTTCTAATTTCAAATTTTGAATTTCAAGTTTTGGTGTCACTATTCACCTCATTGGTCAACAAAAATGTTGACTTTTGCATAGACAATAGGTACATTGGTTTTAACACTCCCGATGTACCACATTTTGCATTTAAAACTTGTTGGAATCAATTACCGAATCCGTTTCCAAGCTTATTTCAAGTTTTCATGTCACTATTCACTTCATTAGTCAACTAAAATGTTGACTTTTGCATAGAAAATATGTACATTGACTTTGGCACTTCAAATATACTACATTTTTCATTTAAAACTTGTTGGTTTTGATCACTTTCTCAAAGCTTAGGTCATTTTGGCAAAATTGCCAATTTTCGGTTTTGGTGCTCCGAAGTTGCACTGTTTCATTGGTCGATTTACTGTTGGAATTTGACAAAACTTCCATCATAGAAAATGTTCCTTATTTTGTGTAGTTGAATTTTTTTTTTGAATCACTCCATTTGGAGTTTTGTAGCTCAAGTTATGGCCAAAATAAGTTTACTGTTCACGTGCACTGTTCATGCTGAGATTTTGGGTCTGGCAGATTTTTGGTCCAATTTGGTCAGTAATTTGATCAAGTTAAGTTCACAATTTGGTCTAACTTTCTTCTTATAAAATGTTCTACCATACCTTAGGTTTCCATCGGTTCAAGAATCGCCTAAATCCGAGTTTTCTAGAGAGAGTTATAGTCCTCCAAAACATTGCTGCTCAAATGAAAATCTGCAGAGTTGCAGGTTTGAACAGTAACTGTGACTGCCATTTGGGTTAGGTTCTGGTCATAATTTGGGGTAGGTTTCTTCATGAAAGTTGTTTGTCTATGTCTTAACTTGTTGCTGTAAAAATTTCAGGTCAATTGACCATTTCTACAGTGAGTTATGGCCAAATGAATAGTTACTATTCATTTGGTCATTCTGCAGGGGCTGTTTGCAGGGTATCCGGATTGGGGCCAACTTTTGGTCCTCTTGCTTTGGTCTTTTGGGCATGGTTTCTTCAGCAAAAATGTGCCATTATAAGCCTAGTTTCATGTCCAATTGGCCAAACACCAATTGGACCAACACAGCCCAAGTTATGGCTGTGTAATTGGACTGAATTTTCAGTCCCTCTGCTGCTGTCCTAGGGCAGCCTACATCTTCATTTTGCAATCCTATTTTTCAGTCAAATTCATGGTCAACATACCTAAAATGGTCACTAATTGACCCTTATAATGTTCTTTCACAATTTCATAAGCTAAATCTAAGTTTCACTTCTCAAAACCCTAATGTCCAATTTAAATTACCCATAAACCTCAATTAGCACACTAATTCAACATCCATGCATATTCATACCTTAAACATCATTTCTATCCATTCTAAATTCATTAAAACAATCAACCACATCCTTCCTTAGGGCTGCCAAAAATTGAAGATGCCCTAACACATATAATTTACTTCAAATTCTTACAATTTCTTAACTTAAAATGATGCTCTGACAAGGATTAAAGGAGTGTGAGTGAAAGGATAGCACTAACCTCACTTTAACCTCTTGTAGGGCAGATTTCTTCAAGTTAAAACTTCACTTTCCTTCTTCTTCTTGGCTGCCAAAAGCTTCCCCAAGTGATATGGTCAAGGTTTAATGAAAGGGGTTAGGGTTTAGTAGTGGAAACAAGAGAGAAATGAAGCTTAAAGAAGCTTTAATGGTGGAACCTCTTCTCTCTCTCTCTCTCAACGTTTTTTTAGGCTGCCCAAGGTTGAAGATGCAGATTGGTTTTTCATATTTTTGGTCTCTTTTATCTCTTTTAATAGGTTTAACAAATTGTGATTGGTGGAGGAAATTTAAATGACATCATATGATGTCATAATTAGCATTTTCTTTCATTTTCTTTTCTTCTCTTCTCTACTCATTTTCAATCCAATTTCTAGCAATGTTTATTCATATTTTATGTCATATTAATTATTTACTCAACTGGACAAGTCGGCCAAAAATCACCTCTGAAGGCAAAATGACCAAAATGCCCTCCGTTTGGCTTAACGGGTCTAAATCGTCTGTACCGATTGAAAAATTTTTCTAGGTATTTTCTTGGCATTCTAATGCCATAGGAACCTCAATGACCCTTCTCTGGTGTCCCAAAAATTATTTTATGAATTTTTCTCCGGGTCTAGGGCTCCTCGTTGCGAGAACCGCAACTTACCTCTGGTTACCCATCGCTTGGGCACCGGCTCGTTTAACTTGGTTGTATTTTATTTCAAAAAATTTTCCTAAATTTTTCTTATTAATATTTGAGTTAATTATGGTTCCAGACTTTAGTTTAAATAATTTTTCGGACGTTCTAGCTGTCCGGACCGACACCGGTCACCAGAACAGTAGAATGTACGGAGTTGCTCACGGAGGGTGTTACAACTCTTCCCCTCTAATTTAAATTTCGTCCTCGAAATTTACCCAATGTAAATAGCTAAGGAGCTACTACCTCTTTATTTCTTCACCTTTTCGTGTTATCCTACTTCACTTTCTCCTTACTCTCAATCCTATCCTCAAACAGTTATGTACTCATCCTTTTTCATCTTAAATACAGTCTCCTTCTCATCTCCATTCACAATCTCATTGTCTCTTCACTCTCTTATTCCATACCTTAACCTAAAATAAACAAGAAATACAGATCTGCAATAGTGTCACCTCGACTCTTATGAATGCAATGCATGATATGCAACCTATCTAGGTCGAACGCCTAAAGCGTGCTCGATACCACTAAATGAGACACCCCTTACCCGACTACAGTGTAGCCGAGCAAGTTATGCCACTCAGTGTGCCGGAGCACTCTATTTTATCTGATTTCATTACAGTCCTTGATTTATTTATTCAAAAACTTTATTGAAGATTTAGGCTATTTTTACTTTTATCAAAATCTAACTAAGTTGGAAATTTCAAAAATTTTAACGATAATCCGACAAAGTGTCGGCTGTAATTTGGACTAATATTTCTTCCGAACTCCAAAGACAATTTCAATATATACTCAATTTCTCAAACTTAATAGTCTCAAAAATTTTCAAACATAATGTATCTCAATGCAGTATCCAGATTTCTCAGAAATCTCATTAGATTTTCAATATCTCAATATTCACAAGTATAATCTCATTATAACTCAAATTCAATTAACATACTAAAATACTTACTTTGAATAGCTTCCATAATTCATAGGTTAATTACATGAGTTTATTTTGTACAAGATATACAAATAATTTACAATGTGCTAGGAATGAACAATATACATAACATGTATAAAATGAGCCCTATCTACATGCATTGCTGAGGAGGTGACAATCTTGAACTCTTCTGACACTTCTGTAGATCTGGGCTCTAAAAATCTCAGTCGACAGTCTACTGGTTTTACCTTCAGTACCTGCGCGAGGAAGCAATTCCATCGCGCTAAGCATTTCTGCTTAGTGGTGCAATAATATAACCAGAAATAATATATACAAGTAAAGAAAGAAATAAATGATAATTCAGATACTCAAGAATCAATTTAATTTGGTATGGTATTTCTAGTATCAACGATCTTATATACTAGTTTGTTCCTCTTTGGAAGTGCTTAGTTTATAACTTTTCAGTAATACTAGCAGGTATATAATTTATTCTATCTGTATTGTATTTCTAGTCTGCATGCGATTACGCAATTTATATTTTTGTTATGTTTCTTTTGCTAATCTCTTTTGCTTATTCATTCAATACTTAATTTAATTGTACTGGATTTTCATTATACTTAACTTAACTTAGCTGCCTGAATTGAATAATACTTTAATTGACTGCCCAAGTAACCTATACTGGACGACTGGACTGGATAACGGGTCGTTGGCACTGGACACCGCGGTGCCTCGGGCCGTCATACCATGGGACGCAGAACGTCAACCACGTATGCAGTCAGTATGGCTAAAAAGCCATGATATCACATAATCGGCATAAAAGCCATGAATACGGGCATAAAGCCATGAATACAGGCATAAAGCCTTTCCTTTCGCAGTACTGCTAAAACAATACCCTATTGGCATGCTAAACTATCCAAACCAATCTTGTTAGGTATACTAGGGCATTTGATACTTTAAAATATTAATATATTGTGCTTTATGACTTCATTATTTCATGATAAATTTCAATCATAATTCATACATTCAAGAGTTCACATGTACCATTGTATTCAAAACATTTTTCCTTTTCTCATTTATACATTCAAGAATCTATTTATGTAATTACAAATTTTATATTTCAAGTTGAGTTATTAATATTTTATGAATTCCATTTGTGATGGGCATATAAGCTCTAACTATCTATTCACATCTATTAGGTGACTTATTTTTCATGTTTCAAGTAATCCATAAACATTTCATGGATTTCAAATTTATGGCCTTAATTCCTTTTTAACAATTTTGACTAGGATGCATAGTCTACATTTGTCATACAATTCTAAGCATTTAAGCTTAGAATTGGTTCTAGGTTTTCATCTTAATTTACTAATCATTTTGATTACTATTCACCTTACTAGTCAACCAAAATGTTGACTTTTTCATACTTAGTGGATATATTAATTCTAATTACACCAAGATCCCACATTTTTAGTTTTATATTTACTAGTATTAATTGCTAATTGCAATTTAAAGTTCCCTAGATGCATTTCTAATTTCAAATTTTGAATTTCAAGTTTTGGTGTCACTATTCACCTCATTGGTCAACAAAAATGTTGACTTTTGCATAGACAATAGGTACATTGGTTTTAACACTCCCGATGTACCACATTTTGCATTTAAAACTTGTTGGAATCAATTACCGAATCCGTTTCCAAGCTTATTTCAAGTTTTCATGTCACTATTCACTTCATTAGTCAACTAAATTGTTGACTTTTGCATAGAAAATATGTACATTGACTTTGGCACTTCAAACATACTACATTTTTCATTTAAAACTTGTTGGTTTTGATCACTTTCTCAAAGCTTAGGTCATTTTGGCAAAATTGCCAATTTTCGGTTTTGGTGCTCCGAAGTTGCACTGTTTCATTGGTCAATTTACTGTTGGAATTTGACAAAACTTCCTTCATAGAAAATGTTCCTTATTTTGTCTAGTTGAATTTTTTTTTTGAATCACTCCATTTGGAGTTTTGTAGCTCAAGTTATGGCCAAAATAAGTTTACTGTTCACGTCTTCGCTCATCTTTGAGATTTTGGAGTCCGCAGATTTTTAGTCCAATTTGGTCAGTAATTTGATATAGTTAAGTTCATAATTTGGTCTAATTTTCTTCTTATAAAATGTTCTACCATACCTTAGGTTTCCATCGGTTCAAGAATCGCCTAAATCCGAGTTTTCTAGAGAGAGTTATAGTCCTCCAAAACATTGCTGCTCAAATGAAAATCTGCAGAGTTGCAGGTTTGAACAGTAACTGTGACTGCCATTTGGGTTAGGTTCTGGTCATAATTTGAGGTAGGTTTCTTCATGAAAGTTGTTTTTCTATGTCTTAACTTGTTGCTGTAAAAATTTCAGGTCAATTGACCATTTCTACAGTGAGTTATGGCCAAATGAACAGTTACTATTCATTTGGTCATTCTGCAGGGGCTGTTTGCAGGGTATCCGGATTGGGGCCAACTTTTGGTCCTCTTGCTTTGGTCTTTTGGGCATGGTTTCTTCAGCAAAAATGTGCCATTATAAGCCTAGTTTCATGTCAAATTGGCCAAACACCAATTGGACCAACACAGCCCAAGTTATGGCTGTGTAATTGGACTGAATTTTTAGTCCCTCTGCTGCTGTCCTAGGGCAGCCTACATCTTCATTTTGCAATCCTATTTTTCAGTCCAATTCATGGTCAACATACCTAAAATGGTCACTAATTGACCCTTATAATATTCTTTCACAATTTCATAAGCTAAATCTAAGTTTCACTTCTCAAAACCCTAATGTCCAATTTAAATTACCCATAAAACTCAATTAGCACACTAATTCAACATCCATGCATATTCATACCTTAAACATCATTTCTATCCATTCTAAATTCGTTAAAACAATCAACCACATCCTTCCTTAGGGCTGCCAAAAATTGAAGATGCCCTAACACATATAATTTACTTCAAATTCTTACAATTTCTTAACTTAAAATGATGCTCTAACAAGGATTAAAGGAGTGTGAGTGAAAGGATAGCACTAACCTCACTTTAACCTCTTGTAGGGCAGATTTCTTCAAGCTAAAACTTCACTTTCCTTCTTCTTCTTGGCTGCCAAAAGCTTTCCCAAGTGATATGGTCAAGGTTTAATGAAAGGGGTTAGGGTTTAGTAGTGGAAACAAGAGAGAAATGAAGCTTAAAGGAGCTTTAATGGTGGAACCTCTTCTCTCTCTCTCTCTCAACGTTTTTTTAGGCTGCCCAAGGTTGAAGATGCAGATTGGTTTTTCATATTTTTGGTCTCTTTTATCTCTTTTAATAAGTTTAACAAATTGTGATTGGTGGAGGAAATTTAAATGACATCATATGATGTCATAATTAGCATTTTCTTTCATTTTCTTTTCTTCTCTTCTCTACTCATTTTCAATTCAATTTCTAGTAATGTTTATTCATATTTTATGTCATATTAATTATTTACTCAACTGGACAAGTCGGCCAAAAATCACCTCTGAAGGCGAAATGACCAAAATGCCCTCCGTTTGGCTTAACGGGTCTAAATCGTCTGTACCGATTGAAAAATTTTTCTAGGTATTTTCTTGGCATTCTAATACCATAGGAACCTCAATGACCCTTCTCTGGTATCCCAAAAATTATTTTATGAATTTTTCTCCGGGTCTAGGGCTCCTCGTTGCGAGAACCGCAACTTACCTCTGGTTACCCATCGCTTGGGCACCGGCTCGTTTAACTTGGTTGTATTTTATTTCAAAAATTTTTCCTAAATTTTTATTATTAATATTTGAGTTAATTATGGTTCCAGACTTTAGTTTAAATATTTTTCCAGACGTTCTAGCTGTCCGGACCGACACCGGTCACCGGAACAGTAGAATGTACGGAGTTGCTACCGGGAGGGTGTTACAACTCTTCCCCTCTAATTTAAATTTCGTCCTCGAAATTTACCCAATGTAAATAGCCAAGGAGCTACTACCTCTTTATTTCTTCACCTTTTCGTGTTATCCTACTTCACTTTCTCCTTAGTCTCAATCCTATCCTCAAATAGTTATGTACTCATCCTTTTTCATCTTAAATACAGTCTCCTTCTCATCTCCATTCACTATCTCATTGTCTCTTCACTCTCTTATTCCATACCTTAACCTAAAATAAACAAGAAATACAGATCTGCAATAGTGTCACCTCGACTCTTATGAATGCAATGCATGATATGCAACCTATCTAGGTCCAGAAACGCCTAAACCGTGCTCTGATACCACTAAATGAGACACCCCTTACCCGACTACAGTGTAGCCGAGCAAGTTATGCCACTCAGTGTGCCGGAGCACTCTATTTTATCTGATTTCATTACAGTCCTTGATTTATTTATTCAAAAACTTTATTGAAGATTTAGGCTATTTTTACTTTTATCAAAATCTAACTAAGTTGGAAATTTCAAAAATTTTAACGATAATCCGACAAAGTGTCGGCTGTAATTTGGACTAACAGTTATTCTGAACCTGCCAAAGACAATTTCAATATATACTCAATTTCTCAAACTTAATAGTCTCAAAAATTTTCAAACATAATGTATCTCAATGCAGTATCCAGATTTCTCAGAAATCTCATTAGATTTTCAATATCTCAATATTCACAAGTATAATCTCATTATAACTCAAATTCAATTCACATACTAAAATACTTACTTTGAATAGCTTCCATAATTCATAGGTTAATTACATGAGTTTATTTTGTACAAGATATACAAATAATTTACAATGTGCTAGGAATGAACAATATACATAACATGTATAAAATGAGCCCTATCTACATGTATTGCTGAGGAGGTGACAATCTTGAACTCTTCTGACACTTCTGCAGATCTGGGCTCTAAAATTTTACCTTCAGTACCTGCGCGAGGAAGCAATTCCATCGCGCTAAGCATTTCTGCTTAGTGGTGCAATAATATAACCAGAAATAATATATACAAGTAAAGAAAGAAATAAATGATAATTCAGATACTCAAGAATCAATTTAATTTGGTATGGTATTTCTAGTATCAACGATCTTATATACTAGTTTGTTCCTCTTTGGAAGTGCTTAGTTTATAACTTTTCAGTAATACTAGCAGGTATATAAGTTATTCTATCTGTATTGTATTTCAAGTCTGTACGGTTCTGCAATTTATATTTTTGTTATGTTTCTTTTGCTAATCTCTTTTGCTTATTCATTCAATACTTAATTTAATTGTCTTTGGATTTTCATTATACTTAACTTAACTTAGTGCTGAATTGAATAATACTTTAATTGACTGCCCAAGTAACCTATACTAGACGAGTGGATCGATAACGGTCGTTGGCATGGACACCGCGTGCCTCGGGCCGTCATACCATGGGACGCAGCGTCAACCACGTATGCGCGATCTATGGCTAAAAAGCCATGATATCACATAATCGGCATAAAAGCCATGAATACTGGCATAAAGCCATGAATACAGGCATAAAACCTTTCCTTTCGCAGTACTGCTAAAACAATACCCTATTGGCATGCCAAACTATCCAAACCAATCTTGTTAGGTATACTAGGGCATTTGATACTTTAAAATATTAATATATTGTGCTTTATGACTTCATTATTTCATGATAAATTTCAATCATAATTCATACATTCAAGAGTTCACATGTACCATTGTATTCAAAACATTTTTCCTTTTCTCATTTATACATTCAAGAATCTATTTATGTAATTACAAATTTTATATTTCAAGTTGAGTTATTAATATTTTATGAATTCCATTTGTGATGGGCATATAAGCCCTAACTATCTATTCACATCAATTAGGTGACTTATTTTTCATGTTTCAAGTAATCCATAAACATTTCATGGATTTCAAATTTATGGCCTTAATTCCTTTTTAACTAATTTGACTAGGATGCATAGTCTACATTTGTCATACAATTCTAAGCATTTAAGCTTAGAATTGGTTCTAGGTTTTCATCTTAATTTACTAATCATTTTGATTACTATTCACCTTACTAGTCAACCAAAATGTTGACTTTTTCATACTTAGTGGATATATTA
Organism: Hevea brasiliensis; assembly: GCF_030052815.1. Taxonomy (NCBI): domain Eukaryota; kingdom Viridiplantae; phylum Streptophyta; class Magnoliopsida; order Malpighiales; family Euphorbiaceae; genus Hevea; species Hevea brasiliensis. The sequence continues at coordinate 54,278,365 of NC_079498.1, forward strand.
ATTCTAATTACACCAAGATCCCACATTTTGAGTTTTATATTTACTAGTATTAATTGCCAATTGCAATTTAAAGTCCCCTAGATGCATTTCTAAATTCAAATTTTGAATTTCAAGTTTTGGTGTCACTATTCACCTCATTGGTCAACAAAAATGTTGAATTTTGCATAGACAATAGGTACATTGGTTTTAACACTCCCGATGTACCACATTTTGCATTTAAAACTTGTTGGAATCAATTACCGAATCCGTTTCCAAGCTTATTTCAAGTTTTCATGTCACTATTCACTTCATTAGTCAACTAAAATGTTGACTTTTGCATAGAAAATATGTACATTGACTTTGGCACTTCAAACATACTACATTTTTCATTTAAAACTTGTTGGTTTTGATCACTTTCTCAAAGCTTAGGTCATTTTGGCAAAATTGCCAATTTTCGGTTTTGGTGCTTCGAAGTTGCACTGTTTCATTGGTCAATTTACTGTTGGAATTTGACAAAACTTCCTGCATAGAAAATGTTCCTTATTTTGTCTAGTTGAATTTCGTTTTTTGAATCACTCCATTTGGAGTTTTGTAGCTCAAGTTATGGCCAAAATAAGTTTACTGTTCACGTGCACTGTTCATGCTGAGATTTTGGGTCTGGCAGATTTTTTGTCCAATTTGGTCAGTAATTTGATCAAGTAAAGTTCATAATTTGGTCTAACTTTCTTCTTATAAAATGTTCTACCATACCTTAGGTTTCCATCGGTTCAAGAATCGCCTAAATCCGAGTTTTCTAGAGAGAGTTATAGTCCTCCAAAACATTGCTGCTCAAATGAAAATCTGCAGAGTTGCAGGTTTGAACAGTAATTGTGACTGCCATTTGGGTTAGGTTCTGGTCATAATTTGGGGTAGGTTTCTCCATGAAAGTTGTTTGTCTATATCTTAACTTGTTGCTGTAAAAATTTCAGGTCAATTGACCATTTCTACAGTGAGTTATGGCTAAATGAACAGTTACTATTCATTTGGTCATTCTGCAGGGGCTGTTTGCAGGGTATCCGGATTGGGGCCAACTTTTGGTCCTCTTTCTTTGGTCTTTTGGGCATGGTTTCTTCAGCAAAAATGTGCCATTATAAGCCTAGTTTCATGTCCAATTGGCCAAACACCAATTGGACCAACACAGCCCAAGTTATGGCTATGTAATTGGACTGAATTTTCAGTCCCTCTGCTGCTGTCCTAGGGCAGCCTACATCTTCATTTTGCAATCCTATTTTTCAGTCCAATTCATGGTCAACATACCTAAAATGGTCACTAATTGACCCTTATAATGTTCTTTCACAATTTCATAAGCTAAATCTAAGTTTCACTTCTCAAAACCCTAATGTCCAATTTAAATTACCCATAAACCTCAATTAGCACACTAATTCAACATCCATGCATATTCATACCTTAAACATCATTTCTATCCATTCTAAATTCGTTAAAACAATCAACCACATCCTTCCTTAGGGCTGCCAAAAATTGAAGATGCCCTAACACATATAATTTACTTCAAATTCTTATATTTCTTAACTTAAAATGATGCTCTAACAAGGATTAAAGGAGTGTGAGTGAAAGGATAGCACTAACCTCACTTTAACCTCTTGTAGGGCAGATTTCTTCAAGCTAAAACTTCACTTTCCTTCTTCTTCTTGGCTGCCAAAAGCTTTCCCATGTGATATGGTCAAGGTTTAATGAAAGGGGTTAGGGTTTAGTAGTGGAAACAAGAGAGAAATGAAGCTTAAAGGAGCTTTAATGGTGGAACCTCTTCTCTCTCTCTCTCTCAACGTTTTTTTAGGCTGCCCAAGGTTGAAGATGCAGATTGGTTTTTCATATTTTTGGTCTCTTTTATCTCTTTTAATAAGTTTAACAAATTTTGATTGGTGGAGGAAATTTAAATGACATCATATGATGTCATAATTAGCATTTTCTTTCATTTTCTTTTCTTCTCTTCTCTACTCATTTTCAATTCAATTTCTAGTAATGTTTATTCATATTTTATGTCATATTAATTATTTACTCAACTGGACAAGTCGGCCAAAAATCACCTCTGAAGGCGAAATGACCATAATGCCCTCCGTTTGGCTTAACGGGTCTAAATCGTCTGTACCGATTGAAAAATTTTTCTAGGTATTTTCTTGGCATTCTAATGCCATAGGAACCTCAATGACCCTTCTCTGGTGTCCCAAAAATTATTTTATGAATTTTTCTCCGGGTCTAGGGCTCCTCGTTGCGAGAACCGCAACTTACCTCTGGTTACCCATCGCTTGGGCACCGGCTCGTTTAACTTGGTTGTATTTTATTTCAAAAAATTTTCCTAAATTTTTCTTATTAATATTTGAGATAATTATGGTTCCAGACTTTAGTTTAAATATTTTTCCGGATGTTCTAGCTGTCCGGACCGACACCGGTCACCGGAACAGTAGAATGTACGGAGTTGCTACCGGGAGGGTGTTACAACATAGGCCTACAAGTTTGTAGTTTTGACCGAAACCCAAAAACCGAGGGAACTAGGTCATCCGGCTATGTCAAAGTAGTATACCGAAATCTGACAAATTGCAATAAAATGCAACATACATGAAAATGAATTGGGTAACATGTATCAACACTAAAAGGCCATTAAATATGACACATTGGTAACATTAAAACCTAATTCACTTAGACTGCATCGAAGATCAACATCTTAGGTTGACTAAGGAAATAATAGAATTCAATAAATTAAGTATTAAGTCTTATTATTAGAGACAGTTTAAATGAGTACTGAAACACTTTAAATTGTGTGTTTCAGTTAGCAAAGACTCAGGGAAGGGGAAGAAAACACTGAATCAGGGCCAAGAGACAGTTATCAGAGGTTTGTGCACAACAGTTATTTTTTTTAATTTTTCAATTGAAATAAATTATGACTATTTGTATATTATTGTTTTAAATTGTGAGAAATTGTTTGAATGATATTTGATGGATACTTATTAATTGAAAAGTATTGTAAATGGTTTGAAACCACAGCTATCATGCATATTGATTAAATTCCTTGCTAGCATGTCTAGTGGGATGAATTGAATTCCCTCTCTGGCTGAAGTGTTGAGGTGTGTGGCTGTTGAGGACGAATAGAATGAGTACTCATATTATTGCTAGCGAGCTATGTTATTCCTCACTAGCCATTGGCTTTTGGGATGAATTGAATTCCTCACTAGCCATCGGCTTTTGGGACGAATTGAACTTTGGAACATGATTAAGCTGTGTGTGTGATTTATTGATATTTATTGTGATATTGTGAAATGGAGTTTAAATTCTTTATGACATTCATTGTCTTTTGAATTTAACTATGTTTTAAGTATGCACTATTTATATGACTTTTGATTTGTGATTTAAAGTTGTATTTGGTTAATGTTGTGCACCACTGAGACAATGGCTCAGCGATAGCTTTTCATTGCTGTCATAGGTAGACAAACTGACAGGGCAGCAGACTAGGCTGCTAGTGCTTCAATGAGAGTTCATATATTGAGTATATCATATTCTGCATTTTGTATTGTAATGTATGTTCACTGTATGTATATAGTGTTCTTGATTTTGAGCAGTTGTAAATTAAAATTTTACATTGAAGTTATAAAATAAATTGTAAATTATTTTGGTTTGTAAATATTGTGATATATTTCTTTTATCTCAGCCTTTGAAAACACTGAAAAATTATTGTGGATTTGAGTTGACAAATATTGAGAAACATATTGTGTTGATTAAATGTTGGAGTTTGAGATTGAGAAATATATTTGAAGTGCTTTTTACAAGTTTTTGAAGAAATATTTTATTCAAAATACAGATGGCACTCCACAAAAATTTTTACAAAAATTACTAATAATTCAAATGTGCTAGCTGTTTCACTTCAGTTCAAAAAAATTTTTTTAACACCTGTAAATAGTGCTCACCACTGTAAAAAGAAGTAAGAAAAGTTTTAAAATCCCTTGTAGTGTATTTAATGGGTTATCAGTAGACGAAGTTGGTAATTCATTAGGTATACTATGGGATCATGTTATGCCTCACAGAGGGGTAGGGTGTGACAGATGTTAAAAATTTATCTATTATGAAATAACTCTGAGAGCTTTAGTTATTATGAAATAATCAAAGATAACCTAGTATTGAATTAAACGATACAAAAGATTAGTAATAGAATTATAATTTAAATAAATGTTATAATGAACTATATTTTATTTCCATCTATATTTTGTATATTATTTTCTTTGTTATATTATCACATCACTAAGCAGAAATGCTTAACGAGATGGATTGTTTCCTTCACGCAGGTACAGAAGATAAAGCCCAGTGGATATTAGACTAGGATTTTGGAGTTCTGATCTGCAAAGTATTTGAAGGAACGGAAGCGTGAAAAACACAAGTTTATACCATTGAATTCAAAAATTTTCACCTAGGGTCACATGCATCATGCAAGATTTATTTTTATCTATTTGATTTCAATGATAAACAACATATTAAAACTCTTTTAATATGTTTTTGGATCTGTATTTGCCATTTAAGATTTTAAAATTAATCAGATTAATTTTAGAACCCTAGATTAAATCAAGAACGATTACACTAACCTCTTGATGCACTGCATCGTGTCTGCGCCTTTGAGATTCGTCTTGTGACACCAGATGTTGTCCCTCTAGCTTGTCCACACCAAGAACACCTATGGCAGCCCTTGAATAGCTTCTAAAGCTTTTTCTATTAATTAGAAAATCAAGTTCTGCCTTTTAAGAGATTAAAGATGTAAACAGGACACTATAAACAATTTCTAGTGTTCTTAATTCAAGAGATTGATGGCTAATCTCTTTGAATTGATAAGAGATGAAGAAGAAGAGATAAAAACCCTCAAAGTGGCGTGATAAAGGAGTGTGGCTGCTGGTTGTGTTTTATTTTCTCATAACAACACTTAAATAGCTAGGTTAAAACATTAAACCCCTGCCACATGTCACCCTTTGATTAGCTCTAGGTTTAAGTGACCCAATCACATTGTGCCAAGTGTCAAACCTATATTTAATCTTGATTTTAATCATCTTACATGATTAAAAAAAAACATTTGGCAAGCTTATGTGTTATGCCATGTGTCACCATCTCATGGTGTGACACCCCTTACCCGACTACAGTGTAGCCGAGCAAGTTATGCCACTCAGTGTGTCGAGCACTCTATTTTATCTTAATTCATTTTTATTCTTCCTTTTGAATATAACTTGTGAAATATAATTTATTTAAGCCATTTATCAAAAGTATTATTTATTTAAGGTTCCGAAAATTTTAAAGAAAATCCGGCGGAGTACCGGCTAAAGATGGAGAAAACAGTTCTTCGGAACCTGTGAAAAACACTTCCAATAATCATATTCCATCATCTCAACTCCATTTATCAAAATCTCAATATTTTTCAGTTCACATTCATTTCTCAATCATCCATCACATGTGATAATCATATATATATCACAGATAAGCATTCACGTTTTCATTTACAAACACAATTCTTATTATTTACATGAGCATCAAATTACATTTCATAAGTTCATTTACACAGGAGAAAATAAGATCAATTACAAAATACCAAAATGACACCTAGTGTCCTACCAATGCATCAGAGTTTGTGAGGTGACACGGACACTATGCGTAATCGTGGAACCGCTTACCGAATCTATGGTCTACTGGGCCTCTCTGTCCAAATCTTTCGCACTCACGTTGCAAAAGCGACGCGCTAAGCATAAAGCTTAGTGGTGCCAATAATACAAGAAAATACAATATGCAAATAAAAAAAATAATTTCCTTGCTATTGTGTTCATAAGAAATGAATAATTACTAACTTATTGTTTAGTCGAGGGCTAATCATGTTTCATGATATTAACTTCTTCATGCATTTCGTTAATTATTTTCTTCATGATATTGAGCTTCTTTGTATTTTTGTAATCATTCCTGATACTAAATTTTCGTATTTTCTTTAATAATCAGTTCAATCACAGTTATACTTTTCCATGCCCAAGTAACCTATACTTTGACGATCGGATCGATAACGGGTCGTTGGCACCGACATCCGGTGCCTCGGGCCGTCATACCATGGGACGCAGAACGTCAACCACGTATGCAGTCAGTATGGCTAAAAAGCCATGATATCACATAATTGGCATAAAAGCCATGAATACGGGCATAAAGCCTTTTGCAGTACTGCTAAAACAATACCCTATTGGCATGCCAATCTATCCAAACCAATCACATTAGGCCTACTAGGGCATTTTGTACTTTTAAGTTTCACAATTTTTGAATTTCAAGTTTTCATGTCACTATTCATTTCATTAGTCAACTAAAATATTGACTTTTGCATAAACAATAGGTACATTGGTTTTAGTACTCCCAACATACCACATTTTGTATTCAAAACTTGTTGGTTTTAGTCACTTTCTCAAAGCTTAGGTCATTTTGGCAAAATTGCCAATTTTTGGTTTTGGTGTCACTATTCACCTCATTGGTCAACAAAAATGTTGACTTTTGGATAGAAAATAGGTGTATTGGTTTTAACACCCCAAACATACCACATTTTGTATTTAAAACTTGTTGGAAGTGATTACCATTACCATTTCTAGGCTTAAACCAAGGGAAACAAAATTTTCGGTTTTTGAAGCTTAACTTTACTATTCCATTAAGCACTGTTACAGTGGGAATTTGAAGAAATGGTAAACATGAAAGTTGTTCCTTATTTTGTCTAGGTGAATTTCTTTTTTTGAATCACTCCATTTGGAGTTTTGTAACTCAAGTTATGGCCAAAATAAGTTTACTGTTCACGGGTACTGTTCCTGCTGAAATTTTGGGTTTTGGCAGATTTTGGTACAACTTTGGTCAGTAATTTGACCAAGTTAAGTTCATAATTTGGTCTAACTTTCTTCATATGAAATGTTATACCATGCCTTAGGTTTCCATCGGTTCAAGAATCGCCTAAATCCGAGTTTTCTAGAGAGAGTTATAGCCATCCAAACATTACTGTTCAAATGTAAATTTGCATAGTTGCAGGTTTGATAACTCAACTTTGTTCAATAATTTGAATGGGTTAATGGCATAATTTGGGGTAGCTTTCTTCATGAAAGTTGTTTGTCTATATCCTATCTTGTTACTGTAAAAATTTCAGGTTAATTTGGCCACTCTACAGTGAGTTATGGCCAAATGAACAGTTACTGTTCATTTGGTCATTTCTGCAGGGGCTGTTTGCAGGGTATCCGGATTGGAGCCAAGTTTTGGTCCTCTTGCTTTGGTCTTTTGGGCATGGTTTCTTCAGCAAAAATGTGCCATTATAAGCCTAGTTTCATGTCCAATTATCCAAACACCAATTGGACCAACACAGCCAAAGATATGGCAGTCCAAGTGGACTAAAATTTCAGTCACCCTGCTGCACTCATTGGGCAGCCTTCCATTTCAGTTTTTCCATGCATTAACTCACCTCAAATTATGATTAACTTGCCTTAAATGGTCACTAATTGACCACTAGAATGTCCATTAATCATTTAAACACAATATCTCCAATTTTCATACTAACCCTAATTGATCAAATCTCATTCTCATACAAACTCAAAAAATTCAACTCCATTAAACTCCAATTCATATATATATGCATTAATTGACATTAATATACCAACTTAATTGCAATTAAACCATCAATACCCTAACCCTCTCTTGGCTGCCACCATTCATACATACTCCTACATAAGTGTTTTATTCAATTTCTTAACAATTTTTTATTCACTTGAACTTCCTAACATGGAATAAAAAGAAAAATGTAAGAGTTAGCACTAACCTTTTTTTTTTTAGCAGAATTTTCCCAAGCAATTCCTTCACTTTCTTGGCTTTTCTTGGCTGCCAAACACTCCTACAAGGTGTGGGGGTAATTTTTATTGAAGGGATCTAGGGTTTTTGGTGCAAGATAAGCAAGGTTTCCAAGCTTGGAAGCTTGAACTATGGTGGAAACCCTCTCCTCTCTTTCTCTACGTTTTGGCTGCCCAAGGATGAAGATGGGAGTGCAGATTTGGTCTTTCATTTTGTCTCTTTTTAATTAGTTTTTATCTCTTTTAATTTGGCTTGTTGGGTTGTGATTGGTGGAAGCCTTCCAAATGACATCATGTGATGTCATATTTAGGTTTTTCTTTCATTTTCTTTTCTTCTTTTCTCTACTCATTTTCACTTTAATTTTTAGTAATATTTATTCATATTTTAGATCATAATAATTATTTACTTAACTGGACAAGTCGGTCAAAAATTGTCTCTGAAGGCGAAATGACCAAAATGCCCTCCGTTTGGCTTAACGGGTCAAAATTGTCTGTACCGATTGAAAAATTTTTCTAAATATTTTCCTGGCATTCTAATACCATGGGAACCTCAATGACCCTTCTCTAGAGTCCCGAAAATTATTTTATGAATTTTTTCCCGGGTCTAGGGCTCCTCGTTGCGAGAACCGCAACTTACCTCTGGTTACCCATCGCTTGGGCACCGGCTCGTTTAACTTGGTTGTATTTTATTTCTAAAATTTTTCCTAAATTTTTTTTATTAATATTTGAGTTAATTATGGTTCCTGACTTTAGTTTAAATATTTTTCCGGACGTTCTAGCTGTCCGGACCGACACCGGTCACCGAAACAGTAGAATGTACGGAGTTGCTACCGGAAGGGTGTTACAACTCTTCCCCTCTTATTTAAATTTCGTCCTCGAAATTTACCCAGTGTAAATAGCCGAGGAGCTACTACCTCTTTATTTCTTCACCTTTCCGTGTTATCCTACTTCACTTTCTCCTTAGTCTCAATCCTATCCTCAAATAATTCTGTACTCATCCACTTTCATCTTAAATACAGTCTCCTTCTCATGTCCATTCGCTATCTCATTGTCTCTTCACTCTCTTATTCCATACCCTAACCTAAAATAAACGGGAAATACAGATCTGCAATAGTGTCACCTCGACTCTTATAAATGCAATGCATAATGTGCAGTCTATCTAGGTCCAGAAACGCCTAAACCGCGCTCTGATACCAATAAATGTGATACCCCTTACCCGACTACAGTGTAGCCGAGCAAGTTATGCCACTCAGTGTGTCGAGCACTCTATTTTATCTTAATTCATTTTTATTCTTCCTTTTGAATATAACCTGTGAAATATAATTTATTTAAGCCATTTATCAAAAGTATTATTTATTTAAGATTCCGAAAATTTTAAAGAAAATCCGGCGGAGTACCGGCTAAAAATGGAGAAAACAGTTCTTCGGAACCTGTGAAAAACACTTCCAATAATCATATTCCATCATCTCAACTCCATTTATCAAAATCTCAATATTTTTCAGTTCACATTCATTTCTCAATCATCCATCACATGTGATAATCATATATATATCACAGATAAGCATTCACGTTTTCATTTACAAACACAATTCTCATTATTTACATGAGCATCAAATTACATTTCATAAGTTCATTTACACATGAGAAAATAAGATCAATTACAAAATACCAAAATGACACCTAGTGTCCTACCAATGCACTGTAGCCTGTGAGGTGACACGGACACTATGCGTAATCGTGAACCGCCTTACCGAACTGTGGTCAATCGGGCCTCTGTCCAAATCTTCGCACCTGCGCGTTGCAAAAGCGACGCGCTAAGCATAAAGCTTAGTGGTGCCAATAATACAAGAAAATACAATATGCAAATAAAAAAAATAATTTCCTTGCTATTGTGTTCATAAGAAATGAATAATTACTAACTTATTGTTTAGTCGAGGGCTAATCATGTTTCATGACATTAACTTCTTCATGCATTTCGTTAATTATTTTCTTCATGATATTGAGCTTCTTTGTATTTTTGTAATCATTCCTGACACTAAATTTTCGTATTTTCTTTAATAATCAGTTTAATCACAGTTATACTTTTCCATGCCCAAGTAACCTATACTGGACGACTGGACTGGATAACGAGTCGTTAGCACTGGACACCGCGGTGCCTCGGGCCGTCATACCATGGGATGCAGAACGTCAACCACATATGCAGTCAGTATGGCTAAAAAGCCATGATATCACATAATTGGCATAAAAGCCATGAAAACGGGCATAAAAGCCATGAATACGGGCATAAAGCCATGAATACAGGCATAAAGCCTTTCGCAGTACTGCTAAAACAATACCCTATTGGAAGGCCAATCTATCCAAACCAATCACATTAGGCCTACTAGGGCATTTTGCACTTTTAAGTTTCACAATTTTTGAATTTCAAGTTTTTATGTCACTATTCATTTCATTAGTCAACTAAAATGTTGACTTTTGCATAAACAATAGTTACATTGGTTTTAGTACTCTCAACATACCACATTTTGTATTCAAAACTTGTTGGTTTTAGTCACTTTCTCAAAGCTTAGGTCATTTTGGCAAAATTGCTAATTTTTGGTTTTGGTGTCACTATTCACCTCATTGGTCAACAAAAATGTTGACTTTTGGATAGAAAATAGGTGTATTGGTTTTAACACCCCAAACATACCACATTTTGTATTTAAAACTTGTTGGAAGTGATTACCATTACCATTTCTAGGCTTAAACCAAGGGAAACAAAATTTTCGATTTTTGAAGCTTAACTTTACTATTCCATTAAGCACTGTTACAGTGGGAATTTGAAGAAATGGTAAACATGAAAGTTGTTCCTTATTTTGTCTAGTTGAATTTCTTTTTTTGAATCACTCCATTTGGAGTTTTGTAGCTCAAGTTATGGCCAAAATAAGTTTACTGTTCATGGGTACTGTTCCTGCTGAAATTTTGGGTTTTGGCAGATTTTAGTCCAACTTTGGTCAGTAATTTGACCAAGTTAAGTTCATAATTTGGTCTAACTTTCTTCATATGAAATGTTCTACCATGCCTTAGGTTTCCATCGGTTCAAGAATCGCCTAAATCCGAGTTTTCTAGAGAGAGTTATAGCCATCCAAACATTACTGTTCAAATGTAAATCTGCATAGTTGCAGGTTTGATAACTCTACTTTGTTCAATAATTTGAATGGGTTAATGGCATAATTTGGGGTAGGTTTCGTCATGAAAGTTGTTTGTCTATATCCTATCTTGTTACTGTAAAAATTTCAGCTTAATTTGACCACTCTACAGTGAGTTATGGCCAAATGAACAGTTACTATTCATTTGGTCATTTCTGCAGGGGCTGTTTGCAGGGTATCCGGATTGGGGCCAAGTTTTGGTCCTCTTTCTTTGGACTTTTGGGCATGGTTTCTTCAGCAAAAATGTGCCATTATAAGCCTAGTTTCATGTCCAATTGGCCAAACACCAATTGGACCAACACAGCCAAAGATATGGCAGTCCAAGTGGACTGAAATTTGATCACCTCTTTGCACTCATTGGGCGACCTTCCATTCGATTTTGCCATGCATTAACTCACTTCAAATTATGATTAACTTGCCTTAAATGGTCACTAATTGACCACTAGAATTTCCATTAATCATTTAAACACAATATCTCCAATTTTCATACTAACCCTAATTGATCAAATCTCATTCTCATACAAACTCAAAAAATTCAACTCCATTAAACTCCAATTCATATATATGCATTAATTGACATTAATATACCAACTTAATTGCAATTAAACCATCAATACCCTAACCCTCTCTTGGCTGCCACCATTCATACATACTCCTACATAAGTGTTTTATTCAATTTCTTAACAATTTCTTATTCACTTGAACTTCCTAACATGGAATAAAAAGAAAAATGTAAGAGTTAGCACTAACCTTTTTTTTTTTAGCAGAATTTTCCCAAGCAATTCCTTCACTTTCTTGGCTTTTCTTGGCTGCCAAACACTCCTACAAGGTGTGGGGGTAATTTTTATTGAAGGGATCTAGGGTTTTTGGTGCAAGATAAGCAAGGTTTCCAAGCTTGGAAGCTTGAACTATGGTGGAAACCCTCTCCTCTCTTTCTCTACGTTTTGGCGGCCCAAGGATGAAGATGGGAGTGCAGATTTGGTCTTTCATTTTGTCTCTTTTTAATTAGTTTTATCTCTTTTAATTTGGCTTGTTGGGTTGTGATTGGTGGAAGCCTTCCAAATGACATCATGTGATGTCATATTTAGGTTTTTCTTTCATTTTCTTTTCTTCTTTTCTCTACTCATTTTCACTTTAATTTTTAGTAATATTTATTCATATTTTAGATCATAATAATTATTTACTTAACTGGACAAGTCGGTCAAAAATTGTCTCTGAAGGCGAAATGACCAAAATGCCCTCCGTTTGGCTTAACGGGTCAAAATTGTCTGTACCGATTGAAACAGAGTACAAGTAATCGGCTTCAAACAGAGTACCAGTATCAGAGTACAAGTAATCGGCTTCAAACACACTAACTTCTCTGAACTTATTTCTCAAGCCCTAGAGTTGGAAAGAATTGAGATTGAGACTGCTCCTGAGAAAAAGAAATCAGAGAAGACAGATAAAGAGGGAAAGTCAGTAGAACAGAGTTCCAGTGGTTATACTGGGAAGAGGAAGAACCACGGGGGACATGGCAGAGGTGGCAAGAAATCTGGTAGGGGAAGATATTCAGGACAAAAGCCTCCCCTATCTGGTCAGCAGAGTACCAGAGGTTCTTATCCTCCCCGCCAATGTGAGACATGTGGGAGAAATCATGGTGGGATCTGCTACAAGGCTATTGGAGCCTGTTATAACTGTGGAGGCACCAGACACTTTGCCAAGGACTGCACCAGTAGTCGTAGAGTTAGACCACCTCCTACTACTGCAGAAGGGTCAGTTCAGAGCCCTGTCACTAGAAGTTCACAACCACCCAGCAAAGGTAGAGGCAGGGGTAGAGGTAACCCAGCAGGCAGCCAAGGCACGGTAAAACATTCAGAGCAAGATAGTGCTCCTGTCAGAATGTATGCAATGAGACAGAGGGAAGAGGCCGAGACATCTGATGTTGTGGCTGGTACCTTCTCAACTTTTAACCAAAATGTGTGTGTTATTTGATCCGGGCTCTACCCATTCTTATGTGAGTGCTAGCATCATTGATTGCATTGCTGTTCCATGTATACAAATGGACTTTGAGGTGCTAGTAACAAGTCCACTAGGACAGGAAGTCAGGGTTAATAGGATGTATAGAGATTGTCCTTTGGTGATCCAAGGACACACTTTTCTGTCTGATTTCATTGAAATGCCCTTCAGAGATTATGATATCATCTTGGGCATGGATTGGTTAGCTAGGCATCATGCCATGATTGGATTTGTAGGTGAAGACGACCACTTTTGGTCTCCTCAAGATGCAGTGATATGGTAATACAAGGAGAGGCGATTATTGCCATCAAACATCATTTTAATTTTGCACTAGCCGAAAAATGATCGAGAAAGGGGTGTGAAGCCTACTTGGCACATGTGGTAGAGACCCAAGTGGGGAGTCCGGTATTGAAGGACATCCCTCTGAGACATGACTTTCGGATGTATTTCTGATGAATTGCGTGATTACCTCGGAAGAGAAGTGCGATTTGAAATTAATGTTATGCACAGTGTGGATCCAATCTCCATAACACCATACGAGAATGGCACCAGTGAGTTGAAGGAGTTGAAGATACAGTTGCAAGAATTACTTGAAAAGGGCTTCATCCGCCCTAGTGTGTCACCTTGGGGAGCACCAGTGTTGTTTGTTAAGAAGAAGGATGGTACTCTCCGCTTATGCATTGACTACCGGCAGTTGAATAAGGTGAAAATAAAGAACAGATATCCATTGCCTCGCATTGATGATCTGTTTGATCAGTTGAAGGGTGTAACTGTATTCTCCAAAGTTGATTTGCGATCTGGTTATTATCAGTTGAAGGTGCAAGAGCAGAGTATTCCAAAAACTACCTTCAGAACTCGGTATGTCCACTATGAGTTTCTAGTAATGCCATTCGGGTTAACAAATGCTCCAGCTGCTTTTATGGATCTGATGAACACTATCTTCAGACCATATCTCGATCAATTTGTGGTGGTGTTTATTGATGACATTTTGATATACTCGAGGAATGCAGAGGAGCATGATAGACATCTGCGAATTGTACTGCAGACTTTAAGGGAGAAACAACTATACGCCAAATTGTCGAAATGTGAATTTTGGCTGAAAGAAATCTCCTTTTTGAGACATGTTGTGTCAGCTGAAGGGATCAAGGTAGATTCCAGCAAGGTAGAAGCTATCCTTAATTGGAAGTCGCCTAGGAACATCACAGGAATTCGCAGTTTTCTGGGTCTAGCTGGATATTACCGTCGGTTTGTGAAGGGGTTTTCTATGTTATCTTCTCCACTGACCAAACTGCTTCGGAAAGATGTAAAATTTCAGTAGACAGATAAATGTCAACAAAGTTTTGATGAGTTGAAGAGGTGTTTGACTGAAGCTCCAGTCCTCACTTTACCTACTCCGGGTAAAGAATACACAGTTTATAGTGATGCTTCTCACAATGGGTTAGGCTGTGTACTGATACAAGATCGGAATGTCATTGCTTATACATCACGCCAGCTGAAATCGCATGAGAGGAACTACCCAACACATGATCTGGAGCTAGCAGCTATTATTTTTGCTCTGAAGATCTGGAGACACTATTTGTATGGGGAGAAATGCTACATTTACACATATCACAAGAGCTTGAAGTACTTGGGCACCCAGAAGGAATTGAATTTGAGGCAGAGGAGATGGTTAGAACTCATCAAAGATTATGATTGTTTAATAGACTATCAGCCAGGGAAAGCAAATGTAGTGGCTGACGCCTTAAGTCGCAAGACTATGGCAAGTCTCAGAGTTTCTCCCATGACCATGGTACATGAATTGAAAGCACAGCATGCCAGTTTAGAGATTGATGATGAGGGACAGACAGTAGTTGCTTGGCATGTACAGCTAGTGTTGATTGATCAGATCAGAATGGCTGCTCAGAGTGATGAAAAGTAGCAGAAGCTACTGAAAGAAGTCCAGCAGGGCAAGAAACCTGAATTCTCTATGAGAGATGATGGTTTATTGCTACATCAGGGTAGAATGTGCGTTCCTAGTGATGTGGAATTGAGACAGATCATTATGAAGGAAGCACATGAGTCTCCATTCGCTATGCACCCTGGTGGAACTAAAATGTACAGATGGCTGAAAGAACATTACTGGTGGATGGGTATGAAGAGGGATATAGCTGAGTTTGTTTCCAAATGCCTAACTTGTTAGCAAGTAAAGGCAGAACATCAAGTTCCAGCTGGTTTGTTACATCCTTTGTCAGTACCAGAGTGGAAATGGGAACGAATAACTATGGATTTTGTTACAAGACTTCCAAGGACACAGAGTAGTCATGATGCAGTATGGGTTATAGTTGACAAATTGACCAAGTCTGCTCACTTTTTGCCAGTTCGGATGGACTATAGCCTGAAAAGATTGGCCAGATTGTACATATATGAGATTGTAAAATTGCATGGAGTGCCAGTATCAATTGTGTCTGACAGAGATCCTAGGTTCACTTCTAGATTCTGGGGTAGTCTTCAGAGAGCCCTAGGAACTAGATTGAACTTCAGCACAGAATTCCACCCACAGACAGATGGCCAGTCTGAGAGGGTTATTCAGATATTGGAGGATATGCTACGGGCTTGTGTGATTGAATTTGAAGGTAGTTGGGATACACACTTGCCTTTGATTGAGTTTGCTTATAACAACAGCTACTAATCAAGCATTGGGATGCCTCCATATAAAGCTTTGTATGGTAGAAAGTGCAGAACTCCCTTATGTTGGGATGAAGTAGGTGAAAGGAAGATGATTGGGCCAGAAATTGTTCAGCAGACAGAGGAAAAGATCAGATTGATTAGAGATAGACTCAAGGCTGCATCAGACCATCAGAAGTCCTATGTTGATTTGAAAAGAAGAGATATTGAGTACGCAGTGGGTGATAAGGTATTCCTCAAAGTTTCTCCTTGGAAGAGGATTATGAGATTTGGCAGAAAGGGGAAACTGAGTCCTCGTTTCATCGGACCATATGAAGTTCTGGAAAGAGGGGGTCCTTTGGCATATCGGTTGGCATTACCTCCAGAGCTAGCAAGGATACACAGTGTCTTCCATATGTCCATGTTAAGGAGGTACAGATTTGACCCATCTCATGTACTATCAGTTGAAGAGATTGAAGTAAATCCAGACCTCTCATATGAGGAAGAACCCATAAAAATTCTGGCTTATGAGGTGAAACAACTGAGGAACAAATAGATACACCAGGTTAAAGTGCTGTGGAACCATCATTCAGGCCAGGAAGCTACTTGGGAACGTGAAGAGGATATGAGGAGACAACACCCATAGCTGTTCAGAGACTAATGCCAGGTAAAATTTCGAGACGAAATTTATTTAAGGGGGGGAGAATTGTAACACCCCTAAGTTCGGTAGAGTGCTCATTGCTCCGGTGACTGTCTTTGTCCGGACAGCTAGGATGCCTAGAACTACACTTTAATATGAGTGAGGAGACATAAATAATGAAATACAAGAAAAGAAAATACAAGAAAAACAAAGGAAAAATAATAGCAAAGAAGAGTAACCAAGTTAAGCGAGCCGAGAACCCTAGCGATGGGTGACTGCATCGGGAAGTCACGGCGTGGACCGTTGACTAGCCTTGGACTGCGGGGAATCCTGGAAAATATTTTTAAGACTTAAATAGACCCTTATTGAAGAATAAATATCATTAGTAAGATCAAAGAAAAATTAAATAATTAGTACAAAGAAAAGTGAGAAATCGAAAATGCACAAAACTCTGTTATCTTGAAAAATCAGGAATGCAACCCGAACAGGGGCATTATGGTCATTTGACATCCCAAATTGTCTTTTGACCTAAATGTCCATTAAAAATAAATAATATTACACTTAGAAAATAAAATGAAAAATTAAATTGAGGGTACCTAATACAAATAGCCAAAATGGAGTGAAAAATGTGTAAATAACACATGTAAACATATTATATGATTTAATCTAAGTAAGTGGACCACTAAAGGAATAAATTAAAGATAATGGGGCAGGTGTACAGTCATCTTACCATCTGCAATTCATCTTCCTCATTTGGATTCAAAGTTGCCGAATTGAAGGATGAGAGGAAACCACCATTGCCGTTTTGCATGAGCTCTCCTAACTCCTCCATTTCAACTCCATTCACTTAGGTTCCTTCATGAAAAATTGTCTACACATCACAAGGAAGAGTTTGATACCAAATTTGAGAAGTTTAATCAAGGTTTAACAAGTTTCAACTATAAGGTAAGTTAGCATTTTTGAAGATAGCTTTGTTAAACTTTGTGTGCATGTTATGGGTGTTGAATTTGTGAAGAAAATTTTTAAGTTTGAAGAATTATTAAGATGTTCATTTTGGACAGCCATGGAGTCATGTAATTGATGAAATAATTGTGTATATATTTGATGAGAAATGTTGTTGGTTATGGTGATTTAATATCCTAGTAAATTATTTCATATGTATAAGGTGATTTTTGCACTAGGATGAAAATTGATGATTGTAGGACACTTTGGTATTGAGGAAGATTTTCGGCAGCTTTGAGATTCCTGGATAAATGTATGTGTTCATGAAGATATGGGCATAATTGTGGCATTAAGGATAGATGGATATGTATATGAAATTGTTGTGTAAAGTGTATGTAAAAACTAGTAATGTTTATGTGTATGTGTAATTGTATTTGGACTTTGGAAATTAGAATTATATTTGGTGTGTTGAGGATAATTGAAATCTGCCCAAAGTGATGTTAATGTAAAGTGGAATATGTTTTTGGTAATGTACCAAAACAGATTTGGTAGGGAAGTAAACATATTGCAAGGTAAGTGTGTGATTGATGTGTGTTTAAGCAAGGTAACTAAGGGCAGTGTACATTTTAGTCAATAAGTTTAAATGTGTAACCTCAATTGGTATGAGACCAATTGGAGGTGGAACTAGGCACAAAATTTGCCAACTTTCATTGAGAAAGCATACCAAAATTCTGCTTGCAAGGTGACCTAAGAAAATGACCAATTCGGATTAGGTACAATTAGGACCTGAAAAATGACCAATTGGGCAGCAGTGAGTGTTTAGGCCATAACTCACTCAAAACAGGTCCAATTGACCTGAAATTTTAACCATGAATAGCTAAGGCCCATACCTACAAGTCTTATGAAGACACCAAAACCCAGAAATGACCATAAGAAAGTCAAAAAGCTTGCACAAGTTCGGGTCCAAAAACTGGCCGAACCAAAGTTGACCAAATTGACCTAAAATTGACCTAATTTGATGCCATTTGACCAGCAATAGTGTAATGACCATAACTTGGTCTACTTAACTCGTATTGACCTAAAATTTTGCCTCGCTTGCAATAAGACATAGATCTACAAGTTTGTAGTTTTGACCGAAACCCGAAAACTGAGGGAAATAGGTCGTCCGGCTAGGTCAAACTAGTATCCCGAAATCCAGCAATTTGCAATGAAATGCAAGAAAACGCAATATACATAGAATTGAGTTTGGTAACACGTACCAATCCTAAATCATTATCGAATGTGACATATTAAGGACACCAAAACCTAATTTACCTAAAACGCATCGAGGGTCGGTATATTAGGTGATTAAGCAAATAAAGGTATTCAGTGAATAATTGAGTTCAGTGAATTACTTATCGAACATTATCGTTAGAGATAGTTTAATGTAGTACTGAAACACTTCAAATTGTGTTTCTAAGTTAACAAGAACTCAGCAAAAGGGAAAGAAATACTGAGTCAAGACCAGGGGACAAATATCAGAGGTTTGTGCACAATAACTATTTCTTTTGAATTATTTTCAATTGAAATAAATATTGACTATTTGTATATTATTGTTTTAAATTGTGGAAATGTATTTGAATGAATATTTATTGCTTGAAAAGCATTGTAAATGATTTGAAACTGTGAGAAATTGTTTGAATGACATTGATGGATACTTATTGATTTAAAAGCATTGGAAATGGTTTGAAACTACAGCTATCATGTATATTGATTGTATTCCTCATTAGCTTGTCTAGTGGGACGAATTGAATTCCCTCTCTGGCTGAAGTGTTGAGGTGTGTGCCTGTTGAGGACGAATTGGATGAGTACTCATATTTTTGCTAGCTAGCTATGTTATTCCTCATTAGTCATCGACTTTTGGGACGAATTGAATACCTCATTAGCCATTGGCTTTTGGGACGAATTGAACTATGGATCATGATTAAGCTGTGTGTGATTTATTGATATGTATTGTGAGATTGTGAAATGGATTTAAACTCTCATTGACATATACTGTCTTTTGAATTCAAACATGATCTAACTTATGAAAATTATTGTGATATTGACAAATGGAGTTTAAATTCTTATGGACAATTACTGTCTTGAAATTGACTATGGTTTTAAGTATCCACTATTGATATGATTTATGAATTGTGATTTAAATTGTATTTGGTTAATGTTGTGCACCACTGAGACATTGTCTCAGCGATAGCTTTCTATTACTGTCGCAGGTAGAGAGACGGACAGGGCAGCAGACTAGGCTGCTAGTACACCCAGCGAGGGATTACCTGGTATAATGAGTATACCAATATTTTGCATTTGTACTGTAATGTATGACACTGTATGTACATTTTGTTTTTGGTTTTGAGCAGTTGTAAATTCAAATTGTACCTTAAAGTTGTAAATTAATTATGAGTTATTTGACTTGTAAAAATTGTATTATATATCCTTATCTTAGACTTTGAAAAACTTCTATGGAATTGAGTTGATAAATTGTTGTGTTGAGAAATGTATTGGAGTTGAGATTTGGAAAATTATTGAAGTGCTTTTTACAGGTTTTCTGAAGAACTGTTTTATCCAAAATACAGATGGCACTCTGCCAAAATTTTTACAGAAATTCCAAATAAACCAAATGAGTTAATTGTTCCACTTCAGTTCACCAAAGTCTTTAACACCTGTAAATAGTGCTCACCACTGTAAAGGAAGTAAGAAAAGTTTTTAAAATCCCTTGTAGTGTACTTAATGGGTTATCAGTAGACGGAGTTGGTAATTCATTAGGTATACTACGGGATCATGTTATGCCTTACAGAGGGGTAGGGTGTGACAAGTGGTCTCCCAGATCTAATATGCAAGGCTCATACAAAAGCTCCTCAGGATTTTCGCTTAAATAAGTAACATATCCAATGTGCCTGGCTCATACATAGGCTCCTTAGGACTTTCACTTAAAAGTAGTATGCCAGGGGCATATTAGGCCTTAGCTGCTCTTATCACCACAAATCATGTATGATCACATCATAAATATAACATATACCTAATATGGGGGAGGCCAGTGGGTCATCTAAAGTCCATAAAGCATCAATAGCAATTATGCAAAAATGAAACATATTCGTGTTCTAGATATAAACACCCTAATAAACAATGAAATGATGCATGTGGATCAACATGAGTTCAAATTAAAGAATTTACATTTATTAAGATTAGTGTTACTCACCTCTTATAGTGGTAGCTATCCTCGAATCCTTAGCTTTTCGAATCCCTCAATTTTGATCTTATAAGCATTGGAACCTAAGGAGTTATTTAGAACTCTAAAAGATACACATATCAAACATCTTATTCTAGGCCATATGGAAATATAAAATCATGTAAATAAGGCTGGCAAAACCATGTTTGACAACTAAAACCTTGCATACTGGCTGCCCCTTTTAGGCAGTAATTACTGCGATTGCTGAAGTCTTAGACTTCGATTGCTAAAGTCTTTGAGCCTTAAATGTCATTTTAGTCTAGTAGAGATTGCAGTTGTCGAAGTCTTGGACTTGGGTTGCCAAATATAAAAATTTTCTAGATTTTTTCAAAAAACTACATGCTTCAGCTACCAAAATAATGGCTTTTAGTAGCCCAACCTTGGAATTTTCAAAATTTCCCAAGTCGAAAACCTATAGAATCTCACTCCTAATAGCACCAAAACTCAACCTTAAGGCTTCAAAACATTATCCAACCATAATACACCTTTCTAACACACATTATAACTTAAAAACAAGTGCTAGGGGTCAAAAGCATCATAAAAAATCATGAATCAAGTTTCTTTTTAACTTAATTCAAGAAAAACAGTAGATATCACATACCAATCTTGACTTAATTAGCATGAAATCTAAGATCCATCAAAGAAACTACTATATTGGGCTTATAAACACCTAAAACTTTGAAAAAACATAATAAAACATACATTTATAGCAAAATTCATGAAAACCCTAACTTTAGCCAACTAAAAACTCCACAACTATTCATGAAATTGGAATTACCCAACCTATCTCTCACAATCATGCTTAAAAACAACACAAAAGATGGAAAAGAAGGAAATAATTACCTCTTTTCCCCCATGTACTTGAATGTAAGAGAAAATAAGAACAAAACTTAAATTTCACTTCTGATCTTGAAGTCTCCCACAAGAAAACCAAGTTTTAAAACAACAAACCCTCAACAAGCACCCTTTATCACCCTTCAAGAATAGCAATTGAAAGAGAAAAAGAGAAAAAGAGAGAAATTAACTTTTTTCTTTTTTCTTTTTTTTTGTGAAAAACAAACAGAGTGAGCTTTATACACCCTCACGATCGAAGGGACTTTTGGCTACCGAAAGTCATACTTTTGACTGTTGAAACCAACTCTGTACTTAAAAAGAATTTAAGTTCTCACACTTCCCTAAACACATAAACTTGGACTCCCAACCTTCACATGCATACCCTCACATATATATATGTGTGTGTATGTGTATATTTATATTTATCTATTTATATTTAACATGTATACATAGCACCACCATTCCTTTGTCTATGAAATTCTTAGATTCCACAAGAATATTCTATGAACGATAGAAATTCTGACATCAAAAAGTGGTGGGTGTTACAAAAATAGTGATCATAATCTTAATTACCTATTAAGATTTGTATGGGATTTTGTTTCATTTAGCTAAGCTTTAGTGCTATATAAATAGTGCACTGAATTAGTATTTTTGTGTTAATTTGAATTATAATGAAAGTTTCTTTTCATTCAATAAAAGTGTTCATTTTATATTAGTATTTTTTTGAATATATATTTATATGTGCAATATTACTCGTTGCTATGTATGTTCTTGAAATTTTTGCTAGTAACAAGAGAAATTAATTTAAATGGTGAGAGTTCTCCTCAAAACTAAACAGGGAAAACCATAAGAAAGTTTGGATGCACCTAAAGAATCTCCTCATAACTTTGACTACCACTTATACAATCTTATATCAATATAATCTACCCCTTATTCTTGCTACTAGCACAATCCATATACACTCTCATCTCTATGATAAGTGTCACACTGTACCCCTCTGTAAGGCATAACATGATCTCGTATAATACCTAATGAACTACCGAACTTCACCTACCGATAATTTATTAAGTACATTGCAAGGGATTTTAAAACCATTTTTTTTACATTTTGGAAGTGGTGAGCATTTTGGTAGAAATTAAAATCATTTATTCAAAGCTTAAAAACTAGTAAAAATTTTTGTCCATTTTTATTTTTCTGCAAATTTTATAAAAATTTCGGCAGAGTGCCGTCTATATTTTGAGAAAACAGTTCTTTAAATACCTGAGAAAAACACTTCTAATAAATTTTCTACAACTCCCAACCTCCAAATAATCTCAAGTCAACACAATTCAAGTCATTCCACAATTCAACCAAAAATTTATCAACTTAAAATATTTCATAACTTCATTCACAGTGCATATAGTACAAAATTCACAAATATAAATCTTAATTTACAAAAAGAAAATCCAAAAATAATATTATTACAATTTATTATACAACTGCTCAACTTTACATTGATACATAAAACATTATAATATTTACATCAAAATAACTACAAGGGTATAAAACAATATCCCTACAAAAAGATCAGTGTAGTCCTCAATTTCAATAGCAGCTCACTCTGCTGCTTTCCTCTTGCTCTTATTTGCGATAGCAAAATAAGCTATCGCTGAGTATAAAAATACTCAGTGGTGCACAATAAAAGTTTAAAATACAATACATAAATCATTCATTGACAAAATATAATTTAAATGTTGCACAATTACATTTCACCAATTATCAAAACTCATTATAGCAAAATTTTTTGGTCAAATAATTTAACAAACACAGTGTTGCCAATTCATTCACAACTTAAGCCAAGACACAAAATTTCCAATCAATGCTGCGTTGTACACCACGACAAAGCAATTTACAACCTCACTAATCGAAATCAATGAGGGAAGTGGCTAGCTAGCTAATGAGTACTCATCCGATCTACAACCTCAACTGGTAAACCAGAGAGAGGAAAAATAATCGATCTCAATCCCATAAATGGGGGAATAATATGGTACTGTCATGCTAAGTGTGAATCCAAAATCAAATTAAAATAATTTATTCAAATATTGCATACAAAAATCAAATCAATTTCCAAAGTTACATTTTCATTCACAAAATGGCAACACAAAAGTTCTTAAACTTATAATGCATACTAAATCCATTTTTCAATGATAAAATGCTTAAATAAGGTTTATTGTGCACAAACCTGATGTGAGTCGCCTCTAAGCATTGACTCAGTCTTTTAGACTTTTCGAGCCTTTTTCAGCTGAAACACATAGTTTCACAGTGTTTCAGTATCATAACTTAGCATAAAACCAAAAATAAATTCAAATTCACTTTTATCTAGCTTATATATGCTAAACTTGACGTTCTTTAAAATTTGTATTTCGGGTTTACTATTCACTATACTATTCAAGTCAATTTATTGACTTTCTAAGGCTTAATAGGTATGGAAACTCCAACTTCACTCACATACCACATTTTGGTTACCAAACTTGTTGGTTTTGGTCATTTTCTCAAAACTTAAGTCTTTTAGGTAAAATTACAAATTTTCAGTTTTGGTGTCTTAGGTTGTACTGTTCCATTGATCATTTTACTGTTAAATTTGGCTAAGTTTTCTTCATAGAAAATGTTCCCTATTGTCTTAACTTTATTCTTCTTTTTGAATCACTCCAATTGAAGTTTTGTAGCTCAAGTTATAGCAATTTGAACCATGGCTGCCAGATTGGACTTAACCAAGATTTCTGGGAAAATTCTAGTTCTGGCAATTTTAGGTCACCAACTTTGGGTGGCCAAATGACTTGGTTAATGGCATAATTTTGGTTTGTGTTCTTCATGAAAGTTTTAGGTATATATCTCATTAGTCCACTGGTAAAATGTCAGATCATTTAGACCTGCCTAACCCAAGTTATGGCCAAATGAACAAATACTATTCATTTGGTCAGTTTGTATAGGTCAGACTGAGAATTTCCAGATTTGGTCAATTTGTTCACTAGGTTTTGGTCACTTTTTGGGCATGATTCCTAAATGAAAATTGTGTCATTTTGTGTCTATTTTCATTCTCAATTGGTCTCATATCAATTGGACTTATAAATTTTCAGTTTTGGTCCCTCAAAGGGACCTTGGTCCTACTGCCTGCAGCATGACCACATTGAATCCGAATTTAAACTCAACTCCACAATTTCCAACACACTTCATTTGGTCACAAATGACCATTTCTCACCTCAAACTAGGTCAAACACATCATTTCACAATTTCTCACATTTTTGCCTCTAAACCCTAGGTGTCCAAAACCCTAATTTACCAATTTGTTACACTTAATTAATTCTAAGCATACCAACATCACTTCCACATTCATACAAACTTACCTACTCTTTTAATTCAATCAAAACACATGTATATTCATATCAAACCCTAGCTGGCCAAAATTTCATACAGTCCTCCAAAGATGTTTTCATTTCATTTTAAGTATATTTCTAAGTTTATCCAACTATAAATATAATTAATTCAACTAGAAATTCAAGTTTAGCTTACTAACCTTGAATTGCAGAATTTTCTTCCTCTTCAACTCCTTGCTTTCTTCTTTCTTTTTCTTTTTGTTGTAAATCTCCTTATCAAGATCTACTTACAAGATTTAGTGATGGAGAGTAGGCTTTCTATGGTGGGAATTAACGTTTCTTCAAGCTCAAAATGAGCTTTAATGGAGATTTTGTGAGGGAGAGGGTGAGAGAGAGAGAGAGGACGGCAAGGTGAAAGAAATGGGACTTTTTGCATTTTTTTTTTTCTTTTTATCAAATTTATCCTCTTGGAAGACCAATTTTATCCAATTTTTAATTTTTAATTTTATTAGTATTTATGACATCATGCATGATGTCATGCATAATGTCATCTCTTTTCACTTTTTCATTTTCTTTTTATTTTTCTATTTATTTTTCCATTAGTTCTTTAATTTAATTTCCGGTTCCGAAATTTTTTTCTCCAATTTTATTTTACAGTTAGGTCAGGAGTCAGCTCTCGGGGTCAATTGACCAAATTGTCCCTTGCCGGTTCAACCCGGTTTGCAAATAATTCAATATTTCTTTTGGCTCCTTGACCTAATTATTTGACTGGCTTAACAACCTTTTTCCGTGATTTTCTCTTTTCCACTGTGTTTGTAATGGTCTTAAGGACCGCAGCGTCAAATTTTACGATTTTAAATTTGAGTTTAAATCGACTTCGCAATCCTTCCCGAGAAGGTCACCCATCGCTGTGACTCTCGGCTCATTTAACTTCTTATGTTCTGTTTTTCTTATTTATACTTAACTAATTAACAATTACTAACTATTTGTGTTTATGGCTTATCTAGTTGTCTTAAGTGTGGTTCTATTCCCCTTAATTGTTCGGACCAACTTCGGTCACCGGAACAGTGAAATATACCAGGCTATGCAAATAGGGGTGTTACAATTCTCCCCCCTCTTAAAATAAGTTTCGTCTCGAAATTTTACCTGATATCAATCTCTGAACAACTGTGGGTGTTGTCTCCTCATGTTTTTCTCTCATTCCCAAGTAGCTTCTTGGCCTGAATGATGGTTCCACGGCACTTTAACCAATGGTATTTGCTTGTTCCGTAGCTGCTTCACCTCATAAGCCAAAATCTCTATGGGTTCTTCCTCATATGTGAGGTCTGGATTCACTTCAATTTTCTCTACTGGTAGTACATGAGATGGGTCTAATCGATACCTCCTCAACATAGACACATGGAAGACATTATGTATCTTCTCCAACTCTGGAGGTAGTGCCAATCGATATGCCAAAGGACCCACTCTTTCCAGAACCTCATAAGGCCCAATGAAACGAGGACTCAGTTTCCCCTTTCTGTCGAATCTCATAATTTTCTTCCAAGGACTTCTGACGGTCTGATGCAGTCTTAAGTCAATCTCTGATCACCCTGATCTTCTCTTCAGTCTGCTGAACAATTTTGGGTCTAATCATCTTTCTTTCACCCACATCATCCCAACACAATGGGGTTCTACATTTTCTACCATACAAAGCTTCATATGGAGGCATCCCAATGCTTGATTGGTAGCTATTGTTGTAAGCAAACTCAATCAAAGGCAAGTGTGTGTCCCAACTGCCCTCAAACTCAATCACACAAGCCCGTAGCATGTCTTCCAATATCTGAATTACCCTCTCAGATTGACCATCTGTCTGTGGGTGGAATGCCGTACTGAAGTTCAATCTAGTTCCCAGGGCTCTCTGAAGACTACCCCAGAATCTAGAAGTGAACCTAGGATCTCTGTCTGATATAATGGATATTGGCACTCCATGCAGTCTCACAATCTCATCTGTATACAACTTGGCCAATCTTTCTAAATTGTAGTCCATCCAAACTGGTAGAAAATGAGCAGACTTAGTCAGTCTGTCAACAATGACCCAAACTGCATCATGAATCTTCTGTGTCCTCGAAAGTCCCATCACAAAATCCATTGTTATTCTCTCCCATTTCCATTCTGGTACTGGAAATGGATGTAACAACCCAGTTCGTACTTGATGCTCTGCCTTCACTTGGTGACAAGTTAGGCATTTGGAAACAAACTCTGTCACATCTCTCTTCATACCCATCCACCAGTAATGCTCCTTTAGCCCTCTATACATTTTTGTACCACTAGAGTGCATAGCAAAAGGAGACTTATGTGCTTCCTTCAAAATGATCTGCCTCAAATCAACATCATTAGGAACACACATTCTGCCCTGGTGTAGCAATAGAGCATCTTCTCTTATTGAGAATTCTGGTTTCTTTCCCTGCTAGACTTTTTCCAACAGCCTTTGATACTTCTGATCATTCTGAGCAGCCATTCTGATCTGGTCAATCAACACTGGCTGTACATGCCATGCAACTGCTGTCTGCCCCTCATCATTAATCTCTAAGTTGGCATGTAATGATCTCAACTCATGTACCATAGACAAAGGAGTAACCCGTAGACTTGCCATAGTCTTGCGACTTAAGGTGCCAGTCACCACATTAGCTTTCCCTGGTTGATAGTCTATCAGACAATCATAGTCTTTTATCAACTCTAACCATCTCCTCTGTCTCAAATTCAACTCTTTCTAGGCGCCCAAATACTTCAAACTCTTATGATCTGTGTAGATGTAGTACTTCTCCCCATACAAATAATGTCTCCAGATCTTAAGAGCAAACACAATGGCTGTAAGCCCTAAGTCATGTGTCGGATAATTCCTCTCATGCGGTTTTAGCTAGCGTGATGCATAGGCAATGACATTTCGATCTTGCATCAACACACAACCTAACCCATTGTGAGAAGCATCGCTATAAACTGTATATTCTTTACCCGGTATAGGTAAAGTCAGGACTGGAGCCTCAGTCAAACATTTCTTCAATTCATCAAAACTCTGCTGGCATTTGTCCGTCCACTAAAATTTTACATCTTTCATAAGTAGCTTGGTCAATGGAGATGCCAACATAGAGAATCCCTTTACAAATCGATGGTAGTATCTAGCTAACCCCAGAAAACTGCGAATCTCTGTGATATTTCTGGGTGGCTTCCAATTAAGGACAGCTTCTATCTTGCTAGGATCTACCTTAATACCCTCTACTGATACTGTGTGCCCCAAAAAGGATATCTCCTTCAGCCAAAATTCACATTTCAACAATTTGGCGTATAGCTGTTTCTCCCTCAAAGTTTGTAGTACAATGCGCAGATGTCTATCATGCTTTTCTGCATTCCTCGAATAGACCAATATATCATCTATGAATAGCACAACAAACTGGTCAAGGTATGGTCTGAAGATAGTGTTCATCATATCCATAAAAGCAGCCGGAGCATTAGTTAAACCAAATGGCAGGACCAAGAACTCATAATGGCCATAACGGGTTCTAAAGGCCGTTTTAGCAATACTCTGCTCTTGTATTTTCAACTGATAATAACCTGATCTCAGGTCAATTTTGGAGAACACAGCTGCACCCCTCAACTGATCAAACAAGTCATCAATGAGGGGCAATGGGTATCTGTTCTTTATTGTCACCTTATTCAACTGTCGATAGTCAATGCATAACCGGAGAGTGCCATCTTTCTTCTTTACAAACAACACTGGCGCTCCCCAAGGTGACACACTAGGGTGGATGAAGCCCTAGTCAAGCAGCTCTTGCAACTGCACTTTCAATTCTTTTAATTCTGTTGGTGCCATTCTATATGGTGTTATAGAGATTGGGTCCACACCAGGTATAACATCAATTTCAAACTGCACTTTTCTTTCTGGAGGTAATCCTGGCAATTCATCAGGAAACACATCCGGAAATTCACATACTGTGGGGATGTCCCTCAATGCTGGACTACCCACTTGGGTGTCTATCACATGTGCTAAGTACGCCTCACACCCCTTCCTAATCATTTTTTTGGCTAGTACAGCTAAAATGATGTTTGAAGGCAATAACTGCCTCTCCCCATGTATTACTACATCATCATACTGAGAGAGACCAAAAGTGACTATCTTCAGTCTACAGTCAATCATCGCATGATGCCTGGCTAACCAATCCATGCCTAAGATAATGTCGTAATCTCTGAAAGGCATTTCAATCAAATCAGACAGAAAAGTGTATCCTTGGATCACTAAAGGACAGTCCCTATATAGTCTATTTACCCTGACCTCCTGGCCTAATGGACTAGTTACTAGCACATCATAGTCCATTGGTACACACTGAATAGTAGTAGAACACATCACACTAGCACTAACATACGAATGTGTGGAGCCAGGATCAAATAACACATGTACATTTTGGTCAAGGATGGAGAAAATACCAGCTACTATGTCTGATGTTTCAGCCTCCTCCCTCTGATGCATGGTATATACTCTGACTGGTGTGCCAATGGATACTGGCTAGTTAACAGTGCTTTGACTTCCAGGAGTATTACTAGGACCCCTACCTCTGCCTCTACCTCTACCAGCTGGCTGTGACCCTCTAGGTGCAGAGACTTAGATAGATCCTTCAGATGTAGCAGAAGGTCTAGACCAGCGCAGACTAGTACAATCCTTAGCGAAATGTCTGCTTCCTCCACAGTTAAAACATGCATCTGTGGCCTTAAAACAAACCCCACCGTGTGTTCTACCACAAGTTTCACACTGTCGTACTAATAGCGCTTCTCGGGGTGCTTGCTGGGTCTGCTGACTAGACCGGGGTGGTCTTTGGCTAGAGAATCTGCCTCTGTCAGATCTATGGGAGCTAAATCCCCCAAACTATTTCCTCTTCCCAAAACCACTCTCAGGTACTTGTCCAGTAGTCTTTTCAATCTTCTCTTTCTCTTGTGTACCCTTCTTCACTACTCCTTCTGATTCTATCCTTTCCAGTTCCAGGGCCTATGAGATCAACTCAGAGAAATTCTGATGTCGAAAACCCACAACTTGCATTCTCAGATTCGGCCTTAACCTGGACTCAAACCTTTTACATCTATCTCTGGGGGTGGAGACTAAGCTTTCAGCATAGTGGCTCAATCAAGAGAAGTCTCTCTCATATTCTGCTATGGTTTTGTCCCCTTATTTCAAACTCAAGAATTCTTGTAACTTCATATCCACATATGCATCGGGGACCCACTTCTGTCGAAACTCCCTCAAAAAGTCTGACCAAGTAAGGACTAGAGGTTTTACCAGGCTGTGGGGGATGGTCTTCCACCATTCATACGCATTCCCTTGCAACAAAGAAACATAATACTCGAACTTCAACTCTTCTGCACACTGCAGCTTCCTGAAAACCCGTTCCATTCGCTCTAACCACTGTTTTGCCTCCAGTGGATCCATAATGCTCTTAAACTCGATGGCCCCAAATTTCATCAATTTTTCATATTGTCGAGCCGAGGACTGTGGTTGTGCTACACGTGCTTGCATCTGAGCTTGGGGTGGCACATTTCCCTCAATTTGCTGGAAAAACGCAGTCATCTGCTGTGCAAACTGAGCAGGAAACTGTAGTGCTAGAGTAGGATCTGGAGTGGCTGACCCACTCACGTTTTGGAGTGCTGGGGCTTCCCCTCAAACCTCAGCTCAACAGATTGTTCCACGGAATGATCTCCTTCTTTCATTCCGTTTTCCCAAAATTTCTACTTCCTGAGAATAAACACAAGGAGGTTGACCTCCGTTAGTGCATATTCATGATGTAAATATGTCATATGTATCAATTAAAGACACTTGAGCAATTGTACTTATCAAAGAAATATTCACATACATAGTCAAAATTTATTGTAAAACAATGCTCTGATACCACTAAAACATGTCACACCTTACCCCTCTATAAGGCATAATATGATCCCGTAGAATACCTAATGAACTACCGAACTTCACCTACCGATAATTCATTAAGTACACTACAAGGGATTTTAAAACCATTTTTTTTACATTTTGTAAGTGGTGAGCATTTTGGTAGGAATTAAAATCATTTATTCAAAGCTTAAAAACTAGTAAAATTTTTTGTCCATTTTTATTTTTTCGTAAATTTTATAAAAGTTTCGGTAGAGTGCCGTCTGTATTTTGATAAAACAGTTCTTCAAATACCTGAGACAAACGCTTCCAATAAATTTTCCACAACTCCCAACCTCCAAATAATCTCAAGTCAACACAATTCAAGTCATTCCACAATTCAACCAAAAATTTATCAACTTAAAATATTTCATAACTTCATTCACAGTACATATAGTTCAAAATTCACAAATACAAATCTTAATTTACAAAAAGAAAATCCAAAAATAATATTATTACAATTTATTATACAACTGCTCAACTTTATATTAATACATAAAACATTACAATATTTACATCAAAATAACTACAAGGGTATAAAACAATACCCGTACAAAAAGATCAGTGTAGTCCTCAATTTCAATAGCAGCTCACTCTGCTGCTTTCTCCTTGCTCTTATCAGTGACAGCAAAATAAGCTATCGCTGAGTATAAAAATGCTCAGTGGTATACAATAAAAATTTAAAATACAATACATAAATCATTCATTGACAAAACACAATTTAAATGTTGTACAATTACATTTCACCAATTGTCAAAACTCATTATAGCAAAATTTTTGGGTCAATTAATTTAATAAACACAGTGTTGCCAATTCATACACAACTTAAGCCATGACACAAAATTTATGATCAATGCCGCATTGTACACCACAACAAAGCAATCTACAACCCCACTAATCGAAATCAATGAGGGAGGTGGCTATCTAGCTAATGAGTACTCATCCGATGTACAACCTCAACTGGTAAACCAGAGAGGGAGGAAAAATAATCGATCTCAACCCCATAAATGGGGGAATAATATGGTACTGTCATGCTAAGTGTGAATCCGAAATCAAATTAAAACAATTTATTCAAATATTGCATACAAAAATCAAATCAATTTCCAAAGTTACATTTTCATTCACAAAATGGCAACACAAAAGTTCTTAAACTCATAATGCGTACTAAATCCATTTTTCAATGATAAAATGCTTAAATAGGGTTTATTGTGCACAAACCTGACGTGAGTCACCTCTAGGCCTTGACTCAGTCTTTTAGACTTTCTTAGCCTTTTTCAGCTGAAACACACAGTTTCACAGTGTTTCAGTACCATAACTTAGCATAAAGCCAAAAATAAATTCAAATTCACTTTTATCTAGCTTATATATGCTAAACTTGACGTTCTTTAAAATTTGTGTTTTGGGGTTACTATTCACTACACTATTCAAGTCAATTTGTTGACTTTCTAAGGCTTAATAGGTATGGGAACTCCAACTTCACCCACATACCACATTTTGGTTACCAAACTTGTTGGTTTTGGTCATTTTCTCAAAACTTAAGTCTTTTAGGCAAAATTATAAATTTTCAGTTTTGGTGTCTTAGGTTGCACTATTCCATTGGTCATTTTACTGTTAGAATTTGGCTAAGTTTTCTTCATAGAAAATGTTCCCTATTGTAACACCTTGAACCTCCGAGTTATGAATAGTACCATTTTTGGTCCGTGACTAGTACTATTCAAAGACACCTTGAAGACTAAAAATAAAAAAAAAAAATTAATTGAGATAGACACAATAAAAATTCAAGTGAAGCAAAGACCTAAGGATTTAACGGGTATTAAAAAAAAGAAAAAAAGAAAAAAAGAAGGATTATGACCCGATGAGGGGCATTTTGGTCAATTCACTTCAAGAGTTGATTTTTGACCAAAATATCAATTTAATTAAATGAAAATAAAATATTGAATTATGAAGAAATATTGAGGGAAAAATTAGAGTAAAAGTGAAAAGAAAATAAAAGAGGCAAAATTCTAGAATTTTAAATTGCATTTTTGACCTAAAAAAAAAATTAAAGGACCAATGGGCTAGTGACAGTTAAACTTAATTAACTAATTAAAAGAAATAAAATGGGTATGAAAGAAGACAAACCCCTCCCTTTTATTCTCTATGTGCCACCACCCATCTTCACTCTTCCTTTCTCTTCTTTTCTCTTCTTCTCCAATCTTCTTCCACCATTGTTTTCCCTTCCAAGTCTTGATTCACTTCAATTCCCTTCATAAATCCCATAACCCACTACTATTCAGAGACTGAGACCAGGTAAATTTTAAGGACGAAATTTATTTTTAAGGAGGGGAGAATTGTAACACCCCGAACCTCCGAGTTATGAATAGTACCATTTTTGGTCCGTGACTAGTACTATTCAAAGACACCTTGAGGACTAAAAATAAATAAAAAATTAATTGAGATAGACACAATAAAAATTCAAGTGAAGCAAAGACCTAAGGATTTAACGGGTATTAAAAAAAAAGAAGGATTATGACCCGATGAGGGGCATTTTGGTCAATTCACTTCAAGAGTTAATTTTTGACCAAAATATCAATTTAATTAAATGAAAATAAAATATTGAATTATGAAGAAATATTGAGGGAAAAATTAGAGTAAAAGTGAAAAAAAAAATAAAAGAGGAAAAAATCTAGAATTTTAAATTGCTTTTTTGACCAAAAAAAAAATTAAGGGACCAATGGGCTAGTGAAAATTAAACTTAATTAACTAATTAAAAAAAATAAAATGGGTATGAAAGAAGACAAATCCTTCCCTTTTATTCTTTATGTGCCACCACCCATCTTCACTCTCCCTTTCTCTTCTTTTCTCTTCTTCTCCAATCTTCTTCCACCATTGTTTTCCCTTCCAAGTCTTGATTCACTTCAATTCCCTTCATAAATCCCATAACCCACTAAAAGAAAAGATCAAAGAGAACTCTGATTGAGGTATTGGAGCAAATAGAGCAAGAGAAATTAAAAGAAAAATTGAAGTTGGAAAAAAAATCACTTGAGGTAAGTTTCTTTTCATGTTAGATTAGTTGTGTAAGCCTTGAATGAAGTTAACTTATGATGAAATTTCATGAGAAATTGAAAGGAAACATGTATGGAAATCTAAACTAGGGTTTTGGCTAACTTAGAGGAAATTACGGTTTTGATGTATTTTAGTTAAATTGATGATAAATCTAAGTTAAATTGAAGTAGTATGCATGATTGGGAGTAGTAAGATTTCATGAGATTGCATAAATTGAATTATGGGAGATTAGGGTTCATGAAAAAATTGGGTTTTGGTGCTAAAGAGTGAAATTGGTGTGTGTAGTGTTAAATTATGATCATTTGAGGTTTATTTAGTTTGAATTGACATTGGGTTGATGAGTGGAAGTAATAAAATGGTAGAATTAAGGAAAATTGCAAACTTTGGTGTTTGAAAATTGTGGGGTTTGTGCTAGGAAGTGTCATTGATGTGTCAATGCTAAATTATAGTCATTTTGGGTGAATTAAATGTGAATTGAGGTTGGTTAGAGGGAATAATTGAAGAAATGAAAATTTTAAACCTAGGGCAGAATTTATACACTGAGTTCAGTGTGTTTGACAGCCCATATATTGAGCTACACAACTCCAATTAGTGTGAAAATAATTGAAAATGAAACTTAAGACATAGGGCTAGAATTTTCATGAAGAGACCCACCCAAGAAATTGCCTAAACCTTGGCTTGAACTTAGAGACACAATTCTGGAACCTGCAGAATTTGACTATATGAACAGTAAAATTTGGATGGCCATAACTCTCTGTAGAAAACTCTGATTTAGGCGATTCTTAAACCAATGGAAACCTAAGACATAGTAGAACATTTCATATGAAGAACTTGGGGCAAATTATGGACTTAACCCAATCAAATTGCTGAGCAAAGTTGAATCATCAAATCTGCAGAACCGCAGATTTATCATATGAACAGTAAACTTTGCATGGCCATAACTCTTTCTAGAAAACTCCGATTTAGGCGATTCTTAAACCGATGGAAACCTAAGAAATAGTAGAACATTTCGTATGAAGAACAATAGATCAAATTATGGACTTAACTTGATCAAATTACTGAACAAAGTTGAATTGATAAATCTGCCAAAGCTGATTCTGCAGCATGAACAGTGACGTGAACAGCAACTGTATTTTGGTCATAACTTGAGCTACACAGCTCTGAATTAGGCGATTCAAAAAGGAAAATAAAGTTAAGAGCTAAATGAACAATTTTCATGCAGAACACCTCACCAAATTATGATCGAAACTAGGTAAAAATTGGGTTCAAATATTGGGGCACCAAGCTGTCCCAAAACCAAAATATTCTAAAATTTTCAAAGCTAACTTGGGATGCATTAGACATGCATGTAATGAGTTCTTGGCAACAATTGAGATTAGTATTGAGGTATTCTATTTTTGTATTTTCAGTAGAAAAAGAAGTTGGAACGAACAAGGAGAAGTAGGTAACAAGAAATGAGAGCATTGAAGGTTTGTGCACAACTAACATTTTCTTTGTTTTTAAACCTGTAAATTACTTGGAATGTGTTAAATTGAATGAGTTTGCTCTGAACAAGTTTACTTTGATTGAAATATGATTTTTCTCTTGTATTTAAGAAATTTAGGTGTTGCCACCTTTATTTGGATATTATGATGAATTTAAATGTGTTTATTGGTTTATAAATGTGATTGTTGAATGGAAAATTTTTGGAAACTGTTTTGAAACCACAGTTAGCATGACAGTCCCTTTCGGAACTCCCCAGTAGTAACGGCTACTTGGGGTTGGTAATTGATATTGATTATGTCTCCCATTAATAACGGTTAGTGGGGTAAGACTACATGAGTACTCATTAGCTAGCTAGCCCTTCCCTCATTAATAACGGTTAGTGAGGTTGAGATTGCTTTGTCGTGGTGTACAACACGGCACTGATCATGAAATTTTGTGTCATGGCCTGAACTGTGTGTTGATGTTGGCAACACTAATGCTTTGTGAATTGTGATTTATGAAGTATGATTTCTCATTTGAAATGTTATTCCAATAAATGGCTCTTATGAACTTAGAACTATTGTGATGTTTTCATGCTTAAGAAAAATGTGATTTATTATACTTTGACAAATTGTGTTTGACCTTAAGTTTTAAAGTTATTAGTTGTGCACCACTGAGTGATATACTCAGCGATAGCTTCTTTATGTTGTCGCAGGTAAGGGAAAGGAATAGTACTATTTTTGGTCTGTGACTAGTACTATTCAAAGCTCGGAGGTTTAGGGTGTTACACCTATTGTCTTAACTTTATTCTCCTTTTTGAATCACTCAAATTGGTGTTTTTTAGCTCAAGTTATAGCCATTTGAACCATGGCTGCCGGATTGGACTTAACCCAGATTTCTGGGCAAATTCTGGTTCTGGTAGTTTTAGGTCACCAAATTTGGGTGGACAAATGACTTAGTTAATGGGATAATTTGGGTTTGTGTTCTTTATGAAAGTTTTAGGTCTATATCTCATCTGCCCACTGGTAAAAGTTCAGGTAATTTAGACCTGCCTAGCCCATGTTATGGGCAAATGAACAAACACTGTTCATTTGGTCAGTTTGTACAGGTCAGACTGAGAATTTTTGGATTTGGTCAATTTGTTCACTAGGTTTTGGTCACTTTTTAGGCATGATTCCTAAATGAAAATTGTGTCATTTTGTGTCTATTTTCATTCCCAATTGGTCTCATATCAATTGGACTTGTAAATTTTCAGTTTTGGTCCCTCAAAGGGACCTTGGTCCTGCTGCCTGCAGCATGACCACATTGAATCCGAATTTAAACTCAACTCCACAATTTCCAACACAATTCATTTGGTCACAAATGACCATTTCTCACCGCAAACTAGGTCAAACACATCATTTCACAATTTCTCACATTTTTGCCTCTAAACCCTAGGTGTTCAAAACCCTAATTTACCAATTTGTTACACTTAATTAATTCTAGGCATACCAACATCACTTCCACATTCATACAAACTTACCTACTCTTTTAATTCAATCAAAACACATGTATATTCATATCAAACCCTAGCTGGCCAAAATTTCATATAGTCCTCCAAAGATATTTTCATTTCATTTTAAGTATATTTCTAAGTTTATCCAACTATAAATATAATTAATTCAACTAGAAATTCAAGTTTAGCTTACTAACCTTGAATTGCAGAATTTTCTTCCTCTTCAACTCCTTCCTTTCTTCTTTCTTTTTCATTTTGTTGTAAATCTCCTTATCAAGATCTAGTTACAAGATTTAGTGATGGAGAGTAGGGTTTCTATGGTGGGAATTAAGGTTTCTTCAAGCTCAAAATGAGCTTTAATGGAGATTTTGTGAGGGAGAGGGTGAGAGTGAGAGAGGACGGAAAGGTGAAAGAAATGGGCCTTTTTGTATTTTTTTTTTTATCAAATTTATCCTCTTGGAAGACCAATTTTATCCAATTTTTAATTTTTAATTTTATTAGTATTTATGACATCATGCATGATGTCATCTCTTTTCACTTTTTCATTTTCTTTTTATTTTTTTATTTATTTTTTCATTAGTTTTTTTAATTTAATTTCCAGTTCTGAAATTTTTTTTTCTCTGATTTTATTTGACAGTTAGGTCAGGAGTCAGCTCTCGGGGTCAGTTGACCAAATTGCCCCTCGCCGGTTTAACCCGGTTTGTAAATAATTCAATATTTCTTCTGGCTCCCTGACCTAATTATTTGACTGGCTTGACAACCTTTTTCCATGATTTTCTCTTTTCCATTGTGTTTGTAATGGTCTTAAGGACCGCAACGTCATATTTTATGGTTCGAAATTCGAGTTTAAATTGACTTCACAATGCTTCCTGAGAAGGTCACCCATCGCTGTGACTCTCGGCTCATTTAACTTCTTATGTTCTGTTTTTCTTATTTATACTTAACTGATTGACAATTACTAATTATTTGTGTTTATGGCTTATCTAATTGTCTTAAGTGTGGTTCTAATCCCCTTAATTATCCGGACCAACTCCGATCACCGGAACAGTGAAATATACCAAGCTATGCAAATAGGGGTGTTATAATAAGAGAAAGGAAAGAGAGTTCTAGACTTTTCATCCACACATTAGAGCTTTTGAAATTATTTGCATGCAAAGCAAATAGATTACCAAATTATTCCAAAGAAAAGAGATCCAAAATTGTTGCTAAAAATTCCTAATAGCAAGAGACTTGCATTTGAAGGGAAGAAAATATCAATAGGAAGATAAGATTCCACCCTTCACCAAAAAAGATCTAAATTTTCAAAGAGAATTGGAATACCAATTCCATCTACCCATTCCAACTACCCATACAATGCTACAATTGGAACTCTTGGCTAATCACCATTCAGATTGCCCAAAACACAATTGTCAAACCCATCCACATGTCTCCAAGACTTACCAACACGCCACTCTTCCATGCAAAGCATGACCAACAACTTTAATTTCACAAGTAAATGCCAACCAATAGCTGGATTGCTAGACCATTCATTGTCCAATTCTAAAACCACAATAGACCCTCAATAAAGGAAATCTTAAACAGTTGCTGAAAGAATTATGCACCAATTGCAAGAACAATTCATCAATAGGTGTAAAAATTAGCAATTTAAAATTTTTCATAACCTAGGGTTTCATGCATCTTGTAACCACATTAAGCTACTAAAAAATACATTATTTAGTCACACTAAATCATACTTTAAATGCTAATTAAGCCTAATTGCCATTAGAAAATAATTTCTCCAAATTCTAACTAGTTAGGGTTTTAGAGAATTCTTAACCAATAGGCGCAAAATCAAATTCCTAATACCTAATTCGGGGAGCAAGGCCACCAATTGTTAGCCCTTTAGCTTGTCCACACAAGCCCTTTGATCAAAGCCTCTTGCTCAGCTCAAAACTTCTTCCTTAGCTTCCTTATGGCTCGGCCAGCAATTGGAAGGGAGGAAAAGTATGTTGTTTGAGTTTTTCTCTTATGAACGTAGTGAGAAACACTTTCTCAATTGTTATTCAAGAGCAACAACACTTAGTGCTCTTGAATCCTTGTCTCAAGGATGAAGATGAATGTGACATCCCTTATCTGTCTACAGTGTAGCCGAGCAAGATATGCCACACAGTGTGCTGGAGCACAAATCATATTTCAATTCAATTTACCCTTTTTACTTATTTATTTACAATTTTCGATTGATCTGAATTTTCTGCAAATTTTAATGAAAATCCGGCAGAGTGCCAGCTGTAAATTGGAAAAACAGTTCTTCTGAATCTGTTTAAAAGACACTTCCAATATAGTTTTCAAATCCAGAACTCTAATATACGCACATCTCAACTCAATCTCCAAATTTACACACTATTTTCAATATTTTTTATTCACATCACTATTCAAATCACATTCATGTATATTTCTCAACATTTCATTTTTCAACATAATATACAGAAAATTTCAACAATATGAAATTTCATATATTTACATTATCAAATAATTTCAAGAGTTTATAGTTACAATCCAAAACTAATACAAAATACAAATTACAAAATGCCACCCAAAGTACTAATGTCCTACCACGTGCACTGCAGATGTGAGGTGACTCTGGACTCAATATGTAGCTCTGAAAGTTCACCCGGTCTGATGTCTGCTGGGCTCCCCAGCTATGTCTCCAGTACCTACGCGTGGCAAAAGCGACGCGCTAAGCAATTCTCCTTAGTGGTGACAATATAAAATAAAATAACTAAAATAAAGTAAGTATGCAAAATGTATGTTTATATTTTTGGTGGACTTAATTTCTGATATTTATTGCAGTTTTATTCGATTAAAATTTGGTAAGATTTATTATCATTGCCCGAGTAACCCCTACTAGTCAACTGCACTGGATAAACAGATAAACTGGCACTGGGTACTAAGTACCTCAGACCATCACACCATCGGTCACATTGTGTCTTCTGGTGTGCAACAGAATATCTAATAAGCTGTAATAATTATTAGGGATAAAACCCGAGTATAACAACTCAATCAACATAGCCAAAGGCTATTATGTCACAGAATGGCACGTGAGGCCATAAAACACAGAATGGCATGAAGCCATATGCAGTTCTGCTAATAGAACCCTATTGGCTTGCCAACCTATCCAAACCAATCTTACTAGGTGTACTAGGGCATGTTACACTCTTAATTTATACAATTCCTGAAATTTAAGTTTAGGTGTTACTATTCATTTCATTGGTTAACTAAAATATTGACTTTTACAAAGACAATAGGTACATTGGTTTTAATACTCTCAACATACCACATTTTACATTCTAAAATTGTTGGTATTGATTGCCAATACCATTTCTAAACTTAATGTTAATTGTTCAAAATTTTCAGATTTCAAGCTTCGTGTTTACTGTTCCATTAGTCACTTTTGCAGTAGGAATTTCGCAAAGTGGTCAACATGAAAGTTGTTCCTTATTTTGTCTAGTTACATTTCTTGTTTGAATCACTCCATTTGGAGTTTTGTAGCTCAATTTATGGCCCAAAAACCACAACTGGCCAGATTACAAATTTTCCAGATTTTATGGACTGACCAAATCTACAGTATTTTGATTAGTGACTACAGGTCACTTTTTAAATATGTTATGATCACAATTTGGGTTAGGTTTCTTCAAGAAAGTTGTAGACCTATATCTCACTTGTTGCTGGTAAAATTTCAGGTCAATTGGATCTTTCTACACTGAGTTATGACCAAATGACTAAATACTATTCATTTAGTCATTTTACCCAGGCAAATTACAGGTCACCCGGATTAGGGCAATCTTCAGGTCAACTTGGTTTGGTTTTCTGGGCATGGTTTCTTCACCAAAGTTGTGCCATTATGTGTCTAGTTTCATGTCCAATTATCCTTGCACCAATTGAACCTCTACAACTCCAGTTATTGCTGCCCAAACCTGCTAGACTCATGCCCAGTCCTGCAGGTCACCAAGGGCAGCCACACTAACATCAATTCCCACTATACAAACCACTTCATTTCTTGTTTACACATAACAAAATGGTCAATAATTGACCATTAAAACTCACTTTCACCCTTACATGATCAAGATCTCCATTTTATACCCAAACCCTAACCCTAACATCTCAAATCATGCATTTAACTTGCATTTCATCATTTCACTTAAGAGACTAATGTTAAGGTAGCCATACTACCATTTCTAGTTCCATGAAATCCTCAAAACCTCAGCATATCCAAGGCTGCCGAAATTATAGGATGGGCATACACATGATATTTATTAAATTTCCTAGCAAATTTACACTCATTCACACTCCTTCAACATGAATTGAAAAAGAAAAGCAAGTTAAGTCACTAACCTCTAATGGAGCTAATCCAAAGCTTGCAAGAACTCTTCCTTTAGCACTTCCTTTTGCTCCCAAAAGCTTCACTATGAGGAGAGAACAAGTTGTTGTGTTGGGAACTTAGGCTTTTGTTGGGTAAAAACTAAGAAAATCAAACTTGGTAAAGCTTGGCTATGGAGGGCTATGGTGCGGCAAGAAAGGAGAGAGGGAGAGCAAATGGTTATTGTGACACCCCTTACCTGTCTACAGTATATCCGAGTAAGATATGTCACATGGTGTACCGGAACACTCTATTTTATCATAATCATTTTTATTCTTCCTTAATTTATTTTTATCATAGTTTTGAATATAACTTGAGAAATATAATTCATTTAAGTTATTTATTGAAATTATAATTTGTTTGAGGTTCCGAAAATTTTATAGAAAATCCGGCAAAGTACTGGCTAAAAATGGAGAAAACAGTTCTTTGGAACCTGTGAAAAACACTTCCAATAATCATATCCAATCATTCTCAACTCCAATAATCATCAAAAACTCAATATTTTTCAACAAAATTTCTCAATCATTCATTTCTCATGGTACTCATATGTATAAGAAATAAATAAATACTCAA
Organism: Hevea brasiliensis; assembly: GCF_030052815.1. Taxonomy (NCBI): domain Eukaryota; kingdom Viridiplantae; phylum Streptophyta; class Magnoliopsida; order Malpighiales; family Euphorbiaceae; genus Hevea; species Hevea brasiliensis. Next base: position 54,319,986 of record NC_079498.1, read on the forward strand.
ATTTTCCATTCATAACCACAATTTTCACTATTTACATTAACATTAAAATACATTATATAAGTCTTATTTACACAATAGAAAATAAAAGATAGTTACAAAATACCAAAATGAAACCTAGTGTCCTACCAATGCACTGAGGATGGTGAGGTGACACGGACACTATGCAGAACTGCAGGATGTCTCACCCAGCCTGTGGTCTACTGGGCTCTCGGTCAATATCTCCAGAACCTACGCGTGGCAAAAGCAATACGCTAAGCAATAATACTTAGTGGTGCCAATAATAAAATAAAAAAGAAATAACAGGAAGTAAATATGCAGTGAATGTATCGATGTCTTATTACAAATAAATTTTCAATGAGTATTTGTAGTCTTACTTATTTTGTACTTGTTATATTCATTACTTCGTAAAATTTATCCACTTTTATTTTTGGTTGCCCAAGTAACCTATACTGGACTACTGGACTGGATAAATGGGTAAACTGGCACTGGGTATCAAGTACCTCGGGCCGTCACACCATCGGTCACATATGTATCTCCCGGTGTGCAACAGAACAGCTAATAAGCTGTAATGACATCAGGCATAAGGCCAAATCTCAATACAAGGTCAGAATGGCTAAAAGCCATGAAATCACAGAATGGCATAATGCCACGTGCAGTACTGCTAACTGAACCCTATTGGCATGCCAAACTATCCAAACCAATCTTGTTAGGTATACTAGGGCATTTGATACTTTTGAATTTTACAATTTTTGAAAGTCAAGTTTTGGTGTTACTATTCCCTTCATTAGTCAACAAAAATGTTGACTTTTGCATAGAAAATAGGTACATTGGTTTTAACACTCCCAACATACCACATTTTGCATTCAAAATTTGTTGGTATTGGTTAACAATACCATTTCTAAGCTTAAAATTTATGGAGCAGAATTTTCAGTTTTTATACCCAAATTTTACTGTTTCATTAGTTGTTGTTGCAGTGGGAATTTGGGAAAATGATAAACATGAAAGTTGTTCCTTATTTTGTCTAGTTGAATTTCGTTTTTCAAATCACTCCATTTGGAGTTTTTTAGCTCAAGTTATGGTCTAAAAACCTCAACTGGCCGGATTGAAAAATTTCAGAACTGACCATATCTACAGTGCAGTAAACAGTAACTTCCACTCTCTTGTTGAATAGGTTCTGGTCATAATTTGGGGCAGGTTCCTTCATGAAAGTTGTTGGTCTATATCTCATCTTGTAGCAACAAAACTTTCAGGTCAATTGGGCCATTCTACAATGAGTTATGGCCAAATGAACAATCACTATTCATTTGGTCATTCTGCAGAAACTGGTTGCAGGACACCCGGATTAGGGCAAGTTTCTGGTACACTTGGTTTGGTCCTATGGGCATGGTTTCTTCACCAAAGTTGTGCCATTATGTGCCTAGTTTTATTTCCAATTGGCCAAACACCAATTGAACCTACACAGCCAAAGTTATGGCTATCCAAACAGGCTGGACTCACAGCCACACCTGCTGCTCTCACTAGGCAGCATACCAAATCAGTTTGTCATGCTATAATTCACTCCAAATTATGGTCAACTTACCTCAAATGGTCACTAATTGACCATTAGAATGTTCATTCACCATTACATAAGCAAAGTCCAAGTTTCTCTCCAAAACCCTAATTCCCCATTTCAAATTCACACAACATACCTTAGTTAAACATACTAATTCATTATCCATATATATATATACTTTAAACATCATCTCTAGTCCACTCTAAGCCCATCAAAACAATCAACCTTATCCCTTCCTTAGGGATACCGAATTCCATGGTGTACATACACATAAGTTTTATTTCATTTAATTTACACTTTCATACTCATTTTAAGTCCCTAACATGGAATAAGAGAGATATATGCATAAATAAGCACTAACCTTAGTAGGGCAGAATTTTCTCTTGTAAATCCTTCACTTTCTTTTGTTTCCTTGGCTGCCAAACACTCTAGCAAGGTTGGGTGACAAATTTTAGTGAAGGACTTTATAGAATTTAGGGTGAGAAATCAAAGGATTTGAAGGTTGAGAGAATGAGAGTTATGGAGGAAGAGGAAAAGAAAATTCGGCTAGCTGAAGAAGAAGGAAGACACCAGAATTTTTTTGGTCCATTTTGTCTCTTTTAAGTGTTTTAAGAAGGCTTGTTAAATTTTGATTGGTTGGGAGTATGTAAATGACATCATGTGATGTAATTATCCCTAATTTTCTTTATTTTTCTTTTCTTTTCTTTTCTACCAGATTTAAATTTAATTTTTAGCAATATTTATTCATATTTTATGTTATAATAATTATTTACTTAACTGGACAAGTCGGCCAAAAATCATCTCTGAAGACGAAATGACCAAAATGCCCTCCGTTTGGCGTAACGAGTCAAAATTGTCTGTACCGATTGAAAATTTTTTCTAAATATTTTCTTGGCATTCTAATGCCATAGGAACCTCAATTACCCTTCTCTGGAGTCCTAATAATTATTTTATAATTTTTCTCCCGGGTCTAGGCCTCCTAGTTGCGAGAACCGCAATTTCTCACTAGCTTACCCATCGCTAGGGCACCGGCTCATTTAACTTGGTTGTATTTTATTTCTAAAATTTTTTCTAAATTTTTCTTATTAATATTTGGGTTAATTTTAGTTCCTCACTTTAGTTTAAATATTTTTCCGGACGTTCTAGCTGTCCGGACCGACACTGGTCACCCGAAGAGTAGAATGTACGGAGTTGCTACCGGGAGGGTGTTATAACTCTTCCCCTCTAATTTAAATTTCTTCCTCGAAATTTACCTGATGCAAATAGTTGAGGGAACTGTTGCCTCATCGTCTCTTCACTTTCCCAAGTTACCTCTTCGGTGTTGTGGTGCCTCCAAAGCACTTTCACCAGTGGAATCTGCTTATTTCTCAACTCTTTCACTTCCCGAGCCAGGATCCGTATGGGTTCTTCTTCATATGTCAAATTCGGTTGTACTTTAATTTCTTCCATGGAGATGACATGTGAAGGATCTGAGCGGTATCTTCTTAACATAGACACGTGGAACACATTATGGATCTTGTCCAGTTCTGGTGGTAAAGCTAGCCTATAGGCCACTGAACCCACGTGTTCAATGACTTCATATGGGCCAATGAACCTAGGGCTCAACTTACCTTTTCTTCCAAATCTCAGTACCTTCTTCCACGGTGACACCTTGAGGAACAATTTGTCGCCAACCGCATATTCTATTTCTTTTCTCTTCAGGTCGGCATAAGATTTCTGTCTATCTGAGGCAACCTTCAGATTGGCTTTGATTAGTTTTACTTTCTCCTCAGTTTGTTTCACCAGGTCTGGCCCTATTAGTTTGTCTTCGCCCAATTTAGTCCAGCACACTGGAGTTCTACATTTCCTCCCATACGGTGCTTCATATGGGGCCATTTGGATGCTAGCTTAGTAGCTATTGTTGTATGCAAATTCTGCCAGCGGGAGGTATCTATCCCAACTTCCCTCAAACTCAATGACACAACTCCTCAGCATATCCTCAAGGACCTGATATATATTTCATGTTATTATTATCATTTTAGTTTAATATTTGTATTAATTCAATTGATTTCAATTGTTTACCTGGATTTCTCTTTCTGATTGCCGATCCGTTTGAGGATGGAAAGCTGTGCTGAAGTGGAGTTGTGTACCCAAGGACTCATGCAACTTGTTCCAAAATCTCGATGTAAACCTTGGGTCTCGATCAGATATGATAGAAAGTGGAAATCCATGCAGTCTAACTATCTCACTGATATACAATTATGCTAACTTCTCCAGTGAGTAGTCAGTCCTAACTGGCAGAAAGTGTGCTGACTTCGTCAATCTATCCACTATCGCCCATACTGCATCATGTTTCTTCTGGGTGAGAGGTAGACCACTTAAAAAATCCATGGTGACCCGATCCCATTTCCATTCAGGTATGCGTATAGGCTGTAGCAAACCCGATGGAACTTGATGTTCTGCCTTGACTTGCTGACATGTCAAGCATTTAGTCACATAGTCAGCTATGTTCTTCTTCATACCAGGCCACCAATACTGAAGCTTTAGATCATGATACATTTTTGTACTTCCTGGGTGCATAGCATACACACTGGTGTGTGCCTCTTTTAAAATACTGGCCTTCAATTCCCCATCATCTGGTACACACAGTCTTCCTTTGTACTACAGACACCCATCTGCTTTCACCTCATAGTCAGTTGCTTTTCCCTCTAAGATTTTGCTCATAATAACCTTTAGATTCTCATCTACCTTCTGCCCATCTAAAATCTGCTGTAACAGGCTTGGCCTCACTTGCAACTCAGCCAAAATAGCTCCATCTCGAACCAAAGATAGACGGGCATTCAATGATCTCATAGCTGTGATGGATTTTCTGCTCAAAGTATCAGCAACTACATTTGCCTTCCCAGGATGGTAGTCAATTACACAGTCATAGTCCTTCAGGAACTCAATCCATCGTCTCTGTCTAAGGTTGAGCTCCTTCTGGGTTGGCAAGTATTTCAGGCTTTTGTGGTCTGTGTAAATGTAGTACTTTTCACCATACAAGTAGTGCCTCCATATCTTCAGTGCGAAGATAATTGCTGCAAGCTCTAGATCATGGGTAGGGTAATTCTGTTCATGTGGCCTTAGCTGCCTGGAAGCATAAGCAACCACCTTCCCCTCTTGCATCAATACACACCCTAACCCATTATGAGAGGCATCACTGTAGACCACAAAGTCCTTTCCTAACACTGGCTGTGTTAACACTGGGGCCTCTGTCAACATAGCCTTCAACTTCTCAAAACTAGTCTGAAACTTGTCATTCCAGTTAAATCTGACATTCTTGTGTAACAACTTGGTCATTGGAGCAGCTATTAAGGAAAATCCCTTCACAAATCTCCTGTAATACCCAGCTAGCCCCAAGAAGCTTCTCGACTCGCTTGTATTTCTGGGAGGCTTCCATTCCATCACTGCTTCTATTTTCTTGGGATCCACCCTAATCCCATCAGCTGATACTATGTGTCCAAGGAATGCAATCTCATTCAACCAGAAGTCACACTTTAACAACTTAGCATACAGTTTCTTTTCTCTCAGGGTTTGTAGAACAATCGTCAAATGTTCATCATGCTCTTCTCTGGTCTTGGAATACACCAAAATATCATCAATAAAGACCACTACGAACCGATCTAAGTGTCGATGGAAGATACAGTTCATAAGGTCCATGAATGCTGCTGGTGCATTCGTTAGGCCAAAAGGCATCACCAGAAACTCATAATGCCCATACCGGGTCCTGAATGCAGTCTTTGGCACATCTACATCTTTCACCCTCAACTGATGATACCCTGATCTGAGATCAATCTTAGAAAATACTCCTGCTCCCTTCAACTGATCAAACAAATCATCAATTCTAGGCAACGGATATTTGTTCTTCACAGTCACTTTATTCAATCGCCAGAATCGATTCATAACCTCAAAGTCCCATCATTCTTTTTCACAAAGACCTTGAGCTCCCCATGGTGACACACATCGCGTATAAACCCCTTATCAAGCAACTCTTGCAACTGAGTTTTCAACTCCCTCAATTCAGTGGGTGCCATCCTATAAGGAGCAATGGAAATGGGTGTTGTACCCGGCAGTGTCTCAATAGCAAATTCAACTTCCCTTTCTGGTGGCAAACTAGGTAATTCTTCAGGAAACACATCTGAGATGTCCTTTACTGTGGATATGTCACACAGATCTGGCTTAGCTTGCCTAGTATCCACCACATGTGCTAGGTAGGCTTCACAGCCTTTTCTCATCATTCTTCTTGCAACTGTGGCTGAGATAACATTAGACATGAAATCTGTCCTTTGACCCACAATAGTGATTTCATTACCCTCAGAAGTTTTCAGAGAAATTCTCTTTAATTTGCAATCAACTATTGCCTGATGACATGACAACCAGTCCATTCCCAAAATCACGTCAAACTCATGGAAAGGCAACTCAATCAAGTCTGCCAAGAATTCATACCCCTGAATCCTTAACGGGCAACCCTTATACACTTTGTTCACTACCACACTGTGGCCCAATGGATTAGTGACCAGAATGTCTTGGTCACTCTCCCCTACTAGTATCCCCCTTTCTACGGGTAAGTTGATGCAGATGTATGAATGAGTGGATCTTGGATCCACTAATGCATGCATAGATGTATTGTAGAGGGAGAACATACCCCTGATGACGTCCGGGGCATCTTGCTCCTCCTGAGCTCTAATGGCATAAGCTCTTGTAGGTGGTCTGCCCTCAGGCCTCTTTGCTGGCTTAGATGCAGGCCTCTGTGATGGTCCCACTGCCTCAGATTTGCTAGATTTCCTATCCCTTTGTGGTGCAGGAGTAGGTCTGTCTGCTTGTGTTGGAGCAGCTGTAGTGGTTCTGCGTGGACAGTTCCTCAGCTGATGCTCTGTCGACCCACACCTTAAGCAGGCGCCAGTCACTCTCCAACACTCCCCCTTATGCCACTTCAGGCAATGTGGACATGCAGAAGATGCTGGGGCTGGTCCCCTGAACCCCATCCCTGGAGAGCTGCCCATTGATGGTGTGGACTGACCTCTCCTAGGGGTAAACTGTGGCCTGGGCCCCTGAGACTGACCCTGACCTTGTGGTTGACCTGAACTCTATACAGGTGGACCCTTAAACTTCTTCCCAGATGCAGGAGATGAGCTAGACTAACCTGGGTCCCTCTTCTGCTGTCTCTCTCTTCTGGTCTGCTCACTTATTCTCACCTTTTCAACCTTTATTGCAACTTCCACTAACTTGGTGAAGTCGGTGATCCCCAAGGCAGTGATCACGATCTTTATATTGTCATTTAATCCCTCTTCAAATCTCTTACACCTTTTAGCCCCATTAGGGACTATCTCCCTTCCATAGCGGCTCAATCTGACGAATTCCTTCTCATACTCGGCCACTGACAGCTGTCTCTGCCTCAGATTAATGAACTCTCTTCTTCTCTCTTCCAAGTATACACTACCCACATATTTCTTCTTAAATTCGGAGAGGAAGAAGTCCCAAGTTATTACTTCTGGCTATACTTCACTGGACACCGTATCCCACCATTCATATGCATCATCTTGCAACAAAGATACAGCAGCTTCTAGATTTTGCTCTGGAGTGCAGTGGAGTTGTTTTAAAACTCTGCCTCTTCTGTTCAACCAATTTTCGGCTGCAACAGAATCATCTTCTCTCTTGCCAAAGAAGTCCACTGCTCCAAATTTTCTAAGTCTTTCCAGGTGTGATTTCTGATGTGGAGGTGGTGGTGGTGGTGGTGGTGCTGGCATTACCCCAGCCATTTGTTTGACTTTTGCATAGAAAATAGGTACATTGGTTTTAACACTCCCAACATACCACATTTTGCATTTAAAATTTGTTGGTATTGCTTAACAATACCATTTCTAAGCTTAAAATTTATGGAGCAGAATTTTCAGTTTTTATACCCAAATTTTCTGTTTCATTAGTTGCTGTTGCAGTGGGAATTTGGGAAAATAATAAACATGAAAGTTGTTCCTTATTTTGTCTAGTTGAATTTTGTTTTTTGAATCACTCCATTTGGAGTTTTTTAGCTCAAGTTATGGTCCAAAAACCTCAACTGGCCGGATTGAAAAATTTCAGAACTGACCATATCTACAGTGCAGTAAACAGTAACTTACACTCTCTTGTTGAATAGGTTCTGGTCATAATTTGGGGTAGGTTCCTTCATGAACGTTGTTGGTCTATATCTCAGCCTGTTGCTGTAAAACTTTCAGGTCAATTGGGCCATTCTACAATGAGTTATGTCCAAATGAACAATCACTATTCATTTGGTCATTCTGCAGAAACTGGTTGCAGGACACCCGGATTGGGGCAAGTTTTTGGTACACTTGGTTTGGTCTTATGGGCATGGTTTCTTCACCAAAGTTGTGCCATTATGTGCCTAGTTTCATTTCCAATTGGCCAAACACCAATTGAACCTACACAGCCAAAGTTATGGCTGTCCAAACAGGCTGGACTCACAGCCACACCTGCTGCTCTCACTAGGCAGCATACCAAATCAGTTTGTCATGCTATAATTCACTCCAAATTATGGTCAACTTACCTCAAATGGTCACTAATTGACCATTAGAATGTTCATTCACCACTACATAAGCAAAGTCCAAGTTTCTCTCCAAAACCCTAATTCCCCATTTCAAATTCACGCAACATACCTTAGTTAAACATACTAATTCATTATCCATATATATATATATATATATACTTTAAACATCATCTCTAGTCCACTCTAAGCCCATCAAAACAATCAACCTTATCCCTTCCTTAGGGCTACCTAATTCTATGGTGTACACACACATAAGTTTTATTTCATTTAATTTACACTTTCATACTCATTTTAAGTCCCTAACATGGAATAAGAGAGATATATGCATAAATAAGCACTAACCTTAGTAGGGCAGAATTTTCTCTTGTAAATCCTTCACTTTCTTTTGTTTCCTTGGCTGCCAAACACTCTAGCAAGGTTAGGTGACAAATTTTAGTGAAGGACTTTATAGAATTTAGGGTGAGAAATCAAAGGATTTGAAGGTTAAGAGAATGAGAGTTATGGAGGAAGAGGAAAAGAAAATTCGGCTGGCTGAAGAAGAAGGAAGACACCAGAATTTTTTTGGTCCATTTTGTCTCTTTTAAGTGTTTTAAGAAGGCTTGTTAAATTTTGATTGGTTAGGAGTATGTAAATGACATCATGTGATGTCATTATCCCTAATTTCCTTCATTTTTCTTTTCTTTTCTTTTCTACCAGATTTCAATTTAATTTATAGCAATATTTATTCATATTTTATGTTATAATAATTATTTACTTAACTGGACAAGTCGGCCAAAAATCATCTCTGAAGACAAAATGACCAAAATGCCCTCCGTTTATCTTAACGGGTCAAAATTATCTGTACCGATTGAAAAATTTTTCTAAATATTTTATTGGCATTCTAATGCCATAGGAACCTCAATGACCCTTCTATGGAGTCCCAATAATTATTTTATAATTTTTCTCCTGGGTCTAGGGCTCCTAGTTGCGAGAACTGCAACTTCTCACTAGGTTACCCATCGCTAGGGCACCGGCTCATTTAACTTGGTTGTATTTTATTTCTAAAATTTTTTCTAAATTTTTCTTATTAATATTTGGGTTAATTTTAGTTCCTCACTTTAGTTTAAATATTTTTCCCGACGTTCTAGCTATCCGGACCGACACTGGTCACCGAAACAGTAGAATGTACGGAGTTGCTACCGGGAGGGTGTTACAGTTATTCCAGAATTTTTTGACTTCTTTGCTGCCCATTTTTTGTATTATAAGTGTTTTTCTTTAATTTGATTGGCTAAGCATTTTAATTACCTCATGCTTACATAAGCATGAAGTAATAAATCCCATTTTCTTTTCATTTTCTTTTCTTTTCTTGACTACTTAATTTCAATTAAATTTTTAATAATATTTATTCATATTTTATGTCATATAAATTATTTAGTTAATGGGACAAGTTGGCCAAAAGTCATCTCTGAAGACGAAATGACCAAAATGCCCTCTGTTTGGCTTAACGAGCTAAAATTGTCTTTACCAATTGAAAAATTTTCCTAAGCATTTTCTTGGCATTCTAATGCCATAAGAACCTCAATGACCCTTCTCTGAAGTCCCAAAAATTATTTTATAAATTTTCCCCAAGTCTAGGGTTGCTAACGGCCTTTACCGTCACTTCCCTTTCGGGTTGCTCATCCTTGGGGTTTCGGCTCGTTTAACCTTAGTGTATTTCATTCCTATAAATTTTCCTTGATTTTTATGAGCATTATTTAGTTTCCTTATAACTCCCCACTTTAGTCCAATTATATTTTCAAACATTCTAGCTGCCCGGACCGACATTAGTCACCAGAACAGTAAACTATACGGACTAGCTAAAGTGAGGATGTTACAACTCTTCCCCTCTAAAAAAAATTTTTGTCCTCGAAATTTACCTGATGCAAACAATTGAGGAAACTGTTGCCTCATCGTCTCTTCACTTTCCCAAGTTGCCTCTTCAGTGTTGTGGTGCCTCCAAAGCACTTTCACCTGTAGAATTTGTTTATTTCTAAGTTCCTTCCCTTCCTGAGTTAGGATCCGTATAGGCTCTTTTGTATATGTCAAGTCCGGTTGGATTTCATTCTCTTTCATGGAGATGACATGTGAAGGGTTTGAGCGATATCTTCTTAGCATAGAAACATGGAATACATTATGAATTTTATCCAGTTCTGGTGGTAAAGCTAGCCTATAGGCTACTGGACCCAAACGTCTAATGACTTCATATGGGCCAATAAACCTAGGACTTAACTTACCCTTTCTTCCAAACTGCAGTACTTTCTTCCACGATGAGACTTTGAGAAACACTTTATCGCCAACTGCATACTCTATCTCTTTTCTCTTCAAATCGGCATAAGATTTCTATCTATCTGAGGTAACCTTCAAGTTAGCTTTGATTATCTTCACTTTCTTCTCAGTCTATTTCACCAGGTCTGGTCCTACTAGCCTATCTTCACCCAATTCACTCCAACATACTGGGGTTCTACACTTCCTCCCATACGGTGCTTCATACAGAACCATTTGAATGCTAGTTTGGTAGCTATTGTTATATGCAAATTCTGCCAGTGGGAGGTATCTATCCCAACTCTCCTCAAACTCAATAACACAACTCCTCAGCATATCCTCCAGGATCTATCACATAATTCACATTATTACTATCATTTCAATTTATTAATTGTGAAAATTCAATTAGGTTCTAAGTTTACCTGGATTACTCGTTCTGACTATCCATCCGTCTGAGGATGAAAAGCCATTTTAAAGCGGAGTTGTGTGCCCAAGGCTTCTTGCAACTTTTTCCAAAATCTCAATGTAAACCTTGGGCCTCGATCAGATATGATGGAAAGTGGGATTCCATGCAGTCTAACTATCTCACTGATATACAACTCTGTTAGCTTCTCCAGTGAGTAATCAGTCCTAACTGGCAGAAAATGTGCTGACTTAGTCAATCTATCCACTATCACCCATACTGCATCATGCTTCTTCTGGGTGAGAGGTAGACCACTAACAAAATCATTAGTGACCCGGTCCCATTTCCATTCAGGTATGCTTATAAGCTATAGCAATCCTGATGGAACTTGATGTTCTATTTTAACTTGCTGACATGTCAAACACTTAGTCACATAGTCAGCTATATCCCTCTTCATACCAGGCCACCAATAATGAGGCTTCAAATCATTATACATTTTTGTGCTTCCCGGGTGCATAGCATAAACACTAGTGTGTGCTTGTTTTAGGATACTAGTCTTCAGTTCCCTATCATCTGGTACACACACTCTTCCTCTGTAGTACAGACACCCACCTGCTTTCACCTCATAATCAGTTTCCTTTCCCTCTGGAATTTTACCCATAATAGCCATTAATTTTTCATCTGTGTTCTGCCCATCTTGTATCTGCTATAGCAAGTATGGCTTCACTTGTAACTTAGCGAAAATAGCTCCATCTTGAGCTAAGGACAGACAGGCATTTAGTGATCTTAAAGCTGTGATGGACTTCCTACTCAAAGCATCAGCAACTACATTTGCCTTCCCAGGATGACAATCTATCACACAATCATAGTCCTTTAGAAACTCAATCCATCGCCTCTGTCTAAGATTGAGCTCCTTCTGGGTGGGCAGATATTTTAGACTCTTGTGGTCTGTATAGATGTAACATTTTTCACCATATAAATAATGCCTCCATATCTTCAATTTGAAGATTATTGCTACTAACTCCAGGTCATGAGTAGGGTAATTCTGTTCATGTGGCCTTAACTGCCTGGAAGCATAGGCGACCACTTTCCCCTCTTGCATCAATACACACCCTAACCCATTATGCGAGGCATCACTGTAGACCACAAAGTGTTTTCCCAACACTGGGTGTGTTAACATTGGTGCTTCTGTCAACATAGTCTTCAGCTCTCAAAACTGGCTTGGCACTTGTCGTTCCAGTGAAATTTCACATTATTGTGCAACAACTTGGTCATTGGAGCAGCTATAAGAGAGAACCCCTTCGCAAATCTTCTATAATACCCAGCTAGCCCCAAGAAACTTCTGACCTCAGTTGTATTTCTGGGAGGCTTCCATTCCATCACTGCTTCTATCTTTTTGGGATCCACTCTAATCCCCTCAGCTGATACTATGTGTCCAAGGAAAGAGATTTCACTCATCTAGAAGTCACACTTGGACAGCTTAGCATACAGCTTCTTTTCTAACAGGGTTTGTAGAACAATCCTCAAATGTTCATCATGTTCTTCCCTGGTCTTGGAATACACCAGAGTATCATTAATAAAGACCACTACAAACCGATCTAAATATGGATGAAAGATGCAGTTCATAAGGTCCATAAATGCTGCTGGTGCATTTGTTAACCCAAACGGCATCACTAGAAATTCATAATGCCCATACCGAGTTCTGAATGCAGTTTTGACACATCTGCATCCTTTACCCTTAACTGATGAGACCCTGATCTGAGATCAATTTTTGAAAATACACCGGCTCCCTTCAACTGATCAAACAGATCATCAATTCTAGGCAACGGATATTTATTCTTCACAGTTACCTTGTTTAACTGCTGGTAATCAATACATAATCTCAAAGTTCCATTCTTCTTCTTCACAAATAGCACCGGAGCTCCCCATGGTGACACACTAGGGCGTATGAACCCCTTATCGAGTAACTCCTGCAACTGAATTTTCCACTCCCTCAATTCAATGGGTGCCATCCTATAAGGGACAATATAAATTGGTGCTGTACCCGGCATTACCTCAATAACAAACTCGACTTCCCTTTCTGGTGGTAAACTAGGCAATTCTTCAGGAAACACATCTAGGAAGTCTCTTACTGTGGGTATATCACATAGATTCGGCTTAGCCTAGCATCAACCACGTGTGCTAGGTAAGCTTCATAGCCTTTTGTCATCAATCTTCTTGCAACTGTGGCTGAGATAACATTGGACAGGAAATCTGTCCTTTCACCCACAACAGTAATCTCATTACCCTCAGAAGTTTTCAGAGAAATCCTCTTCAATTTGCAATCAACTATTGCCTGATGATGTGACAACCTGTCCATTCCCAAAATCATGTCAAACTCGTGGAAGGGCAATTCAATTACGTCTGTCGAGAATTCATACCCCTGAATCCTCAACGAGCAACCTTTGTGCACTTTATTCACTACCACACTGTGGCCTAGTGGATTTGTGACCAGAATGCCTTGATCACTCTCTTCTACTGGAACTCCCCTCTCTACGGTTAGTTTGATGCAGATGTATGAATGAGTGGATCCTGAGCTCTGGTGGCATAGGCTCTGGCAGGTACTCTAGCCTCTGGCCTCTCAGTTGACTCGGATGCAGGCCTCAGTGATGGACCAGCTGCCTCAGATTTATCGGACTTCCTACCCTTTTGTGGTGCAGGAGCAGGTCTGTCTGCTTGTGTTGGAGCAGCTGTAGTAGTCCTCTTTGGACAATTTTTGATCTGATGTTTTGTAGATCCACACCGTAAGCATGCACCAGTCACTCGCCAACAGTCCCCCTTGTGCCACTTCTGGCAGTATGGACAAGCAAAAGATGCTGGTTCTGGTCCCCTAAACACCGTTCTTGGAGAGCTGCCCACTGATGGTGTGGACTGGCCTCTCTAGGTGTGAACTGTGGTCTGGGCCCCTTGGACTGACCCTGACCTTGTGGTTGTCCTAAACCCTGAGCAGGAGGACCCTTACTCTTCTTACTGGGATCAGAAAATGAACTGGATTGACCTGGACCCCTCTTCTGTTGTCTTTCCCTTCTAGTTTGCTCATTTATTTGGACTCTTTATACTTTCGATGCAACATCTAATAATTTGGCAAAATCTCTGATCTCCAATGGTGTTATCATGAATTTGATTTTGTCATTGAGCCCTTCTTCGAACCTTCTGCACCTCTCTGCCTTTGTAGGACTATCTCCCTCTCATACCAACTCAGTCTGATGAATTCTCGCTCATACTCTACCACTAATAGTTGCCTCTGTCTCAGATTGATAAATTCTCTTCTTCTCTCTTCTAAATACACCTTACTGACATACTTCTTCCTGAACTCTGTTAGGAAGTAATCCCAAGTGATTTGATCCGGTTGCACCTCACTGGTTACTGTGTCCCACCACTGGTATGCATCATCTTGAAGTAGGGACATAGCACCCTCCAAGTTCTGCTCGGGGGTGAAATGAAGCTGTTTCAGTACTCTGATTGTTCTATCCAACTAGTTTTCCACTGTCATGGGATCATCCTCCATCTTCCCAAAGAAATCCATAGCCCCATGTTTTCGTAGTTTCTCTAAATAGGACTTCTGTGGTGTTAGTGGAGGTTGTGACTGTGGTTGTGGTGGTGGAATTGTCCCCATCATTTGCTGGTAAAACTCAGTCATTTGCTAAAATAATGCAAACTGAGGTTAGGCAGGTGCCTCAGCTACTGGTGGAGCAGATTCTCCCCTGCCCCCAGATTCAGCCTTTGGTGGAGCACAACTCTCCACCTCTTCATCAACTACTCTTTGAGAAGCAGGATCCATATCCTAATCAAAATAAGAAGACAAAAAGATCTACATCAGTGTCACCTCAACACTTACAAATGCAATGCAATGGTATGCACTCTATCTAGGCCCAGAAATGCCTAAACTAATGCTCTGATATCACTAAATGTGACACCCCTTACCCATCTACAGTATAGCCGAGCAAGATATGCCACACAGTGTACCTGAGCACCAAATCATATTTCAATTCAATTTACCCTTTTTACTTATTTATTTACAATTTTTGATTGATTTGAATTTTTCACAAATTTAATGAAAATCCGGCAGAGTGCCGGCTGTAAATTGGAAAAATAGTTCTTCTAAACCTATTTAAAAGACACTTCCAATATAGTTTTCAAATCCAGAACTCCAATATACACACATCTCAACTCAATCTCCAAATTTACACACTATTTTCAATATTTTTTGTTCATATCACTATTCAAATCACATTCATGTATATTTCTCAACATTTCATTTTTCAACATAACATACAGAAAATTTCAATAACATGAAATTTCATATATTTACATTATCAAGTAATTTCAAGAGTTTATAGTTATAATCCAAAACTAATACAAAATGCAAAATACAAAATGCCACCCAAAGTCCTAATGTCCTACCAAGTGCACTGCAGATGTGAGGTGACTCTAGACTCAGTATGCAGCTCTGAAAGTTCATCCAGTTTGATGTTTGCTAGGCTTCCCTGCTATGTCTCCAGTACCTGCATGTGGCAAAAGCGATGCGCTAAGCAATTCTGCTTAGTGGTGACAATATAAAATAAAATAACTAAAATAAAGTAAGTATGCAGAATGTATGTTTACATTTTTGGTAGAATTAATTTTTTATATTTATTGTAGTATTATTCGATTAAAATTTGGTAAGATTTATTATCATTGCCTGAGTAACCGCTACTAGTCGACTGGACTGGATAAACAGGTAAACTAGCACTGGGTACTAAGTACCTTAGACCATCACACCATCGGTCACATTGTGTCCCCCGGTGTGCAACAGAACAGCTAATAAGCTGTAACAATTATCAAGGATAAAATCTGAGTATAACAACTCAATTAACATAACAAAAGGCTATTATGTCACATAATGGCACATGAGGCCATAAAACACAGAATGGCATGAAGCCATATGTAGTACTGCTAACAGAACCCTATTGGCATGCCAACCTATCCAAACCAATCTTGCTAGGTGTACTAGGGCATGTTACACTCTTAATTTATACAATTCTTGAAATTTAAGTTTAGGTGTTACTATTCATTTTATTAGTCAACTAAAATGTTGAATTTTGCATAGACAATAGGTACATTGGTTTTAATACTCTCAACATACCGCATTTTGCATTCTAAAATTGTTGGTATTGGTTGCCAATACCATTTCTAAGCTTAATGTTAATTGTTCAAAATTTTCAGATTTCAAGCTTTGTGTTTACTGTTCCATTAGTCATTTTTGCAGTAGGAATTTGGCAAAGTGGTCAACGTGAAAGTTGTTCCTTATTTTGTCTAGTTACATTTCTTTTTTTAAATCACTCCATTTGGAGTTTTGTAACTCAATTTATGGCCCAAAAACAACAACTGGCCGGATTACAATTTTTCCAGATTTTTTGGACTGACCAAATCTATAATATTTTGAGCAGTGATTGCAGGTCACTTTGTAAATATGTTATGGTCATAATTTGGGTTAGGTTTCTTCATGAAAGTTGTAGATCTATATCTCATATTGTTGCTGGTAAAATTTCAGGTCAATTGGATCTTTCTACACCGAGTTATGAGCAAATGACTAAACACTGTTCATTTGGTCATTTTACCCAGGCAGATTGCAGGTCACCCGGATTAGGGCAATCTTCAGGTCAACTTGGTTTGGTTTTCTGGGCATGGTTTCTTCACCAAAGTTGTGTCATTATGTGTCTAGTTTCATGTTAAATTGTTTTTGCACCAATTAAACCTCTACAACTCCAGTTATTTCTGCCCAAACCTGTTGGACTCATGCGCAGTCCTGCAGGACATCAAGGGCAGCCACACTAACCTCAATTCCCACTACATAAACCACTTCATTTCTTGTTTACACATAACCAAATGGTCACTAATTGACCATTAAAACTCACTTTCACCATTACATGATCAAGGTCTCCATTTTATACCCTAACCCTAACCCTAACATCTCAAATCATGCATTTAACTTGCATTTCATCATTTCACTTAAGAGACTAATGTTAAGGCAGCCATACTACCATTTCTAGTTCCATGAAATCCTCAAAACCTCACCATATACAAGGTTGCCGAAATTATAGGATGGGCATACACATGATATTTATTAAATTTCTTAGCAAATTTACACTCATTCATACTCCTTCACCATGAATTGAAAGAGAAAAGCAAGTTAAGTCACTAACCTCTAATGGAGCTAATCCAAAGCTTGCAAAAACTCTTCCTTTAACACTTCCTTTTGCTCCCAAAAGCTTCACTATGAGGAAAGAACAAGTTGTTGTGTTGGGAACTTAGGCTTTTGTTGGGTAAAAACCAAGAAAATCAAGCTTGGTAAAGCTTGGCTATGGAGGGCTATGTTGCGGCAAGAAAGGAGAGAGGGAGAGCAAATGGTTGTTCCATAATTTTTTGACTTCTTTTCTGCCCATTTTATGTATTATACGTGTTTTTCTTTAATTTGATTGGCTAAGCATTTTAATTACCTCATGCTTACATACGCATGAAGTAATAAATCCCATTTTCTTTTCATTTTCTTTTCTTTTCTTGTCAACTTAATTTCAATTAAATTTTTAATAATATTTATTCATATTTTATGTCATATAAATTATTTAGTTAATGGGACAAGTTGGCGAAAAATCATCTCTGAAGACGAAATGACCAAAATGCCCTCCGTTTGGCTTAACGAGCTAAAATTATCTGTACCGATTGAAAATTTTTCCTAAGCATTTTCTTGGCATTCTAATGCTATAAGAACCTCAATGACCCTTCTCTCGAGTCCCAAAAATTATTTATAAATTTTTCCCAGGTCTAGGGTTGCTAACGGCCTTCACCGTCACTTCCCTTTCGGGTTGCTCATCCCTGGGGTTTCGGCTCATTTAACCTTAGTGTATCTCATTCCTACAAATTTTCCTTGATTTTTATGAGCATTATTTAGTTTCTTTATAACTCCCTACTTTAGTCTAATTATAATTTCAAATATTCTAGCAGCTCGGACCGACATTGGTCACCGGAACAGTAGACTGTATGGACTAGCTAAAGTGAGGATGTTACGATGAAACTAAGAGAAGAAAGGGAAAGAGTGGTCAACTAGAAAGGGAAAAGAAGAAGAAGTAATTCTCTTTTTATCTCTTCCATTAATGTCTCAACTTCATAATTAATTAAGCTAACAAGTGTTTTCCTTTAATTGGCTAATTAAACGTGTTGTCCCAATCTCATTGGTCCACTTGTCTAAGTTTAATCTTAATTAAGAAATTAAGATATGATTAATTAAAATTAATCATGCCAATTAATTAATTAATGAACCATTAATTAATTAATTTTCTCCCATGTTTGACCAAGTCAACATGGTCAAATTTTGACAAGTCAAAATTCATTTTCTTCCTTAAATTAATTTTGAAGTTTATATTTAAATACTTTAAGTCAAAATTCATTTTCTTCCTTAAATTAATTTTGAAGTTTATATTTAAATACTTTAAATATTAACTTGAAAGCTTCCATTGATTAATTTAGTTTTAAGTCATGCTAGGGACTTTACAATCTTATTGTAAACTAAATTAGTTAATTCAATTAATCAATTAAACCATTTAATTGGATAATTAAATTAATTTTGCTTTGATCAAATTACTCTTATGTGTGTTGTGACACCCCTCACTCGTCTACGGTGTAGCCGTGCAAGGCATATCACACTCGATGTCGGAGCACTCTATCTTATCTTACTTTATTCCTTTAATAATTTTGTTCTTGTTATATTTTAAAATCAAATATTTTTCTAAAGAGAAACTAATGGAGTTTCCGTTATTCTGATACCGTTTGGTGTATATTACTATTCACCTGATAGAAAATTTCAAAAATATTTTATAATGAAAATCTCATCCATACTCATCTTAATCATCTCATCATTTCGAATATCATCTATATAATTCAAGTGTATATTCATTTCCATGCATTTTCCATTCTTGCTCAATTCATATATATAAAATTCTCAAATTTCATTAAATTACATGATTTACAATTTAATTACATACAAAAGAGCTAATATACTAATTTACATCACATACATATTAAGTACAAATTTCTAGTTTACATTACAATATAAGAAATATTTATAATATACAAATACATGATATGACTTATATGGGGCCTATCCACAAACATTGCTAAGGAGGTGACAACCTTGACACTTCTATAGATTCAAACCCCAAAAATTCTAGTCTAATGTTCACTAGGCTTTATCTTCAGTAGCTGCGCGAAGGAAACAATCTATCGCGCTAAGCATTGCTACTTAGTGGTACAATAATATAACAAGGAAATAATATACAAATCAAAATAAAAATGAAACATAATTTAGGTATTCAAGAATTATTTTGATTTCATATGAAATTTCTAATATTAACTATCTTTTATCCTTTTTGTTCCTCTTTAGAAGTGCTTTGTTCATAATTTACAGTTATAATATACAATATACAAAATTTCTAAAAATATTAAATTTATGTTCATATTGTATGGAAGATGCATTTGTAATATTTATTTAAGTTAAATTTATTTTACTAATCTTTTTATCACTTTACTGAACACTTTCTAGGTGTTTTGGATTGTTTCATAATAAATAAAATTTTAGAGCTAATCTAGTTCATTTTAGGTTTTTCTTACTTATTTATTTAATTTCCATTATTCTTAATAAATTTCACTGTCCAAGTAACCTATGACAGGCTAACTAAACTGGATAAGCGGGTCCTTGGCACTAGACACCATAGTGTCTTGGGCCGCCATACCATGGGATGTAAAACATCAACCACATATGCAATCAATATAGCTAGCACAGGGCACCGTAGTGGCTCAGGCCATCATACCATGGGACATGAAAGCGTAAAACGTCAACCACATATGAAGTCAATATGGCTAAGAAGCCATGATAACAAATAATAGGGTAAGCCATAAATGCGGGCATAAAGGCATAAATACTTTACGCAGTACTGCTCAAGCAATCCCTTATTAGCATGCCAATCTATCCAATCTGACACACATGTCTAGGCAATACGTGGGCACATTAGTACCATTAAGTATTGATATGTTTTATTATTTCATTATAAGTTTCAATTATAATTTATAACATTTTAATTTTGTTTTTAGTAAAAGCATAAATTTCTAAATCATAGTTTTACATAGTTTATGCTTTCATTATAATTTATACATTCATTAAATCATCCATATTTATCACAATTCGCATCAATTGTTCTCATGTACTATTGTACTCACAGCATTTTTCCTCGCTCTCATGATGAGAACTAATGTCCCATTCATACATCCATATGATTCTTTTATTCATTACAATATTTATATGTATTATCAGTCATATTCCAAGTAATCCATGAATATTTTATGGATTTCAGAGTTTAGACCTTAATTTCCTCTAACAATTTAGCCAAGATACATAGTCCATTTGGCCATACTTCCTCCATGAAAGTTGTCTCTTTATGTATTAATTTTAATTTTCCTTTTGAATCGTTCACTTTGAAGTATAACTCTAGTTATAATCAATTGATTAATGACTGCCTAGGGTACTGAACCCTGTCAGTTTACTGATTTTAGAAAATTCCTATCTTTTTGTTTATACAATTCTAAGCACTTAGGCTTAGAATTGGTTCTAGGTTCCTAAAATAAGGTTCTAGGCCTTCATCTTAGTTTTTCATATCATTTTGAATTGTGTCATTTAAAATTTTAGAACTCAAGTTATGGTTAAATAACCAAAACTGGTTCACTGTCTCTTTCTGTTTCCAGATCCAAGCAGATTCTGGAATCCCTACTTTGTCCAACCATTTGGATATGTTATAGTCATATTTTTGCCTAAGGTCTTTCATATGGGTTGTTCCCCTATGTCTTAGGATTACTCAAGTTCAAAAACTACAATTCACGAATCACATTGTATATTAACAACCATAATGGCTTCTCTAATTTATTATACTATTTTCTATGTCATTGGGGTTACTATTCACATTACTATTCATTCAAAATGTTGACTTTTTCATAAATAATAGGTATAAAAATTTTAAATACATAGTTATACCAAATTTTTGAAGGAGCAGAAGCATGAAAAACACAAGTTTATACTATTGAATTCAAAAATTTTCACTTAGGGTCACATGCATCATGCAAGATTCATTTTTGTCTATTTGATTTCAATGATAAACAACATATTAAAACACTTTCAATATATTTTTGGATCTGTATTGGCCATTTAAGATTTTAAAAATTAATCAGATTAATTTTAGAACCCTATATTAGATCAAGAACAAATACACTAACCTCTTGATGCACTGCAGTGTATTTGTGCCTTTCGGATGCGTCTTTAGGACACCAGATGTTGTCCTCTAGCTTGTCCACACCAAGTTCACCTATGGTAGCCCTTGAACAGCTTCTAAAGCTTTTTCTGTTAATTAGAAAATCAAATTTTTCCTTTTAAGAGATTAAAGATATAAACAGGACACTAGAAACAATTTCTAGTATTTTCAATTCGAGAGATTGTTTGCTAATCTCTTAGAATAGATGAGAGAAGAAGATGAAGAGAAGGGAGAGCCTCTTGGGTTGCGGCACCAAGGATATCAGCTGCTGGTTGTATTGTTTTCTTTTCATAACAACACTTATATAGGTAGGTCAACACATAAAACCCTTGCCACATGTCACCCTCTGATTGGTTCTTAGTTTAATTAACCCAATCACATTGTGCCAAGTGTCAAACATATATTTAATCTTAATTTTAATCATCTTATATGATTAAAAAACATTTGGCAAGCTTATGTGCAGTGCCATGTGTCACCATCTCATGATGCCACATGTCACCCTGTGGAATGACCAAAATGCCCCTGTGTCTTAATTTTGAGTTCTTAACCCAAAATAATTATTTTTTTTCTTCTTCTAATTTATATCAAATATAAATTAATTAATTAGTCTCTATTAATTAATTTCTCATTAATTAAATTCATATTTAAACACTTTAAATATAAATTTAATTTATACTACACATCCAATAATCTAGATTTGGTTTCAAGTCATGCTAGGGACTTTGCAATTTAATTGCAAACCAAACCTATTTAATTAATCAATTAAACTCTTTAATTAATTAATTAAATCATATTTAAATAGGTGATAACTTGTGTATGTGTGTGACTTACTAGGCTCATCACTAATTGGCAATGAGACATGATATCAACTCTTAATATCATCAGAACTCTTTCTTACCATAAATGATTTCTCTAAATCATTTTATGCACCTCATAGACCATGGTTAACACCTAGCATAGCATGCCATGGCCACCCAATTAGTAATAAGGTTTACCTTAAATGAACTTATAATCATGTGTTACCATGCACTAGAATCTCTCTATTATAAAATTCTAACTCAAGCTGGAGTCATGGTTTATGTCAAACTCCATTTGATATGAATATTATGTTCTTTTTTAATTCCAGTTCTTGATTAAAAAGATTTTCTCATTAGAAACTCTTTCTGAATAAATCTATCTGTCATGGCCAGGAACTTGAAACATCAAGAACAATTAAATGAACATAGGATTTTATCTCTATTTACTTAGAGGAACAGATTTCATCTTGATCAACACCTACCTCCATATATAACAATTAGGAGCCAACACATGCCCATATACCCATACAAGTATAAGCATGAAAGCAGTATCAAACTAAAATCACCTATATACAAGATAACTGTGCTATCTCAGGTTTAAAGATTATATGCACTGATATGATATATGACAATGCATTGACAAAAGTAATGTCACACCCTATCCCTCTGTAAGGCATAACATGATCCCGTAGTATACCTAATGAATTACCAACTCCGTCTACTGATAACCCATTAAATATACTACAAGGGATTTTAAAAACTTTTCTTACTTCTTTTACAGTGGTGAGCACTATTTACAGGTGTTAAAAACATTTTTGAACTGAAGCGATAGAACTAACACATTTGAATTATTTGGAATTTCTGTAAAAATTTTAGCAGAGTGCCATCTGTATTTTGGATAAAACAGTTCTTCAGAAAACCTGTAAAAAGCACTTCAATATATTTCCAAATCTCAACTCCAACATATTTCTCAACACAACATATTTCTCAACTCAAATCCACAGTGATTTTTCAAAGACTGAGATACAAGAAATATAATACAATTTTTTTTACAAGTCAAATAACTCATAATTTACTTTACAACTTTATTGTACAATTTTAATTTACAACTGCTCAAAACCAAAAACACTATGTACATACAGTGAACATACATTACAGTACAAAATGCAAAATGTGGTATACTCGTTATACCCGAAAATCTCTCGCTGGATGTACTAGCAGCCTAGTCTGCTTTGCCACATGCTGTCTGTCTACTGCGACGGCAATAAAAGCTATCATTTGAGACAATGTCTCAGTGGTGCACAACATTAACCAAATACAACTTTAAATCACAATTCACAAGTTATATAAATAGTGGATACTTAAAACCATAGTTAAATTCAAGACAGTAAATGTCAACAGGAATTTAAACTCCATTTCTCAATATCACAATAATTTCAATAAATCAAATCATGATTAAATTCAAAAGACAGTGAATGTCAATAAGAATTTAACTCCATTTCACAATCTCATAGTACATATCAATAAATCACACACAGCTTAATCATGTTCCAAAGTTCAATTCGTCCCAAAAGCCGATGGCTAATGAGGTATTCAATTCGTCCCAAAAGTCAATGACTAATGAGGAATAACATAGCTAGCTAGCAAAAATATGAGTACTCATCCAATTCGTCCTCAACAGGCACACACCTCAACACTTAAGCCAGAGAGGGAACTCAATTCGTCCCACTAGACAAGCTAGCGAGGAATACAATCAATATACATGATAGCTGTGGTTTCAAATCATTTCTAATGCTTTTCAATCAATAAGTATCCATCAATATCATTCAAACAATTTCTCACAATTCAAACCATTTACAGTGCTTTTCGAGTGATAAATATCCATTCAAACACATTTCCACAATTTAAAACAATAATGTACAAATAGTCATAATTTATTTCAATTGAAAAATTCAAAAGAAATAGTTGTTGTGCACAAATCTCTGATAACTGTCTCCTGGTCTTGACTCAGTGTTTCCTTCCCTTTCCTTGAGTCTTTGCTAACTGAGAAACACAATTTGAAGTGTTTCAGTACTTAATTAAACTGTCTCTAACGATAATGCTTGATAATTAATTTACTGAATTCTATTATTTGCTAAGTCAACCTAATATATTGACTCTCGATGCCTACTAGTAAACTAGGTTTTAATGTTACTAATAGGTTACATTTAATAGTCTTTTAGGGTTGGTACATGTTACCAATTCGTTTCCATGTATACTGCATTTTCTTGCAATTTGCTGGATTCCGGGATACTAGTTTGACCTAGCCGGACGACCTAGTTTCCTCGGTTTTCAGGTTTTGGTCTAAACTAAAAACTTGTAGATCTATGTCTTATGGAACGCGGGGCAAAATTTCAGGTCATTCTGAGTTATGTAGACCAAGTTATGGTCATTTTACTATTGCTGGTCAAATTGCACCAAAATTGATCACTTTAGGTCATTTTAGGTTCGGTCAGTTTTTGGACCCGAACTTGTGCAAGCTGTTTGACTTACTTATGGTCATTTCTGGGCTTTGGTGTCTTCATAAGACTTGTAGATATGGGTCTT
Organism: Hevea brasiliensis; assembly: GCF_030052815.1. Lineage (NCBI taxonomy): Eukaryota > Viridiplantae > Streptophyta > Magnoliopsida > Malpighiales > Euphorbiaceae > Hevea > Hevea brasiliensis. Next base: position 54,344,536 of record NC_079498.1, read on the forward strand.
AACTATTCATGGTTAAAATTTCAGGTCAATTGGACCTGTTTTGAGTGAGTTATGGCCTAAACATTAACTGCTGCCCAAATGGTCAGTTTTCAGGCCTCAATTGCACTTAATCCGGATTTGGTCATTTTTCAAGCTACCTTGCAAGCAGAATTTTGGCAAGCTTCCTTCATGAAAGTTGGTACATTTTGTGCCTAGTTTCACCTCCAATTGGTATCATACCAATTGGAGCCACACACTTAAAGTTATAGGCCTAAAACTCAAACTGCCTTATTGCATTTCTTGCATACACATCAAGCATCACTTTTAACACTCACCAAACTTAACATTCAAACCAATTCTGGTTGTACCACAACCTAAACATATTTCACAACACATTATAGGTCATTTTGGCAGCTTACAATTACATTCAACATACACCAACAAGTGCAGAATTTTTCAATCCAATTTACAACAATTCAATCACCTTTTTATGCTCATTTACATGTCCCACTTCACCCCACCTTACACACACTCAAACTGGCATAACAACCAACACATTTTAAAATCATTATTCCATAAACCAAGCATGAATTCTAGCATTCTTCAAGAGTTAGAAAACTGCCACAATGGTACACTTACATTCCATTACTTTCCAAGCTTTAAATTTCATTTTACATTTACATATACTAAGTATACATCACCCAAACAATTTCCTACACAATATACATTTAATCAATCATTTCATTCACCATTTACAAGCACAAATAAACTGCCTTCAAGGTGCTTCCATGGCTACCAAAAGTACACATTCCCATTCAACATCAAACCTCAAAAATTTCTCCATAAATCAAACACCCATAACATCCTTACAAACTTTAACAAAGCAATAATCAAAAACTCAAACTTACCTATTGTTGGGACTTGCTAAATCTTCACTAAAACTTTTTAATATTGGTATCTACTTCTTCCTTGTGAAGTGGGGATCAAGATTAGTGAAGGAACTTTAGTGTTTGGAGGTGAAAATGGAGGAGGTTTGAAGCTTCACTCAAGTTTTGGCTATGGAGGTTTCCTAAGGTTTCATTTCGGTTTGGACGAAAGAAATGGAGAAGATGATATTTAGTGGAAGTACACCTGCCTATAAGATATTAAATTAATTCCCATAGTGGTCCACTCACCTTAATTAAATCATATTATATGTTTTAATTGATAATTACTCCATTTACCCTCCATTTTTGCAATTTATATTAGGTACCCCTAAATTAATTTTTCATTATATTTTCCAAGTGTAATATTATTTATTTTTAATGGAAATTTAGGTCAAAAGACAACTCGGGGTGTTAAATGACCACAATGCCCCTGTTCGGGTTGCATTCCCGATTTTTCGGTAACACCGGGTTTTGTCCGTTTTTCGATTTCTCACTTTTCTTTGTACTAATTATTTAATTTTTCTTTGATATTTCTAATGATATTTATACTTCAATTGATGTCTCTTTAAGTCGTAAAAATATTTTTCAGGGCTCCCCGCGGTCCAGGGCTAGTCAACGGTCCACGCCGTGACTTCCCGGTGCGGTCACCCATCGCTAGGGTTCTCGGCTCGCTCAACTTGGTTACATTTCTTTACTATTATTTTTCCTTTGTTTTTCTTGTATTTTCTTTTCTTGTATTTCATTATTTTATATCTCCTCACTCATATCGAAGTGTAGTTCTAGGCATTCTAGCTGTCCGGACAACACTGGTCACCGGAACAGTAGTACGCACTACCGAACATAGGGGTGTTACAATTCTCCCCCCCTTAAAATAAATTTCATCTCGAAATTTTACCTGGCATTAGTCTCTGAACAGCTGTGGGTGCTGTCTCCTCATATCCTCTTCACGTTCCCAAGTAGCTTCCTGGCCTGAATGATGGTTCCACAGCACTTTAATCAGGTGTATCTGTTTGTTCCTCAGCTACTTCACCTCATATGCCAGAATTTTTATGGGTTCTTCCTCATATGAGAGGTCTGGATTTACCTCAATCTCTTCAACTGATAGTACATGAGATGGGTCTGATCTGTACCTCCTTAACATGGACACATGGAAGACATTGTGTATCCTTGCTAACTCTGGAGGTAATGCTAACCAATATGCCAAAGGACCCACTCTTTCCAGAACCTCATATGGTTCGATGAAACGAGGACTCAGTTTCCCCTTTCTGCCAAATCTCACAATTATCTTTCAAGGAGAAACTTTGAGGAATACTTTATCACCCACTGCATATTCAATATCTCTTCTCTTCAGATCAACATAGGACTTCTGACGGTCTGATACTGGCACTCCATGCAATTTTACAATCTCATATATGTACAATCTGGCCAATCTTTCCAGGCTATAGTCCATCCGAATTGGCAAAAAGTGAGCAGACTTGGTCAATCTGTCAACTATAACCCATACTGCATCATGACTACTCTGTGTCCTTGGAAGTCCTGTAACAAAATCCATAGTTATTCGTTCCCATTTCCACTCTGGTACTAACAAAGGATGTAACAAACCAGTTGGAACTTGATGTTCTGCCTTCACTTGCTGACAAGTTAGGCATTTGGAAACAAACTCAGCTATATCTCTCTTCATACCCATCCACCAGTAATGCACTTTCAGCCCTCTGTACATTTTAGTTCCACCAGGGTGCATAGCAAAAGGAGACTCATGTGCTTCCTTCATAATGATCTGTTTCAATTCCACATCACTAGGAATGCACATTCTGCCCTGATGTAGCAATAAACCATCATCTCTCACAGAAAATTCAAGTTTCTTGCCCTGCTGGACTTCTTTCAGTAGCTTCTGATATTTATCATCATTTTGAGCAGCCATTCTAATCTGATCAATCAACACTGGCTGTACATGCCATGTAACTACTGTCTGTCCCTCATCATCAATCTCTAAACTGGCATGCTGTGCTTTCAATTCATATACCATGGGCAAAGGAGAAACTCTGAGACTTGCCGTAGTCTTGCGACTTAAGGCGTCAGCCACCACATTTTCTTTCCCTGGCTGATAGTCTATTAAGTAATCATAATCTTTAATGAGTTCTAACCATCTCCTCTGCCTCAAATTAAATTCTTTCTAGGTGCCCAAATACTTCAAGCTCTTGTGATCTGTGTAAATGTAGCATTTCTCCCCATACAAATAGTGTCTCCTGATCTTCAGAGCAAAAACAATAGCTGCTAGCTCCAGATCATGTGTTGGGTAGTTCCTCTCATGCGGTTTCAGCTGGCGTGATGCATAAGCAATGACATTCCGATCTTGCATCAGTGCACAGCCTAACCCATTGTGAGAAGCATCACTATAAACTGTGTATTCTTTACCCGGAGTAGGTAAAGTGAGGACTGGAGCTTCAGTCAAACACCTTTTCAACTCATCAAAACTCTGCTGGCATTTATCAGTCCACTGAAATTTTACATCTTTCCGAAGCAGTTTGGTCAGTGGAGAAGATAACATAGAAAACCCCTTCACAAACCGACGGTAATATCCAGCTAAACCCAGAAAACTGCAAATTTCTGTGATATTCCTGGGCGGCTTCCAATTAAGGATAGCTTCTACCTTGGTGGAATCTTGTAACACCCTCCCGGTAGCAATTCCGTACATTCTACTATTCCGGTGACCAGTGTCGGTTCGGATAGCTAGAATGTCCAGAAAAATATTTAAACTTAAGTGAGGGACCATAATCAATTCAAATATTAATAAGAAAAATTTAGTAAAAATTTTAGAAATAAAATACAACCGAGTTAAACAAGCCGGTGCCCTAGCGATGGGTAACCCAGAGGGAAGTTGCGGCTCTCGCAACTAGGAACCCTAGACCCGGGGGAAAAATTATAAAATAATTTTTGGGACTCCAGAGAAGGGTCATTGAGGTCCCTATGGCATTCGAATGCCAAGAAAATATTTAGAAAAATTTTTCAATCGGTACAGACAATTTTGACCCGTTAAGCCAAACGGAGGGCATTTTGGTCCTTTCGCCTTAAGAGGTGATTTTTGGCCGACTTGTCCAGTTGAGTAAATAATTAATATGAAATAAAATATGAATAAACATTACTAGAAATTAAATTGAAAATGAGTAGTGAAGGAAAGAAAAGAAAATGAGAAAAAAAAGGCTTAATTATGACATAAGGTGATGTCATTAAAAGCCACCACCAATTGCAATCAAACAACTAATTTATTAACTAATAAAAGAGATAAATGAAGACCAAAAAAAAGACCAAAAATACAGCAGCCATCCTTCTCCCTCTTACCAGCCGAAACCTCTCCTTCTTCTTCCTCCATTGATGTTCAACCAAAAGCTCCCTTTCTCCCTTTGTTACACCACTAAACCCTAAACCCCTTTCATTAAAATTTGTCCACTCATCTTGGGAGAGTGTTTGGCAGCCTAGAAAAGGAAAGAAAGTGAAGATTTAGCTTGGGAAAAATCTGCCTACAAGAGGTTAGTGCATCTATACACCTAAAACTCCTTAATTTCATGATTAAGGACTTGAATTTAGTAAGAAATTGTAATTTAAATGGACAAGAACTCATGTGTATGTGTATATGGATTTCGACAACCCTATTGAAGGAATAGGAATGAGTGTTTTGATGGACTTAAAGTGGATTATAGATCAAGTTTAAACCATGTATGCATGTGATTAGTGAATGAGCTAGTAATTAAGGTGTGTTGTGAAAACTTATAATGGGAACTAGGGTTTTAAGAGTGAAAATTGGACTTGGAATTTGAATTAATTAATGGACATTCTAATGGTCAATTAGTGACCATTTAAGGCAAGTTAATCATAATTTGAATTGAGTTAATGCATGGCAAAACTAAAATGGAAGGCTTCCTAAAGACAGCAGAACTGAGGCTGAGATTCCAACCCACTTAGACAGCCATAACTTTGGCTGTGTAGGTCCAATTGGTGTTTGGCCAATTGGACATGAAACTAGACTTATAATGGCACATTTTTTCTGAGCAAACCATGCCCAAAAGGCCAAAGCAAGTGGACCAAAAGTTGGCCCCAATCCGGATACCTGCAAAAAGACTGCGAAATGACCAAATGAGCGAATCGCTCATTTGGCCATAACTCACTGTAGATATGGTCAATTGACCTGAAGTTTTACAGCAACAAGTTAAGACATAACAAACAACTTTCATGAAGAAACCTACCCCAAACTATGACCATAGCCTAACCCAAATGGCAGTCACAGTCACTGTTCATGGTACTGTAGATTTAGTAGTTCTGCAGTTTTTCCAATCCGGCCAGCTGTGATTTTTGGACTATATCTGGAGCTACAAAACTCCAAATGGAGTGATTCAAAAAAAGAAATTCAACTAGACAAAATAAGGAACAACTTTTATGTTTACCAATTCCTCAAATTTCCACTGTAACAATCCCTAATAGAATAGTAAAGTTATGGTACAAAATCTGAAAATTCTGCTCCTTTGGTTTAATGCTTAGAAATGGTATTAATGCTTAATGCCAACAAGTTTTAAATGCAAAATGTGGTATGTTGGGAGTGCCAAAACCAATGTACCTATTTTCTACCTAAAAGTCAACATTTTTGTTGACTAATGAGGTGAATAGTGATACCAAAACTTGAAATTCACAAATTGAAGAATTTAAAAGTTTCAAATGCCCTAGTATACCTAACAAGATTAGTTTGGATAGTTTGGCATGCCAATAGGGTTCAGTTAGCAGTACTGCACATGGCAATATGCCATTCTATGATTTCATGGCTTTTAGCCATTCTGACCCTGCATTGAGATTTGGCCTTGTGCCTGAGATTATTCTGACTTGGTAGCGCTCATTACACCGGGAGATGCATATGTGACCGATGGTGTGACGTCCCAAGGTACTAGATACCCATTGCCAGTTTACCCGTTATCCAGTCCAGTCGTCTAGTGTAGGTTACTTGGGGCAACCAAATGAATAAAAGTGGACAAAGTAAATGATATACAAATACCAAACAAATAAAACATATACATTCGTTACATATTTATTTCTTGCTATTTCTTTTATTTTGTTATTGCACCACTAAGCATTATTGCTTAGCGCGTTGCTTTTGCCATGCGTAGGTTCTAGAGATATAGATCGTGAGCCCAGTAGACCGCAGACTGGGTGAGTCCATCCTGCAGTTCTGCACAGTGTTCGTTTCACCTCAACTTCTGCAGTGCATTGGTAGGACACTAGGTGTCATTTTGGCATTCTGTAAATAAATTTTGATTTTCTGATATGTAATTAAACTTGTGTAATGTATATTGATGTTCATGTAAATTATGATAATTGTATTTGTGAATGGAAAAGTAAATATCTATTTGTGATTTATACTTGATTATCACATGTGATGGATGATTGAGAACTGAAATTGAGAAATGTTGTTGAGATCTTGATATTGAGACTTTGTTGATGAATTGAAGTTGGGATTGTTTGGAAATTATTTGGAAGTGTTTTTAACAGGTTCCGAAGAACTGTTTTCTCTATTTTTAGCCGGTATTCTGCCGAATTTTCTATAAAATTTTCGGAACCTCAAATAAATTGTAATTTCAATAAATGACTTAAATAAATTATATATCATAAGTTATATTCAAAAGCATGATAAAAATTAATTAAGGTAAAATAGAGTGTGCCGGTACACCGTGTGACATAGCTTACTCGGATACACTGTAGCCGGGTATGGGGTGTCACAAATCTACCTTGATCCCTTCAGCTGACACAACATGTCCCAAAAAGGAGATTTCCTTCAGCCAAAATTCACACTTCGACAATTTGGCGTATAGCTGTTTCTCCCTTAAAGTCTGCAGTACAATCTGCAGATGTCTATCATGCTCCTCTGCATTCCTCGAGTATATCGAAATGTCATCAATAAATACCACCACAAATTGGTCGAGATATGGTCTAAAGATAGTGTTCATCAGATCCATAAAAGCAGCTGGAGCATTTGTTAACCCGAATGGCATTACTAGAAATTCATAGTGGCCATACCAAGTTCTGAAAGCAGTTTTTGGAATACTCTGCTCTTGCACCTTCAACTGATAATAACCAGATCATAAATCAATTTTGGAGAATACAGCTGCACCCTTCAACTGATCAAACAGATCATCAATGCGAGGCAATGGATATCTGTTCTTTATCGTCACCTTATTCAACTGCCTGTAATTGATAATTACTCCATTTACCCTCCATTTTTGTTATTTACATTAGGTACCCCTAAATTAATTTTTCATTATATTTTCCAAGTGTAATATTATTTATTTTTAATGAAAATTTAGGTCAAAAGACAACTCGGGGTGTCAAATGACCACAATGCCCCTGTTCGAGTTACATTCCCGATTTTTCGGTAACACCGGGTTTTATCCATTTTTCGATTTCTCACTTTTCTTTGTACTAATTATTTAATTTTTCTTTGATATTTCTAATGATATTTATACTTCAATTGATGTCTCTTTAAGTCCTAAAAATATTTTTCAGGGTTTCCCGCAGTCCAGGGCTAGTCAACGGTCCACGCCGTGACTTCCCGGTGGGGTCACCCATCGCTAGGGTTCTCGGCTCGCTTAACTTGGTTACATTTCTTTACTATTATTTTTCCTTTGTTTTTCTTGTATTTTCTTTTCTTGTATTTCATTATTTTATGTCTCCTCACTCATATCAAAGTGTAGTTCTAGGCATTCTAGCTGTCCGGACAACACTGGTCACCGGAACAGTAGTACGCACTACCGAACACACTCCTCACTCATATTGAAGTAAACTCCATGTGCTTGTCATAAGTGCCACTGGTTTGGCCTACTTATCATGTGTAAGTGCCTATCATGTTTGTTACATGGCATGAGACTCACCATTCTATCTTATTTATATCTCATATAAATAACTTGGGAACAAACATGAATAAAATCTTTCTGGATAAGTCATGTCCTTATTATGAAGTATCCTCGATTGTGAACCTATTTATGATACTTTGTACTAGAAATACTGTCACTCATATTCTTAACAACTTAAGAATAGAATTTTTAACAAAATATCAATGGACATTTTCTATTACACATAAATATACTATGTAAACGGAAAAGTGGAAATGCCTTTTATTAATAAAAACATGTACAAGATACATACTAAATGATATTTTGTAGAGCCGGGGCTTCCCCTTGTGCCTCAGCTTCAATAGATTGTTCAACTGAGAGATCCCCTTCTTCCATTTTAGTCTGAAGTTAGGGTATCTCCTGAACAAATAACACAAGGAGATTTCTCTCCATTAGTTCATATTTATGATGTAATGCACTGTATGTAACAAATAAGGACATTGAGCAGTTGTACTTAACAAAGAAAAGACACAAATTCATAAGTTAAAACGTACTTCAAAAGTTTGCTCTGATACCACTAAAACATGTCACACCCTACCCCTCTGTAAGGCACAACATGGTCCCATAGAATACCTAATGAACTACTGAACTTCACCTACCGATAACTTATTAAGTATCATACAAGGTATTTTAAAACAATTTTCTTACTTTTATAAGTGGTGAGCATTTTCTAATAGGTATTAAAACATTTAATTAAAGTTGAAAACTCAAAATTTTTGGCCCATTTTATTTTTTCAAAAATTTTGTAGAAATTTTAGTAGATTACCATCTGTATTTTGAGAAAATAGTTCTTCTAATACCTGAAAAAAAACACTTCCAATAATTTATCTCAACAACTTCTTCAAATTCACAACCATCTCAATCAATTTCAACATCATTTACCAATTTCCAAAAATTCAAATCTACAATTTCCAATATTCAAGAATCATCAAAATACAATTAATTAATTTCATTCAATTTTAAGCAAAATACTTCCATTCATATTTCATTAAAGATAAAACAATTTATATACATCATTACAAATATTTACACTAAGAGAAATTCAAACTAAAATTTATTACAAACTTTATACAAACTGCTCAAGACCAGTTTTACATGTCCATACCTTTACATACATTACATACATCAAAATAAATTTTTACAGTCAGGGTATAAAATATACCCGATAACTTCAAAGTAGGTAGCTCCTCAATCCTCAGCAGCTCAATTTGCTGCTCCTCTAGTCTCTAAATCTGTGACAGTAATAACAGCCATCGCTGAGTACTAGGACTCAGTGGTGCACAACATACTAAAAATAAACCTTATGCGGAATTTAAATTACATTTATTCAAAATTTAATTTGAAGATGAGCAATACATTCAAAACATGTCTTATGAAATTTTAGTCCAAACAATTTCATTTCAAAAGTCGCAAAACACATTTCATAAAAACACACAGTTATATCATGCCATTTGAAACAAATATAATCTCAATAGCCAGAGGCTAAGGAGAAGTCACATCACAAGGCTAGCTAGCTCAAATATATGGGAACCCATTCTTTTTCTTCTTCTACTGGCACACACCTCAACACTTCAGCCAGAGAAGGAATCAAAATTCGAAACTGATTACCCCCACTAGTCATGCTAGTGAGGTGTTCAAATATATGGTCATGACACTATGGTTTCAAAACTTATCTTAGCAATTTACTAAACATTGCCATTTCAAATATACACAAATAACTTTCAACAATTTAAATAAAAAACATAATAAATATTTCTGTCACACCCTACCGCTCTGTAAGGCATAACATGATCCCGTAGTATACCTAATGAATTACCAACTTCATCTACTGATAACCCATTAAATACACTACAAGAGATTTTAAAACTTTTCTTACTTCTTTTTACAGTGGTGAGCAATATTTATAGGTGTTAAAATTTTTTTTGAACTGAAATGAAACAGCTAACACATTTGAATTATTTATAATTTCTGTAAAAATTTTGGTGGAGTACTATCTATATTTTGAATAAAACAGTTCTTCAAAAACCTGTAAAAGCACTTCAAATATATTTCTCAATCTCAAACTCCAACATTTAATCAACACAATATGTTTCTCAACTCAAATCCACAATAATTTTTTAGTATTTTCAAAGGCTGAGATAAAAGAAATATATCACAATATTTACAAACCAAAATAATTTACAATTTATTTTACAACTTCAATGTACAATTTTAATTTATAACTGCTCAAAATCAAGAACACTATATACATACAATGAACATACATTACAATACAAAATGCAGAATATGGTGTACTCAATATACTCGATGATCTCTCAGTGTATTACAAGTAGCCTAGTCTGCTGCCCTGTCAGTCTGTCTAACTGCGACAGCAATGAAAAGCTATCGCTGAGCCATCATCTCAGTGGTGCACAACATTAACCAAATACAACTTTAAATCACAAATCATAAGTCATAAAAATAATGGATACTTAAAACCATAGTTAAATTCAAAGACAATGAATGTCAATAAGAATTTAAACTCCATTTCACAATATCACAATGAATATCAATAAATCATACACACACAGCTTAATCATGTTGCAAAGTTCAATTCGTCCTAAAAGCCGATGGCTAGTGAGGAATTCAATTCATCCCAAAAGTAGATGGCTAATGAGGAATAACATAGCTAGCTAGCAATAATATGAGTACTCATTTTATTTGTCCTCAACAGGCACACACCTCAACACTTCAGCCAGAGAGGGAATTCAATTCTTCCCATTAGACAACCTAGCGAGGAATTCAATCAATATACATGATAGCTGTGGTTTCAAACCATTTACAATGCTTTTCAATCAATAAGTATCCATCAAATATCAATCAAACAATTTTTCACAATTTAAAACAATAATATACAAATAGTAATAATTTATTTCAATTGAAAATTCAAAACAAATAACTATTGTGCACAAACCTCTGATAACTGTCTCTTGGCTCTGACTCAGTGTTTCCTTCCCTTTCCCTGAGTCTTTGCTAACTGAGAAACACAATTTGAAGTATTTCAGTATTCATTTAAACTGTCTCTAACAATAAGGCTTAATACTTAATTTATTGAATTCTATTATTTCCTTAGTCAACCTAAGATGTTGACCCTCAATGCAGTCAAGGTGAATTAGGTTTTAATGTTAACAATATGTCATATTTGTAGCCTTTTAGTATTGATACATTTTACCAAATTTATTTTCATGTATATTGCATTTTATTACAATTTGTCGGATTCCGGTATACTAATTTGACCTAGTCGGATGACCTAGTTCCCTCAATTTTTGGGTTTTGGTCAAAACTACAAACTTGTAGGTCTATGTCTTATTGCACGCGGGAAAAAATTTCAGGTCATTCTGAGTTATGTAGACCAAGTTATGGTCAATCTACCAATGCTGGTCAGAATGCATCAAAATGGTCTCTTTAAGTCATTTTTAGGTCACTTTTGGTTCGGCCAGTTTTTGGACCTGAACTTGTGCAAGCTATTTGACTTTCTTATGGTCATTTATGGGCTTTGGTGTCTTCATAAGAATTGTAGATATATGTCTCTACTATTAATGGTAAAAATTTCAGGTCAATTGGACCTGTTTTGAGTGAGTTATGGCCAAAACACTAACTGCTACCCAAATGGTCAATTTTTAGGCTTTCAAAGCACTAATCCGGATTTGGTCATTTTTCAAGTCACCTTCCAAGTAGAATTTTGATAAGCTTCCTTCATGAAAGTTGGCACTTTTTGTGCCTAGTTTCACCTCCAATTGGTCTCATACCAATTGGAGCCACACACTTAAGGTTCTAAGCCAAAACATACACTGCCCTGCAACATACTCTTCATCACATACCAAAGGACACATTTAACACTTACCAAGTTACACATCCATGCCAATTCTGGTTTGTACCATAACACAAATACATTTAGCAACTCATTTTTGGTCATTTTGGCAACTTATAACCACACTCAATATGCACATTATAGTTCAGAATTTTCCAAGTCCAAATTACAAACAATTTAACCACATGACAAGCTCATTTACATGTTCAAACTCAAACCTTTATACACATATACAAGCTGCTATAACAAGCACCATAATTCAACAATATAATTCCATAAACAAAACCATGAAATAACATATTTTGGTCTACACTTCAAGTTTGCTGAATTGTACATCTTCCATTAGTTTCCAAGCTTCCAAAATCAAGTGTACTATCACATACATCTAGTATACATTATCCAATTTATTCCTACACACATAAATACTTACATCAACACTTTAATCTACCATTTACATGCAATGATAAACTGCTCTCATTGAAGTTCCATGGTTGCCAAAAATGTACGTCTCCCTTAACTCATTAAACTTCAAAAATCCTCCCACAATTCAACTACCCATAACATCCATTCAAGGTTTAATGAAACAATAATAAAAAATACATACTTACCACTTTTGAAATTCTTCAAAAACCTCACTAAAATTTGATTTTCTTGCTGCCTATCTACTGCCCAAGTTGTGTAGAACAACTTTAGTGAAGGGAGCATTGAAGGATCATGGCTTGATCATGGGAAATGGGAGCTCAAAGGTGGGACGACCTGTACCACCCCTAAGTTCGGTAGTGCGTTCTGCTGTTCCGGTGACCAGTGCTGTCCGGACAGCTAGGATGCCTAGAACCACACTTCAATGTGAGTGAGGAGACATAAAATAATGAAATACAAGAAAAGAAAATACAAGAAAAATAAAGGAAAAATAATAGCAAAGAAATGTAACCAAGTTAAGCGAGCCGAGAACCCTAGCGATGGGTGATCATGCAGAAGTCACGGCGTGGACCGTTGACTAGCCCAATTTGCGGGAACCCTGAAAAATATTTTTAGGACTCCAATAAATATTTATTGAAGTATAAATATCATTAAAAATATCAAAGAAAAATTAAATAATTAGTACAAAGAAAAGTGAGAAATCGAAAAACGGACAAAACCCGGTGTTACAGAAAAATCGAGAATGCAACCCGAACAGGGGCATTGTGGTCATTTGACACCCCGAGTTGTCTTTTGACCTAAATGTCCATTAAAAATAAATAATATTACACTTGGAAAATATAATGAAAAATTAATTTAGGGGTACCTAATATAAATAGCAAAAATGGAGTTCAAATTAGGTAATTAACATAATTAAACATATAAAATAATTGATTTTATGTAAGTGGAGCACTATGGGGATTAAATAAATATTATGTGGGACACTTAAGAGCTAAAATGGGCAGAATATTTCATCTTCTTCTTCATTTTTTTCAATTGCCGTATTGCTCTCCCATAGAAACCTCCATTGATGTCTCTAAACCAAGCTCCATGCATCCATTTTCAAGCCATTTTCCACATGATTTCCTTCATTAAATTTAGTCTACACAGCTTGGGAAGTGTTATGGCAGCAAAAAGAAGCATGGTTGGTGAGGTTTTAGCAAACTCCAACAAGAGGTAAGTGTCCATTTTCTTCCCTTGCTTAATTAAAACTTGTGTTGAGGTTGTGGGTAGTATTTTGGTTGAAAAATTGAAAGAATTACTTGAATAATTATTGGGTGTAACTTTTGGCAGCCATGGAAAGGAAAGGTGAGCAGATTATTCTCACTTGTAATTGATGTTAATTGATGAGAATTAGTGGGGATTAAAGTGCTTAAATGTATAAGAGCTTAATTACCATGTGTATGTGTAAATTGTGCATTGAAAATGAGGTTAGGAAGTCAATATGGGAGATTGAAGTATATGTGTAAATTGGGCAGCCTTGATGTGCTTAGGAAGGCCTTAAATTCATGTATATTTAATGTTGATTTAAGAACAATGAGATGTATGTTATTGATCTTGGTTAGTTGGATTAAGTTTGAGCAATTAAATTGTTGTTAGACATGGATTTGATCAATTGAGTGTGATGGAGAATTACTTGAGTTGAATTTGTATTTGGACATTGATTTAATTGCTGGAGATTTGATCACATATATTGTGGCTGGATATTGGTTGTAGTATATTGATATTGGACAATTGACCTAAGTATAAAGTGCATAATGTCTATTAGAATTGCAAAAATTTGCAATGCAAAGTGTGTTAGTAAAAACAGTGTGTATTTTAGGCTCTAAATGGAATTAGTGACTCCAATTGGTATGAGACCAATTGGAGGTGAAACTAGGCACCAAATGTGCCAACTTTCATTGAGAAAGCATACCAAAATTCTGCTTGCAAGGTGACATGAAAAATGACCAATTCGGATTAAGGTGCAATAAGGCCTGAAAATTTACCAATTGGGCAGCAGTTAGTTTTTAGGCCATAACTCACTCAAAACAGGTCCAATTGACCTGAAATTTTGACCAAGAATAGTTAAGACCCATACCTACAAGTCTTATGAAGACACCAAAACCCAGAAATGACCAGAAGCAAGTCAAAAAGCTTGCACAAGTTCGGGTCCAAAAACTGGCCGAACCAGAATTGACCAATTTGACCTAAAATTGACCTAAAATGGTACCACTTGACCAGCAATAGTGTAATGACCATAACTTGGTCTACTTAACTCGGATTGACCTGAAATTTTGCACCGCGTGCAATAAGACCTAGATCTACAAGTTTGTAGTTTCGACCGAGACCCGAAAACCGAGGGAACTAGATCGTCCGGTTAGGTCAAACCAGGTCCCTAATCCAAAGAATTTGCATTAAAATGCACTAAGCAAGGAAATGACTTTGGTAAAACATACCAAACCTAAAACCCTATCAAATGTGACATATTAACGACACTAAAACCTAATTTACCTAAAACGCAACGAGGGTCGGTATATTAGGTGATTAAGTGAATAATTGAGTTCAGTGCATTATTTACCAAACACCATCGATAGAGACAGTTTAAATTAGTACTGAAACACTTCAAATTGTGTTTCTCAGTTACCAAAGACTCAGGAAAAGGGAAGGAAACACTGAGTCCAGATCAGGGAGACAGTCATCAGAGGTTTGTGCACAACTAGTTTTTAACTGATTTTGTTTGAATATTTCATATGATTAAATGACATATTTTTCTTATGAATTATGTTTAACAAGCATTGGATTTAATTCAATGATTATTGAAAATTGTTATAGTATGTATGAATTTGGTTTTGTGAAATGGTATTTTCATAAGTATTAAGCATTGTTATGGATTGAATAAATTATGTTTTGGAAAATTGTGATAGAACATGTTTTAAATTGTGATAGTAATTTTCATGGATAAATGCAAATTTATGATTTGAATTGTGATGAGCATAAAAAAATTATTGGATATTGGTATTGACTTTGAATCGAATTATATTGTGATTTATGCTCGCTAAAAGGATTGTGATATTGTTTTATATCTCACTATAGATGCTTGACTAGGTTATTACCCGTCTCTCTCATTTGTTGAGAAGACAATGGAGTGAGTTGTGTTTTGATTACCATGGTACGTGCACAGGCTTAGATTCTCCTCTGATTTGAGGTTAGATCTAAGTTTATTTTATCGTTATGGCCCTTGCGGAAGATTCATTATTGTGATGGTACTGTGCACGATGATTCGACATCCCCGACCATAGGGAGTTAGAATCTGATTCGACCTCCCCGACCATAGGGAGTTAGAATCACATCGAATATGGCCCTTTCGGATTAGTCTTGCATATTAGTGAGATAAAGATTGATTTTTGAGATACAGTATGATTTTTGAGATACAGTATGATTTTTGAGATACATAATGATTTTTGAGATACAGAATGGCTTTTGAATGGTAAGGAATGGTGATTTCAATTATGGTTTGTGTGTAATTGATTTTGTTGGAATTACTTAAATGGATAGTCAAGATTTGATAAATTGAATTTTGTGCTCCAAGTTATTTATACAAATGATTTACATTATTGGCAATGAATATTTTGAGTTGTGAAATTTGATCAGTATTCAGATTCTCAAATTATTTCTTCAGAAATTTGTCAATGTATATTGTACTATGTTTTAAATTATAGTTGTGCACCACTGAGTTCACCACTCAGCGATAGCTTTGTATGCTGTCGCAGGTAAGCAGAGCATAGAGCAGTGATTAAGTTGCTTTGAGGATACATTCAGATCAGCTCCAGGTATATCATAGATATACCCATGTACATAGGTTTTGATGTAGGCATGTAATAATATGTATGTAAATTATTTGAGCAGTTGTATAGAAACTCTTGTAAAATATTTTGGTATGTAATTAAATGTAAATTATCGTGAATGTAAATCTGAGATTTTATTTACTTAAATAGTTTTGTATTATATTTCTTGTATCTCAGTCTTTGAAAAATCACTATGGATTTGAATTGAGAAATATGTTGTGTTGAGAAATATATTGGAGTTGAGATTTGCAAATACATATTGAAGTGCTTTTTACAGTGTTTTCAAGAACTGCTTTATCCAAAATACGATGGCACTCACAAAATTTTTACAGAAACTCCAATTAAGACAAATGTGTCAGTTTTATCACTTCAGTTCAAAAAGGTTTTTAACACCTGTAAATAGTGCTCACCACTGTAAAAGAAGTAAGAAAAGTTTTGAAAATCCCTTGTAGTGTATTTAATGGGTTATCAGTAGACGGAGTTGGTAATTCATTAGGTATACTACGGGATCATGTTACATCTTACAGAGGAGTAGGGTGTGACATGTTTAAGTGGTATCAGAGCAATGGTTTTAAAGTGAATTTCGAATTGTGAATTTGAAATCTTTTTGTCGGTAACTACAACTGCTCAAATGTTTGATACATATAGTACATTTACATCATAAATGTGAACTAATGGAGAGGAATCTCCTTGTGTTGGTTGTACAGGAATAGAAAATTCTGTGAGAAAAATGGAAGAGAAGAATGAGATAATAGAACAGTCTGTGATGGCAGAAGTACAAGTTGAGGCCCCAGCTCCACAAAGTGTCGAAGGCCCGACTGTACCAATTTTATCGGTACAAATTACTGCACAAATGGCCCAGCAAATGGCCACTTTCTTCCAACAAATGGCTGATAATCTGTCAGCCCAAGCCCAAGTACAGACCCAACCCCCACAAGGGCAGTGTGAAATGGAAAAGAGGGAGAAACCTATGGGTCAGAGCTCGAACAGTAATTTGAGAAAGAGAAAAGAATTTGAGGAACTCCGAACTCAAGGATATGATAGAGGTGGATCAGTAAGACAGAGACCATCAAGGTCCAGTCGTCGAACAACTAGAAGTTCCTACCCTTCCCGCCAATGTGAAACTTGTAGAAGATATCATGGTGGGATATGCTATAAGGCGTCTGGAGCCTGCTACAATTGTGGAAAACTTGGTCACTTTGCTAAAGATTGTACTAAACCACCTCGATCTGCTCTCCGATTTCACGGACCACGATCGTGGTCAAGATAGAAATAGAGTTGGTACTCCTCACCACTATAACACAGTGAATCAACCCGAATATGGTAGCACACCAGTCAGAGCGTCCACTATGCGCCAAGGAGAAAGAGCAGAAACTTCAGATGTAGCTGCTGGTAAGTTCTTAATTTTTGAAAGAAACAATTAGTTATTATTTGATCCCAGCACTACTTAGTTGTGTGTTAGTGTCAGAACTATATGTTATGTTGTTATTCCTTTACAGGGGAATAAATTTTGATGTATTAGTGACTAGTCCTTTAGGATAATAATTATAATAACAAGTATGATTGACATTAATTTTGGAAGAATTGTTAGTTAAAAGTATTTTCTAACACACCATAAATAAAGCTAATTGGCAAGCCTACTTAATGTAAGGCATGAGGACCGAAAAGTAAGTTACAGTAATAGAATTGCTCTAGATGAGGGCAAAGATGTTACTGTTAGTAATTATTAATGGATATTGTAATCGGAATCTATTTAAGATATTAGTGGATTCGAGTAAGATAAGATGTTAGAAAACCTAGTCCATGAGGTTATAACGTAGTGACTATATAATGCTCTCAATGTTTGTATTGTAAGCTGCAGATTACAGTACTGACACGGGATTATTGTGTAGAGCTACGTGCTTCCTCGTGGTATAATAAATTAAGAATATTTGTAAGTAATCTATAAATTGATACAGTTGCACCCGAATAGAATACTATTACTGGAAATAAATGTGAAAATTTTAGTCAGAAATTTAAAACTTCAGAACTAGCCTCTCAAACGACTACACTTGTAAGGTAGCTAGAGTCAGTGACTCAGTTACATTAATGTGAATTACCTGTACCCCAGTAATTGCTATAAGCTTAGAGATATCAGTACAATGTATCATCTTCAGACAGATGGACAATTGAAACAAGTGATTCAGGTAAATTTTAAAACTCATTGAGTTCCTGTAAATAATGAAATAAAATGATAATAATAACCTGTACTATGTGATAAGCCCTCAAGAATATATTGAGAACTTCTGTCCTTGAATCCGAGGGAGATGGGACAGATACATCCCACTAACGGAATTTGTATACAGTAATAAGTGTCAAGCTAGCATACAAACGGCACCCTATGAAACATTGTAAGGGAATGGATAACTATGGATTTTGTGATGAGATTTCCGAGGACACAGAATAGTCATGATACAGTATAGGTTGTAGTCGATAGACTAACCAAGTCTACTCACTTTTGCCAGTTCGGATGGACTATAGCCTGGAAAGATTGGCCAGATTGTACATATATGAAATTGTAAAATTACATGGAGTGCCAGTATCAATTGTGTCTGACAGAGATCCTAGGTTCACTTCTAGATTCTGGGGTAGTCTTCAGAGAGCCCTAGGAACTAGATTGAACTTCAAAGACAAGATTCCACCCACGCATGCATGGCCAACCTGAAAGAGTAATTCAGATATTGGAGGATATGCTACGGGCTTGTGTGATTGAATTTGAAGGTAGTTGGGATACACACTTGCATTTGATTGAGTTTGCTTATGACAACAGCTACCAATCAAGCATTGGGATGCCTCCATATGAAACTTTGTATGGCAGAAAGTGCAGAACTCCCCTATGTTGGGATAAAGTAGGTGAAAGGAAAATAATTGGGCCAGAAATTGTCCAGCAGACAGAGGAAAAGACTAGATTGATTAGAGATAGACTCAAAGCTGCATCAGACCGTCAGAAGTCTTATGTTGATCTGAAGAGAAGAGATATTGGATATGCAGTGGGTGATAAAGTATTCCTCAAAGTTTTTCCTTGGAAGAGGAATGTGAGATTTGGCAAAAAGGGGAAACTGAGTCCTCATTTCATTGGACCATATGAGGTTCCGGAAAGAGTGGGTCCTTTGGCATATCGATTAGCATTACCTCTAGAATTAGCAAGGATACACAATGTCTTCCATGTGTCCATGTTAAGGAGGTACAGATCAGACCCATCTCATGTACTGTCAGTTGAAGAGATTGAAGTAAATCCAGACCTCTCATATGAGGAAGAACCCATAAGAATTCTGGCTTATGAGGTGAAGCAGCTGAGGAACAAACAGATACACCCGGTTAAAGTGCTGTGGAACCATCATTCAGGCCAGGAAGCTACTTAGGAACGTGAAGAGGATATGAGGAGACAGCACCCACAGCTGTTCAGAGACTAATGCCAGATAAAATTTCGAGACGAAATTTATTTAAGGGGGGGAGAATTGTAACACCCCTAAGTTCGGTAGTGCGTTACATTGCTCCGGTGACTGTCGTCCCGGACAGCTAGGATGCCTAGAACCACACTTCAATGTGAGTGAGGAGACATAAAATAATGAAATACAAGAAAAGAAAATACAAGAAAAATAAAGGAAAAATAATAGCAAAGAAATGTAACCAAGTTAAGCGAGCCGAGAACCCTAGCGATGGGTGACCGCACCGGGAAGTCACGGCGTGGACCGTTGACTAGCCCTGGACTGCGGGGAACCCTGAAAAATATTTTTAGGACTCCAATAAATATTTATTGAAGTATAAATATCATTAGAAATATCAAAGAAAAATTAAATAATTAGTACAAAGAAAAGTGAGAAATCGAAAAACGGACAAAACCCGGTGTTACAGAAAAATCGGGAATGCAACCCGAACAGGGGCATTGTGGTCATTTGACACCCCGAGTTGTCTTTTGACCTAAATGTCAATTAAAAATAAATAATATTACACTTGGAAAATATAATGAAAAATTAATTTAGGGGTACCTAATATAAATAGCAAAAATGGAGTTCAAATTAGGTAATTAACATAATTAAACATATAAAATAATTGATTTTATGTAAGTGGAGCACTATGGGGATTAAATAAATATTATGTGGGACACTTAAGAGCTAAAATGGGCAGAATATTTCATCTTCTTCTTCATTTTTTTCAATTGCCGTATTGCTCTCCCATAGAAACCTCCATTGATGTCTCTAAACCAAGCTCCATGCATCCATTTTCAAGCCATTTTCCACATGATTTCCTTCATTAAATTTAGTCTACACAGCTTGGGAAGTGTTATGGCAGCAAAAAGAAGCATGGTTGGTGAGGTTTTAGTAAACTCCAACAAGAGGTAAGTGTCCATTTTCTTCCCTTGCTTAATTAAAACTTGTGTTGAGGTTGTGGGTAGTATTTTGGTTGAAAAATTGAAAGAATTACTTGAATAATTATTGGGTGTAACTTTTGGCAGCCATGGAAAGGAAAGGTGAGCAGATTATTCTCACTTGTAATTGATGTTAATTGATGAGAATTAGTGGGGATTAAAGTGCTTAAATGTATAAGAGCTTAATTACCATGTGTATGTGTAAATTGTGCATTGAAAATGAGGTTAGGAAGTCAATATGGGAGATTGAAGTATATGTGTAAATTGGGCAGCCTTGATGTGCTTAGGAAGGCCTTAAATTCATGTATATTTAATGTTGATTTAAGAACAATGAGATGTATGTTATTGATCTTGGTTAGTTGGATTAAGTTTGAGCAATTAAATTGTTGTTAGACATGGATTTGATCAATTGAGTGTGATGGAGAATTACTTGAGTTGAATTTGTATTTGGACATTGATTTAATTGCTGGAGATTTGATCACATATATTGTGGCTGGATATTGGTTGTAGTATATTGATATTGGACAATTGACCTAAGTATAAAGTGCATAATGTCTATTAGAATTGCAAAAATTTGCAATGCAAAGTGTGTTAGTAAAAACAGTGTGTATTTTAGGCTCTAAATGGAATTGTGTGACTCCAATTGGTATGAGACCAATTGGAGGTGAAACTAGGCACAAAATGTGCCAACTTTCATTGAGAAAGCATACCAAAATTCTGCTTGCAAGGTGACATGAAAAATGACCAATTCGGATTAAGGTGCAATAAGGCCTGAAAATTTACCAATTGGGCAGCAGTTAGTTTTTAGGCCATAACTCACTCAAAACAGGTCCAATTGACCTGAAATTTTGACCAAGAATAGTTAAGACCCATACCTACAAGTCTTATGAAGACACCAAAACCCAGAAATGACCAGAAGCAAGTCAAAAAGCTTGCACAAGTTCGGGTCCAAAAACTGGCCGAACCAGAATTGACCAATTTGACCTAAAATTGACCTAAAATGGTACCACTTGACCAGCAATAGTGTAATGACCATAACTTGGTCTACTTAACTCGGATTGACCTGAAATTTTGCACCGCGTGCAATAAGACCTAGATCTACAAGTTTATAGTTTCGACCGAGACCCGAAAACCGAGGGAACTAGATCGTCCGGTTAGGTCAAACCAGTGTCCCGGAATCCAGCAATTTGCATTAAAATGCACTAAGCAAGGAAATGACTTTGGTAAAACATACCAAACCTAAAACCCTATCAAATGTGACATATTAACGACACTAAAACCTAATTTACCTAAAACGCAACGAGGGTCGGTATATTAGGTGATTAAGTGAATAATTGAGTTCGGTGCATTATTTACCAAACACCATCGATATAGACAGTTTAAATTAGTACTGAAACACTTCAAATTGTGTTTCTCAGTTACCAAAGACTCAGGAAAAGGGAAGGAAACACTGAGTCCAGATCAGGGAGACAGTCATCAGAGGTTTGTGCACAACTAGTTTTTAACTGATTTTGTTTGAATATTTCATATGATTAAATGACATATTTTTCTTATGAATTATGTTTAACAAGCATTGGATTTAATTCAATGATTATTGAAAATTGTTATAGTATGTATGAATTTGGTTTTGTGAAATGGTATTTTCATAAGTATTAAGCATTGTTATGGATTGAATAAATTATGTTTTGGAAAATTGTGATAGAACATGTTTTAAATTGTGATAGTAATTTTCATGGATAAATGCAAATTTATGATTTGAATTGTGATGAGCATAAAAAAATTATTGGATATTGGAATTGACTTTGAATCGAATTATATTGTGATTTATGCTCGCTAAAAGGATTGTGATATTGTTTTATATCTCACTATAGATGCTTGACTAGGTTATTACCCGTCTCTCTCATTTGTTGAGAAGACAATGGAGTGAGTTGTGTTTTGATTACCATGGTACATGCACAGGCTTAGATTCTCCTCTGATTTGAGGTTAGATCTAAGTTTATTTTATCGTTATGGCCCTTGCGGAAGATTCATTATTGTGATGGTACTGTGCACGATGATTCGACGTCCCCGACCATAGGGAGTTAGAATCTGATTCGACCTCCCCGACCATAGGGAGTTAGAATCACATCGAATATGGCCCTTTCGGATTAGTCTTGCATATTAGTGAGATAAAGATTGATTTTGAGATACTGATGATGATTTTGAGATACAGTATGATTTTTGAGATACATAATGATTTTTGAGATACAGAATGACTTTTGAATGGTAAGGAATGGTGATTTCAATTATGGTTTGTGTGTAATTGATTTTGTTGGAATTACTTAAATGGATAGTCAAGATTTGATAAATTGAATTTTGTGCTCCAAGTTATTTATACAAATGATTTACATTATTGGCAATGAATATTTTGAGTTGTGAAATTTGATCAGTATTCAGATTCTCAAATTATTTACTGTAAAATTTGTCAATGTATATTGTACTATGTTTTAAATTATAGTTGTGCACCACTGAGTTCACCACTCAGCGATAGCTTTGTATGCTGTCGCAGGTAAGCAGAGCATAGAGCAGTGATTAAGTTGCTTTGAGGATACATTCAGATCAGCTCCAGGTATATCATAGATATACCCATGTACATAGGTTTTGATGTAAGCATGTAATAATATGTATGTAAATTATTTGAGCAGTTGTATAGAAACTCTTGTAAAATATTTTGGTATGTAATTAAATGTAAATTATCGTGAATGTAAATCTGAGATTTTATTTACTTAAATAGTTTTGTATTATATTTCTTGTATCTCAGTCTTTGAAAAATCACTATGGATTTGAATTGAGAAATATGTTGTGTTGAGAAATATATTGGAGTTGAGATTTGCAAATACATATTGAAGTGCTTTTTCTGAGTTTTCTCAAGAACTGCTTTATCCATAATACAGATGTCACTCTGCCAAAATTTTTACTGAATCTGCAATTAAGTCAATTGTGTCGGTTTATCACTTGATTCAAAAAGGTTTTTAACACCTGTAAATAGTGCTCACCACTGTAAAAGAAGTAAGAAAAGTTTTGAAAATCCCTTGTAGTGTATTTAATGGGTTATCAGTAGACGGAGTTGGTAATTCATTAGGTATACTACGGGATCATGTTACATCTTACAGAGGAGTAGGGTGTGACACGACCATGGAGGAATTTCTTCACCAATTTTCAGCTAGTTTTGGGAGGTTGAAGAAGGTGAGTAATCTATCCAAAATATGCTGATTAAATGTCCACTTTAGGTGTTAGTGGAGCACTAACTGAAGATTGTAATATTTGTTTATTCTAAAGTTTCCATATTCCACATTTTTCCCCCTAACTTTTGCGTTTTAGATTATATACTACTATTTTAATTTTTCTTGACATTTTCCAAGTGTAATATCATTTATTTTTAATGGAAATTTAGGTCAAAAGACAACTTGGGGTGTCAAATGACCACAATGCCCCTGTTCGGGTTGCATTCCTGATTTTTTGATAACACTGAGTTTTGTTGTTTTCTCGATTTCTCACTTTTCTTTGTACTAATTATTTAACTTTTCTTTGATATTTCTAATGATATTTATACTTCAATAGGTCTTTAATTATGTCTTAAAAATATTTTCCAGGATTCCCCACAGTCCAAGGCTAGTCAACGGTCCATGCCGCAACTTCCCGGTGCGATCACCCATCGCTAAGGTTCTCGGCTCGTTTAACTTGGTTACATTTCATTGCTATTATTTTTCCTTTGTTTTTCTTGTATTTTCTTTTCTAGTATTTCATTATTTTATGTCTCCTCACCCATAACTAAATGTAGTTCTGGCATCCTAGCTGTCCAGACAACACTGGTCACTCGGACAGTAGAACGCACTACCGAACATAGGGGTGTTACAATTTCATAACAATGATGTCACAATTCAATATTTCAAATTATTCAAAAGAATATGCAGAAGAAAATTTACAAAAATTATATGTTGTGCACAAACTTTATATGAGTTGCCTTTTGGCCTTAACTCGACACCTCGGGTTCCTTCCCGGTATTCTTTTACACTGAAACACACAGTTTCACAGTGTTTCAATATCATAACTTATCAGAAATCCAAAATAAATTTAAATTCACTTATACCTAGCTCTAATGTGCTAAACTTGACGTTCTTTAAAATTTGTGTTTCGAGGTTACTATTCACGACACTATTCAAGTCAATTTGTTGACTTTCTAAAGCTTAATAGGTATGGAAATTCCAACTTCACCCACATACCACATTTTGGTTACTAAATTTGCTGATTTTGGTTGTTTACTCAAAATCTAAGTCTTTTAGGCAAATTTGCAAATTTTTAATTTTGGTGTCTTATGTTGCACTGTTCCATTGGTTATCTTTCTGTTAGAATCTAGCAAAACTTTCTTCATAGAAAATGTTTTCTATTGTCTTAAATTTATTCTCATTTTTGAATCACTCCATTTGGAGTTTTTTTAGCTCAAGTTCTAGCCATTTGAATCATGGCTGCCGGATTGGACTTAACCCAAATTTCTGGGCACCAAACTGGTTCTGGCAGTTTTAGGTCACCAATTTTGGGTGGCCAAATGACTTGGTTAAGGCAAAATTTGGGTTTGTGTTCTTCATGAAAATTTTAGGTCTATATCTCAGCTGTCTACTGGTAAAATTTTAGGTCATTTAGACCTACCTAGCCCAAGTTATGGCCAAATGAACAAACACTGTTCATTTGGTCATTTTGTACAGGTCAAACTGCATAAATCCAGATTTGGTCAATTTGTACACTAGGTTTTGGTCACTTTTTGGGCATGATTCCTCAATGAAAATTGTGTCATTTTGTGTTAATTTTCATTCCCAATTAGCCTCACACCAATTGGACTTGTAAATTTTCAGTTTTGGTCCCTGAAAGAGACCTTGGTCATGCTGCCTGCAGCATGACCATTTTCAATCCGAATTTCAACTCACTTCCAACACTTCTAACACATCTCAATTGGTCAAAAATGACCATTTTCCATCTCAAACAAGGTCAAACACACCACTTCTAAATTTCTCAGATTTTTGTCTTCCAAAACCCTAGGTGCCAAACCCTAATTCACCAATTTGTTGCATTTACCTAATTCAAAGCATATAACCATAATCATTCAACTCCTTCATGTTCATATTCACCTCTAATTCAATCAAACCCATGCAAATCATACCCCCACACATGCTAGCCAAATTTCCCTTTAGTCCCCCTAAGATATTTTGTAACAGCCCGATCCTTCTCCAATTAGTATTATCCGCTTTGGCCCATAGGCCTCACAGATTTGTCTCTTGGGAGGTTTCATTCCCAAAAGCGCGCTGACCAAGTGAGGAAGGCTCCCACATATATGGCCCAAATCTTTTCTTCCTGTTTCCAATGTGGGATACGAATTTTCCACCCTAGTGCGTAGCTGGTTGAATAAGCACGTCCCAACCCCATCCCTGGGTCGTGACAAGCCCACTAGCTTCCGCCTGGTGCATCCTCGCACCACACACCGTACTAGAGGGAGTCCAGCTCTGATACCAAATAAATTGTAACAGCTCGATCCTTCTCCAGTAAGTATTATCCGCTTTGGCCCATGGGCCTCACGGATTTGTCCCTTGGGAGGTTTCATTCCCAAAAGCGCACTGACCAGGTGAGGAAGGCTCCCACATATATGGCCCAAATCTTTTCTTCCCGTTTCCGATGTGGGACATGAAGTTTCCACCCCAGTGCGTAGCTGGTTGAACAAGTATGTCCCAACCCCATCCCTGGGTCGTGACATGTTTTCTTTTCATTTTAAATGAATTTCTAAGTTTATTCAACTATAAACACAATTAAATCAATTAACAAATCAAGTTTAGTTTACTAACCTTATGCAGAATTTTCTCTCCCTTAAAAACTCTTCCTTTCTTCTTTTCTTTTCTTGCTCAAGCTTCTTCTCAAGTGGTGTCACACCCTACCCCTCTGTAAGGCATAACATGATCCCGAAGTATACCTAATGAATTACCAACTCCGTCTACTGATAACCCATTAAATACACTACAAGGGATTTTAAAAACTTTTCTTACTTCTTTTACAGTGGTGAGCACTATTTACAGGTGTTAAAGACTTTGGTGAACTGAAGTGAAACAACTAACTCATTTGATTTATTTGGAATATCTGTAAAAATTTTGGCAAGGTGCCATTTGTATTTTGGACAAAACAGTTCTTCAGAAAACCTGTAAAAAGCACTTCAATTATTTTCCAAATCTCAACTCTAACATTTTTCTCAATACAACACATTTCTCAACTCAATTCCATAGAAATTTTTCAAAGTCTGAGATAAGGAAATATAATACAATTTTTTACAAGTCAAATAACTCGTAATAAATTTACAACTTCAAGGTACAACTTAAATTTACAACTGCTCAAAACCAAGAACAAAATATACATACGATGTCATACATTCTGAGACAAAATGCAAAATATTGGTATACTCATTATACTGTAATCTCTCCTTTGGATGTATTAGTAGCCTAGTCTCATCGCCTGCATCTCTCTACCTGCGACAGCAATAAAAAGCTATCGCTGAGACAATGTCTCAGTAGTGCACAACATTAACCAAATACAATTTTAATTCACAATTCATAAATCATATCAATAGTGGATACTTAAAACCATAGTTAAATTCAAGACAATAAATGTCATAAGGAATTTAAACTCCAATTCACAAATTATCAAAATTCATAATAACACAATTTAGTCAAATAGTTTAAGAATACCGTATTGCCAATTCATGCACAATTTGATCAAATAACTGAATAATACCTTTTTGTAAATCAATAACACAATTCGATCAAATAACTGAATAATATCGTTTTGCAAATCAATAACACAATTCAATCAAATAACTGAATAATATCGTTTTACAAATCAATAACACCATTCGATCAAATAATTGAACAATACAATGTTGCCAATCAATAACACAATTTAGGTCATGACACAAATTTTTCCATATATGCCGTGTTGTACACCACGACAAGACATACTCACCCCAATAATCGAAATCAATGAGGGAGGAAGCTAGCTATCTAATGAGAACTCATCCATACTCACCTCAGACTGGGAAGTCAAAGAGGGAGGAACATAATCATCCTCACCCTGCATCGATAAGTCAAAGAGGGAGGAATAATCACACTCACCCCATTAATGGAGGAGGAACATAATATCCGTGTCATGCCAATTGTGAGTCAAAACAATTCCAAACATTTTATTCAAATGATCCGTAAGAATCCAATAAATTTCCAAAGTTATAATTTCATTCACAAAATGGCAACACAATTCGTAATTCACTTCAATTTCCACAAAAACAATTTACAGTGCTTTTCAATCAATAAGTATCCATCAATATCATTCAAACAATTTTTCACAGTTTCAAATCATTCAAAATGTTTTTCAATCAATAAGTGTCCACCAAACACATTTTCACAATTTAAAACAATAATATACAAATAGTCATAATTTATTTCAATTGAAAAATTCAAAAGAAATAGCCGTTGTGCACAAACCTCTGATGATCGTCTCGGTCCGACTCGGTGTTTCCTTCCTTTTGCTGAGACCTTGTTAACTGAGAAACACAATTTGAAGTCTTTCAGTACTAAATTAAAAAGTCTCTATCGATGGTGTTTGGTAATAATGCATCAACTCAATTATTCACTTAATCACCTAATATACCGACCGCCATGCTTTTAGGTAAATTAGGTTTTAGTGTCATTAATATGTCTCATTCGATAGGGTTTTAGGTTTGGTACGTTTTACCAAACTCGTTCCTATGTATACTGCGTTTCCTTGCATTTTATTGCAATTTGTCGGATTCCGGGATACTGGTTTAACCTAGCCGGACGATCTAGTTCCCTCGGTTTTCGGGTCTCGGTCGAAACTACAAACTTGTAGATCTAGGTCTTATTGCACGCGGGGCAAAATTTCAGGTCAATCCGAGTTAAGTAGTCCAAGTTATGGTCATTATACTATTGCTGGTCAAATGGTACCATTTTAGGTCAATTTTAGGTCAATTTGGTCAACTCTGGTTCGGCCAGTTTTTGGACCCGAACTTGTGCAAGCTTTTTGACTTGCTTCTGGTCATTTCTGGGCTTTGGTGTCTTCATAAGACTTGTAGGTATGGGTCTTAACTATTCTTGGTTAAAATTTCAGTTCAATTGGACCTGGTTTGAGTGAGTTATGGCCTAAACACTCACTGCTGCCCAATTGGTCATTTTTCAGGTCCTAATTACACCTAATCCGAATTGGTCATTTTCTTAGGTCACCTTGCAAGCAGAATTTTGGTATGTTTTCTCAATGAAAGTTGGCACATTTTGTGCCTAGTTTCACCTCCAATTGGTCTCATACCAATTGAGGTTACACATTTAAACTTATTGGCTAAAATTTACACTGCCCTCTTTATGTCTTTCAAACCCCAATTCAAACACACATTACCTTGCAAAGTTTACTTCCATACCCTACCAATCTGTTTTGGTACATTACCAAAAGCATTTTCTACTTTACATTAACATTATTTTGGGCAGATTACCATTACCCTCAACACACCAAGTATAATTCACATTTACAATTTCTAAGTACCATTACATACACACCTAACCATTACAAATCTTACATACACTTTTCAATATCAATCTACATACATGTCATCAATCCTTCTAGGTCAATATTCTGCCCACACTTCCTTCAACACATACAATTACTCAAGTGTTCCCAAGCTGCCGCAAACTTTCTTAAACATCAAAGTGCCCAATTTACCAATTCCCATCCAAGTGCATAAATCACCATGTAAACATGAAATAATTCACTAGGTTACTAAATCACCATGATCAACATTATTTCTCATCAATTATATGCACAAATATCTCATCAAAAACGTGACTCATGGCTGTCCAAAATGAAAACAACAATAACTCTTCAAACTCAAAATTTTCTTTCACCAAACCAACACCCATAACATGCACACAAAACTTAACAAAGGAATTCTCAAAAAATGTAAACTTACCTTTGATTGTAACTTGCTAAACCTTCACCAAATTTCTCAAAATTGGTATCAATATCTTCCTTGTGATGTGTAGACAAAGTTTAATGAAGAAACCTAAGAGGTTGGAGTTGAAAATGGAGAGTTAAGAAAGCTTGCATGAAAAATGGCTATGGAGTTTCCTCTCACCTTCATTCACGGCAATGTTGAATTCATGTGGAGAAGATGGAGTTTCAGCTGCATATTAAGTGTACACATGTCCCACTATGTGTTTAATTAATTCCCTTAGTGGTCCACTAAAAAATTAAATCATATTATAAGTTAAACTTTCACTTAATCCCACATTAACCCATGATTTTAGCTATTTACTTTAGGTACCACCAAATTAATTTTTCATTTCATTTTCTAAGTGTAAAATTATTTATTTTTAATGGACATTTAGGTCAAAAGACACTTCAGGATGTCAAATGACCATAATGCCCCTGTTCGTGGCATTCCCATTTTTCGGATTAGGGTTTTGTCTGTTTTTCGATTTCTCACTTTTCTTTGAACTAATTATTTAATTTTTCTTTGATCTTTCTAATGATATTTATTCTTCAATAAGGTTCTATTTAAGTCTTAAAAATGTTTTCCAGTGTTTCCCGCAGTCCAGTACAATAATCGTCGCGCCGTGACTTCCTGCATGATCACCCATCGCTAGGTTTTTCTGCTCGCTTATTCGGTTACATTTCTTTGCTATGATTTTTCCTTTGTTTTTCTTGTATTTTCTTTTCTTTTATTTCATTATTTATATCTCCTCATCCATATTGAAGTGTAGTTCTAGGCTTCCTAGCCGTCCGGACAGCACTGGTCACCGGAGCAGTAGAACGCACTACCGAACTTAGGGGTGTTACAATTCTCCCCCCCTTACATAAATTTCGTCCACGAAATTTTTACCCAGTAGCCATCTTACAATAGTCATACGTTTATTTCTCCTTTCTATATGATCGTATAATCTTCTTTTTCTCAAATTTGTATAAGACTTTTAACAATCTAATACAATGTTTACTTTGTTTGGATAACACCAATCTCCTCTTACTATTGTGTTGTCTAATATTTGGTTCACGTTCCTTCTTGAATGACCCTTGAGGTCATGTTAGAATCATTCATCGTCATTGGTCCTCCGACCATTCTAGTCCATGATCTTCCTCACATTTGTAATATTTCTTTGTTACACATGAATCAACTGCTCAATTCTCTACTTTCATAACTCTTTTATCTCACAATATTCTATAACTCACTTCCTTTTGTAATGAACTATAACCTTTCGATATTTTAACTTTTGAGTTTTAGATCCCTAAGTAGGATTTTCAAACTTATTTCTAACAATTAAATTCACATGGCATAACTATACCAAAATGTATGCCATTGGCAACTATTCTTATCTAGGTGTACTATCGGGTAGTGCGTAGCTCTACACAATAATCTCAAGTCGATCAGAATGCGACTACAAAGATAAACATCAAGAACATTGCATAGTTACTACGATACATCCCAATAGATCAAACTTTGCTATCTTTTATTCTTTTGAATTCACTGATATTCGAATCTTATTCTGATTACAATATCCATTAGCAATTTCTAACAGTAACCTCCTTGCCCTCATCTAGAGCAATTCCATTACTGCATCTTACTTTTACGTCCTCTTGCCTTACATTAAGTAGGCTCGCCAATTAGCTTTATAATTTATGGTGTGTTAGAAAATACTTTTCGCCGATAAACTCTTTCAAAACTAATTTCACTTATTATCACAATCCTTATCTTAAGGGCTAATCACTAATGCGTCAAAATTTATTCCTCAGAAGGAATAACAAATGAACATATAGTTCTAACACTAACGTAAAAATATGCAAACTCCAGGTCAAACAATACATATATATATCTTAGTTGCTAATTGAGAAAGTACCAGCAATGATGTCAAAAGTCTCAGTCTCTTTTCTATCGTATAGCGTATACTCTAGTTGAAGCATCACCCTGTTTTGGCTGATTCACAGTAGTCTGACTTCTAGGTGTACTACCCCTACCTCTACCTTTGCCTCTACTAACTGATGGTGAACTATTTGGGGTAGAAACTTGGGTTGATCCCTTTGGTGTAGTAAATGATCCAGAACGACCTGGATTTACACAATCCCTAGCAAAATGACCAGTCTCTCCACAGTTAAAACATGCTCCTACGGCTCTATAACATACCCCACTATGTGGTTTACCACAAGTTTCACAAAGTCGATCTAACAGCGCATTTCTGGGTTTCTGTTGAGTTTGCTGATCGGATCGAGGTGGTTTCTGTCCAAAAGATCTATCTCTACCGGACTTCTTACTATCTCCGTCAGATCCCCAAAGTTTTTCCTCTTTCCAAGAGGGACCACTAGAACTGCTCACTGACTTTCCTCTTTTTCTCGCTTTCTCCGATTTCTTTTCTCAAGAGCTGCTTCAGATTCAATTCTTTCTAATTCTAGTGCTTGAGAAATAAGTTCAGAGAAGTTGTTATGTTTGAATCCGACCACTTGTAATCTGATACTAGGCTTCAAGCCGGTTTCAAACCTCTTACATCTCTCCCTACTGGTAGAAAGTAGACTTACTGC
The DNA here is from genome assembly GCF_030052815.1 of Hevea brasiliensis. Classification (NCBI taxonomy): domain Eukaryota; kingdom Viridiplantae; phylum Streptophyta; class Magnoliopsida; order Malpighiales; family Euphorbiaceae; genus Hevea; species Hevea brasiliensis. Next base: position 54,376,554 of record NC_079498.1, read on the forward strand.
ATAATGGCTTAGGCGGGAGAATTCCCTTGCATACTCAGCCACTGATCTGCCCCCCTGTTTCAGACTTAGGAATTCTTGCAGCTTCTGGTCTACATAAGCATCAGGGACATATTTTTGCCTGAATTCCCTGAGGAAGTCATTCCATGTTAGCACTGCAGGTTCTACTGCATCGTGGGGAATGGTTTTCCACCAATCATAAGCATCCCCCTGTAGCAAAGATACTGAGTACTCAAATCTGAGCTCTTCTGTGCAATGCAGTTTCTTGAATACCCTATCCATCCTTTCTAACCACTGTTCTGCCTCTAGAGGATCTACTGTCCCCTTAAACTCTGTAGCCCCATACTTCATCAATTTGTCATATTGTCTAGCAGAAGACTGTGGTTGTACCACTAGTGTCTGTATTGGGGCTTGAGTAGACACATTACCATCCATTTGTTGGAACATTGCGCCGTCACGAGCGAATCGAGCAGAATCATGCGATCGCAGGGCTGGTGCTACTGAACCACTGACATTATGTAGGCATGGGGCATCCCCTTACACCTCAGCCTCTATCGATTGATCGACTGAACGATCACCCTCTTCCATAATCAATTCGAGGATTTTAGACCTCCTGTACAATGATACAAGGAGATTTTCTCCCGTTAGTGCATATTTATAATGTAATGTATTGTATGTATCAAACAATGATATTGAGCAGTTGTACTGTGAAGAAAGAATATTCAAGTAACAAGTGAAAACGGAATTTAAAAACTTTGCTCTGATACCACTAAAACATGTCACACCCTACCCCTCTGTAAGGCATAACATGATCCCGAAGTATACCTAATGAATTACCAACTCCGTCTACTGATAACCCATTAAATACACTACAAGGGATTTTAAAAACTTTTCTTACTTCTTTTACAGTGGTGAGCACTATTTACAGTGTTAAAGACTTTGGTGAATCAAGTGAAACAACTAACTCATTTGATTTATTTGGAATATCTCAGAAAATTTTGGCAAGGTGCCATTTGTATTTTGGACAAAACAGTTCTTCAGAAAACCTGTAAAAAGCACTTCAATTATTTTCCAAATCTCAACTCTAACATTTTTCTCAATACAACACATTTCTCAACTCAATTCCATAGAAATTTTTCAAAGTCTGAGATAAGGAAATATAATACAATTTTTACAAGTCAAATAACTCATAATAAATTTACAACTTCAAGGTACAATTTGAATTTACAACTGCTCAAAACCAAAAACAAAATGTACATACAAAGGTCATACATTACAAGACAAAATGCAAAATATTGGTATACTCATTATACCAGGTAATCCCTCACTGGATGTATTAGCAGCCTAGTCTCATCGCCTGCTCTGTCTCTACTGCGATAAAGAATAAAGCTATCACGAGACAATGTCTCAGTGGTGCACAACATTAACCAAATACAATTTTAATTCACAATTCATAAATCATATCAATAGTGGATACTTAAAACCATAGTTAAATTCAAGACAATGAATGTCATAAGGAATTTAAACTCCAATTCACAAATTATCAAAATTCATAATAACACAATTTAGTCAAATAGTTTAAGAATACCGTATTGCCAATTCATGCACAATTTGATCAAATAATGAATAATACCTTTTTGTAAATCAATAACACAATTCGATCAAATAACTGAATAATATCGTTTTGCAAATCAATAACACAATTCAATCAAATAACTGAATAATATCGTTTTACAAATCAATAACACCATTCGATCAAATAATTGAACAATACAATGTTGCCAATCAATAACACAATTTAGGTCATGACACAAATTTTTCCATATATGCCGTGTTGTACACCACGACAAGACATACTCACCCCAATAATCGAAATCAATGAGGGAGGAAGCTAGCTATCTAATGAGAACTCATCCATACTCACCTCGCATCGGAAGTCAAAGAGGGAGGAACATAATCATACTCACCCCAGACTGATAAGTCAAAGAGGGAGGAATAATCACACTCACCCCATTAATGGAGGAGGAACATAGTATCAGTGTCATGCCAATTGTGAGTCAAAACAATTCCAAACATTTTATTCAAATGATCCGTAAGAATCCAATAAATTTCCAAAGTTATAATTTCATTCACAAAATGGCAACACAATTCGTAATTCACTTCAATTTCCACAAAAACCATTTACAGTGCTTTTGAATCAATAAGTATCCATCAATATCATTCAAACAATTTTTCACAGTTTCAAACCATTCACAATGTTTTTCAATCAATAAGTGTCCACCAAACACATTTTCACAATTTAAAACAATAATATACAAATAGTCATAATTTATTTCAATTGAAAAATTCAAAAGAAATAGCCGTTGTGCACAAACCTCTGATGACTGTCCCCCTGGTCTGGACTCAGTGTTTCCTTCCCTTTTGCTGAGTCCTTGTTAACTGAGAAACACAATTTGAAGTGTTTCAGTACTAAATTAAACTGTCTCTATCGATGGTGTTTGGTAATAATGCACTGAACTCAATTATTCACTTAATCACCTAATATATCGACCCTCGCTGCGTTTTAGGTAAATTAGGTTTTAGTGTCATTAATATGTCTCATTCGATAGGGTTTTAGGTTTGGTACGTTTTACCAAACTCGTTCCTATGTATACTGCGTTTCCTTGCATTTTATTGCAATTTGTCGGATTCCGGGATACTGGTTTAACCTAGCCGGACGATCTAGTTCCCTCGGTTTTCGGGTCTCGGTCGAAACTACAAACTTGTAGATCTAGGTCTTATTGCACGCGGGGCAAAATTTCAGGTCAATCCGAGTTAAGTAGTCCAAGTTATGGTCATTATACTATTGCTGGTCAAATGGTACCATTTTAGGTCAATTTTAGGTCAATTTGGTCAACTCTGGTTCGGCCAGTTTTTGGACCCGAACTTGTGCAAGCTTTTTGACTTGCTTCTGGTCATTTCTGGGCTTTGGTGTCTTCATAAGACTTGTAGGTATGGGTCTTAACTATTCTTGGTTAAAATTTCAGTTCAATTGGACCTGGTTTGAGTGAGTTATGGCCTAAACACTAACTGCTGCCCAATTGGTCATTTTTCAGGTCCTAATTACACCTAATCCGAATTGGTCATTTTCTTAGGTCACCTTGCAAGCAGAATTTTGGTATGTTTTCTCAATGAAAGTTGGCACATTTTGTGCCTAGTTTCACCTCCAATTGGTCTCATACCAATTGAGGTTACACATTTAAACTTATTGGCTAAAATTTACACTGCCCTCTTTATGTCTTTCAAACCCCAATTCAAACACACATTACCTTGCAAAGTTTACTTCCATACCCTACCAATCTGTTTTGGTACATTACCAAAAGCATTTTCTACTTTACATTAACATTATTTTGGGCAGATTACCATTACCCTCAACACACCAAGTATAATTCACATTTACAATTTCTAAGTACCATTACATACACACCTAACCATTACAAATCTTACATACACTTTTCAATATCAATCTACATACATGTCATCAATCCTTCTAGGTCAATATTCTGCCCACACTTCCTTCAACACATACAATTACTCAAGTGTTCCCAAGCTGCCGCAAACTTTCTTAAACATCAAAGTGCCGTCCAATTTACCAATTCCCATCCAAGTGCATAAATCACCATGTAAACATGAAATAATTCACTAGGTTACTAAATCACCATGATCAACATTATTTCTCATCAATTATATGCACAAATATCTCATCAAAAACGTGACTCATGGCTGTCCAAAATGAAAACAACAATAACTCTTCAAACTCAAAATTTTCTTTCACCAAACCAACACCCATAACATGCACACAAAACTTAACAAAGGAATTCTCAAAAAATGTAAACTTACCTTTGATTGTAACTTGCTAAACCTTCACCAAATTTCTCAAAATTGGTATCAATATCTTCCTTGTGATGTGTAGACAAAGTTTAATGAAGAAACCTAAGAGGTTGGAGTTGAAAATGGAGAGTTAAGAAAGCTTGCATGAAAAATGGCTATGGAGTTTCCTCTCACCTTCATTCACGGCAATGTTGAATTCATGTGGAGAAGATGGAGTTTCAGCTGCATATTAAGTGTACACATGTCCCACTATGTGTTTAATTAATTCCCTTAGTGGTCCACTAAAAAATTAAATCATATTATAAGTTAAACTTTCACTTAATCCCACATTAACCCATGATTTTAGCTATTTACTTTAGGTACCACCAAATTAATTTTTCATTTCATTTTCTAAGTGTAATATTATTTATTTTTAATGGACATTTAGGTCAAAAGACACTTCAGGATGTCAAATGACCATAATGCCCCTGTTCAGGTGGCATTCCCGATTTTTCGGTATTACCGGGTTTTGTCTGTTTTTCGATTTCTCACTTTTCTTTGTACTAATTATTTAATTTTTCTTTGATCTTTCTAATGATATTTATTCTTCAATAAGGTTCTATTTAAGTCTTAAAAATGTTTTCCAGGGTTCCCCATGATCCAACGGTCTGCGCCGTGACTTCCCGGTGCGGTCACCCATCGCTAGGTTTTTCTGCTCGCTTATTCGGTTACATTTCTTTGCTATGATTTTTCCTTTGTTTTTCTTGTATTTTCTTTTCTTGTATTTCATTATTTATATCTCCTCATCCATATTGAAGTGTAGTTCTAGGCTTCCTAGCCGTCCGGACAGCACTGGTCACCGGAGCAGTAGAACGCACTACCGAACTTAGGGGTGTTACAAGTGGAGTTAATAAGGTTTAATGGGGATTTTTAGGGACAAGGTGAGGTTTTGAAAGCTTTGATCAAGCTTCCATGAGAGTTGTTTTAATGGTGAAGTGAGGAAGAGAATGGAGATGGGTCACGTCAACAAGGAAGAAGAGTGAATTTCTTTTTTTCTTTTTTCTTTCTTTTTTATGAATTTTTAAGTCTTATGGAAGAACACAATTATCCAAAATTTAATTTTTAATTATATTAGTGTTTATGACATCATACATGATGTCATGCATGATGTCACCAATTTCTACTTTTCCTTTTTCTTTTTTTTTTTTATTTTTTCATTAATTCTTTAATTTAATTCCCGATTCCAAAATTTTCTTTTCTTAGATTTTATTTAACAGTTAGGTCAGGAGTCAGCTCTCGGGGTCAATTGACCAGATTGCCCCTCGCCGGTTTGACCTGGTTTGAAAATAATTCAATATTTCTTCTAGATCTCTGACCTAATTATTTAACTGACTTAACAATTCTTTTTCGTGATTTTCTCTTTTCCACTGTGTTCGTAATAGTCCTAAGGACCGCAGCATCACATTTTACGGTTCGAAATTTGAGTTTAAATCGACTTCGCAGTCCTTCCTGAGAAGGTCACCCATCGTTGTGAGTCTTGGCTCGTTTAACTTCTTATGTTCTATTTTTCTTATTTATACTTAACTTGTCACACCCTACTCCCCTATAAGATGTAACATGATCCCGTAGTATACCTAATGAATTACCGTACTTCTCCTACCGATAATCCATTAAATATACTACAAGGGATTTTAAAACAATTTTTGAGAAATTTAAGTCATAGATTAAAATCTGGTGTTATAAAATTTTTTCAAAATTTCGGCAAAGTGCCGGCTGTATTTTGAGAAAACAGTTCTTCAATCCTGTAAAAGAAAATGCTCCCAATATGTTTTCTCAAATACAACTCCAATAAATTTTATTTCAATTCACAATTTAATTCTCAATAAACAATCAATTCATTTTCAAACCAATCTCATCATAAAGAAATATTTCATTGATTATAAGACTCAAAATTTATATTACAAAACTATTCAAGTAAATGAAATCTCAAATTTACATTTATAATAATTTACATTTAATTACATACCAAAATATTTTACAAGAGTTTTTATACAACTGCTCAAATAATTTACGTACATATTATTACATGCATACACCAAAACCTATGTACATGTGTATACCTATAATACACCTGGAGCTGATCTGAAAGTGTCTTCAAAGAAACTTACTCACTGCTCTATGCTCTTCTTACCTGTGACAGCATACAAAGCTATCACTGAGTGGTAAACTCAGTGGTGCACAGCTATAATTTAAAACATAGTACAATATACATTGACAAAATTTACAGTAAATAATTTGAAAATCTGAATACTCATCAAATTCCAAAACTCAAAATATTCATTGCCAATAATGTGAATCATTTGTATAAAATGACTTCAAACATGAATTTCAATTTATCAAATCATAACTAACCATTTAGGTAATTCCAACAAAATCAATTATACATAAATCATAATTGAAATCACAATTCTTTACCATTCAAAAGCCATTCTGAATCTAAAAAAAAAACCATGCTGTATCTTAAAAACCATGCTGTATTATCATTTTACAGGTTATTATTATCATTTCATTTCATTATTTATAGAAACTCAACGAGTTTCAAAATTTACCTGAATCACTTGTTTCGACTGTCCCATCCGTCTGAGGATGATAAGTCGTACTGATATCTCTAAGCTTATAGCAATTACTGTGGTACAGGTAATTCACATTAATATAACTGAGTCACTGACTCTAGCTACCTTACAAGTGTAGTCGTTTGATAGGCTAGTTCTGAAGTTTTAAATTTCTGACTAAAATTTTCACATTTATTTCCAATAATAGTACTCTATTCGGGTGCAACTGTATCAATTTATAGATTACTTACAAATATTCTTAATTTATTATACCACGAGGAAGCACGTAGCTCTACACAATAATCCCGTGTTGGTACTATAATCTGCAGCTTATAATACAAACATCGAGAACATTATATAGTCACTACGTTATAACCTCATGGGCTAGGTTTTCTAACATCTTATCTTTCTCGAATCCACTAATATCCCAAACCGATTCTGATTACAATATCCATTAATAATTACTAACAGTAACATCTTTGCCCTCATCTAAAGCAATTCTATTACTGTAACTTACTTTTAGGTCCTCTTGCCTTACATTAAGTAGGCTCACCAGTTAGCTTTATAATTTATGGTATGTTAGAAAATACTTTTAGCTAACAATTCTTCCAAAATTAATGTCAATCATACTTGTTATTGTAGTTTTGATCCTAAAAGACTAGTCACTAATGCATTAAAATTTATTCCCCTGTAAAGGAATAGCAACAGAACATAGAATTCTAACACTAACATATAAATAAGTAGTGCTGGGATCAAATAATAACTCATTGTTTCCTTCAAAAATTAAGAACTTACCAGTAGCTATATCCGAAGTTTCTACTCTTTCTCCTTGGTGCATAGTGGACGCTCTGACTGGTGCGCTACTATATACGGGTTGATTCACTGTGTTATAGTGGTGAGGAGTACCAACTCTATTTCTATCTCGACTCTGACTGATGGTCTGTGAACTCCGGAAAGCAGATCGAGGTGCTCTAGTACAATCTTTAGCAAAGTGTCCAAGTTTTCCACAATTGTAGCAGGCTCCAGAGGCCCTTCGACAAATACCTCCATGTAGCTTACCACAAACATGGCAGAAACGGGTAGAATAGGAACTTCTAGTTGTTCGACGACTAGATCTTGGTGTTCTCTGCCCTGATGATCTGCCTCTATCGTATCCCTGAGCTCGGGGTTCCTCAAATTCTTTTCTCTTCCTCAAATAACTGCTTGAGCTCTGACCCGTAGATTTCTCCCTCTTCTCTATTTCACACTGCCCTTGTGGGGGTTGGGTCTGTACTTGGGCTTAGGCTGACAAATTATCAGCTATTTGTTAGAAGAAAGTGGCCATTTGCTGGGCCATTTGTGTAGTAATTTGTACTGGTAAAACTGGTACAGTCGGGCCTTCGACACTTTATGGAGCTGGGGCCTCAACTTGTACTTCTGCCATCACGGACTGTTCTATTGTCTCATTCTTCTCTTCCATATCTTTTCACAAGATTTTCTATTCCTGTACAACCAACATAAGGAGATTCCTCTCCATTAGTTCATATTTAAGATGTAATTGTACTATATGTATCAAACATTTGAGCAGTTGTAGTTACCGACAAAAAGATTTCAAATTCACAGTTCGACATTTACTTTAAAACCATTGCTCTGATACCACAAAACATGACACACCCTACTCCCCTATAAGATGTAACATGATCCCATAGTATACCTAATGAATTACCATACTTCTCCTACCGATAATCCATTAAATATACTACAAGGGATTTTAAAACAATTTTTGGGAAATTTAAGTCATAGATTAAAATCTGGTGTTATAAAATTTTTTCAAAATTTCGGCAAAGTGCCGGCTGTATTTTGAGAAAACAGTTCTTCAATCCTGCAAAAGAAAATGCTCCCAATATGTTTTCTCAAATACAACTCCAATAAACTTTATTTCAATTCAAAATTCAATTCTCAATAAGCAATCAATTCATTTTCAAACCAATCTCATCATGAAGAAATATTTCATTGATTATAAGACTCAAAATTTATATTACAAAACTATTCAAGTAAATGAAATCTCAAATTTACATTTACAATAATTTACATTTAATTACATACCAAAATATTTTACAAGAGTTTTTATATAGCTGCTCAAATAATTTACATACATATTATTACATGCATACATCAAAACCTATGTACATGGGTATACCTATAATATACCTGGAGCTGATCTGAAAGTGTCTTCAAAGAAACTTACTCACTGCTCTATGCTCTTCTTACCTGCGACAGCATACAAAGCTATCGCTGAGTGGTGAACTCAGTGGTGCACAACTATAATTTAAAACATAGTACAATAAACATTGACAAAATTTACAGTAAATAATTTGGAAATCTGAATACTCATCAAATTCCAAAACTCAAAATATTCATTGCCAATAATGTGAATCATTTGTATAAAATGACTTCGAACATGAATTTCAATTTATCAAATCATAACTAACCATTTAGGTAATTCCAACAAAATAAATTATACATAAATCATAATTGAAATCATAATTCTTTACCATTCAAAAACCATTCTGTATCTCAAAAAAAACCATGCTGTATCTCAAAAATCATTCTTTATCTCACTAACTATGCAAGACTAATCTGAAAGGGCCATATTCGATGTAATTCTAACTCCCTATGGTCGGGGAGGTCGAATCATCGTGCACAGTACCATCACAATAATGAATCTTCTGCAAGGGCCATAATTATAAAATAAACTTAGATCTAACCTCAAATCAGAGGAAAATCTAAGCCTGTGCACGTACCATGGTAATCAAAACACAGCTAACTCCATTGTCTTCTCAACAAATGAGAGAGACGGGTAATAACCTAGTCAAGCATCTATAGTGAGATATAAAACAATATCACAATCCTTTTAGTGAGCATAAATCACAATATAATTTGATTCAAAGTCAATTCCAATATCCAACAGTTTTTATGCTCATCACAATTCAAATCATAAATTTGCATTTTTCCATGAAAATTACCATCACAATTCAAAACATGTTCTATTATAATTTTCCAGAACATAATTTATTGAATCCATAACAATGCTTAATACTTATGGAAATACCATTTCACAAAGCTAAATTCATACATAGTATAACAATTTCAATAATCATTGAATTAAATCCAATGCTTGTTAAACATAATACATAAGAAAACTATGTCATTTAATCATATGAAATATTCAAACAAAATCAGTTAAAAACTAGTTGTGCACAAACCTCTGATAACTGTCTCTTGGCTCTGACTCAGTATTTCCTTCCCTTTCCCTAAGTCTTTGCTAACTGAGAAACACAATTTGAAGTGTTTCAGTACTCATTTAAACTGTCTCTAAGAATAAGGTTCAATAATTAATTTATCGAATTCTATTATTTCCTTAGTCAACCTAATATGTCGACCCTCGATGCATTCTTGGTAATGTTACTAACATGTCACATTCGATAGTCTTTTAGGTTTGGTACATGTTACCAATTTCAGTTCCGTATATACTACATTTTCTTGCAATTTGCTGGATTCCGGGATACTAGTTTGACCTTGCCGGAGACCTAGTTCGCTCGGTTTTCGGGTTTCGGTCAAAACTACATACTTATAGATCTATGTCTTATTGCACGCGGGGCAAAATTTCAAGTCATTCTGAGTTATGTAGACCAAGTTATGGTCATTTTACTATTGCTGGTCTAAATGCATCAAAATTGGTCACTTTAGGTCATTTTAGATCAATTTTGGTTCGGCTAGTTTTTGGACCCGAACTTATGCAAGCTGTTTGAATTTCTTATGGTCATTTTTGGGCTTTGGTGTCTTCATAAGACTTGTAGATATGGGTCTTAACTATTCATGGTCAAAATCTCAGGTCAATTGGACCTGTTTTGAGTGAGTTATGGCTAAACACTAACTGCTGCCCAATTGGTAAATTTTCAGGCCTTTATTGCACTTAATCCGGATTTGGTCATTTTCAAGCTACCTTGCAAGCAGAATTTTGGTAAGCTCCCTTCATGAAATTTGGCACATTTTGTGCCTAGTTTCACCTCCAATTGGTTTCATACCAATTGGAGCCACACACTTAAGGTTCTAAGTCCAAAATGCAAACTGCCTTATTACATTTCCTTCATACACATCAAAGACCACTTTTAACACTTACCAAACTCAACATTCAAGCCAATTCTGGTTTGTACCATAACCTAAGCATAGTTCACAACATATTATAGGTCATTTTGGTAGCTTACAATTACATTCAACATACACCATAAAGTGCAGAATTTGTCAAACTCATTTACAACAATTCAATCACCTAACCATAACACTTTTATATGTACAACTTCACACCATCACACACACACCCAAACTGCCATAACAACCAACACAATTCAACATTAATATTCCATAATCCAAACATGAAATAACATCCTTATGGTTCACCAAACCAGGCTGCCATTTCATGCATTACATTCCCATAATTTCCAAGCATTCGAATTTCAATACACATTCACATATACTAAGTATACATCACCCAAATGATTTCCTACAAACATAAACATTTAATCAATGCTTTAATCCACCATTTACAAGAAAAAATAAACTGTCTTCAAGGTGTCTCCATGGCTGCCAAAAGTAATACACACACATCACACTTCCATTTTCACTTTTCAAACTTACCATTCAACTTTACACATGGAAATCAACTTCAATACATTTAAGCACCTAAATCAATACCCCAAATCACTAAATATATGAAGAAATAATTCATTCTCCATGGACATGAGGGCTGCCAAAAATTGAACACTTCACTAACTCAACAAATCTTCCATTTTCTTCCATATATCAACTCCTCTCAACTCTAACACAAAGTTTAACAAAGAAATGAAAGAAGATTGGACATGTACCTCAAATGGGACTTGCCAAAACTCCTTCAAATCTCTCCTTTTTGCTCCCAATATGCTGCCCAAGAGGTTTACTCTAACTTTATTGAAGGCAACTTTATCATTGGATGGCTTGATCTTGAGTGGATGGAGCTCCACACATGGGACGGCAATGGAGATTTTTCGGGAGAATGGAATTCGGCAAAGATGAATTTGAGAGGAAGAAGAAGACATTAGTGGAGTAATCTGCCCACTTAGTGAATTTTTAATTCCCATAGTGCTCCACTCATGCTAGGATAATCATTTAATAAGTTTTAAGTGATAATTACTCCATTTACACTCCATTTTTGTTATTTACAATAGGTACCACTAAATTAATTTTTCCTTATATTTTCCAAGTGTAATATTATTTATTTTTTAATGGACATTTAGGTCAAAAGAAAACTCGGGGTGTCAAATGACCACAATGCCCCTGTTCGGGTTGCATTCCCAATTTTTCAGTAACACCGGGTTTTATCCGTTTTTCGATTTCTCACTTTTCTTTGTACTAATTAATTAATTTTTCTTTGATGTTTCTAATGGAATTTATACTTCAATAGGGGTCTATTTAAGTCTTAAAAATATTTTCCAGGGTTCCCCGCGGTCTAGGGCTAGTCAACGGTCCACGCCGCGACTTCCCGGTGCTGTCACCCATCGCTAGGGTTCTCGGCTGGCTTAACTTGGTTACATTTTTTTTGCTATTATTTTTCCTTTGTTTTTCTTGTATTTTCTTTTCTTGTATTTCATTATTTTATCTCTCCTCACTCATATCGAAGTGTAGTTCTAGGCATCCTAGCTGTCCGGATAACACTGGTCACTGGAATAGTAGAACGCACTAACGAACATAGGGGTGTTACATAACTAATTGACAATTAATAATTATTTGTGTTTATGGCTTATCTAGTTGTCTTAAGTGTGGTTCTAATCCCCGTAATTATCCGGACCAACTCCGGTCACTGGAATAGTGAAATATACCAGGCTATGTAAATAGGGGTATTACAATTCTCCTCCCTTAAAATAAATTTTGTTTCAAAATTTTACCTGGTATTAGTCTCTGAACAGCTGTGGGTGTTGTATCCTTATGTCCTTCTCTCGTTCCCAAGTAGCCTTCTGGCCCGAATGATGGTTCCAAAACACCTTCACCAATGGTATTTGCTTGTTCCGTAGCTGCTTCACCTTATAAGCCAGAATCTCTATGGGTTCTTCCTCATATGTGAGGTCTGGATTCACTTCAATTTCCTCTACTGGTAGTACATGAGATGGGTTTGATCGATACCTCCTCAACATAGACACATGGAAGACGTTATGTATCTTCTCCAACTCTGGAGGTAGTGCCAAACTATATGCCAAAAGACCCACTCTTTCCAGCACCTCATATGGCCCAATGAAACGAGGACTCAGTTTCCCTTTTCTGTTGAATCTCATAATCCTCTTCCAAGGGGAAACCTTGAGAAATACTTTCTCACCCACTGCATACTCAATATCCCTTCTCTTTAAATCAATGTAGGACTTCTGACGATCTAATGTAGTTTTAAGTCGATCTCTGATCACCCTGATTTTTTCTTCAGTTTGCTGAACAATTTCGGGTCCAATCATCTTCCTTTCACCTACTTCATCCCAACACAAGGGAGTTCTGCATTTTTTACCATACAAAGCTTCATATGGAGGCATCCTAATGCTTGATTGGTAGCTGTTGTTGTAAGCAAACTCAATCAAAGGCAAGTGTGTGTCCCAACTACCCTTAAATTCAATCACACAAGCCCGTAGCATGTCTTCCAAGATCTGAATTACCCTCTCAGACTGGCCATCTGTCTGTGGGTGGAATGCCATACTGAAGTTCAATCTAGTTCCTAGGGCTCTTTGAAGACTACCTCAGAATCTAAAAGTGAACCTAGGATCTTTGTCTGATACGATGGATACTGGCACTCCATGCAGTCTCACAATCTCATCTATATACAACTTGGCCAATCTTTCTAAACTGTAGTCCATCCGAACTGGCAGAAAATGAGCAGACTTGGTTAGTCTGTCAACAATGACCCAAACTGCATCATGACTCTTCTGTGTCCTCGAAAGTCCCATCACAAAATCCATTGTTATTCTTTCCCATTTCCATTCTGGTACTGGTAGTGGATGTAACAACCAGCGGGTACTTAATGCTTTGCCTTCACTTGCTGACAAGTTAGGCATTTGGAAACAAACTCTGCCACGTCTCTTTTCATACCCATCCATCAGTAATGCTCCTTTAGCCCTCTATACATTTTTGTGCCACCAGGGTGCATGGCAAAAGGAGACTCATGTGCTTCCTTCAAAATGATCTGCCTTAAATCAACATTATTAGGAACACACATTCTACCCTGGTGTAGCAGTAGACCATCATCTCTTATTGAGAATTCTGGTTTCTTGCCCTGTCTGACTTCTTCCAACAGCTTCTGATACTTCTGATCATTCTGAGCAGCTATTCTGATCTGATCAATCAACACTGGCTGTACGTGCCATGCAACTGCTGTCTGTCCCTCATCATTAATCTCTAAGTTGGTATGTAATGACCTCAACTCATGTACCATAGACAAAGGAGTAACCCGTAGACTTGCCATAGTCTTGTGACTTAAGGCGTCAGCCACAACATTAGCTTTCCCTGGCTGATAGTCTATCAAACAATCATAGTCTTTTATCAACTCTAACCATCTCCTCTGTCTCAAATTCAGCCCTTTCTGGGTGCCCAAATACTTCAAACTCTTATGATCTGTGTAGATATAGCACTTCTCCCCATACAAATAGCATTTCCAGATCTTAAGAGCAAATACTATAGCTGCAAGCTCCAAGTCATGTGTCGGATAGTTCCTCTCATGCTGTTTTAGCTGGCGTGATGCATAGGCAATGACATTTCGATCTTGTATCAATACACAGCCTAACCCATTGTGAGAAGCATCACTATGAACTGTATATTCTTTACCCGATGTAGGTAAAGTCAGGACTGGAGCCTAAGTTAAACATTTCTTCAATTCATCAAAACTCTGTTGGCATTTATCCGTCCACTGAAATTTCACATCTTTTCGAAGTAATTTGGTCAATGGAGATGCCAACATTGAAAATCCCTTCACAAATCGATGGTAGTATCTAGCTAACCCCAGAAAACTGCAAATCTCTGTGATGTTTCTGGGTGGCCTCCAATTAAGGACTACTTCAATCTTACTTGGATCTACCTTGATGCCCTCTACTGATAGTACATGCCCCAAGAAAGATATTTCTTTCATCCAAAATTCACATTTCGATAATTTGGCATATAGCTGTTTCTCCCTTAAAGTCTTTAGTATAATCCACAGATGTCTATTATGCTCTTCTGCACTCATTGAATAGACCAATATATCATCTATGAATACCACAACAAACTGATCGAGGTGTGGTCTGAAGATAGTGTTCATCAGATCCATAAAAGCAGCCGGAGTATTAGTAAACCCGAATGGCATGACCAAGAACTCATAATGGCCATAGCAGGTTTTAAAGGCAGTTTTAGGAATACTCTGCTCTTGTACTTTCAACTGATAATAAACTGATCTCAGGTCAATTTTGGAGAATGCAGCTGCACCCCTCAACTGATCAAACAAGTCATGAATGTGGGGTAATGGATATCTATTCTTTATTATCACCTTATTCAACTGTCGATAATCAATACATAAGCGAAGAGTGCCATCTTTCTTCTTAACAGACAAAACTGGGGCTTCCCAAGGTGACACACTAGGGCGGATAAAGCCCTTATCAAGCAGCTCTTACAACTGCACTTTTCAACTCTTTCAATTCTGCAGGTGCCATTCTATATGGTGTTATGGAGATTGGGTCCACACCAGGCATAACATCAATCTCAAACTACACCTCTCTTTCTGGAGGTAATCCTAGCAGTTCATCAGGAAACAAATCCAGAAAGTCACATATCGTAGGGATGTCCCTCAGTGCTAGACTCCCCACTTAGGTGTCTATCACATGTGCCAAGTATGCTTCATACCCCTTTCTGATCATCTTTCTGGCTAGTGCAGCCGAAATGATGTTTGATGGCAGTAAATGCCTCTCCCCATGTATTACCACATCATCGTATAGAGGGAGATCAAAAGCTACTGTCTTCAGTCTATAGTCAATCATGGTGTGATGCCTAGCTAACTAATCCATGTCCAATATAATATCATAATCTCTGAAGGGCATTTCAATCAAATCTGATAGAAAAACATGTCCTTGGATCACCAAAGGTCAGTCTCTATAGATTCTATTGACCCGAACCTCTTGTCCTAATGGACTAGTTACTAGCACTTTAAAACCCATTTGGACACACAGAACAACAAGTGAACTGACTATGCTAGCACTAACATATGAGTGGGTTGAACCCGGATCAAACAACACAAATACATCTTGATCAGATGTAACACCCTCCCGGTAACTACTCCGTACATCCTACTGTTCCGGTGATTGGTGTCGGTCCGGACAACTAAAATGTCCGAAAAAATATTTAAACTAAAGTGAGGAACCATAATTAACTCAAATATTGATAAGAAAAATTTAGTAAAAAATTTTAGAAATAAAATACAAACAAGTTAAACGAGTCGGTGCCCTAGCGATGGGTAACCAGAGGGAAGTTGCGGTTCTCGCAACGAGGAGCCCTAGACCCGGGGGAAAAATTATAAAATAATTATTGGGACTCCAGAGAAGGGTCATTGAGGTTCCTATGGCATTAGAATGCCAAGAAAATATTTAGAAAAATTTTTCAATCGGTATAGACAATTTTGACCCGTTCAGCCAAACGGAGGGCATTTTGGTCATTTCGCCTTCAGAGGTGATTTTTGGCCGACTTGTCCAGTTGAGTAAATAATTAATGTGACATAAAATATGGATAAACATTACTAGAAATTAAATTGAAGATGAGTAGTGGAGGAAAGAAAAGAAAGTGAGGAAAAAGCTTATTTATGACATCATGGTGATGTCATTAAGAAAACTATGACCAATCACAATTAAGCCATCATTTGACTAACTAATAAAGAGACTAAATGAAGACCAAACAACCAAAAATTACAGCAGCCATCACCATCTTCCTCATGCAGCCGAAATCCCTTCCCTCCTCCCTCCATTGATGTTCAATCAAGCAAGTTTAATTTCTCCCTTGTTTCACCACAAAACCCTAACCTCTCTTCATTAAAATTTTACCCCACACCTTAAACAACCTTTTGGCAGCCTAGAAAGTGAAGGAAAGTGAAGTTTAGAGTTGGGAAAAATCTGCCCTATTCAAGGTTAGTACATTAGATACTTAAAACTCTTTATTTTTGCGATTTGTAACTTGAATTGAGTAAGATTTGTAACTAAAATGAACAAGAATTTGGTGTATACATACTATGAATTTTCAGAAGCCCTTGTGAAGGAATTATTTTGATTGTTTTGATGGACTTAGAGTGAACTAGAGCTTATGTTTGAAGTGCATATTTATACATATACAAAGAAAGAAAGAGTTAAGTAAGGAATTTGTGAAAACTCATATGGGAATTAGGGTTTTGAGTAGTAAAAAATTGATTTGGCTTAGGAAATTATTAGAGAACATTTTAATGGTCAATTAGTGACCATTTTAGGTAAGTTGACCACGATTTGGACTGAAAAATAGTATGGCAAAGTGAAGGTGTAAGCTGCCCTAGGACAGCAGCAATGGACTGAAATTTCAGTCCAATTACACAGCCATAACTTTGGCTGTGTTGGTCCAATTGGTGTTTGGCCAATTGGACATGAAACTAGGCTTATAATGGCACATTTTTGCTGAAGAAACCATGCCCAAAAGACCAAAGCAAGAGGACCAAAACTTGGCCCCAATCCGGATACCCTACAACTGATTCTGCAGAATGACCAAATGAACAGTAACTGTTCATTTGGCCATATCTCACTGTAGATTTGGTCAATTGATCTGAAATTTTTACAGACACAAGTTAAGACATATACAAACAACTTTCATGAAGAAACCTACCCTAAATTATGGCCAGAACCAATTCAAAAATGCAATCACAGTCACTATTCATGTTACTGTAGATATGGTCAATTCTGCAGATTGGCAATCCGGCCAACTGTGGTTTTTGAGCCATATCTGGAGCTAAAAAACTCCAAATGGAGTGATTCAAAAAAAGGAAATTCAACTAGACAAAATAAGGAACAACTTTCATGTTTGTCATTTCCTCAAATTCCCACTGCAACAGGGCCCAATGGAACAGTAAAGTTGGGTATCAAAAACTGAAATTTCTGCCCTCTTAGAATTAAGTTAAGAAATGGAAATGGCAATCAATTCCAACAAGTTTTAAATACAAAATGTGGTATGTTTTGGGTGTTAAAACCAATACACCTATTTTCTATCCAAAAGTCAACATTTTTGTTGACCAATGAGGTGAATAGTGACATCAAAACTTAAAATGCACAAATTGAAGAATTTAAAAGTTTCAAATGCCCTAGTCTACCTAACATGATTGGTTTGGATAGTTTGGCATGCCAATAGGGTTCAGTTAGCAGTACTGCACATGGCAATATGCCATTATGTGACTTTATGGTTTTTAACCATTCTGACCTTGTATTGAGACTTGGCCTTGTGCCTGATGTATTTACAGCTTGTTAGCTGTTCTGTTGCACACGGGAAGATGCATATGTGACCGATGGTGTGACGGCCCGAGGTACTAGATACCCAGTGCCAGTTTACCCGTTATCCAGTCCAGTCATCTAGTGTAGGTTACTTGGGGCAACCAAATGAATAAAAGTGGACAAAGTAAATGATATACAAATACCAAACAAATAAAACGTACACATTCACTACACATTTAATTTCTTGCTATTTTCTTTTATTATATTATTGCACCACTAAGCATTATTGCTTAGCGCGTTGCTTTTGCCACGCGTAGGTACTGGAGATACAGATCGTGAGCCCAGTAGACCATAGACTGGGTGGGTCTATCCTGCAGCTCTGCACAGTGTCCGTGTCACCTCAACTTCTGCAGTGCATTGGTAGGACACTAGGTGTCATTTTGTCATTTTGTAACTAAATTTTTGTTTTCTCATATGTAATTAAACTTGTGTAATGTATTTTGAGATTCATGTAAATAATGAAGATTTATGGTTATGTATGGAAGTAATTTGAGTATTTATTTGTTGTTTATACATATGAGTACCCTGAGAAATGACGATTGAGAACTGAAATTGAAATGTTGTTGAGATCTTGATATTGAGACTTTGTTAATGAATTGAAGTTGGGATTGTTTGGAAAATTAGTTGGAAGTGTTTTTAACAGGTTTCGAAGAACTGTTTTCTCCATTTTTAGCCGGTACTCCGCCGGATTTTCTTTAAAATTTTTGGAACCTCAAATAAATAATATTTTTGATAAATGGCTTAAATAAAGTATGTTTCATAAATTATATTCAAAAGCATGATATAAATTAATTAAGGTATATTAGAGTGTGCCGGTACACCGTGTGGCATTACTTACTCGGGTATACTGTACACAGGTAAGGGGTGTCACATTTAGTGGTATCAGAGCACGGTTTAGGCGTTTCTGGGCCTAGATTGAGTCCATACCATGCATTGCATTTGTAAGAGTCGAGGTGACACTAATACAGATCTGTTTGTCTTTGTTATTTTGAATAGGATATGGACCCTTCATCTCAGAGAGCTATTGAGGAGGAAGTGGAGAGTCATGCTCCACCTGCAGCAGCTGAGACTGGGGGCATGGGAGAACCTGCTCCACCAGCTCAGGCAGAGCCCGTTGAGCCTCCACAGGCCATGTTTCAGCAAATGGCCGATTTCTTTAGACAAATGGCCGGGGTAATGCCAGCACCACCACCACCACCAGCTCCACAGCAGAAATCACACCTGGAAAGGTTAAGAAAGTTTGGGGCAGTGGATTTCTATGGCAAGAGAGAAGATGATTCTGTGGCAGCTGAGAATTGGTTGAACAGAACAGGCAGAGTTCTAAAACAACTCCACTGAACTCTAGAGCAAAACTTAGAGGCTGCCATATCTTTGTTGCAAGATGATGCTTATGAGTGGTGGGACACGGTGTCCAGTGAAGTGCAGCCAGAAGCTGTAACTTGGGACTTCTTTCTCTCCGAGTTCAAGAAGAAATATGTGGGTACTGTATACCTGGAAGAGAGAAGAAGAGAGTTCATTAACCTGAGGCAGAGACAGCTATCAGTGGCCGAGTATGAGAAGGAATTTGTCCGATTAAGCCGCTACGGAAGGGAGATAGTCCCTAATGAAGCTGAAAGGTGTAAGAGATTTGAAGAGGGACTAAATGACAACATCAAGATCCAGCTCACTGCCTTGGGAATCACAGAATTTAGCAAGTTAGTGGAAGCTGCAATAAGGGTTGAAAAAGTAAGAATAAGTGAGCAGACCAGAAGGGAGAGACAGCAGAAGAGGGGCTCGGGTCAGTCTAGCTCATCTCTTGCACCTGGGAAGAAGTTCAGAGGTCCACCTGCACAGAGTTCAGGTCAGCCACATGGTCAGGGTCAGTCTCAGGGGCCCAGGCCACAGTTCACCCCTAGGAGAGGTCAGTCCACACCATCAGTGGGCAACTCTCCAGGGATGGGGTTCAAGGGACCAGCCCCAACATCTTTTGCATGTCCACACTGTCTGAAATGGCACAAGGGAGAGTGTTGGAGAGTAACTAGTGCCTGTTTAAGATGTGGGTTGATAGAGCATCAGCTGAGGAACTGCCCACGTTGAACTACTACAGCTATTCCAACACAAGCAGACAGGCCTACTCCTGCACCACGGAGGTAGAAAATGCGTAAGTCCGATCTTTGTGGGACCATCACGAGGCTGCATCGAGCCAGAGAGGCTCGCATTTGAGCCAGCAGAGAGGCGGATAACGGACCACTGCCGAGAAATTATGCCACGAGCTCAGGAGGAGCAAGATGCCCCGAACGTCATCAGGGGTACGTTCTCCCTCTACACTACACCTGTGCATGCATTGGTGGATCTAGGATCCACTCATTCATACATCTGCATCAACTTACCCGTAGAAAGGGGGATACTAGTAGGGGAGAGTGACCAAGACATTCTAGTCACTAATCCATTGGGTCACAGTGTAGTGTTGAACAAGGTATACAAGGGTTGCCCGTTAAGGATTCAGGGGTATGAATTCTTGGCAGACCTGATTGAGTTGCCCTTTCACGAGTTTGACGTGATTTTGGGAATGTACTGGTTGTCACGTCATCAGGCAATAGTTGATTGCAAATTGAAGAGAATTTCTCTGAAAACTCCTGAGGGTAATGAGATTACAGTTGTGGGTGAAAGGACAGATTTCTTGTCCAATGTCATCTCACGATTGCAAGAAGAATGATGAGAAAAGGCTGTGAAGCCTACCTAGCACATGTGGTGGATACTAGGTAGGCTAAGCCAAACCTGAGTGATATACCCACAGTAAAAGACTTCCCAGAAGTATTTCCTGAAGAATTGCCTGGTTTGCCACCAGAAAGGGAAGTTGAATTTGCTATTGAGACAACTGTAGGGCCGACACCCATTTCCATTGCTCCTTATAGGATGGCACCCACTGAATTGAGGGAGTTGAAAACTCAGTTGCAAGAGTTGCTTGATAAGGGGTTTATACGTCCCAGTGTGTCACCATGGGGAGCTCCAGTGTTGTTTGTGGAAAAGAAGGATGGGACTTTGAGGCTTTGCATTGATTACCGGTAGTTGAATAAAGTGACTGTGAAGAACAAATATCCGTTGCCTAGAATTGATGATCTGTTTGATCAGTTGAAGGGAGCAGGAGTATTTTCTAAAATTGATCTCAGGTCAGGGTATCATCAGTTGAGGGTGAAGGATGTAGATGTGCCCAATACTGCATTCAGGACTCGGTACGGGCATTATGAGTTTCTGGTGATGCCCTTTGGCCTAACAAATGCACCAGCAACATTTATGGACCTTATGAACCGTATCTTCCATCCATACCTAGATCGGTTCGTAGTGGTCTTTATTGACGATATTTTGGTGTATTCCAAGACCAGTGAAGAACATGATGAGCATTTGAGGATTGTTCTGCAAACCCTGAAGGAAAAGAAGCTGTATGCTAAGTTGTCCAAGTGTGACTTTTGGCTGAATGAGATTGCATTCCTTGGACACATAGTGTCGGTCACTCACCGATGGGATTAGGTGGATCCCAAGAAAATAGAAGCGATGATGGAATGGAAGCCTCCCGGGAATACAACCGAGGTCGGAAGCTTCTTGGGGCTAGTGGGTATTCTGAAGATTTGTGAAGGGATTTTCTTTAATAGCTGCTCCAATGACCAAGTTGTTACACAAGAATGTCAGATTTGACTGGAATGACAAGTGTCAGACCAGTTTTGAGAGGTTAAAGGCTATGTTGACAGAGGCACCAGTGTCAACACAGCCAGTGTCAGGAAAGGACTTCGTGGTCTATAGTGATGCTTCTCATAATGGGTTAAGGTGTGTATTGATGCAAGAGGGAAAGGTGGTCGCTTATGCTTCTAGGCAGCTAAGGCCAAATGAATAGAACTACCCTACCCATGATCTAGAGCTTGCAGCAATTATCTTCGCACTGAAGATATGGAGGCACTACTTGTATGGTGAAAAGTGTTACATTTACACAGACCACAAAAGCCTGAAATACTTGCCAACCCAAAAGGAGCTCAACCTTAGACAGAGGTGATGGATTGAGTTCCTGAAGGATTATGACTGTGTAATTGACTACCATCCTGGGAAGGCAAATGTAGTTGCTGATGCTTTGAGCAGAAAGTCCATCACAGCTTTGAGATCATTGAATGCCCGTCTCACTTTGATTCGAGATGGAGCTATTTTGGCTGAGTTGCAAGTGAGGCCAAACCTGCTACAGCAGATTTTAGATGGGCAGAAGGTGGATGAGAAGCTAATGGCTATTATGAGCAAAATTCCGGAGGAAGCGGTGACTATGAGGCGTAGCGGATGGGTGTCTGCACTACAAAGGAAGACTGTGTACCGGATAATGGGGAATTGAAAGCCAGATTCTAAAAGAGGCACACACGGTGTATATGCTATGCACCGGAAGTACAAAGATGTATCATGATCAAGCTCCAATATTGGTGGCACTGGTATGAAGAAGCACATAGCTGACTATGTGACTAAATGCTTGACCTGTCAGCAAGTCAAGGCAGAACATCAAGTTCCATCAGGTTTGCTACAGCCTATATGCATACCTGAATGGAAATGGGATCGGGTCACGATGGATTTTGTAAGTGGTCTACCTCTCACCCAGAAGAAACATGATGCAGCATGGGTGATAGTTGATAGATTGACGAAGTTAGCACACTTTCTGCCAGTTAGGACTGACTACTCACTAGAGAGGTTAGCAGAATTGTATATCAGTGAGATAGTTAGACTGCATGGAATTCCACTTTCCATCATATCTGATCGAGACCCAAGGTTTACATCGAGATTCTGGAAGAAGTTGCATGAGTCCTTGGGTACACAACTCCACTTCAGCACAGCTTTCCATCCTCAGACGGATGGGCAATCAGAAAGAGTAATCCAGGTAAACAATTGAACCAATGAAATTGACACAAATATTGAATTAAAATGATAACAATAACGTGAAATATATGTCATGTCCTTGAGGATATGCTGAGGAGTTGTGTCATTGAGTTTGAGGGAAGTTGGGATAGATACCTCCCACTGGCAGAATTTGCATACAACAATAGCTACCAAGCTAGCATCCAAATGGCCCCATATGAAGCACTGTATGGGAGAAAATATAGAACTCCAGTGTGCTGGACTGAATTGGGCGAAGACAAACTGGTAGGGCCAGACCTAGTGAAACAGGCTGAGGAGAAGGTAAAATCAATCAAAGCCAACTTAAAGGTTGCCTCGCATGCATGTAAATCTTATGTCGACCTGAAGAGGAAAGAAATAGAATATGTGGTTGGCGACAAAGTGTTCCTCAAGGTGTCACCATGGAAGAAGGTATTGAGGTTTGGAAGGAAAGGTAAGTTGAGCCCTAGGTTCATTGGCCCATATGAAATCATCGAACGTGTGGGTCCAGTGGCCTATAGGCTAGCTTTACCACCAGAGCTGGACAAGATCCACAATGTGTTCCACGTGTCTATGCTCAGAAGATACCGCTCAGATCCTTCACATGTCATCTCTAGAGAAGAAAGTGAAATACAGCCGGATTTGACCTATGAAGAAGAACCCCTACGGATCCTGGCTCGGGAAGTGAAAGAGTTGAGGAACAAACAGATTCCACTGGTGAAAGTGCTTTGGAGGCACCACAACACCGAGGAGGCAACTTGGGAAAGTGAAGAGACAATGAGGCAACAGTTCCCTCAACTGTTTGCATCAGGTAAATTTCGAGGACGAAATTTAAATTAGAGGGGAAGAGTTGTAACACCCTCCCGGTAACTACTCCGTACATCCTACTGTTCCGGTGACCGGTGTCGGTCCGGACAGCTAGAATGTCCGGAAAAATATTTAAACTAAAGTGAGGAACCATAATTAGCTCAAATATTGATAAGAAAAATTTAGTAAAAAATTTTAGAAATAAAATACAAACTAGTTAAACGAGCCGGTGCCCTAGCGATGGGTAACCAGAGGGAAGTTGCGGTTCTCGCAACGAGGAGCCCTAGACCCGGGGGAAAAATTATAAAATAATTATTGGGACTCCAGAGAAGGGTCATTGAGGTTCCTATGGCATTAGAATGCCAAGAAAATATTTAGAAAAATTTTTCAATCGGTACAGACAATTTTGACCCGTTCAGCCAAACGAAGGGCATTTTGGTCATTTCGCCTTCAGAGGTGATTTTTGGCTGACTTGTCCAGTTGAGTAAATAATTAATATAACATAAAATATGGATAAACATTACTAGAAATTAAATTGAAAATGAGTAGTGGAGGAAAGAAAAGAAAGTGAGGAAAAAGCTTATTTATGACATCATGGTGATGTCATTAAGAAAACTATGACCAATCACAATTAAGCCATCATTTGACTAACTAATAAAGAGACTAAATGAAGACCAAACAACCAAAAATTACAGTAGCCATCACCCTCTTCCTCATGCAGCCGAAATCCCTTCCCTCCTCCCTCCATTGATGTTCAATCAAGGAAGCTTAATTTCTCCCTTGTTTCACCACAAAACCCTAACCTCTCTTCATTAAAATTTTACCCCACACCTTAAAAAACCTTTTGGCAACCTAGAAAGTGAAGGAAAGTGAAGTTTAGAGTTGGGAAAAATCTGCCCTATTCAAGGTTAGTGCATTAGATACTTAAAACTCTTTATTTTTGTGATTTGTAACTTGAATTGAGTCAGATTTGTAACTAAAATGAACAAGAATTTGGTGTATACAAACTATGAATTTTTGGCAGCCCTTGTGAAGGAATTATTTTGATTGGTTTGATGGACTTAGAGTGAACTAGAGCTTATGTTTAAAGTGCATATTTATACATATACAAAGAAAGAAAGAGTTAAGTAAGGAATTTGTGAAAACTCATATGGGAATTAGGGTTTTGAGTAGTGAAAAATTGATTTGGCTTAGGAAATTGTTAGAGAACATTTTAATGGTCAATTAGTGACCATTTTAGGTAAGTTGACCACAATTTGGACTGAAAAATAGTATGGCAAAGTGAAGGTGTAAGCTGCCCTAGGACAGCAGCAATGGACTGAAATTTTAGTCCAATTACACAGCCATAACTTTGGCTGTGTTGGTCCGATTGGTGTTTGGCCAATTGGACATGAAACTAGGCTTATAATGGCACATTTTTGCTGAAGAAACCATGCCCAAAAGACCAAAGCAAGAGGACCAAAACTTGGCCCCAATCCGGATACCTTGCAGAATCGATTTCTAGAATGACCAAATGAACAGTAACTGTTCATTTGGCCATAACTCACTGTAGATTTGGTCAATTGACCTGAAATTTTTACAGAAACAAGTTAAGACATAGACAAACAACTTTCATGAAGAAACCTACCCCAAATTATGGCCAGAACCAATTCAAAAATGCAATCACAGTCACTGTTCATGTTACTGTAGATATGGTCAATTCTGCAGATTAGCAATCCGGCCAGCTGTGGTTTTTGAGCCATATCTGGAGCTAAAAAACTCCAAATGGAGTGATTCAAAAAAAGGAAATTCAACTAGACAAAATAAGAAACAACTTTCATGTTTGTCATTTCCTCAAATTCCCACTGCAACAAGGCCCAATGGAACAGTAAATTTGGGTCTCAAAAACTGAAATTTCTGCCCTCTTAGAATTAAGTTGAGAAATGGAAATGGCAATCAATTCCAACAAGTTTTAAATACAAAATGTGGTATGTTTGGGGTGTTAAAACCAATACACCTATTTTCTATCCAAAAGTCAACATTTTTGTTGACCAATGAGGTGAATAGTGACATCAAAACTTGAAATGCACAAATTGAAGAATTTAAAAGTTTCAAATGCCCTAGTATACCTAACATGATTGGTTTGGATAGTTTGGCATGCCAATAGGGTTCAGTTAGCAGTACTGCACATGGCAATATGCCATTCTGTGATTTTATGGTTTTTAACCATTCTGACCTTGTATTGAGACTTGGCCTTGTGCCTGATGTATTTACAGCTTGTTAGCTGTTCTGTTGCACACCGGGAGATGCATATGTGACCGATGGTGTGACGGCCCGAGGTACTAGATACCCAGTGCCAGTTTACCCGTTATCCAGTCCAGTCGTCTAGTGTAGGTTACTTGGGGCAACCAAATGAATAAAAGTGGACAAAGTAAATGATATACAAATATCAAACAAATAAAACGTACACATTCACTACACATTTAATTTCTTACTATTTTCTTTTATTATATTATTGCACCACTAAGAATTATTGCTTAGCGCGTTGCTTTTGCCACACGTAGGTATTGGAGATACAGATCGTGAGCCCAGTAGACCATAGACTGGGTGAGTCCATCCTTCAGCTCTGCACAGTGTCCGTGTCACCTCAACTTCTGCAGTGCATTGGTAGGACACTAGGTGTCATTTTGTCATTTTGTAACTAAATTTTTGTTTTCTCATATGTAATTAAACTTGTGTAATGTATTTTGAGGTTCATTTAAATAATGAAGATTTATGGTTATGTATGGAAGTAATTTGAGTATTTATTTGTTGTTTATACATATGAGTACCCTGAGAAATGACGATTGAGAACTGAAATTGAAATGTTGTTGAGATCTTGATATTGAGACTTTGTTAATGAATTGAAGTTGGGATTGTTTGGAAAATTATTTGGAAGTGTTTTTAACAGGTTCCGAAGAATTGTTTTCTCCATTTTTAGCCGGTACTCCACCGAATTTTCTTTAAAATTTTCGGAACCTCAAATAAATAATATTTTTGATAAATGGCTTAAATAAAGTATGTTTCATAAATTATATTCAAAAGCATGATATAAATTAATTAAGGTATATTAGAGTGTGCCGGTACACCGTGTGGCATTACTTACTCGGGTATACTGTACACGGGTAAGGGGTGTCACATCAGAGATAGAGAATGTACCAGCTACCACATCGAAAGTCTGAGCCTCTTCTCGCTGTCTCATCGTGTAGAACTTGGCTGAAGCACTTCTTTATGCTGACTGACCAACAGTACCCTGACTGCCTGAAGTAGTGCCTCTACTTCTGTCTCTTCCTCTACCAACTGATTGTGAACCTCTAGGAGCAGGACTCTGAATAGATCCTTCTGCAGTCATAGGAGCTGGACCGAATCTAAGAGTACTAGTGCAGTCTTTACTTAGATGGACCTTGCCTCCACAGTTAAAATAGGCTCCTGCAGTCCAATAGCATTCTCCCCCATGAATCTTGCCACATGTCTCACAGGAGAGGGCAGGATATGAACCCCTGCTCTATGCTGACTAGACCTAGGGGGTCTCTGTCCAGAGAATCTGTCCCTTCCAAATCTTCCACCTCGACCTCTGCTAGGTCCCCCAAATTTCTTCTTCTTTACAGAGGTACCACCAGAACTTGGCTCTACTGACTTTTCCCCCTTATCTTTTTTTTGATTTCTCAGCTTTCTTTGATTTTTCTTTTACTGGGGTCGCTTCTGATTCAATTCTCTCCAACTCAAGTGCTTGAGACATGCGTTCTGAAAAAT
Source organism: Hevea brasiliensis (assembly GCF_030052815.1). Classification (NCBI taxonomy): domain Eukaryota; kingdom Viridiplantae; phylum Streptophyta; class Magnoliopsida; order Malpighiales; family Euphorbiaceae; genus Hevea; species Hevea brasiliensis. The sequence continues at coordinate 54,404,035 of NC_079498.1, forward strand.
TACTGTGTCTGAATCCCACTACTTGCATCCTCAAACTAGGTTTCAAACTCGTCTCAAATCTCCTGCACCTTGCCTTGCTGGTGGAAACGAGACTCCCAGCATAGTGGCTTAAACGGGAGAACTCCCTCTCATATTCTGCCACTGTTCTGTTGCCTTGCTTTAGACTTAAAAATTCTTGTAATTTCTGATCAACATATGCATATGGGATGTATTTTTGTCTGAACTCTCTAATGAAGTCATCCCAGGTCAGTATTGGTGGTTCAGCCAAGCTGTGGGGGATGGTCTTCTACTAATCATATGCATCCCCTTGCAATAGTGACACAGAATATTCAAACTTCAACTCATTTGGGCAATGAAGCTTCTTAAAAACTCTATCCATCCTTTCAAGCCATTGCTCTGCCTCTAAAGGGTCCACTATACCCTTAAACTCTATAGCCCCATACTTTAATAACTTGTCATACTGTCTAACTGGAGGCAGTGGTTGTACCACAGGTGTCTGGGGTGGAGCTTGAACTAGCATACCCCCAGCCATTTGTTGAAACATCACAGCCATCTACTGTGTAGGAAACTGCAGCATTTGTGGGGCTGGTGCTACTGATCCACTGACATTTTATAGAGTTGGGGCTTTCCCTTGTGTCTCAGCTTCAACAGATTGCTCAACTAAGCGATCCCCTTCTTCCATTTCAGTTTGAAGTTAGGGTATCTTCATATTTATGATGTAATGCACTGTATGTAATAAATAAGGATATTGAGCAGTTGTACTTAACAAAGAAAAGACACAAATTCATAAGTTAAAATGTACTTCAAAAGTTTGCTCTGATACCACAAAAACATGTCACACCCTACCCCTTTGTAAGGCTATCCCGATGAACTACCAAACTTTACCTATCGATAACTCATTAAATACCCTACAAGAGATTTTAAAACAATTTTCTTACTTTTACAAGTGGTGAGCATTTTCTAATAGGTATTAAAACATTTAATTAAAGTTGAAAAGTAGTTAAAATTTTTGGCCCATTTTATTTTCCGTAAATTTTATAGAAATTTCAGTAGAGTGCCGCCTGTATTTTGAGAAAACAGTTCTTCAAATACCTGAAAAAAAAAAAAAAAACACTTTTAATAATTTATCTCAACAACTTCTTCAAATTCACAACCATCTCAATCAATTTCAACATCATTTACCAATTTCCAAAAATTCAAATCTATAATTTCCAATATTCAACAATCATCAAAATACCATTAATCAATTTCATTCAATTTTAAGCAAAATACTTCCATTCATATTTCATTAAAGATAAAGCAATTTATATACATCATTACAAAAATTTACACTAAGAGAAATTCAAACTAAAATTTATTACGAACTTTATACAAACTTTATACAAACTGCTCAAGACCAGTTTTACATGTCCATACCTTTATATACATTACATACATAAAAATAAATTTTGATAATCATGGTATAAAATATACCCGATAACTTCAAAGCAGGTAGCTCCTCAATCCTCAACAGCTTAATTTGCTGCTCCTCTAGTCTTTAAATCTGCGACAGCAATAATAGCCGTCACTGAGTACTAGGACTCAGTGGTGCACAACATACTAAAAATAAACCTTATGTGGAATTTAAATCACATTTATTCAAAATTTAATTTGAACATGAGCAATACATTCAAAACATGACTTATGAAATTTTAGTCCAAACAATTTCATTTCAAAAGTCTGAAAACACATTTCATAAAAATACACAGTTATATCATGCCATTTGAAACAAATGTAATCTCAATAGCCAGAGGCTAAGGAGAAGTCACATCACAAGGCTAGCTAGCTCAAATATATGGGAACCCATTATTTTTCTTCTTCTACTAGCACACACCTCAATACTTTAGCCAGAGAAGGAATCAAAATTCAAAACTAATTATCCCCACTAGTCATGCTAGTGAGGTGTTCAAATATATGGTCATGGCACTGTGGTTTCAAAACTTATCTTAACAATTTACTAAATATTGCCATTTCAAATATACACAAATAACTTTCAACAATTTAAATCAAAAACATAATAAATATTTCATCACAATGATGTAACAATTCAATATTTCAAATTATTCAAAACAATATGCAGAAGAAAATTTACAGAAATTCTATGTTGTGCACAAACCTTATATGAGTCGCCTTTTGGCCTTGACTCGACACCTCGGGTTCCTTTCCGGTATTCTTTTCCACTAAAACACACAGTTTCACAGTGTTTCAGTATCATAACTTATCAGAAATCTAAAATAAATTCAAATTCACTTCTACCTAGCTCTAATGTGCTAAACTTGACGTTCTTTAAAATTTGTGTTTTGGGGTTACTATTCACGATACTATTCAAGTCAATTTGTTGACTTTCTAAGGCTTAATAGGTATGGGAATTCCAACTTCACCCACATACCACATTTTGGTTACTAAATTTTTTGATTTTGGTTGTTTACTCAAAATCTAAGTCTTTTAGGCAAATTTGCAAATTTTCAGTTTTGGTGCCTTATGTGGCACTGTTTCATTGGTCATTTTTCTATTAGAATTTGGCAAAACTTTCTTCATAGAAAATCTTTCCTATTGTCTTAACTTTATTCTTCTTTTTGAATCACTCCATTTGGAGTTCTGTAGCTCAAGTTATAGCCATTTGAATCATAGCTGCCAGATTGGACTTAACCCAGATTTCTAGGCACCAAACTGGTTCTGGCAGTTTTAGGTCACCAAATTTGGGTGGCCAAATGACTTGGTTAAGGGCATAATTTGGGTTTGTGTTCTGCATGAAAGTTTTAGGTCTATATCTCAGCTGTCCACTAGTACAATTTCAGGTCATTTAGACCTACCTAGCCCAAGTTATGGCCAAATGAACAAATGTTCATTTGGTCATTTTGTACAGGTCAGACTACATAAATCCATATTTGGTTAATTTGTTCATTAGGTTTTGGTCACTTTTTGGGAATGATTCCTGAATGAAAATTGTGTCATTTTGTGTCTATTTTCATTCCCAATTGGCCTCACACCAATTGGACTTGTAAATTTTCAGTTTTGGTCCCTGAAAGGGACCTTGGCTGCATGACCATTTTCAATCCGAATTTAAACTCACTTCCAACACATCTCAATTGGTCACAAATGACCATTTTCCATCTCAAACAAGGTCAAACACACCACTTCACAATTTCTCATATTTTTGTCTTCCAAAACCCTAGGTGCCAAATCCAAATTCACCAATTTGTTGCATATAGCTAATTCAAAGCATATAACCATAATCATTCAACTCCTTCATGTTCATATTCACCTCTAATTCAATCAAACCCATGCAAATCATACCCCCACACATGCTGGCTGAATTTCCCTTTAGTCCCACTAAGATGTCTTCTTTTCATTTTAAATGAATTTCTAAGTTTATTCAACTATGAACACAATTAAATCAACTAACAAATCAAGTTTAGTTTACTAAAGTTATGCAGAATTTTCTCTCCCTTAAAAACTCTTCCTTTCTTCTTTTCTTTTCTTGCTCAAGCTTGTTCTCAAATGGAGTTAACAAGGTTTAATGGGGATTTTTAGGGACAAGGTGAGGTTTTGAAAGCTTTGATCAAGCTTCCATGGGAGTTGTTTTAATGGTGAAGTGAGGGAGAGAATGGAGATGGGTCACGGCAACAAGGAAGAAGAGTGAATTTCTTTCTTTTTTTTCTTTCTTTTCTTATGAATTTTTAAGTCTTATGGAAGACCACAATTATCCAAAATTTAATTTTTAATTATATTAGTGTTTATGACATCATGCATGATGTCATGCATGATGTCACCAATTTATACTTTTCCTTTTTCTTCTTTTTTTTTATTTTTCCATTAATTATTTAATTTAATTCCCAATTTCAAAATTTTTTTTTCTCAGATTTTATTTGACAGTTAGGTCAGGAGTCAGCTCCCGAGGTCAATTGACCAAATTGCCCCTCGCCGGTTCGACCTGGTTTGAAAATAATTCAATATTTCTTTCGAATCCCTAACCTAATTATTTAACTGAATTAACAATTATTTTTCATGATTTTCTCTTTTCCACTGTGTTTGTAATAGTCCTAAGGATAGCAGCGTCACATTTTACGGTTCGAAATTTGAGTTTAAATTGACTTCGTAGTCCTTCCTGAGAAGGTCACCCATCGCTGTGACTCTCGGCTCGTTTAACTTTTTATGTTCTGTTTTTCTTATTTATACTGAACTAATTGACAATTATTAATTGTTTGTGTTTATGGCTTATCTAGTTGTCTTAAGTATGGTTTTAATCCCCTTAATTATCCGGACCGACTTCGGTCACCGAAATAGTGAAATATACCAGGCTATGCAAATAGGGGTATTACATAAACTCTCTTCTCTTGTCTTCTAGGTACACACTGCCCACACACTTCTTCTTAAATTCAGCAAGGAAGAAATCCCAAGTTATCAACTCTGGCCGGACCTCACTAGATATAGTGTCCCACCACTGATAGGCATCATCTTGAAGTAGGGACACAGCACCCTCCCAGTTCTGCTATGGGGTGCAATACAGTTGTTTCAATACCCTTATGGTACGGTCTAGCCAATTCTCAACCACCACCGAGTTATCATCTTTCTTACCAATGAAGTCCACAGCCCTAAATTTTCTCAATGTTTCTAGATGGGATTTCTGCTGTGGAGGTGTTGGTGGTGACATAACCCCAGCCATCTGTTTGAAGAATTTAGCTATTTGCTGAAACATAGCCGGCGGAGGCTGTGCAGGCACTACTGGTGCTGGTGGATCAGGTTCTCCCTGGCCCCCAGTCTCACTGCATGTGGAGCACGACTCTCCACTTCCTCATCTAGTGCTCTCTGTGACGTGTGGTCCATATCCTAATCAAAATAAAAAAGACAAACAGATCTACATTAGTGTCACCTCGACTCTTATAAATGCAATGCATGGTATAGATTCTATCTAGACCCAGAAATGCCTAAACCGTGCTCTGATACCAATAAATGTAACACCCCTCACCCGACTATAATGTAGCCAAGCAAAGTGTGCTACATTCGGTGCTGGAGCACCCTACCTTATCTTACTTTATTCCTTTAATCATTTTCAAGTTATTATCTTTTAATATCAATTATTTTGCGATGAAGAAACTAACGGAGTTTCCCCTATTTTATTAAAGTTTGACGTATTTCATTATTTATTTGCTTGAAATTTTTAATAATATTTTAAAATAAAAATCACATCAATAATTCTCATAATCATCTCATCATTTCATGCATCATCATTTCTGATAATGTCCATACATTTCAATTCTTATTCATTACCATGCATATTCGTTCATGCTCATTTCATATATAAAAAATTTCAAATTTCCATTAATTACATAATTTACAATTTACATAATACACAAATTAATTATAATTTCATAATTTATATTTCAACATAATAACTAATTATAAATACATAAAATAACTTTTGTGAGCCCTATCTACATGCATTGCTGAGGAGGTGTAACACCCCTCACTCGACTATAGTGTAGTCTAGCAAAGTGTGCTACATTTAGTGCCGGAGCACCCTATCTTATCTTACTTTATTCCTTTAATCATTTTCAAGTTATTATCTTTTAATATCAATTATTTTTCGACAGAGAAACTAACGGAGTTTTCCCTATTTTATTAACGTTTGACATATTTCACTATTCATCTGCTTGAAATTTTCAATAATATTTTACAATAAAAATATCATTCATGCTCATCATATTTATCTCACATTCAATTCCTGTAATTCACGTACTCATTTGTACAAATCTATTCATACTCAATTCATATGTAAACATTCTTAAATTACATAAACAAAATTTTCAAATTTCCTTAATTTACATAATTTACATGATCTACAAATTAATTACAGCTCCATAATCTATATTTCAACATATAATTCATAGTTTACATTACAAATAATAACTAATTGTAATGTACAAAATACATAATATAATCTATATGGGCCCTATTTACATGCATTGCTGAGGAGGTGACAACCTTGAACACTCTGCAGATCAGAACTCCAAAAACCCCAGTCCAATGTCCAATTGGTTTTTATCTTCAGTACCTGCGTGAGGAAAAAAATCCATCGCGCTAAGCATTGCTGCTTAGTGGTGCAATAATATAACAAGGAAATAATATAACAAGTAAAAATAATTGAAACATATTTTCTATACTCAAGAATTTTACTAGGTTCATATGAAATTTGCCATACGGTATATTTTTCGTCATTTATGTTGTTCTCTAGAATCTCTTCTGTCATAAGTTTATAATAATCATTTATATAATGTACAAATAAATCTAAATTTATACTTATACTTATATTCTTATGAAAGTCACATTTGTAATGTTATTTAAGTTATAATTCTTCTACTAGTCTTTTTATACCTTCCTTGATACTTTCTAAGTTGTTTACAATCATTTTATAATATTTAAAATTTTTAGAACTAGTTTAATTTACTTCAAATCATTCTAAGGAACAATTTTTTGGAGCTAATCTAATTTATTTCAAAACTTCTTCTCATTTATTTACTCTCTAGCATTTTTAATTCCTAATATTCATAACTTATTTTAATAAATTAGACTGCCCAAGTAACCTACGACAGGCTGACTAAACTGGATAATGGGTCGTTGGCATTGGACACCGCGGTGCCTCGGGCCGTCATACCATGGGACACAGAACGTCAATCACGTATGTAGTCAGTATGGCTAAAAAGCCATGATAACACATAATCGGGCATTAAGCCATGAGTGCGGGCATAAAAGCCATGAGTGCGGACATAAAGTCATGAGTACGGGCATAAAGCCTTTCGCAGTACTGCTAAAACAATACCCTATTGGCATGCCAATCTATCCAATCTGACACACATGTCTAGGCAATACAAGGGCACATAATATCATTAAATATTAATATAATGTGTCTTATGACTTCATTATTTCATAAAAATTTTCAATTATAATGTATACATTCATTTGATCATATATATGATCACAATTCACATCAATTATCCTTTTATATCATTGTACTCAAAGTACTTTTTCTTTCTACAATAATGAGAACTAATGTCTCATTCATACATTAATATGGTTCATTTATTCATTCATTATGTTATTCATATTGATCACAATTCAAAACAATGGTTCACATGTACCATTATATTCAAAACATTTTTCCTTTCTCATTTATACATTTTATGAATTCTATTTGTGATGGGCATATAAGCCCTAACTACCTATTCACATCAATTAGATGATTTACTTTTCATGTTTCAAGCAATCCATGAACATTTCATGGATTTCAAATTTATGGTCTTAATTTCCCTTTAACAATATAGTTCTTACACTTTGTGTCTTTGTATTACTATTCACATTACTATTCACTCAAATTCTTGACTTTTTTAATACATAATAAATTTATTAAACCTAAGTTCTCCAAGATACCATATTTTGTATTTTATTTTTGTTGGTATTGATTTCCAATACCATTTCAAAGCTTATCTTATGTTATTCAAAATTTTCAGATTTCATATCCTAGGTTTACTGTTCCATTGGTCACTTGTACAGTAGGAATTTGATAAAATTATCTTCATGAAAGTTATTCTTTATTGTGTCTAGTTACATTTCTTTTTTTGAATCACTCCATTTGGAGTTTTGTAGCTGAAGTTATGGTCATTTTACCATAACTGGCCGGATTAGACAGAATCCAGTGCAGGAAAAGCGGATTACAGCAGATTTGGTGACCTAAGTTTGGTTGGCAATTTTACTAGGTTATGGTCAGAATTTGGATTTTTATTCTTACATAAAAGTTGTAGGGATATGTCTCAGCTTTCTAGTGGTAAAATTTCAGATCAATTGAACTTTTCTACACTGAGTTATGACCATTTGAACAAATACTGTTCATTTGGTCATTTTCTAGGGACAGCTTGTGTGTTACCCGGATTGAAGCAATTTTTAGGTCAACTTAGGTGGGTTTTCTGGGCAGGGTTTCTTCACCAAAGTTGTACCATTATGTGTCTAGTTTCATGTCCAATTAGCTTTGCACCAATTGAACCTATAAAACTCCATTTATGGCTGCCCAAACCTGCTGGACTCACAACCAGTCCTACAGGTTACCAAGGGCAGCATGCCTAAGTTCAACTCTAACATCCTTACTCACTTCAATTCCTCCTCATACACATTCAAAAGGTCACTAATTGACCATTACAAGGTTAATATATCATTTCATAAGAAAACTCTAATTTTTTTCACAAACCCTAATTCCCAAGTGTCCATTTCATGCTTTTCATGTCATCTAACACATCCAACACACATAGTTCAACATCTAACTCAAGTTATCTCACCCCAAACCACTTCTAAACAATTCAAGTCATACAAATCAACAAATCTCATCCTTCTCCCATGGCTGCCAATTTTCATACATATTTCAATATAATTGCTTTGTTCAATTTTTTAACAAACTCTCATTTAATTTATCTTCCTAACAAGGATTAAAAAGATAAGGAAGTGAGTATAGGCACTAACCTTTTTGAGCTTCACTTAACCTTGATTAAACCTCCCTAATCTCTTCTTCTTTGGCTGCCAATAGCTTTTTTCTAGGTGAAACATCAAATTTTTGTGAAGGGACTTGGTAATTTTGGTGAACAAATGGGGAGGAAATTCAAGCTTCTAAGCTTGAAAATGGTGGAACCTCTTCTCTCTCTCTCTCTCTCAACGTTTTTTGGTTGCCCAAAGGTTGAAGATGCAGATTATTTTTCAAATTTTGGTCTCTTTTACCTCTTTTAATGAGTTTAACAAATTGTGATTGGTGGAGGAAATTTAAATGACATCATATGATGTCATAATTAGCTTTTCTCTCATTTTCTTTTCTTCTCTTCTCTACTCATTTCCAATTTAATTTTTAGCAATATTTATTCATATTTTAGATCATAATAATTATTTACTTAACTGGACAAGTCAGCCAAAAATAATCTCTGAAGACGAAATGATCAAAATGCCCTCCGTTTGGCTTAACAGACTAAAATTGTCTGTACCGATAGAAGATTTTTTCTAAACCTTTTCTTGGCATTCTAATGCCATAGAAACCTCGATGACTCTTATCTAGAGTCCAAAAAAATTATTTTATAAATTTTTCTCCAGGTTTAGGGCTCCTAGTTGCGAGAACCGCAACTTTCCATTGGGTTACCCATCACTAGGGCCCCAGCTCATTTAACTTGGTTGTATTTTATTTCTAAAATTTTTTCTTAATTTTTCTTACACTTATTTGAGTTATTTATGACTCCTCACTCTAGTCTAAATATTTTTCTAGACGTTCTAACTATCCAGACCGACACTGGTCATCGGAACAGTAGAATGTGCTGAATTGCTGCAGTGAGGGTGTTACAGGAGGTGACAACTTGAACACTTCTGACACTTCTGTAGATCTGGACTCCAAAAATCTCAATCAAAGTACTTGCGCGAGGAAACAAATCCATCACGCTAAGCATTGCTGCTTAGTGGTGCAATAATATAACAAGAAAATAATATATACAAATAAAGAGAAAAAAAATAGAGCATAATTTAAGTATTTAGGAATCAATTTGATTTACTATGATGTTTCTAGTATTATCTATCTTATATACTAAGTTCCTCTTTGGAAGTACTGAGTTTATACAGTAATAATATTTGATATACAGATTAATTCTAGGAGTATTGTATTTTCGGTTCCTACAATTATGAAAATTTCATTTGTACTACTTGATTCAATTATGTTTCCATTGCTAATCTTTTTTTTTTCTCATTTTATTCAATACTTTCTAATATTTTTAATCAATAATGTTCTTAAATAATTTTAATAATTTTCATTGCCCAGGTAACCTATGACAGGCTGACTAAACTGGATAATGGGCCGTTGGCAATAGACACTGCGACGCCTCGGGCCGTCATGCCATGGGACGTAGAACGTCAACCACGTATGCAGTTAGTATGGCTAAAAGCCATGATATCACATAATCGGGCATAAAAGCCATGAGTGCGGGCATAAAAGCCATGAATACAGGCATAAAGCCATGAGTACGGGCATAAAGCCATGAACATAGGTATAAACAATACCCTATTAGCATGCCAAACTATCCAATCTGACACACATGTCTAGGCAATACAAGGGCACATAATATCATTAAATATTAATATATTGTGTTTTATAACTTCATTATTTCATGATAAATTTCAATTATAATTTATACATTCATTTGATCATTTATATGATCACAATTCATATCAATTATCCTTTTATACCATTGTACTCAAAGTACTTTTCCTTTCTACAATAATGAGAATTAATGTCTCATTCATACATTAATATGGTTCATTTATTCATTCATTATGTCATTCATATTGATCACAATTCAAAATAATGGTTCACATGTACCATTGTATTTAAAAATTTTTCCTTTCTCATTTATACATTCAAAAATCTACTTATGTAATTACAAATTTTACATTTCAAGTTGAGTTACTAATATTTTATGAATTCTATTTGTGATGGGCATATAAGCTCTAATTATCTATTCACATCAATTAGGTGACTTATTTTTCATGTTTCAAGTAATCCATGAATATTTCATGGGCTTCAAATTTATGGCCTTAATTTCCTTTAACAATTTTGACTAGGATGCATAGTCCACATTTGTCATACAATTCTAACCATTTAAGCTTAGAATTGGTTCTAGGTCTTCATCTTAATTTGCTAATCATTTTGATTACTATTCACCTTACTAGTCAACCAAAATGTTGACTTTTTCATACTTAATGGAAATTTTAATTCTAATTACACCAAGATCCCACATTTGAGTTTTACATTTGCTAGTATTAATTGCCAATTGCAATTTAAAGTCGCTTAGATGCATTTCTAAATTTTCAATTTTGATTACCTAAATTTATTATTCTATTGAACAATTTTACAGTGGAAACTGGGCTAACCTTTCTTCATCAAAGTTGTTCCTTATTGTGTCTTCTTTAATTCTTTTTTTGAATCACTCCATTTAGAGTTTTGTAGCACAAGTTATGGTCATTTTACCATAACTGGCCGGATTGACCTATACCCAGAATTTCTGGGCAATTTGGTTCTGCCAGATTTGGTAACCTAAGTTTGGGTGGCAATTTGACTAGGTTATGTTAAGAATTTAGACTTGTGTTCCTCATGAAAGTTGTAGGGCTATGTCTTACCTTTCTGCTGGTAAAATTTCAGATCAATTGAACTTTTCTACACTGAGTTATGATCATTTGAATAAATACTGTTTATTTGGTCATTTTTCAGGGACAGCATGTTGGTCACCCGGATTTGGTCAATTTTTAGAGCATCCTAAGTTTGGTTTCTGGATAGTGTTCCTTTATCAAAGTTATGTCATTATGTGTCTAATTTCATATCCAGTTGGCCTTGTACCAATTGAACCTACACAACTCATGTTATAGCTGCCCAAATATGCTGGACTCACATCTAGACCTGCAGGGCACATTGGATAGCATGCCTAACCTCCATTCCCTTGCCACCATTCACTCAATTTCCTACTCAAACATGACTAAATGGTCACTAATTGACCATTGCAACTTGTTTTCATCAATACATAAACAAAATCTCAAATTTGTGCCCAAACCCTAACTCTACCATTTCAATTCTCCATTTACATGCAATCAATGAATCAAAGTATCTAATTTATGTTCAATGGCAGCCATGTACAACTATAACTCAATCTAATCAATGAAACCCTAATGTATCCTAAGGCTGCCAAAATTGGTGGAATTTATTCATGCAAAAATTGTTTCAATTCTCTTAATTTCACCATCATTTCATACTCTGCATGATATATATGCAAAGTTTTAAGGATGAATTAGCACTAACCTTTTTGAAACCAAACTTGAGCTTGTTATTCTTCAATATTTCTCCTAGAATCATAATAATCATAATCAATTATAACTTCACTTTTCCAAATTAAATATCCAATAAAAATTCAACAACATTTCCCCTTAAATTGGACTAAACTCCTATCATAAATCTCAAGTCCACAAACCATTAATACCCAATCTGGCAGCTTGTGCATTCAAATTTATATATAATGATCTAACTGTCAGATAAATCCCAAATTTTAACCATATATTCAAGACATCCCTATACAATATCAGTAAAAATTTTAGCATCAAATCATCTCTATATCATGAGATATCAAAATATTCATTCAACCCTTCAAAATCTGAATTTTTGCGAAAATCAGTCTTACTCAGACAGCTCATGCAAAACAATTTATATCTCATAAACCACAAGTCTAAAATTCACCAAATTTTAACACAACAGCCTCAACATCCCAAATATAATTTTTACCAAATTTCATAATTTTATAAGCATCCTAACTATTTATTTCTCTCAAATTTTAGTAAACAAAATTCAAAATTTAACCTGCAGACAGCCTGTGTTCAACAATATATTTCTCCAAATCCAACTGTTGAACAATCACCAAATTTTAACCATAACTTCTACACTTACATACCTAAAACATATCCAAAAATCAATGATAGATGTTGAGCCAAACTCACGTGGACGGAAGAGAAACATACTGTCCCTACTGAACCCCTGTTTCTGTTACTGTTCATCCCCTTCTCCTTCTTCCTTTCTTTCTTTCTTTTCCTTTTCTCTCTCTCTCTCTCTCTTGATTCGGTTGATTGGGGAAGATGAAGCAGATTTCTTTGTTTTTATCTAATTTTTGCTTCATTTTTATCCCTTTTATTTATTTTGTCAAGTAGTGATTTTGTGGGAGTGCTTAATGACATAAGCATGAGGTCAAAATTACAATTTTAATTCATTTTCTTTTCTTTTCTTTTCTACACAATTTCAATTTAATTTTTAGCAATATTTATTGATATTTTATGTCATAATAATTGTTTACTTAATTAGGCAAGTCGGCCAAAAATCATTTCTGAAGACGAAATGACCAAAATGCCCTCCATTTGGCTTAACATACTCAAATTGTCTGTACCGATTGAAAAAATTTTCTAAGCCTTTTCTTGGCATTCTAGTGCCATAGAAACCTTAATGAATCTTCTCTGGAGTCTCAAAAATTATTTTATGAATTTTCTCCCAAGTTTAGAGCTTCTAGTTGCGAGGACCGCAACTTCCCACTGGGATACGCATCGCTGGGGCACCGGCTTATTTAACTTGGTTGTATTTTATTTCTAAATTTTTTTCTAAATTTTTCTTATTAATATTTGAGTTAAATATGGTTCCTCACTTTAGTTTAAATAATTTTCCAGATGTTCTAACTGTCCGGACCGACACTGGTCATCGAAACAGTAAAATGTACGGAATGGATACAGTGAGGGTGTTACATCGACCCTTTTCTGATCTGGTTTCCAATTTATCAGTGTTCAGCTTTTTGATATAAGCTGGACAACCCCAAATCTTAACATGCTTAAGACTTGGTTTTCTTCCATGCCATATCTCATAAGGTGTGGAAGAAACTAATTTTGATGGAATCCTATTTAGAATATATAAAGCTGATTCTAATGTAAATCCCCAAAAGGAGATTGGCATATCAGTATAGCTCACCATACTACGTACCATATCCAATAGGGTATGATTTCTCCTTTCAAATACACCATTTAGCTGTGGTGTTCCTAGAGGGGTCAGCTGGAAACAATGCCATGCTCTCTCAAGTATTCATCAAATTCAGTACTCAAATATTCACCTCCACGATCTGATCGAAGAGCTTTAATACTCTTTCCTGTTTGATTTTCTACTTCAGATTTAAATTCTTTGAACTTTTCAAAGGATTCATGTTTGTATTTCATCAAATACAAATGCCCAAACCTTGATTTATCATCAGTAAAGGTAATAAAGTAAAGAAAATCGCCTCTAGCCATTTCCTTAAATGGACCACATACATCACTATGTATTAGCTCTAAAATATTTTCAGCCCTTATCTAAAAAAGGGTGATCTAGTCATTTTGCCTTGGAGGCAAGATTCACAAGTTGCAGTAGGCTCAGAGCCCAATGAGGATAGAATCCCCATTTTCTCCAGTTTTGCAATCATACCTTCTGCAACATGACATAACCTTAAGTGCCAAATATATTTTGAACTTGAGTTGGTTTTCACCATGGCATTGCATTCATTTTGTGTTTGTCATTATTATCCAAATAATAAAGACCATCATTCATATAACCCGAACCAACATATTTATTTCTAAAATAAATATTGCAAACATCATATGTGAACTGAAATTCATAGCCATTTCTAGTCAAACTAGATATAGAAATGATGTTTTTAAAAGCATCAGGTACATATAAAATATTATCCAAACACAAAACATGTTTAGACATGTAAAAAAATTTAGATCCTATGGCTAAAGCTTCAACAGTTGAGCCATTGCCAATCCGAAGTCTAACATCTCGAGAATGCAAGTTGCTACTATTTGCTAGTTACTGGATATCATTAGAAATGTGAGAACTGGCACTAGTATCTAAAACCCAAGCTGTAGATGAACTATGAGTATCATCAGAATCTAAATAACAAGATATGGACATACCTTCCGAAGGTTAATCCTTCTTACCCTTCAGAGAAGCAAGATACTCTAGGCAATTCCTTTTCCAGTGCTCATCCTTCTGGCAGTGGAAACACTTTCCTTTGCCTCCATCAGCTTTAGTCTTCCCTTTTTGTTTAACTATTTTCTTAGAAGGACCAGGAATTTGAGATTTCTTTTTCTTATTGCCCTTCTTCTTGTTGGACTTTCCAGTAGAAGAAGATGCAATCAAAGCTACCTCTTTTCCTTTATTGCTCGGCATATTCTTTTGGGCAATAACCAGCATGTTGAGTAAACCAGCTAAGGTGCATTCCTGTTTAGTCATATGGAAATTTGTCACAAAATTCCCAAAAGACTCAGGAAGGGATTGAAGGATCAAATCCGTCTGTAGTTGGAAATCTATGTTGAATTCATGATGTTCCAACTGCTCAATTAGCCAAATCATCTTGTGGACATGATCCCCAACATTTTGTCCCTCAGACATCCTCATGCGGAACAGCTGCCTAGATATCTCATACCTAGCATTCCTACTGTACTCACCATACAACTCTTGTAGGTGAAGGAGGATCTCACTCGCACTCTGCATGTTCTCATGCTGCTTCTGTAACTCATTACTCATGGAAGCAAGCATGTAACACTTAGCTCTCATATCATGCTCCTTCCACTTGTCCAAAGTTTCATATTCCTCTTGAGTGGCCTCTGGAGGTAAGAGACCAGGAACATTTGAATCTAGAACATATCCTATATGTTCAAGGTTCAGGACAAGTTTTAAATTTCTTAGCCAATCAGATAGATCAGGTCTTGTCAACCTATTGCGATCAAGTTTGCTTACAAGGATTGTAACATCCTCACTTTAGCTAGTCCGTACAGTCTACTGTTCTAGTGACCAGTGTCGGTCCAAACAGCTAGAACGTCTGGAAAAATATTTAAACTAAAGTGAAGAACCATAATTAACTCAAATATTAATAAGAAAAATTTAGCAAAAATTTTAGAAATAAAATACAACTAAGTTAAATGAG
The DNA here is from genome assembly GCF_030052815.1 of Hevea brasiliensis. NCBI lineage: Eukaryota > Viridiplantae > Streptophyta > Magnoliopsida > Malpighiales > Euphorbiaceae > Hevea > Hevea brasiliensis. The sequence goes on from NC_079498.1 coordinate 54,419,625, forward strand.
CCGGTGCCCTAGCGATGGGTAACCAAGTGAGAAGTTGCGGTTCTCGCAACTAGGAGCCCTAGAGCCGGGGGAAAAATTATAAAATAATTTCTGGGACTCTAGATAAGGGTTATTGAGGTTCTTATGACATTAGAATGCTAAGAAAATAATTAGAAAAATTTTTCAATCGGTACAGATAATTTTGGCCCGTTAAGCCAAACATAGGGCATTTTGGTCATTTCGTCTTTAGAGATGATTTTTGGCCAACTTGTTTAGTTAAATAAATAATTTATATAACATAAAATATGACTAAATATTGTTAAAATTTTAATTGAAATTAATTAGATAAGAAATGGAAAGAAAATGAAAGAAAATGAGATTTATTACCTCATGCTTATTAATTAGATAAGAAATGGAAAGAAAATGAAAGAAAATGAGATTTATTACCTCATGCTTATGTAAGCATGAGGTAATTAAAAAGGGATGGCCAATCAAATTAAAGGAAGACATTTATAATACATAAATTGGGCAGAAAAAAGACAATTCTAGAAAAAAATTCTGCAGTTACTCATCTTCCCAAAAGAGACGCCCCATACTCCTCCTTTCCCTCCTCCATTTTCATGCTTACAAAGCTTGAATTACTTAGTCTTTTCTCAATAAAACCCTAACCTAGAAACATAAAAATTTGTTCTTACATCCTAGTGAAGCTTTTAGGAGCAAAAAGAATTAAAAAGAAAGAGTTCTTGCAAGCTTTGGATTAGCTTCCTAAGAGGTAAGTGACTTAAACTTATATTTCTCTTCAAATTTATGTTGAGTAAGTATAAATGAGTGTAAATTACAAAGAAAAATTGTTGAATACCAATTGTATGTAAACCCTAAATTTTTTGCAGCCATGGTTAGGGTTTGTTTGTGATGATTTTAATGAAGTTAAAAGGTTATTATGGCTGCCCTTAATGTGCATTTCGTATGTGGATTGAAGAAATGCAATGAAAATGCATGAATGGTAATGTTTGAGTTAGGGTTTGGGGTGGAGAAATGGGACTCTGACCATGTGATGATGAAAATGGGTATTAATGGTCAATTAGTGACCATTTAGTTCTGTTTAAACCAAAAATGAAGTGTGTTGAGCGATGGGATTTGTGTTTGGTGTGGCTGCCCTAGGTGACCTGCAGAATTGGACATGAGTCCAGCAGGTTTGGGCAGCCATAACTTAAATTATAGAGGTCCAATTGGTACAAGGCCAATTGGACATGAAACTAGACACATAATTGCACAACTTTGGTGAAGAAACTATGCCCAGAAAACTAACCCACGTTGACGAAAAGTTTGCCATAATCCGGGTGACCTGTAATCTGCCTGGGCAAAATGATCAAATGAACAGTGTTTGGTCATTTGGTCATAACTCAATGAAGAAAGGTCCAATTGACCTAAAAGTTTACCAGAAACAAGCTGAGATATAGTCCAACAACTTTCATGAAGAAACCTAACCCAAATTATGGCCATAACCTAATCAAATTGCCAACCAAACTTAGGTTACCAAATCTGGCAGAACCAGTTTTGCCCAGAATTTTGGAATCTGTCCAATCCGGCTTGTTATGGTGTTTAGGCCATAACTTGAGCTAAAAAACTCCAAATGGAGTGATTCAAAAAAAGAAATTCAACTAGACAAAATAAGGAACAACTTTCATGCTGATCATTTTTCCAAATTCCTATTGCAAAAGTGACAAATGGAACAGTAAACCCAAAGCTTGAAAATTGAAAATTTTGTCCAATTCACATTAAGCTTAGAGATGGTATTGGCAACCAATACCAACAAGTTTAAAATGCAAAATGTGGTATGTTGATATTTAAACTAATTTACCTATTGCCAATGCAAAATTCAACATTTTGGTTGACTAATGAAATGAATAGTAATCATAAAAATTCAATTTCAAAGAATTACATAAATGAAAAGTGTTAAATGCCCTAGTAGGCCTAATGTGATTGGTTTGGATAGGTTGGCATGCCAATAGGGTTCTGTTAGCAATACTGCATATGGCTTCATGCCATTCTGTATTTCATGGCTTTCCATGCCATTCTGTGACATAATAGCCTTTGGCTATGATATTGAGTTGTTATACTCGGGTTTAATCCCCGATAATTATTACGACTTATTAGGTACATTACATTGCCTGTGGGAGACACAATGTGACCGATGGTGTGATGGTCCGAGGTACTTAGTACCCAGTACCAGTTTACCCATTTATCCAGTCCACTCAACTAGTATAGGTTACTTGGGCAATGTTAATAAATCTTACCAAACTTTAATCGAATAATATTGCAATAAATATTTGAAATTAAGTCTACCCAAAAAAAATGTAAACATACATTCTGCATACATGTTTTTATTTTATTTTATTTTATTTTATTTTATATTGTCACCACTAAGTAGAATTGCTTAGCGCGTCGCTTTTGCCACGTGCAGGTACTGGAGACATAGTAGAGTCAGCAGACTTCATCTGAGGTGAGTTTTGGATCTGCACTCAGAGTTCAAAGTGACCTCACAATTGCAGTGCATTGGTAGGACATTGGGCTACCTAAGTCTTTTGTATTTGTAAACTTTTTTTTATGTATATTATAAACTCATGTAATCATATTTTTGCTCTAATTACCCATGAGCTGTGTTCAGAAATAAATATGAGTATTTCTCATTGAATTGGGTGTGATATGAGATAAATGTGAATTTTGAGATACTGAATTGATTTGAGAAATTGTTGAAAAATGTTGGTGGTTGACTGAGATTGAGATTATAATTATATTGGAAGTGTTTTTAAACAGTTCAAAGAAGCATTTTCCAATTTATAAATAGGGACTCTGCCGGATTTTCTATAAAATTTGTGGAAAAATTTAGATTTATCAAAAATTATAAATAAATGAATAAAAAGGGATTAATTGAAATTGAAACATGAATTGGTGTTCCGACACACTGAGTGGCATAACATGCTCGATTACACTATAGACGGGTAAGGGGTGCCACATTTAGTGGTATCAGAGCATCGGTTTAGGCGTTTCTAGGTGTGGATAGAGTATATACCATTGCATTACATTTGTAAGTGTTGAGGTGACATTGATGCAGATTTGTTTGTTTTCTTATTTTGAATAGGACATGGATCCTGCTTGTAACACCCCTAAGTTCGGTAGTGCGTTCTGCTGTTCCGGTGACCAGTGCTGTCCGGACAGCTAGGATGCCTAGAACCACACCTTAATATGAGTGAGGAGACATAAAATAATGAAATACAAGAAAAGAAAACACAAGAAAAACAAAGGAAAAATCATAGCAAAGAAATGTAACCAAGTTAAGCGAGCCGGGAACCCTAGCGATGGGTAACCGCACCGGGAAGTCACGGCGTGGACCGTTGACTAATACGGACTACGGGAACCACGGAAAATATTTTTATGAATTAAATAGAACCTTATTGAATTATAAATATATTTAGAAAGATCAAAGAAAAATTAAATAATTAGTACAAAGAAAAGTGAGAAATAGAAAAACGGACAAAATACGATTGTTCTGAAAAATCGGGAATGCAACCCGAACAGGGGCATTATGGTCATTTGACATCCCAAATTGTCTTTTGACCTAAATGTCCTTTAAAAATAAATAGTATTAAATTTTGAAAATGCCATAAAAAAATGAAATTTCATGGGTAGTATAATTAAAAACATAAAGGGATATAAAATGGGATAATGGAAAGTTTAATTATAATAATTAAAAAAACCTAAGTTAGTGGAGCACTATGGAGGGGTATATAAATGCTTTAAGTGGAAGTGCACGTCCATTTCATCTTCTTCTTCATTGATTTTCTTCTTGGCCGAATGAAACCACCTCCCAAATTCCACCATTGACGTCCCAGGTTCAAGCTCCACCCATCCACTTCAAGCCAATTTCTTCCTAAGTTCCTTCATTAAACTTTGTCTACACATCACAAGGAAGATATTGATACCAATTTTGAGAAGTTTGGTGAAGGTTTAGCAAGTTACAATTAAAGGTAACTTTGCATTTTTGAGAATTTCTTTGTTAAAGTTTATGTTCATGTTATGGGTGTTAGTTTGGTGAAGGAAAATTTTGAGTTTGAAGGGTTATTGTTGTTTTCATTTTGGACAGCCATGAGTCACGTTTTTGATGAGGTATTTGTGCATATAATTGATGAGAAATAATGTTAATCATGGTGATTTAGTAACTTAGTGAATTATTTCATGTTTATATGGTGAATTATGCACTTTGATGGGAATTGGTATATGGGACGGCAATGTGATGTTGAAGAATGGTTTGTGGCAGCTTGTGGACACTTGAGTAATGGTATATATTGAAGGAAGTGTGGGCAGAATATTGACCTAGAAGGATTGATGATATGTATGTAAATTAACATTGTAAAGTGTATGTAAAGTTTGTAATGTTTAGGTGTGTTTGTAATGGTACTTAGAAATTGTAATTGTGAATGATATTTGGTGTGTTGAGGGTGATTGGAATCTGCCCAAAATAATGCTAATGTAATGTAGAAAATGCTTTTGGTAATGTGCCAAAACAGTTTGGTAGGTAAGTAAACAAATGACAAAGGTAAGTGTGTGTTTGAAGTTGGGGTGTGAAATGCATATTGAGGGCAGTGTATATTTTAGCCTATAACCTTGAATGTGTAACCTCAATTGGTATGAGACCAATTTGAGGTGAAACTAGGCACAAAATGTGCCAACTTTCATTGAGAAACCATGCCAAAATTCTGCTTGCAAGGTGACCTAAGAAAATGACCAATTTGGATTAGGTGCAATTAGGACCTGAAAAATGACCAATTGGGCAGCAGTGAGTGTTTAGGCCATAACTCACTCAAAACAGGTCTAATTGACCTGAAATTTTAACCATGAATAGTTAAGACCCATACCTACAAGTCTTATGAAGACACCAAAACCCAGAAATGACCAGAAGCAAGTCAAAAAGCTTGCACAAGTTCGGGTCCAAAAACTGGCCGAACCAGAGTTGACCAAATTGACCAAAAATTGACCTAATTTGGTACCATTTGACCAGCAATAGTGTAATGACCATAACTTGGTCTACTTAACTCGGATTGACCTGAAATTTTGCCCCGCGTGCAATAAGACATAGATCTACAAGTTTGTAGTTTTGACCGAAACCCGAAAACCGAGGGAACTAGATCGTCCGGCTAGGTCAAACCAGTGTCCCGGAATCCAGCAATTTGCATTAAAATGCACTAAGCAAGGAAATGACTTTGGTAAAACATACCAAACCTAAAACCCTATCGAATGTGACATATTAACGACACTAAAACCTAATTTACCTAAAACGCAACGAGGGTCGGTATATTAGGTGATTAAGTGAATAATTGAGTTCAGTGCATTATTTACCAAACATTATCGTTAGAGACAATTTAATTTAGTACTGAAACACTTCAAATTGTGTTTCTCAGTTACTAAAGACTCAGGAAAAGAGAAGGAAACACTGAGTCCAGACCAGGGAGACAGTCATCAGAGGTTTGTGCACAACGGCTATTTCTTTTGAATTTTTCAATCGAAATAAATTATGACTATTTGTATATTATTGTTTTAAATTGTGGAAATGTGTTTGGTGGACACTTATTGATTGAAAAACATTGTGAATGGTTTGAAACTGTGAAAAATTGTTTGAATGATATTGATGGATACTTATTGATTGAAAAGCACTGTAAATGGTTTTTGTGAAAATTGAAGTGAATTACGAATTGTGTTGCCATTTTGTGAATGAAATTATAACTTTGGAAATTCATTGGATTCTTACGGATCATTTGAATAAAATGTTTGGAATTGTTTTGACTCACAATTGGCATGACACTGATACTATGTTCCTCCTCCATTAATGGGGTGAGTGTGATTATTCCTCCCTCTTTGACTTATTAGTCCAGGGTGAGTATGATTATGTTCCTCCTCTTTGACTTCCCAGTCTGAGGTGAGTATGGATGAGTTCTCATTATATAGCTAGCTTCCTCCCTCATTGATTTCGATTATTGGGGTGAGTATGTCTTGTCGTGGTGTACAACACGGCATATATGGAAAAATTGTGTCATGACTTAAATTGTGATATTGATTGGCAACATCAGTATTCTTGATTATTTGATCGAATTGTGTTATTGATTTGCAAAACGGTATTATTCAGTTATTTGATCAAATTGTGTCATTGATTGGAAAAACTGTGTTATTCAGTAATTTGATCAAATTGTGTATGAATTGGCAATACGGTATTCTTAAGCTATTTGACTAAATTGTGTTATTATGAATTTTGATAATTTGTGAATTGGAGTTTAAATTCCTTATGACATTCATTGTCTTGAAATCAACTATGGTTTTAAGTATCCACTAATGATATGATTTATGAATTGTGATTTAAAATTGTATTTGGCTAATGTTGTGCACCACTGAGACATTGTCTCAGCGATAGCTTTTTATTGCTGTCGCAGGTAGAGAGATAGACAGGGCAGCAGACTAGGCTGCTAGTACCGCCAGCGAGAGATTTTGGGTATAGTGAGTATACTATATGTGGCATTTTGTACTGTAATGTATATTCACTGTATGTACATTTTGTTCTTGGTTTTGAGCAGTTGTAAATTTAAGTTGTACAGTAAAGTTGTAAAATAATTATGAGTTCTTTGGCTTGTAAAAATTGTGTTATATTTTTGTATCTTAGTCTTTGAAAATCACTGTGGATTTGACTTGAGAAATGTGTTGTGTTGATAAAAATGTTGGAGTTGAGATTTGAAAATATATTGAAGTGCTTTTTACAGGTTTTCTAAAGAACTGTTTTGTCCAAAATACAAATGGCACCTTGCCAAAATTTTTACAGATACTCCAAATAAATCAAATGAGTTAGTTGTTTCACTTCAGTTCACCAAAGTCTTTCACACCTGTAAATAGTGCTCACCACTGTAAAAGAAGAAAAGTTTTTAAAATCCCTTGTAGTGTATTTAATGGATTATCAGTAGACGGAGTTGGTAATTATTAGGTATACTACGGGATCATGTTATGCCTTACAGAGGGGTAGGGTGTGACATGTTTTAGTGGTATCAGAGCAATGGTTTTAAAGTGAATTTCGAACTGTGAATTTGAAATCTTTATGTCGGTAATCAGAATCGCTCAAATGTTTGATACATACAGTACATTACATTATAAATATGCACTAACGGGAGGAAATCTCCTTGTATTATTGTATAGGAGGTTACGGAAATAAATTTTGATGCATTAGTGACTAGTCCTTTAGGATAAGGATTGTGATAACAAGTGAAATTAGTTTTGGAAGAGTTTATCGGCGAAAAGTATTTGCTGACACACCATAAAATTATAAGCTAATTGGCGAGCCTACTTAATGTAAGGCAAGAGGACGTAAATGTAAGATGCAGTAATGGAATTGCTCTAGATGAGGGCAAGGAGGTTACTGTTAGAAATTGCTAATGCATATTGTAATCAGAATAAGATTCGAATATCAGTGAATTCAAAAAGAATAAAAGATAACAAAGTTTGATCTATTGGGATGTATCGTAGTAACTATGCAATGTTCTTGATGTTTATACTGTAAGTTTCAGACATTCTGATCGACTTGAGATTATTGTGTAGAGCTACGTATCACCCGATAGTACACCTAGATAAGAATAGTTGCCAACGCATCTGCTTTGGTATAGTTATGCCATGACAGAATTTAATTGTTAGAAATAAGTTTGAAAATCCTACTTAGGATCTAAAACTCAAAAGTTAAAATATCGAAAGGTTATAGTTCAAGATAAAGGAAGTAAGTTATAGAATATTGACAGATAAAAAGAGTTATGAAAGTAGAGAATTGAACAGTTGATTCATGTGTAACAAAGAAATATTACAAATGTGAGGAAGACTATGGACTAGAATGGTCAGAGGACCAATGACTGATGAATGATTCTAACATGACCTCAAGGGTCATTCAAGAAGCAACGTGAACCAAAATATTAGACAACATAATAGTAAGAGGAGATTGGGGTTATCCAAGCAAATTAAACATTGTATTAGATTGTTAAAAGTCTTACGACCATATAGAAAGGAGAAAATAAACGTATGACTATTGTAAGATAGCTATTGGGTAAAATTTCGAGACGAAATTTATTTAAGGGGGGGAGAATTGTAACACCCCTAAGTTCGTGAGTGCGTCATTGCTCCGGTGACTGTCTTTGTCCGGACAGCTAGGATGCCTAGAACCACACCTTAATATGAGTGAGGAGACATAAAATAATGAAATACAAGAAAAGAAAACACAAGAAAAACAAAGGAAAAATCATAGCAAAGAAATGTAACCAAGTTAAGCGAGCCGGGAACCCTAGCGATGGTAATCAGATCGGAAGTCACGGCGTGGACCGTTGACTAGCTACTGGATCATGGGAACCCTGGAAAATATTTTTAGGACTTAAATAGAACCTTATTGAAGAATAAATATCATTAGAAAGATCAAAGAAAAATTAAATAATTAGTACAAAGAAAAGTGAGAAATCGAAAAACGGACAAAATACGGTGTTACCGAAAAATCGGGAATGCAACCCGAACAGTGGCTTTATTGTCTTTTGACATCCCAAATTGTCTTTTGACCTAAATGTCCTTTAAAAATAAATAGTATTAAATTTTGAAAATGCCATAAAAAAATGAAATTTCATGGGTAGTATAATTAAAAACATAAAGGGATATAAAATGGGATAATGGAAAGTTTAATTATAATAATTAAAAAAACCTAAGTTAGTGGAGCACTATGGAGGGGTATATAAATTCTTTAAGTGGAAGTGCACGTCCATTTCATCTTCTTCTTCATTGATTTTCTTCTTGGCCGAATGAAACCACCTCCCAAATTCCACCATTGACGTCCCATGTTCAAGCTCCACCCATCCACTTCCAAGCCAATTTCTTCCTAAGTTCCTTCATTAAACTTTGTCTACACATCACAAGGAAGATATTGATACCAATTTTGAGAAGTTTGGTGAAGGTTTAGCAAGTTACAATTAAAGGTAACTTTGCATTTTTGAGAATTTCTTTGTTAAAGTTTATGTTCATGTTATGGTTGTTAGTTTGGTGAAGGAAAATTTTGAGTTTGAAGGGTTATTGTTGTTTTCATTTTGGACAGCCATGAGTCACGTTTTTGATGAGGTATTTGTGCATATAATTGATGAGAAATAATGTTAATCATGGTGATTTAGTAACTTAGTGAATTATTTCATGTTTATATGGTGAATTATGCACTTTGATGGGAATTGGTATATGGGACGGCAATGTGATGTTGAAGAATGGTTTGTGGCAGCTTGTGGACACTTGAGTAATGGTATATATTGAAGGAAGTGTGGGCAGAATATTGACCTAGAAGGATTGATGATATGTATGTAAATTAACATTGTAAAGTGTATGTAAAGTTTGTAATGTTTAGGTGTGTTTGTAATGGTACTTAGAAATTGTAATTGTGAATGATATTTGGTGTGTTGAGGGTGATTGGAATCTGCCCAAAATAATGCTAATGTAATGTAGAAAATGCTTTTGGTAATGTGCCAAAACAGTTTGGTAGGTAAGTAAACAAATGACAAAGGTAAGTGTGTGTTTGAAGTTGGGGTGTGAAATGCATATTGAGGGCAGTGTATATTTTAGCCTATAACCTTGAATGTGTAACCTCAATTGGTATGAGACCAATTTGAGGTGAAACTAGGCACAAAATGTGCCAACTTTCATTGAGAAACCATGCCAAAATTCTGCTTGCAAGGTGACCTAAGAAAATGACCAATTTGGATTAGGTGCAATTAGGACCTGAAAAATGACCAATTGGGCAGCAGTGAGTGTTTAGGCCATAACTCACTCAAAACAGGTCTAATTGACCTGAAATTTTAACCATGAATAGTTAAGACCCATACCTACAAGTCGTATGAAGACACCAAAACCCAGAAATGACCAGAAGCAAGTCAAAAAGCTTGCACAAGTTCGGGTCCAAAAACTGGCCGAACCAGAGTTGACCAAATTGACCAAAAATTGACCTAATTTGGTACCATTTGACCAGAAATAGTGTAATGACCATAACTTGGTCTACTTAACTCGGATTGACCTGAAATTTTTCACCGCGTGCAATAAGACATAGATCTACAATTTTGTAGTTTTGACAGAAACCCGAAAACAGAGTGAACTAGATCGTCCGGCTAGGTCAAACCAGTGTCCCTAATCCAAAGAATTTGCATTAAAATGCACTAAGCAAGGAAATGACTTTGGTAAAACATACCAAACCTAAAACCCTATCGAATGTGACATATTAACGACACTAAAACCTAATTTACCTAAAACGCAACGAGGGTCGGTATATTAGGTGATTAAGTGAATAATTGAGTTCAGTGCATTATTTACCAAACATTATCGTTAGAGACAATTTAATTTAGTACTGAAACACTTCAAATTGTGTTTCTCAGTTACTAAAGACTCAGGAAAAGAGAAGGAAACACTGAGTCCAGACCAGGGAGACAGTCATCAGAGGTTTGTGCACAACGGCTATTTCTTTTGAATTTTTCAATCGAAATAAATTATGACTATTTGTATATTATTGTTTTAAATTGTGGAAATGTGTTTGGTGGACACTTATTGATTGAAAAACATTGTGAATGGTTTGAAACTGTGAAAAATTGTTTGAATGATATTGATGGATACTTATTGATTGAAAAGCACTGTAAATGGTTTTTGTGAAAATTGAAGTGAATTACGAATTGTGTTGCCATTTTGTGAATGAAATTATAACTTTGGAAATTCATTGGATTCTTACGGATCATTTGAATAAAATGTTTGGAATTGTTTTGACTCACAATTGGCATGACACTGATACTATGTTCCTCCTCCATTAATGGGGTGAGTGTGATTATTCCTCCCTCTTTGACTTATTAGTCTGGGGTGAGTATGATTATGTTCCTCCCTCTTTGACTTCCCAGTCTGAGGTGAGTATGGATGAGTTCTCATTATATAGCTAGCTTCCTCCCTCATTGATTTCGATTATTGGGGTGAGTATGTCTTGTCGTGGTGTACAACACGGCATATATGGAAAAAATTGTGTCATGACTTAAATTGTGATATTGATTGGCAACACTTGTATTCTTGATTATTTGATCGAATTGTGTTATTGATTTGCAAAAGCGATATTATTCGATTATTTGATCAAATTGTGTCATTGATTGGAAAAAGCGTGTTATTCAAGAATTTGATCAAATTGTGTATGAATTGGCAATACGGTATTCTTAAGCTATTTGACTAAATTGTGTTATTATGAATTTTGATAATTTGTGAATTGGAGTTTAAATTCCTTATGACATTCATTGTCTTGAAATCAACTATGGTTTTAAGTATCCACTAATGATATGATTTATGAATTGTGATTTAAAATTGTATTTGGCTAATGTTGTGCACCACTGAGACATTGTCTCAGCGATAGCTTTATTCTTTGTCGCAGTAGAGAGATAGGCAGGCGTGACTAGGTCGCTAGTACATGTGAGAGATTTTGGGTATAGTGAGTATACTATATGTGGCATTTTGTACTGTAATGTATATTCACTGTATGTACATTTTGTTCTTGGTTTTGAGCAGTTGTAAATTTAAGTTGTACAATAAAGTTGTAAAATAATTATGAGTTATTTGGCTTGTAAAAATTGTGTTATATTTTTGTATCTTAGTCTTTGAAAATCACTGGATTTGACTTGAGAAATGTGTTGTGTTGATAAAAATGTTGGAGTTGAGATTTGAAAATATATTGAAGTGCTTTTTCTGAGTTTTCAAGAACTGCTTTGTCCAAAATACAAATGGCACCTTGCCAAAATTTTCTGAATACTCCAAATAAATCAAATGAGTTAGTTGTTTCACTTGATTCACCAAAGTCTTTCACACTGTAAATAGTGCTCACCACGTAAAAGAAGAAAAGTTTTAAAATCCCTTGTAGTGTATTTAATGGATTATCGATGAAGCGGAGTTGGTAATTCATTAGGTATACTACTGGGATCATGTTATGCCTTCAGAGGGTAGGGTGTGACACTTTGCCAAAGAGCGATTGATGAAGAGGTGGAGAGTCATGCTCCACCGTGGGTGAGTCTGAGGCGAGGAGAATCTGCTCCACCAAGAAGTGAGGCACCTGCCCAACCTCAGTTTGCTCTATTTCAGCAAATGACTGAATTCTACCGACAAATGATGGGGGCAATTCCACCACCACAACCACAACCACAACCTCCACCAATGCCACAGAAATCTCATCTGGAGAAATTGAGAAAGCATGGGGCTGTGGACTTCTTTGGGAAGAGGGAGGATGATCCCATGGCCGCAGAAAACTGGCTAGATAGAACCATCAGAGTGCTGAAACAGCTAAACTGCACCCCCGAGCAAAACCTAGTGGGTGCTGTGTCCCTACTTCAGGATGATGCATATCAATGGTGGGACACAGTAACCAGTGAGGTGCAACCTGAATGGATCACCTGGGAATTCTTCCTTACAAAGTTCAGGAAGAAATATATTAGCAAAGTGTATTTAGAAGAGCGAAGAAGGGAATTTATCAGTTTGAGATAGAGATAGTTGTCAGTGGCTGAGTATGAGCGCGAGTTTGTCAGATTGAGCTGGTATGGGAGGGAGATAGTCCCTACTGAGGCAGAGAGGTGCAGACAGTTTAAGGAAGGGCTCAATGACAACATCAAAATCATGATCACAGCACTGGAGATCACGAATTTTTCTAAACTGGTGGATGCTGCATCAAAAGTGGAAAGGGTCAGAATCAATGAACAAAATAGAAGGGAAAGACAGCAGAAGAGGGGTCCGGGTCAGTCCAGTGCATTTTCTGCTCCCAATAAGAAGAGTAAGGGTCCTCCTGCTCAAAGTTTAGGACCACCACAGGGTCAGGGCCAGTCTCAGGGGCCCAGACCATAGTTCATACCTAAGAGAGGCCAGTCCACACCATCAATGGGCAGCTCTCCAGGGACGGTATTTAGGGGACCAGCCCCTGCATCTTCTGCTTGTCAATACTGTTAGAAATGGCATAAGGGGGAATATTGGCGAGTGACTGGTGCATGCTTACAGTGTGGATCAACAAAACATCAGATCAAGAATTGTCCGAAGAGGACTACTACAGTTGCTCCAACACAAACTGACAGACCTGCTCCTGTACCACAAAGAGGTAGGAATCCTGGTAAACCTGAGGCAGCTGGTCCATCACTGAGGCTTGCATCCGAGTCACCTGAGAGGCCAGACACTAGAATACCAGCCAGGGCTTATGCCATCAGAGCTCAGGAGGAGCAAGATGCCCCGGATGACATCAGGGGTACGTTTTCCCTCTACAACACTTCTGTACATGCATTGGTGGATCCAGGATCCACTCATTCCTACATTTGCATCAAACTACCCATAGAGAGGGGAGTTCTAGTAGAGGAGAGCGATCAAGACATTCTGGTCACAAATCCACTAGGCTAGAGTGTGGTAGTGAATAAGGTGTATAAAGATTGCCCGTTGAGAATTCAGGGGTATGAATTCTCGGCAGATCTAATTGAGTTGCCCTTCCACGAGTTTGACGTGATTTTGAGAATGGACTGGTTGTCACGTCATCAGGCGATAGTTGATTGTAAATTGAAGAGAATTTCTCTGAAAACTTCTGAGGGTAATGAGATCACTGTTGTGGGTGAAATGATAGATTTCCTGTCCAATGTTATCTCAGCCACAGTTGCAAGAAGAATGATGAGAAAAGGCTGTGAAACTTACCTAGCACATGTGGTTGATACTAAGCAAGCTAAGCCAAACCTGAGTGATATACCCACAGTAAGAGACTTCCAAGATGTATTTCCTGAAGAGTTGCCTGGTTTACCACCAGAAAGGGAAGTCGAGTTTGCTATTGAGGTAATGCCAGGTACAACACCCATTTCCATTGCTCCTTATAGGATGGCACCCACTGAATTGAGGGAGTTGAAAACTCAGTTGCAAGAGTTGCTTGATAAGGGGTTCATACGCCCCAGTGTGTCACCATGGGGAGCTCCGGTGCTATTTGTGAAGAAGAAGGATGGAACCTTGAGATTGTGTATTGATTACTGGCAGTTGAACAAAGTAGCTATGAAGAATAAATATCCATTGCCCAGAATTGACGATCTGTTTGATCAGTTGAAGGAAGTCGGTGTATTTTTAAAAATTGATCTCAGATCAGGGTATCATCAGTTAAGGGTAAAGGATGCAGATGTGTCAAAAACTGCATTCAGAACCCGGTATGGGTATTATGAATTTCTAGTGATGCCGTTTGGGTTAACAAATGCACCAGCATCATTTATGGACCTTATGAACTGTATCCTCCATCCATACTTAGATCGGTTTGTAGTGGTCTTTATTGATGATATTCTGGTGTATTCCAAGACCAGGAAAGAACATGATGAACATTTGAGGATTGTTCTACAAACCCTGTGAGAAAAGAAGCTGTATGCTAAGCTATCCAAATGTGACTTCTGGATGAGTGAAATCTCCTTCCTTGGACACATAGTATCAACTGAGGGGATTAGAGTAGATCCCAAAAAGATAGAAGCAGTGATGGAATGGAAGCCTCCCAGAAATACAACTGAGGCCAGAAGTTTCTTGAGGCTAGCTGGGTATTACAAAAGATTTGTGAAGGGATTTTCCTTAATAGCTGCTCCAATGACTAAGTTGTTACACAAGAATGTCAGATTTAACTGGAATGACAAGTGTCAGGCTAGTTTTGAGAAGTTAAAGGCTATGTTGACAGAGGCACCAGTGTTAACACAGCCAGTGTCAGGAAAGGACTTTGTGGTCTACAGTGATGCCTCTCATAATGGGTTAGGGTGTGTATTGATGCAAGAGGGGAAGGTGGTCACTTGTGCTTCCAGGCAGTTAAGGCCACATGAACAGAATTACCTTACCCATGATCTAGAGCTTGCAGCAATTATCTTCGTGTTGAAAAATATGGAGGCACTACTTATATGGTGAAAAGTGCTACATTTACACAGACCACAAAAGTCTAAAATATTTGCCAACTCAGAAGGAGCTCAACCTTAGACAAAGGCGATGGATTGAGTTCCTGAAGGATTATGATTGTGTGATAGATTATCATCCTAGGAAGGCAAATGTAGTGGCTGATGCTTTGAGCAGGAAGTCTGTCACAGCTTTAAGATCACTAAATGCCTGTCTGTCCTTCGCTCAAGATGGAGCTATTTTGGCTGAGTTGCAAGTGAGGCCAACCCTACTACAGAAAATATAAGATGGGCAGAAGGCAGAAGAAAAACTAATGGCCATTGTGGGAAAAATTCCTGAGGGAAAGGAAATTGAATATGAGGTGAAAGCAGATGGGTGTCTGTACTACAAAAGAAGAGTGTGTGTACCAGATGATGGGGAACTGAAGACTAGTATTCTGAAAGAAGCACACACTAGTGTTTATGCTATGCACCTGGGAAGCACAAAAATGTATAATGATTTGAAGCTTCATTATTGGTGGCCTGGTATGAAGAGGGATATAGCCGACTATGTGACTAAGTGTTTGACATGTCAGCAAGTTAAAGCAGAACATCAAGTTCCATCAGGATTGCTACAGCCTATAAGCATACCTGAATTGTCACACCTTACCCCTCTGTAAGGCATAACATGATCCCGTAGTATACCTAATGAATTACCAACTCCGTCTACTGATAACCCATTAAATACACTACAAGGGATTTTAAAAACTTTTCTTACTTCTTTTACAGTGGTGAGCACTATTTACAGGTGTTAAAAACTTTGGTGAACTGAGGTGAAACAACTAACTCATTTGATTTATTTGGAATTTCTGTAAAAATTTTGGCAAGGTGCCATCTGTATTTTGTATAAAACAGTTCTTCAGAAAACCTGTAAAAGCACTTCTATAATTTTCCAAATCTCAACTTCAATACATTTCTCAACACAACAATTCATCAACTCAATTCCATAGAAATTTTTCAAAGTCTGAGATAAGGAAATATAATACAACTTTTACAATCCAAAACACTCATAATTAATTTACAACTTCAAGTACAATTTAATTTAATTTACAACTGCTCAAAACCAAATACAATATGTACATACAGTGTCATACATTCTGATTACAAAAAGCAAAAGCGGTATACTCTATATACCGTAATCCCTCATTTGGATGTATATGCGGCCTAGTCTGTATACATCTATCTCTCTACTGCGGCAATAAAAGCTATCATTGAGACAATGTCTCGATGGTCCACAACATTAACCAAATCCAATTTAAATCACAATTCATAAGTCATCTAATTAGTGGATACTTAAAATCATAATTAAATTCAAGACAATAATTGTCAACAAGAATTTAAACTCCATTTCTCAATATCACAATAATTTTCCATAAGTCGGATCAGTTTGAATTCAAAAGACGAGATATGTCAATGAGAGTTTAAATCCATTTCACAATCTCACAATACACATCAATAAATCACACACGCTTAATCATGATCCATAATTCAATTCATCCCAAAAGCGATGGCTAATGAGGTATTCAATTCATCCCAAAAGTCGATGACTAATGAGGAATAACATGGCTAGCTAGCAAAAATATGAGTACTCATTCTATTCGTCCTCAACAGCACACACCTCAACACTTCAGCCGGAGGGAATTCAATTCATCCCACTAGACAAGCTAGAGAGGAATACAATCAATATACATGATAGCTGTGGTTTCAAACCATTTCTAATGCTTTTAATCAATAAGTATCCATCAATGTCATTCAAACCATTTTTCACGATTTCAAACTATTCACAATATTTTTCAATCAATAAATATTCCTCAAACACATTTCCACAATTTAAAATAATGATATACAAATAATCAATATTTATTTCCATTGAAAATAATTCAAAAGAAAGCAGTTGTTGTGCACAAACCTCGATATTTGTCTCTGGTCTTGACTCGATATTTCTTTCCCTTTTCTTTGAGTCCTTGTTAATCGAGAAACACAATTTGAAGTGTTTGATTACCAAATTAAACTATCTCTATCGATGGGGTTTGGTAAATAATGCTGAACTCAATTATTCGCTTAATCACCTAATATACCGACCCTCAATGCGTTTTAGGTAAATTAGGTTTTAGTGTCGTTAATATGTCACACTCGATAGGGTTTTAGGTTTGGTATGTTTTACCAAAGTCATTTCCTCGCTTAGTGCATTTTAATGCAAATTCTTTGGATTCGGAACACTGGTTTGACCTAACCGGAAGATCTAGTTCCCTTGGTTTTCAGGTCTCGGTCGAAACTACAAACTTGTAGATCTAGGTCTTATTGCACGCGGTGCAAAATTTCAGGTCAATCCGAGTTAAGTAGACCAAGTTATGGTCATTACACTATTGCTGGTCAAATGGTACCATTTTAGGTCAATTTTAGGTCAAAGTGGTCAATTCTGGTTCGGCCAGTTTTGGACCCGAACTTGTGCAAGTTGTTTGACTTGCTTATGGTCATTTCTGGGCTTTGGTGTCTTCATAAGACTTGTAGGTATGGGTCTTAACTATTCTTGGTCAAAATTTCAGGTCAATTGGACCTGGTTTGAGTGAGTTATGGCCTAAACACTCACTGCTGCCCAATTGGTCATTTTTCAGGTCCTAATTGCATCTAATCCGAAGTGGTCAAATTTTAGGTCACCTTGCAAGCAGAATTTTGGCATGGTTTCTCAATGAAAGTTGGCACATTTTGTGCCTAGTTTCACCTCAAATTGGTCTCATACTAATTAAGGTTACACATTCAAGGTTATAGGCCAAAATATACACTGCCCTTAATATGCATTACACACCCCAACTTCAAACACACACTTACCTTTGCAAGGTTTACTTCCATACCCTACCAAACTGTTTTGGCACATTACCAACAACATTTTCTACATAACATTAGCATTATTTTGGGCAGATTCCAATCACCCTCAACACACCAAATATCATTCACAATTACAATTTCTAAGTACCATTACAAACACACCTAAACATTTCAAACTTTACATACACTTTACAATGTAAATTGACATACATATCATCAATCCTTCTAGGTCAATATGCTGCCCACACTCCCTTCAATATACACCATTATTCAAGTGTCCACAAGCTGCCACAATTCATTCATCAACATCACATTGCCGTACCATATGCCAATTCCCATCAAAGTGCATCATTCACCATATATACATGCATTAAATCACTAGGTTACTAAATCACCATGATTAACATTATTTCTCATCAATTATATACACAAATACCTCATCAAAAACGTGACCCATGGCTGTCCAAAATGGCAACAACAATAACCCTTCAAACTCAAAATTTTCCTTCACCAAACCAATACCCATAACATAAACATAAACTTTAACAAAGAACTTCTCAAAAATGCAAACTTACCTTTAATTGTAAATTGCTAAACCTTCACCAAACTTCCCAAAATTGGTATCAATATCTTCCTTGTGACGTGTAGACAAATTTTAGTGAAGAACACTAAGTGAATGGAGTTGAAATGGAAGGAGGGATCAAGCTTGCATGAAAATGTCCATGGAGTTTTCTCTCCCTTCATTCACGGCTTGGATGGTAAATGAAGAAGATGAAGTGGCTGCTGAACATAGTGGACTTACATCAGCCCCATAATGTGTTTATTTTATTCCCTTAGTGGTCCACTTACTCTAATTAATTCATATTATAAGTTACTTTCACTTAATCCCACATTAAACCCTTAATTCTCACTATTTACTTTAGGTACCATCAAATTAATTTTTCATTTCATTTTCTAAGTGTAATACTATTTATTTTTAATGGACATTTAGGTCAAAAGACAATTCGGGATGTCAAATGACCATAATGCCCCTGTTAATTGGCTTTCCCGATTTTTCGGTAACACCGTATTTTGTCTGTTTTTCGATTTCTCACTTTTCTTTGTACTAATTATTTAATTTTTCTTTGATCTTTCTAATGATATTTATACTTCAATAAGGGTCTATTTATGTCCAAAAAATATTTTCCGTGGTTCCCATGATCCGAGGTTAGTCAACGGTCCACGCCGTGACTTCCGTCATGATCACCCATCGCTAGGTTTCCCGGCTCGTTTAACTTGATCACATTTCTTTACTATGATTTTTCCTTTGTTTTTCTTTTCTTGTATTTTATTATTTTATGTCTCCTCACTCATATTGAAGTACGGTTCTAGGCATCCTAGCTGTCCGGACAACACTGGTCACCGGAGCAGTAGACCGCACTACCGAACTTAGGGGTGTTACATGAATGGAAATGGGATCGGGTCACTATGGATTTTGTTAGTGGTCTACCTCTCACCCAGAAGAAGCATGATGCAGTATGGGTGATAGTGGATAGATTGACGAAGTCAGCACATTTTCTGCCAGTTAGGACTGACTACTCACTGGAGAAGCTAGCAGAATTGTATATTAGTGAGATAGTTAGACTGCATGGAATCCCACTTTCCATCATATCTGACCGAGACCCAAGGTTTACATCGAGATTTTGGAAAAAGTTGCAAGAAGCCTTGGGCACACAACTCCGTTTTAGCACTGCTTTTCATCCTCAGACGGATGGATAGTCAGAACGAGTAATCCAGGTAAACCTAAGAACTAATTGAATTTTCGCAATTAATAAATTGAAATGATAGTAACAATGTGAATTATGTGATAGATCCTGGAGGATATGCTAAGGAGTTGTGTCATTGAGTTTGAGGGGAGTTGGGATAGATATCTCCCACTGGCAGAATTCGCATATAATAATAGCTACCAAGCTAGCATTCAGATGGCTCCGTATGAAGCACTGTATGGGAGGAAATGTAGAACCCCAGTATGTTGGACTGAATTGGGCGAAGATAAGCTGGTAGGACCAGACCTGGTGAAACAGACTGAGGAGAAAGTGAAGATAATCAAAGCTAACCTGAAGGTTGCCTCAGATAGACAAAAATCATATGCCGACTTGAAGAGAAAAGAGATAGAGTATGCAGTTAGCGATAAAGTGTTTCTCAAAGTCTCACCGTGGAAGAAAGTACTGAGGTTTGGGAGAAAGGGTAAGTTAAGCCCTAGGTTCATTGGCCCATATGAAGTCATTGAACGTGTGGGACCAGTGGCCTCTCAGTTAGCTTTACCACCAGAACTGGATAAAATTCACAATGTGTTCCATGTTTCTATGCTGAGAAGATATCGCTCAAACCCTTCACATGTCATTTCCATGGAAGAGATTGAAATCCAACCGGACTTGACATACACAGAAGAACCTATACAAATCCTAGCTCGGGAAGTGAAGGAATTGAGAAATAAACAAATTCCACTGGTGAAAGTGCTTTGGAGGCACCACAATACTGAAGAGGCAACTTGGGAAAGTGAAGAGATAATGAGGCAACAGTTTCCTCAACTGTTTGCATTAGATAAATTTCGAGGACGAAATTTTTATTAGAGGGGAAGAGTTGTAACATCCTCACTTTAGCTAGTCCGTACAGTCTACTGTTCCAGTGACCAGTGTTGGTCCAAACAGCTAGAACGTCCGGAAAAATATTTAAACTAAAGTGAAGAACCATAATTAACTCAATTATTAGTAAGAAAAATTTAGCAAAAATTTTAGAAATAAAATACAACCAAGTTAAATGAGCCGGTGCCCTAGCGATGGGTAACCTAGTGAGAAGTTGCGGTTCTCGCAACTAGGAGCCCTAGACCCGGGGGAAAAATTATAAAATTATTTCTGGGACTCTAGAGAAGGGTTATTGAGGTTCTTATGGCATTAGAATGCTAAGAGAATACTTAGAAAAATTTTCAATCAGTACATACAATTTTGGCCCGTTAAGCCAAACAGAGGGCATTTTGGTCATTTCGTCTTTAGAGATGATTTTTGGCCAATTTGTCCAGTTAAATAAATAATTTATATAACATAAAATATGACTAAATGTTGTTAAAAATTTAATTGAAATTAATTAGATAAGAAATGGAAAGAAAATGAAAGAAAATGAGATTTATTACCTCATGCTTATGTAAGCATGAGGTAATTAAAAAGGGATGGCCAATCAAATTAAAGGAAGACATTTATAATACATAAATTGGGCAGAAAAAAGACAATTCTAGAAAAAAATTATGCAGCTACTCATCTTCCCAAAAGAGACGCCCCATACTCCTCCTTTCCCTCCTCAATTTTCATGCTTATAAAGCTTGAATTCCTTAGTCTTTTCTCAGTAAAACCCTAACCTAGCAACATAAAAATTTGTTCTTACATCCTAGTGAAGCTTTTAGGAGCAAAAAGAATTAAAAAGAAAGAGTTCTTGCAAGCTTTGGATTAGCTCCCTAAGAGGTAAGTGACTTAAACTTATATTTCTCTTCAAATTTATGTTGAGTAAGTATAAATGAGTGTAAATTATAAAGAAAAATTGTTGAATACCAATTGTATGTAAACCCTAAATTTTTGGCAGCCATGGTTAGGGTTTGTTTGGGATGATTTTAATGAAGTTAAAAGGTTATTATCGCTGCCCTTAATGTGCATTTCGTAAGTGGATTGAAGAAATGCAATGAAAATGCATGAATGGTAATGTTTGAGTTAGGGTTTGGGGTGGAGAAATGGGACTTTGACCATGTGATGATGAGAATGGGTATTAATGGTCAATTATTGACCATTTAGTTCTGTTTAAACCAAAAATGAAGTGTGTTGAGGGATGGGATTTGGGTTTGGTGTGGCTGCCCTAGGTGACCTATAGAATTGGACATGAGTCCAGCAGGTTTGGGCAGCCATAACTTAAATTATAGAGGTCCAATTGGTGCAAGGCCAATTGTACATGAAACTAGACACATAATGGCACAACTTTGGTGTAGAAACCATGCCCAGAAAACCAACCCAAGTTGACCAAAAGTTTGCCCTAATCCGGATGACCTGCAATCTGCCTGGGCAAAATGACCAAATGAACAGTGTTTGGTCATTTGGCCATAACTCATTGTAGAAAGGTCCAATTGACCTGAAATTTTACCGTCAACAAGCTGAGATATAGACCAACAACTTTCATGAAGAAACCTGACCCAAATTATGATCATAACCTAATCAAATTGCCAACCAAACTTAGGTTACCAAATCTGGCAGAACCAGTTTTGCCCAGAATTTTGGAATCTGTCCAATCCGGCTAGTTATGGTGTTTAGGCCATAACTTGAGCTACAAAACTCCAAATGGAGTAATTCAAAAAAAGAAATTCAACTAGACAAAATAAGGAACAACTTTCATGTTGATCATTTTTCCAAATTCCTACTGCAAAAGTGACTAATGGAATAGTAAACCCAAAGCTTGAAAACTGAAAATTTTGTCCAATTCACATTAAGCTTAGAGATGGTATGGGCAACCAATACCAACAAGTTTAAAATGCAAAATGTGGTATGTTGATGATATTTAAACTAATTTACCTATTGCCAATGCAAAAGTCAACATTTTGGTTGACTAATGAAATGAATAGTAATCATAAGAATTACATAAATGAAAAGTGTTAAATGCCCTAGTAGGCCTAATGTGATGGGTTTGGATAGGTTGGCATGCCAATAGGGTTCTATTAGTAGTACTGCATATGGCTTGATGCCATTCTGTATTTCATGACTTTCCATGCCATTCTATGACATAATAGCCTTTCGCTATGATATTGAGTTGTTATACTCGAGTTTAATCCCCGATAATTATTACAGCTTATTAGCTGTTCTGTTGCACATCGGGAGACACAATGTGACCGATGGTGTGATGGTCCGAGGTACTTAGTACCCAGTACCAGTTTACCTATTTATCCAGTCCAGTCAACTAGTATAGGTTACTCGGGCAATGTTAATAAATCTTACCAAACTTTAATCGAATAATATTGCAATAAATATTTGAAATTAAGTCTACCCAAAAAAATGTAGACATACATTCTGCATACATGTTTTTATTTTATTTTATTTTATATTGTCACCACTAAGCAGAATTGCTTAGCGCGTCGCTTTTACCACGCGCAGGTACTGTAGACATAGCTGGAGAGTCCAGTAGACCTCATATAGGGTGAGTTTTCAGATCTGCACTCAGAGTTCAAAGTGACCTCACAATTGCAGTGCATTGGTAGGACATTGGGCTACCTAAGTCTTTTGTATTTGTAAACTTTTGTTATGTATATTATAAACTCATGTAATCATATTTTTATTGTAATTACCCATGAGCTGTGTTCAGAAATAAATATGAGTATTTCTCATTGAATTGGGTGTGATATGAGAGAAATGTGAATTTTGAGATACTGAATTGATTTGAGAAATTGTTGAAACATGTTCGTGGTTGACTGAGATTGAGATATAATTATATTGGAAGTGTTTTTAAACAGGTTCAGAAGAACTGTTTTCCAATTTATAGCCGCACTCTACCGGATTTTTTATAAAATTTGCGGAAAAATTTAGATTTATTAAAAATTATAAATAAATGAATAAAAAGGGATTAATTGAAATTGAAACATGAATTGGTGTTCCGACACACTGAGTGGCATAACTTGCTCGACTACATTGTAGACGGGTAAGGGGTGCCACAAGGATATTGGATGGTAGTGGTTGTTCTGTGCTCATTATTATCAGAAAAATAACTGCAGAAAATAACTAAATTAATTAGTCAATGTATCATGTAATTAACTAAAATGATTATGGTCTTTTAATCAATTTAGTCCTCCCACTAACTTAGCGAATTCTACACTTCCAAAGTAGAAAACAGAAATACTAGTTGGATGGATTTCTAGTAGGTGATTGAATTCTTATAATTCTATTTATCATCCTCAGGTACATCCATTATTGGAATTACAATAAACTATAAGTGAGTAATTCCTTGCCCATCACATCTCATGTGAGGTTCAATCCTTTACCTAGCCCCTAATGCTCAAAATCTCAGGTACATCCATTATTGACTTATCTTGCATTAGTTAAGTTGATCCCATTGAGCCAGTAGTTATGCAAATAATTTTAATGTCCTCGGGTATATCCAATATTGGGCACCAAACCATTTACATATTTACAACATCTCATGCTTAACAATTATTCTTCAGAAAATCTCTTAAATTAATTACATGTTATGCAACTATTAAAACTTCTTAAAATAATTGCCCCAATGGAGGGCCTATGTTATAGTTACTTTAATTATAGCATATCCAACTTAATCATTTGTTTGGAAGATTTTATGGTCATCCTAATTACTATTAAGGTCTCACTTTGCACATTATCCATTTAGCATGCTTATATCATATAATTGTATACATTCCCATACATCTCATGCATTCATGGATAAGAAGTAAATATAGTATTGAAGGAACGGAAGCGTGAAAAACACAAGATTATACCATTGAATTCAAAAATTTTCACCTAGGGTCACAAGCACCATGCAAGATTTATTTTTATCTATTTGATTTCAATGATAAACAACATATTAAAACTCTTTTAATATGTTTTTGGATCTGTATTTGCCATTTAAGATTTTAAAATTAATCAGATTAATTTTAGAACCCTAGATTAAATCAGGAACGATTACACTAACCTCTTGATGTGCTGCAGCGTGTCTGCGCCTTTGAGATTCGTCTTCAGGACACCAGATGTTGTCCCTCTAGCTTGTCCACACCAAGAACACCTATGGCAGCCCTTGAACAGCTTCTAAAGCCTTTTCTATTAATTAGAAATTCAAGTTCTGCCTTTTAAGAGATTAGAGATGCAAACTGGACACTAGAAACAATTTCTAGTGTTCTTAATTCAAGAGATTGATGGCTAATCTCTTTGAATTGATGAGAGATGAAGAGAAATAGCTGGAGAGGCTCAAAGTGGCGTGACATATGAGAGGAGAGGCTGCTGGTTGTGTTTTCTTTTCATAACCCCACTTAAATAGCTAGGTTAACACATTAAACCCTAGCCACATGTCACCTTTTGATTAGCTCTAGGTTTAAGTGACCCAATCACATTGTGCCAAGTGTCAAACCTATATTTAATCCTGATTTTAATCATCTTACATGATTAAAAATATTTGGCAAGCTTATGTGTTATGCCATGTGTCACTATCTCATGGTGCCACGTGTCACCGCAAAATGACCAAAATGCCCTCGTGTCTTAATTTTGAGTTCTTAACCCAAAATAATTATTTTCTTCTTCTAATTAATTTATATCAAATATAAATTAATTAATTAATCTCTATTAATTAATTTCTCATCAATTAAATTCATATTTAAACACTTTAAATATAAATTTAATTTATACTACATCCAATAATCTAGATTTGGTTTCAAGTCATGCTAGGGACTTTGCAATTTAATTGCAAACCAAATCTATTTAATTAATCAATTAAACTCTTTAATTAATTAATTAAATCATATTTAAATAGGTGATAACTTGTGTATGTGTGTGACTTACTAGGCTCATCACTAATTGGCAATGAGACATGATATCAACTCTTAATATCATCAGAACTCTTTCTTACCATAAATGATTTCTCTAAATCATTTTATGAACCTCATAGACCATGGTTAACACCTAGCATAGCATGCCATGGCCACCCAATTAGTAATAAGATTTACCTTAAATGAACCTATAATCATATGTTACCATGCACTAGAATCTCTCTGTTACAAAATCCCAACTCAAGATGGAGTAATGGTTTATGTCAAACTCCATTTGCTATGAATATTATGTTCTCTTTTAATTCCAGTTCTTGATTAAAAGATTTTCTCATCGAAACTCTTTTACGAATAAATCTATCTGTCTGGCCAGAACTTGAAACATCAAGAACAATTAAATGAACATAGGATTTTATCTCTATTTACTTAGAGAACAGATTTCATCTTAATCAACACCTACCTCCATATATAACTAGTAGGAGCCAACACATGCCCATATACCCATACATAGTACAAGTATGAAAGCAGTATCAAACTCAAACTACCTATATACAAGATAACTGTGCTATCTCAGGTCTAAAGATTATATGCACTGATATGATTTATGACAAAACATTGATAAGAGTAAACTCCATGTGCTTGTCATAAGCGTCTCTGGTTCGGCCTACTTATCCTTTATAAGTGCCTATCATGTTTGTTATATGGGATGAGACTCACCATTCCATCTTATTTATATCTCATATAAATAACTTGGGAACAAACATGAATACAATCTTTCTGGATAAGTCATGTCCTTATTATGAAGTATCCTCGATTGTGAACCTATTTATGATACTTCGTGCTAGAAATATTGTCACTCATATTCTTAACAACTTAAGAATAATATTTCTAACAAAATATCAATGGACCTTTTCTATTACACATAAATATATTATGTAAACGGAAAAGTGGAAATGCCTTTATTAATAAAAATATGTACAAGATACATACTAAATGATATGCTCTAGGGCATATTACTAACAATCTCCCACTAGCACTAGAGCCATTCATTACAATATCTTAGACCCATCTTCTCAAGATGTCAGTCTAACTGAGATTATGACAAAGGCTTAGTGAATGGATCAGCTGGTTTTTGAGCTGATGTTATATTTTCTGCATGGCTATATCGCCTTGCCCACCTATATCCCGGATAATATGGTAGTGCCTTTCTAGGGGTTTGGATTTTGGGTGAGACCTTAGTTCCTTAGCTCGCATGACTTGCTCCATTGTTGTCACGATGTAGTGGAACGCTGACTTAATGGAAGGAACTACTATAAGTTACATTACGAACTTCTTTATCCAAACGACTTCCTTTGCGGCATCGATGCGAGAATATACTCACCTCGATGAGTGGAATCTGCAATGCGTGCTCTGCTTGGAACTCTTCCAACCGATCGCACCTCCATTACAAATGAACACATATCCAGAGGTAGACTTTCTATCATCGATATCTGATTGGAAATCAGAATCAGTATAACCATCCAATTGCAAGTCTCCACCTCCATAAATCAAGAATAAATCCTTAGTTTTTCTCAAGTACTTAAGGATATACTTGTGACTATCGATGTTCCAAACCTGGATTGGATTGATACCTGCTAGTCAAACTAACAGCATATGCGATATCCGGCCTAGTACACAACATTGCATACATTAAACTTCCAATAGCCGAAGCATATGGAATCCTGGCCATCTTATCTCTTTCTTCAGGTGTCTTTGGAGACATCTCTTTAGAAAGGTGGATACCATGTCTCACTGGTAACAATCCTCTCTTGGAATCAAGCATGTTAAACCTCTTTAACACCTTTTCCAAGTATAGACTTTGGGATAAACCAATTATTCTTTTCGCTCTATCTCTATAGATGCGAATCCCAAGAATATAGGTTGCCTCCCCTAAGTCTTTCATGGAGAATGTATTTGACAACCATACCTTTATAGTCGTCAACATACCTGTATCATTACCCATCAACAGTATGTCATCCACATATAAGACAAGGAAAGTGATAGCACTGTCACTAACCTTCTTATATACACATGGCTCATCCTCATTTTTGATAAAACCAAAAGATTTAATGGCTTCATCAAAACGGATGTTCCAACTCCTCGAAGCTTGTTTCAACCCATAAATGGATCGCTTTAGCTTGCATACCTAGGAACCATCTTGGGATTCAAATCCCTTAGATTGTTCCATGAAAATGTTTTCTTCAATGTATCCATTGAGAAAAGCTATTTTGACATCCATCTGCCAAATCTCATAATCATAGTATGCAGCTATTGCTAATAAAATCCTAATTGATTTAAGCATGGCAACAGGCGAGAAAGTCTCCTCATAGTCTATTCCTTGCCTTTGGCGAAACCCTTTCGCTACTAGCCTTGCCTTATAGGTCTCTACCTTTCCATCAGAACCAATTTTCTTCTTGAAAACCCATTTGTTCCCTATAGGTACAATACCTTTAGGTGGGTCAACAAGATCCCAAACTTGATTCTTATACATGGAATCAATCTCGGATTTCATAGCATCAATCCATTTTGAAGAGTCTATATCTGATATAGCTTCTTCATAGGTAAGTGGATCATCTCCATGATCTACTTCTTCATGAGTAGACAACTCTTGTTCTTCTTCATGAAGAAAACCATATCTCACTGGTGGGTGAGATACCATAGTTGTTCTACGAGGAACAGCTGTAGATGTTTCATCAATGGGTATAGGTTGACTAGATGGATCTATATCCATCTGATCTGTTGGTTGGTTAGAATTCTCCAATTCTAACTCTATTTGCCTTCCTTTGCCTCCTTCTTGAACAAATCGTTGTTCAAGAAATGTGGCATCTCTACTTATAACAACCTTTTGTGAAGTAGGCAAATAAAAATAATATCCAAAACTATCTTTTGGATATCCAACAAATCGACCTTTTTCTGATCTGGTCTCCAATTTATCAGTGTTCAGCTTTTTGATATAAGCTGGACAACCCCAAATCTTAACATGCTTAAGACTTGGTTTTCTTCCATGCCATATCTCATAAGGTGTGGAAGAAACTGATTTTAATGGAATCCTATTCAGAATATACAAAGCTGATTCTAATGCAAATCCCCAAAAGGAGATTGGCATATTAGTATAGCTCATCATACTACGTACCATATCCAATAGGGTACGATTTCTCCTTTCAGATACACCATTCAGCTGTGGCGTTCCTGGAGGAGTCAGCTGAGAATCAATGCCATGCTCTCTCAAGTATTCATCAAATTCAGTACTCAAATATTTACCTCCACGATCTGATCGAAGAGCTTTAATACTCTTTCCTATTTGATTTTCTACTTCAGATTTAAATTCTTTGAACTTTTCAAAAGATTTATGTTTGTATTTCAGCAAATACAAATACCCAAACCTTGATTTATCATCAGTAAAGGTAATAAAATAATGAAAGCCCCCTCTAGCCATTTCTTTAAATGGACCACATACATCACTATGTATTAGCTCCAAAATATTTTCAGCTCTTAGCCCTTGTCCAACAAAGGGTGATCTAGTCATTTTGCCTTGAAGGCAAGATTCACAAGTTGGAGTAGGCTCAGAGCCCAATGAGGATAGAATCCCCATTTTCTCCAATTTTGCAATCCTATCTTCTGTAACATGACATAACCTTAAGCGCCAAATATATTTTGAACTTGAGTTGGTTTTCACCATGGCATTGCATTCATTCAGATTGCTATACTCTGGCCAGTGGAAACACTTTCTTACTGGCAATGGAAACACTTTCCTATTGGCAATGGAAACACTTTCCTGTTGGCAGTGGAAACACTTTCCTTTGCCTTCATCAGCTTTAGTCTTCCTTTTCTGTTTAGCTATTTTCTTGGAAGGACCAGGAATCTGAGGTTTCTTTTTCTTATTGCCCTTCTTCTTGTTGGACTTTCCAGCAGAAGAAGATGCAACCAAAGCTACATTTTTTCCTTTATTGCCTGGCATATTCTTTTGGGCAATAACTAGCATGTTGAGTAAACCAGCTAAGGTGCATTCCTGTTGAGTCATATGGAAATTTGTCACAAATTTTCCCAAAAGACCCAGGAAGGGACTGAAGGATCAAATCCGTCTGTAGTTGGAAATCCATGTTGAAGTCAAGATGTTCCAACTGCTCAATCAGCCGAATCATCTTGTGGACATGATCCCCAACATTCTGTCCCTCAAACATCCTCATACGGAATAGCTGTCTAGATATCTCATACCTAGCATTCCTGCTGTGCTCACCATACAACTCTTGTAGGTGAAGGAGGATCTCACTTGCACTCTGCAAGTTTTCATGCTGCTTCTGTAACTCATTACTCATGGAAGCAAACATGTAACACTTAGCTCTCATATCATGCTCCTTCCACTTGTCCAAAGTATCATGTTCCTCTTGTGTGGCCTCTGGAGGTAAGGGACCAGGAACATTTGAATATAGAACATATCCTATATGTTCAAGGTTCAGGACAAGTTTCAAATTTCTTAGCCAATCGCATGATTAGGTCTGTCAACTGTTGTGATCAAGTATGCTTGCAAGGATATTGGATGGTGGTGGTTGTTTTGTGCTCATTTTTATCGTAAAATTAAGCTGAGAAAATAACCAGATTAATTAGTAAATGTATCATGTAATTAACCAAATGATTATGGTCTTTTAATCAAATTTGTCCTCCCACTAACTTAGCGAATCCTACACTTCCAAAGTAGAAAGCGGAAATCCTAGTTGGATGTATTTCTTTTGTGTGATTGAATTCTTATAATTCTATTGATCATCCTCGGTACATCCATTATTGGAATTACAATAAACTATAAGTGAGCAACTCCTTGCCCATCACATCTCATGTTAGGTTCAATACTTTACCTAGCCCCTAATGCTCAAAATCTCAGGTACATCCATTATTGACTTGTCTTGCTTTAGTTAAGTTGATCCCATTGGGCGATAATTATGCAAATAATTTTAATGTCCTCAGGTACATCCAATATTGGCCACCAAACCATTTACATATTTACAACATCTCATGCTTAACAATTATTCTTAAGAAAATCTCTTAAATTAACTGCATCTCATGCAACTAGTTAAAATTTCTTAAAATAATTGCCCCAATGGAGGGCTTATGTTATAATTACTTTAATTATAGCATTTCCAACTTAATCATTTGTTTGGAAGATTTTATGGTCATTCTAATTACTATTAAGGTCTCACTTTGCACATTATCCATTTAGCATGCATATATCATATAATTGCATACATTCCCATACATCTCATGCATTCATGGATAAGCGATAAATATGGTATGATCATGGACTTTCTAAGGGATTCAATTCGAGCCACCAAGAATTGAATCGGGGCATTCCTAGGTGCATTTCATTCATTCATTTTACAAGAGTTGCTGAAGGAGTACATAATCAACACTTGATATTGAATTCCTCCCATTGGTCCCACCAATGCTCTTGACCTCCTTGAACTTCTTGCAATCCAATATTACATAGTAATCCTTGGCATACCAAGGCGAATTTACAAGAACTTAAATAAATGAAATTACAACCCAAAAATATTACAAACTTAATAATACATGCCCAAAATAAATTAAAATAAATTAATTAATTTACAATCCCAAAGAAACATAAAAGAAATAAATCCAATCACATTGGTCTTTTATAGTCCATGATCATCCATCATGCATATCACTATTTAACAATTAAATAAAACATACATTCTTAAATTAAATTGAATATCTCATATTCAACTTAAAATTACAGATTTGAATATGATTCAAATAAATTTAAAATTCAGATTTGAATCTCATTCAAACAAATTTAAAAATTCAGATTTGAATCACATTCAAACAACTTCAAAAATTCAGATTTGAATCACATTCAAATATTTTTTAAAAAATCAGATTTGAATCACATTCAAATATTTTTTAAAAAATCAGATCTGAATTTTATTGAATCAATTTTAAAAAATCAGATTTAAATATGATTCAAACAACTTTAAAAATTCAGATTTGAATCTCATTCAAACAACTTTTAAAATTCAGATTTGAATCACATTCAAACATTTTTTAAAATTCTGTTTTGAATCATAATTTAATTGTGTGATTAAAACAACTAATTAAACACTTTAATTAGTCAAAGAATAGGCCTTAGATCATACAACAATTGCAGAATTAAAAGCCAAACCTTGAATCACCCATGGAACCATTGTTGCCGCCACCAATGGTGGCTTCTCCATGTGTGACGCCACATCTCATGATCCAACCAGCAATGAATCTCTTGATCTCATGATCAAACACACAATTAATTATATAATCAACAATCTAAATGGCAAATATAGTGGCTCTGATACCAATTGAAGGCAGGCGTGAAAAACACAAGATTATACCATTGAATTCAAAAATTTTCACCTAGGGTCACAAGCACCATGCAAGATTTATTTTTATCTATTTGATTTCAATGATAAACAACATATTAAAACTCTTTTAATATGTTTTTGGATCTGTATTTGCCATTTAAGATTTTAAAATTAATCAGATTAATTTTAGAACCCTAGATTAAATCAAGAACGATTACACTAACCTCTTGATGTCTTTGCAGCGTGTGCGCCTTTGAGATTCATCTTGAGGACACGGATGTTGTCCCTCTAGCTTGTCCACACCAAGAACACCTATGGCAGCCCTTGAACAGCTTCTAAAGCCTTTTCTATTAATTAGAAATTCAAGTTCTGCCTTTTAAGAGATTAGAGATGCAAACAGGACACTAGAAACAATTTCTAGTGTTCTTAATTCAAGAGATTGATGGCTAATCTCTTTGAATTGATGAGAGATGAAGAGAAATAGCTGGAGAGGCTCAAAGTGGCGTGACATATGAGAGGAGAGGCTGCTGGTTGTGTTTTCTTTTCATAACCCCACTTAAATAGCTAGGTTAACACATTAAACCCTAGCCACATGTCACCTTTTGATTAGCTCTAGGTTTAAGTGACCCAATCACATTGTGCCAAGTGTCAAACCTATATTTAATCCTGATTTTAATCATCTTACATGATTAAAAATATTTGCCAAGCTTATGTGTTATGCCATGTGTCACCATCTCATGGTGCCACGTGTCACACTGCAAAATGACCAAAATGCCCCTGTGTCTTAATTTTGAGTTCTTAACCCAAAATAATTATTTTCTTCTTCTAATTAATTTATATCAAATATAAATTAATTAATTAATCTCTATTAATTAATTTCTCATCAATTAAATTCATATTTAAACACTTTAAATATAAATTTAATTTATACTACATCCAATAATCTAGATTTGGTTTCAAGTCATGCTAGGGACTTTGCAATTTAATTGCAAACCAAATCTATTTAATTAATCAATTAAACTCTTTAATTAATTAATTAAATCATATTTAAATAGGTGATAACTTGTGTATGTGTGTGACTTACTAGGTTCATCACTAATTGGCAATGAGACATGATATCAACTCTTAATATCATCAGAACTCTTTCTTACCATAAATGATTTCTCTAAATCATTTTATGAACCTCATAGACCATGGTTAACACCTAGCATAGCATGCCATGGCCACCCAATTAGTAATAAGATTTACCTTAAATGAACCTATAATCATATGTTACTATGCACTAGAATCTCTCTGTTACAAAATCCCAACTCAAGCTGGAGTCATGGTTTATGTCAAACTCCATTTGCTATGAATATTATGTTCTCTTTTAATTCCAGTTCTTGATTAAAAGATTTTTCTCATCGAAACTCTTTTACGAATAAATCTATCTGTCTGGCAGGAACTTGAAACATCAAGAACAATTAAATGAACATAGGATTTTATCTCTATTTACTTAGAGGAACAGATTCCATCTTGATCAACACCTACCTCCATATATAACTAGTAGGAGCCAACACATGCCCATATACCCATACATAGTACAAGTATGAAAGCGAGATCAAACTCAAACTACCTATATACAAGATAACTGTGCTATCTCAGGTCTAAAGATTATATGCACTGATATGATTTATGACAAAACATTGACAAGAGTAAACTCCATGTGCTTGTCATAAGCGTCACTGGTTCGGCCTACTTATCATTTATAAGTGCCTATCATGTTTGTTATATGGCATGAGACTCACCATTCCATCTTATTTATATCTCATATAAATAACTTGGGAACAAACATGAATACAATCTTTCTGGATAAGTCATGTCCTTATTATGAAGTATCCTCGATTGTGAACCTATTTATGATACTTCGTGCTAGAAATATTGTCACTCATATTCTTAACAACTTAAGAATAATATTTCTAACAAAATATCAATGGACCTTTTCTATTACACATAAATATATTATGTAAACGGAAAAGTGGAAATGCCTTTATTAATAAAAATATGTACAAGATACATACTAAATGATATGCTCTAGGGCATATTACTAACAAGTATGACCATGGATTTTCTAAGGGATTCAATTCTGAGCCACCAAGAATTGAATCAGGGCATTCCTAGGTGCATTTCATTCATTCATTTTACAAGAGTTGCTGAAGGAGTACATAATCAACACTTGATCTTGAATTCCTCCCATTGGTCCCACCAATGCTCTTGACCTCCTTGAACTTCTTGTAATCCAATATTACATAGTAATCTTTAGCATACCAAAGCGAATTTACAAGAACTTAAATAAATGAAATTACAATCCAAAATTATTGCAACCTTAATAATACATGCCCAAAATAAATTAAAATAAATTAATTAATTTATAATCCCAAAGAAACATTGTAACACCCCTAAGTTCGGTAGTGCGTTCTACTGTTCCGATGATCAGTGTTGTCCGGACAGCTGGGATGCCTAGAACTACACTTAGATATCGATGAGGAGACATAAAATAATGAAATACAAAAAAAGAAAGTACAAGAAAAGCAAAGGAAAAATAATGGCAATGAAATGTAACAAAGTTAAACGAGCCGAGAACCCTAGCGATGGGTGACCGCACCGGGAAGTCGCGGCGTGGACCGTTGACTAGCCCTGGACCGTGGGGAACCCTGGAAAATATTTTTAGGACTTAGATAGACACCTATTGAAGTATAAATACCATTAGAAATATGAAAGAAAAATTAATTAATTAGTACAAAGAAAAGTGAGAAATTGAAAAACGGACAAAACCCGGTGTTACCGAAAAATCGGGAATGCAACCCGAATAGGGGCATTGTGGTCATTTGACACCCCGAGTTGTCTTTCAACCTAAATATCCATTAAAAATAAATAATATTACACTTGAAAAATGTCATGAAAAATTAAATTAGTGGTACCTAATGTAAATAGCAAAAATGGGGAGTTAAATGTGGGAAAATAAAACTTATGAATAAACTAATATTTAATTTAAGATTAGTGCTCCACTCACCCATCAAAGTGGACCACTAACTCATCATCTTGGGCAGAATACACATTTCATCTTCAACCTTAGAACCAGCCGAAATTGCTCCCAACAAACCTCCATTGCTGCATGACTTGAAAGCTCCATGCAAGTGTGATTCGAGCTCCTTTCTTGGCACTTTCCTTCATTAAAAGTTGTCCATACAGCTTGGGTAGTAGATAGGCAACAAGAAGACCAAATTTTGGAGAGGTTTTGAAGAGTTTCCAAAGTGGTAAGTTTGTGTTTTTGATTATTGCTTCATTAAAGTTAGTAAGGATGTTATAGGTACTTGAATTGTGGAGAGATTTTTGAGGTTTGATGTTTAAAGGGAGATGTGTACTTTTGGCAGCCATGGAAACTCCTTAAGGGCAGTTTATTCTTGCTTGTAAATGGTATATTAAAGGGTTGATTAAGTGTTGTCGCA
The DNA here is from genome assembly GCF_030052815.1 of Hevea brasiliensis. NCBI lineage: Eukaryota > Viridiplantae > Streptophyta > Magnoliopsida > Malpighiales > Euphorbiaceae > Hevea > Hevea brasiliensis. The sequence continues at coordinate 54,454,870 of NC_079498.1, forward strand.
AGGGATTTTGCGGTCGCCTGAACGAACCCTCGCCGAAGTGGGAAAGAGTGAGGAGTCGCCACCTTAGTTTTGAGGGAAACTAAAGAAAACCATTTGTGAAAATAGATTGAAATGAAACCACTTCAAGACAGAGATTCTAGGTTCGGGGTCCGTAAACGGGTGGGGAAGGTGTTAGGCACCCCACCTCGTCCCTTAATAAGGGTAAGTAGATTTAACTTTGCATTAGTTAGGAGGGCTTAAATGGACATGTTAATCCTTTTGACTAAAGGAACATTTGATTTTTCACTAAATTTGGATTACCCAGATACATAAGTAAAAGAGACAACCTTAGTGAGTTACTGTTGTATGTTAATTTTATTTGAAAGGAATATTTTATTAAAATTTAATTTAAGAATCGGATAAGAACTCTTCTCCGAACTCTTTAATATTTGTTAAAATTCTGAGTTGAGACCGGATAAGAACTCTCCTCCGATCTCTTTTAAATCATTAAAAATTTTGAGTTGAGACCGGATAAGAACTCTCCTCCGATCTCTATTTAATGCTTACTAAAATTTTGAGTTGAGACCAGATAAGAACTCTCCTCCGATCTCTATTTAACGTTTATTAAAATTTTGAGTTGAGACCGGACAAGAACTCTCCTCCGATCTCTTTTGAGTATTTATTTTAAATTTTGAGTTGAGACCGGATAAGAACTCTCCTCCGATCTCTTTTAAATTAACAGGAGCTTGAATGGGATCTTTCCGATCTCCCGAATTTTAATTTCAGCTACATGTCATAAGGACCTAAAGCTAAGGATTCTAGCATTCAAAGGTGCTGGGGATAAGGCTTCTTTTAACTAATTGGTATTTTGAGACTAAACGGGGGATACTAGACTTGATTTACCAACCTTCCATGTAGTCACCTTACCAATACCTATTAATGTCCGATCTATTCTGTTTCGTTTACTTTGGTTTTATTCCACTTTATGACATCTTGCCGAATTGCCGTTTACGTTAGCCTAATAGTTTGACTATTTTCCTGACGTGTTATTCAGGCTCTCTCTTTTAAAAGAGACCCTTAAGTTGTAGTTACCTACGTTTTACCCAACCACTTACACGCTACTAGGAGCTAGAAAACTTGCATTCAGAAATGACGAAGATTAATAAAATGATGGACTGATCACTAAAGAAATAACTCGAGAGTAACATTCTTTGGGGTTCTTTAGCACAAAATGAACTTGGAGAAAATCGCATACATATGAAGAACAAAGAAAATGCGAAAAGTAAACGTAAACACTTAATAAAACGGTAATATGAGCTCTTACCTGTAAGGAGCCAAATCTATTGAAATAACTACGGGGTGACAAATAGTGATAAGACAGCGGACTGATTAACCTGAGGGCTGATGTTCGTCGTGAACTGAAGGGCGCTTAGCTAAAATGCAATCAGATTAAGATAAAAATCGAGTGGAATGAAGTTAAGCTTGGACAATGGGAATGAAAACAGAGATGATAAAGGGCTGAAAGTGAGAGTGTGACCAGATAATGAACAAACTGGAAATGTAGAGTTCCAGTATTCAGAATCCCTTTTTAAGAAAACCCTTCAGAAAACTAGTTTCAAAAGTCTTTCTAATCAACACTTCTAAATAGCAGAGTAACAAACTGAATGAAGTTTCAGAGTTCTTCCGCTATAAAAATTACCTCTTTTTTTGCCCGTCCCCTGAACAGTTTTTCATGCAGGTATTTATAGGAATCGGGTGCTCCCCATGAAGGGTCAGGATTTATTTTGAGGGAGATGAAGGGTCAAGATTTTGAAGGACATGATCGGATGCTTGAGAATTAAAGAGAACCAAAATGAACGGCTGAGATTATTCTTCAGAATATTTATCCTTTTCTTCTTTCAATCTAACGGTCTCAAATCTTCTTGTCCGGAGCGATCTGAGGGCTAAGAGCGAAAGGCGCTGGTCTTGTTGTCTCCTCTCTTGATCCAACGGCTCCGGGTTCGTCCTTATAAGTGAAATCAACGGTGAAGATTGGGATGTACAGGACTGTCATGACATACCCTGGCACCTGTCAGTACTGCGGGCGATTCTTAGGCGTGCGGTGGAGATCTCGTCTGTCACGCTTTAACTACCTCGGCTCTGATTTTAACGACGGTTATTTGGGATTTGTCTTATTCTTTTTGCCCTCTGATCCCTCCCATGCTCCTATTCCGATCTCTCATGCCGATCCCCCATCTTCCGATCTCTATTATTCCGATCCCTAGAGATCGCCCAAATGATGTAATCCGATCTTTTGGAAATAAGTCAATTATCATCTTATTATTATTGCATTGATTATTTTCCGATCTCTGATGTGTTTGTCCGATCTGGTTCCTAACTGAACAACCCTTAACTGATCCGCAATTCGAAACATTTATCTTAATATGCCGATCTCTAATTAGCCGTTCTCTTTATGGAATTTGGAGTGTTCGAGAGACGTGTCAGAATAGCTGGCGAATCCCGTTAACCGATGCATTGCCTGGGACATCGTGAGCATTAAATGCTCGAACGAGTATAAATAGGGGTAGGGGTTAGCCAGTTTCTTACTTTATGCCATTTTCTGTCTCTCGCGAGCAATTCCAAAACTCTCCCGATTTTCAAGCTCTTCCGACTCCGTTCAAGCTCCGGTAAGGGTTTTAATCCTTCTTTTAGCTTTAAGTTATTTGTTTTCCTTAAAAATGAGCGACGCCGAAGGTCAGAGAGCGGCAAGCCCGCCTTCCGTCCATGTTTCATGGTCGTCTGATGAAGTAGAGGTGGTTGGGCCAAGTGCACGACCAGAACCTTCTAGGGTCTCCGTTCCAGCTCGGGGGCGAACCCCACCATCGAGGCTTGTACCTTCCTCAGGGAGGGAGAATCTTCCTATGGACGAGCTGCCATCGATCTTGCAAGAAACCGATCTGCAGTCGTTTAGCCAGGAGTACAACATAGAGCCCGATTCATATGAACTTATCCGGTGTCACGGCGATCACCGAGCCGATCACTCCTTTGAAGAGAATGACATGGTGATGGTATACGAGGAACAATTAAAGGCCGGTCTTCGGTTCCCTTTGGACGACTTCTTCAAGGAGGTCCTAAAATTCCACCGAGTGTGCATCGCCCAAATTCACCCTAACTCGTGGCGGATCTTGGTAGCCTTTCGAGGCCTGTGTCGAGCTAAGGGAATCAGACCTACGGCTAAGGTGTTCGCCGAACTGCACAGGCTAACTCACCGAAAGGACGACGAGCATTAGTTCTTTTAGGCGAAGCCTCATTGCGGGCTCTTCACCGATCTGCCCTCCTCCCTTAAGAATTGGAAGAACCGCTTCTTCATTCTGAGGAGCAAAAATCCGACCTGCTTCGAGGACTTCCCCCGTAGCTGGTGGCACTGGGGGCCCTTGATTCCGAAGCGTATTACCCTGAACATGGAGGAAAGCCTAATAGTGATGGAGCTGAAGAATCAAGCTGCCACTCAAAAGTAGTCCTGTTTAGATGCGGCGACTGCTGAGCTGCATCATTGGACGATGGAGTTGATCACGGGCGAAAAGCGTGGGCTTCAGCTCTCTGATCTTGGCATTGGTATTTTCTATTTCTCAGATCTTTGGACCTTAGCGATCTCACTGACCTCTTTTTTGTGTAGGTATGGCGGGTGGTGAAGGTTCCAGGAAGCGGAAGAAGGAGAGAGAGATTTCCCGGAAAATAAAGGAGATGAAGCGTTCGGCACTACTTCAAACACCCGGCCATGAACCTGGGGAGACGCAAGGAGGCCCGCCCCGACCTTCGGGGCTGCCGATCACTGAAGCTGTCCGATCTCCTCCTCAACACGAAGAGCCGCTTCCACCTCCTCCAGTTGCTCCAAGCACAGAAGGGGGTCGTTCTCGACCTCCTACGAGGCCCCCTTCTCGTGTCGCCCAAGTACTGATTGCTTCCCTAGAGAACAACCAGACTGTTTGGGAGAACCCCGATTTTGCCAAAGTTTTGGGGTCTTCCATCTGCCTTCGGGAGGATCGGGACAGACTGTCTCCGGACAATCTTGACGACATCCTAACCCGATCCATGAGTCTAAATGTAGAGTGCTTGGTGAACAAGCACATAGTCCGGGAAAAGGCGCACCGCCTGGGTAAGGAGGTCGAGAAGAAGAGTCTAGAGGTGGCATCCCTCCGATCCCAACTCTCATCCGCTCAGGGTTATATATCTCAAATTAAGGGGCGGATGAAGTACTATGAGGATAAGATGGCCGAACAGACTCATGTTCTGGCTGAAAGGGATCATGCTCTTAGAGAAGTCCAGGCACTCCGGGCCAACGAAGCTGCTCAGGTCGCTCATCTTGCTGAGGAGCTTAAGGCAAAAGATGAAGAGATGGTGACAGGAATAGCCGGTGCCTATGTGAACGCTCACAAGGATCTCTTGGCCGAGCTCCAGAAGCGTTACCCAGAGGAGGACTTCTCTTGGATGGCCGACCTGGCTCCCGAAGGCGAGGAGGAAAGCGAAGAGGAGGCCGAGGGTGAGAGAGAAAATGAGCAAAATGTAGATCAGGCTAGGGGTGATCCCCCAGCCGAATGACTTGTAAAAAATTTTTTTGAAATGAAATGAAGTGGAATGCCCTTTTTGTTCGATGAATGGTTATGATCGGAAAACTTTTGAATTATTAAACACTTGATTGTCTGAGTATGTTGAAATAACTGAAAATGATTATTAACCTAAGTGTGAGAGATCGGAAAATACAATGAGCATGAGATCGATAAAGAAGAAATGCTGAACGGAACTTGATTAAAATTGGAAATTTGACTTGAACACTTAAGATCGGAATCCTCATTAAACAGGACCAAAACCTTAGCTCTTAAACTTTTGAAAGGGATATCGTCAACAAAACTAGTAAGAAAAGATCTAGTTCACTTTGTTTATACTACAACAGGTCGGAGAGATCGGTAAGTGATTTAATAGACTGGTAAGGATTTGACAGATGTGAGGACTTAGCATTGATTCAATTCTTTGAGGAGAGATCGGAAATGTGACTATCTATCAAAGAGGGATCGGAAATGTGACTGTCTATCAAAGAGGGATCGGAAATGAGGTCGAAAGGAGACTTAGTACTGGGGTCAGTTTCAACGTTTTATTGATTTTGGGGATCGGCCAAAATATGGTGTCGACAGCTGCCCCTTTTTACATAATTTCTATTAAAGGGAAAATTTCCTGTGTAGGAATTATGTAAAGATTCAGACTCATATTTTGGACGATTAGGTGTTCGAAGTTAGGGAGCTTGTAACACCCCTCACCTGACTACAGTGTAGCCGAGCAAAGTGTGCTACATTCGGTGCCGGAGCACCCTATATTATCTTACTTTATTCCTTTCATATTTTAATCTCGTTATATTTTAATATAATTATTTTTCGACGGAGAAACCAGCGGAGTTTCCCCTATTTTATTACCAGTTGACGTGTTTTTCAATATTCACCTGTTTGAAATTCAATTCAACAATATCTCTAAGATAAAGTCTTATCCATGCTAATCATAATTATCTCATATTTCAAATCTCATCCATACATTTCAATCTCATAATCATTTCTATACATTTCTATTCATACTCAATTCATATGTAAACATTCTCAAATTGCATAAGCAAAATTTTCAAATTTCCTTAATTTTCAAAATTTACAAAATAATTGCAAAATTTCATAATTTACATGATATATAAATTAATTACATATGAAAAAGCTAATTAAATAATTTACATCACATTCCTATTAATTACTTGTTCATAATATACATTACAATACAATTTCTAAGCATTTTATACAAAATATAAAATATGATCTATATGGGCCCTATCTACATGCATTGCTGAGGAGGTGACAACCTTGAATACTTCAGACATACAGATCTGGACTCCAAAATCTCTGCTTAGTATTCACTGGCTTTAATCTTGATTACTGCGCGAGGAAACAATTCCATCGCGCTAAGCATTGCTGCTTAGTGGTGCAATAATAGAACAAGAAAATAAAATATACAAATAAAGAAAGAACGAAGCATAATTTGAATATTTAAGAATCAATTTAATTTAATACAATGTGTCTAATATTAATTATCTTTTGTTCTCATTTGTTTTGCTTTGGAAGCGTTTAATTTCGAAATTCACAGTGATAATGTACAATATATAGAATTTATAAAAATACTCAATTTATATTCATATGGAATTTAATATGTTTAATCCTAATTTAGTCTTCTTTGAAAGTGTTTACTTGCCAATGTACAAAGAAAAATGATTTGAAAATAATAAATTTATGCTTATATTGTTATATAAGCACGTTTGCAATATTCATTTATGTTATAATTTTCTTTGCTAATCCTTTAGCATTTTCTCTATACTTGCTAGGTTGTCTCAGATTATTTCATAATAAGTAAATTTTGATATCTGTCCAGTTCATTTCGATTCTTTCTAATAAATAACTATCCTAATTTATTTTAGGTCATCTTACTCATTTATTTTATTTAGTTTCTAATATTTTTAATTGCTAATATTCTTAACTTATCTCAATAAATTACACTGCCCAAGTAACCTACGACAGGCTGACTAAATTGGATAACGGGTCGTTGGCACTGGACACCGCGGTGCCTCGGGCCGTCATACCATGAGACGCAAAATGTCAACCATGTATGCAGTCAATATGGCTAAAAAGCCATGATATCACATAAACGGGCGTAAAAGCCATGAATGTTGGCATAAAGCCATGAATACGGGCATAAAGCCATGAATACAGGCATAAAGCCTTTCGCAGTACTGCTAAAACAATACCCTATTGGCATGCCAATCTATCCAATTTGACACACGTGTCTTGGCAATACAAGGGCACATAATATCATTAAATATTAATATATTGTGTTTATGAATTCATTATTTCATGATAAATTTCAATTATAATTCATACATTCATTTGATCATTTTTTATGATCACAATTCACATCAATTATCCTTTTATACCATTGTGCTCAAAATACTTCTCCTTTCTATAATAATGAGAACTAATGTCTCATTCATACATTAATATAGTTCATTTATTCATTCATTATGTTATTCATATTGATCACAATTCTAAACAATGGTTCACATGTACCATTGTATTCAAAACATTTTCCTTTCTCATTTATACATTTAAGAATCTACTTATGTAGTCACAATTTTATATTTCAAGTTGAGTTATTAATATTTTATGAATTCCATTTGTGATGGGCATATAAGCCCTAACTATCTATTCACATCAATTAGGTGACTTATTTTTCATGTTTCAAGTAATCCATGAATATTTCATGGATTTCAAATTTATGGCCTTAATTTCTTTTTAACAATTTTGACTAGGATGCATAGTCCACATTTGTCATACAATTCTAAGCACTTAAGCTTAGAATTAGTTCTAGGTCTTCATCTTAGTTTGTTACTCATTTTGATTACTATTCACCTTACTAGTCAACCAAAATGTTGACTTTTTCATACTTAAGGGATATGTTAATTCTAATTACACCAAGATCCCACATTTTGAGTTTTACATTTGCTAGTATCAATTGCCAATTGCAATTTAAAGTCCCCTAGATGCATTTCTAATTTCAAATTTTGAATTTCAAGTTTTGGTGTCACTATTCACCTCATTGGTCAACAAAAATGTTGACTTTTGGATAGAAAATAGGTGTATTGGTTTTAACACCCCAAACATACCACATTTTGTATTTAAAACTTGTTGGAATTGATTGCCATTACCATTTCTATGCTTAAAACCAAGAGGGCAGAATTTTCAGTTTTTGAAGCCTAACTTTACTGTTCCATTAAGCCCTATTGTAGTAGGAATTTGAGGAAATGGTAAACATGAAAGTTGTTCCTTATTTTGTCTAGTTGAATTTCCTTTTTTGAATCACTCCATTTGGAGTTTTGTAGCTCCAGATATGGTCCAAAAACCACAGCTGGCCGGATTGCCAAACTGCAGAATTGACCATATCTACAGTAACATGAACAGTGACTGGAATCACTTTGTTGGATGGGTTCTGGCCATAATTTGGGGTAGGTTTCTTCATGAAAGTTGTTTGTCTATGTCGTATCTTGTTGCTGTAAAAATTTCAGGTCAATTGACCATTTCTACAGTGAGTTATGGCCAAATGAAAATTTTTGGTCATTCTGCAGAATTGGCTTGCAGGGTACCCTGGTTGGGGCCAACTTTTGGTCCACTTGCTTTGGTCTTTTGGGCATGGTTTCTTCAGCAAAAATGTGCCATTATAAGTCTAGTTTCATGTCCAATTGGCCAAACACCAATTGAACCTACACAGCCAAAGTTATGGCTGTCCAAGTGGGCTGGAATCACAGCCTCATTGCTGTTGTCATTAGGTAGCCTACCAATTGGGTTTGTAACACTTTAGTTCACTTCAAATTATGATTAACTCACCTCAAATGGTCACTAATTGACCATTATAATGTCCATTAATCATTTCATAAGCCAAAACCAAATTTCACTCCTCAAAACCCTAATTCAACAATTCAAAACCATGTATAATCATTTCATTTATGAATTCACTTATAAGTTACACTTTAAGGGCAGCCATACTTGCATATTAGATTCCCAAAAATTATCACCATATCACCTTAACCTTGGCTGCCCAAAATTTAGGGTTAGCATACCAATGTCTTTTATCAAAATTTCTTTGTCATTAAATCACCTATATAGCTCTTAAACATGAAATTGAAGTGAGATTTAAAGTTTAGGGCACTAACCTTATTAAAGCTCCCACTTGAGCTTGTCAATCTTTAAAATTTCTCCCTCTAATGGCTGTCTAAATATGATTTAGGATGTGAGGATAAATTTTTGTGAAGTGAGGATGAGGTTTTATGGTGTAAAGGGTGAGGTTTTAGCAAGAAAAAGAGAAAGTTTTAATGGAGATTGTGAGGGAAATAGGGGCTGCCGGAAATGGAAGAAGATGAGCAGAAAAATTTCTCAAATTTGAACTCCTTTTTCTTTTTTAATTGGTTTAAGAGTGCTTGTTGAAATTTGATTGGTTGGGAGAAAGTAAATGACATCATGTGATGTCATTATCCTTAATTTCCACTATTTTTCTTTTCTTTTCTTTTCTACCACATTTCAATTTAATTTTTAGCAATATTTATTCATATTTTGAGTCATAATAATTATTTACTTAACTGGACAAGTCGGCCAAAAATCACCTCTGAAGGCGAAATGACAAAAATGCCCTCCGTTTGGCTTAACGGGCCAAAATTGTCTGTACCGATTGAAAAATTTTTCTAAATATTTTCTTGGCATTCTAATGCCATAGGAACCTCAATGACCCTTCTCTGGAGTCCCAAAAATTATTTTATGAATTTTTCCCTGGGTCTAGGGCTCCTCGTTGCGAGAACCGCAACTTCCATCTGGTTACCCATCGCTTGGGCACCGGCTCGTTTAACTTGGTTGTATTTTATTTCTAAAATTTTTCCTAAATTTTTCTTATTAATATTTGAGTTAATTATGGTTCCTTACTTTAATTTAAATATTTTTCCCGACGTTCTAGCTGTCCGGACCGACACCGGTCACCGAAATAGTAAAATGTACGGAGTTGCTACCGGGAGGGTGTTACAATTCTTCCCCTCTAATTTAAATTTCGTCCTCGAAATTTACTGGGTGTAGGTATCTAAGATAATTCTTTTAGCTTTCTATTGCTCCCTCTGTCTACTTCTTTTATATATATGGTACTATTTAGTCTTTTCGAATCTATCATTATACACTTAGGTATATCATAAAGGAAATATTTTACCTCAAATTCACATCTGGGGCTTCTTGCTCCTATCCGGCTTGGGTGACATTTGGAAGTGGTGTTACTGTTGTACTTGGTCCTTCCACGACCTCTGTCTGGGTTCGTGGTAAATTCCTCTTAGGACAATCTTTCAAACGATGGTCTATGGCCCCACATCTATAACAGGCTCCAATCAATCTCCTACATTCACCTTTATGCCACTTGTTACAATGGCCACATTTTCTTGCTAATCCTGGCGCACTCACTACTAATGTTTCTGGTTGATCTCTTCTGGGTATAGGCCTGGGTTTGGATCTCCTACTTTGATCAGATGTCTGACTTAACTTTTCTCTCAGCCTCTTATTACTAGACTGTCCAAATTTCCTCTTTTGCTGGTCACCACTCCTCTTCTGTTCCTCTTCATGAACACAGCTAATATATTTCTTTCTGAACTCTATCAGAAAGAATTCCCAAGTTACGTCGGCTGGTGGCACTACCTTGGTTACGACATCCCACCATCGATATGCAGCTTCTTGTAACAATGAAACCGCACACTCCAAACTCTGTTCTGATGTGCAATGGAGCTGCTGCAGGACTCTTTTAGTCCTTTCTAACCAATACTCAGCCGCTGAAGAATCGTCTTCCTTTCTACCATTGAAATCTACAGCTCCATACTTCCTAATTTTTCCTAGAGGTGATTTCTGCTGAGACAATGGTGGAATAACCCCAGTCATCTGTCGAAAGAATCCAGTCATCTGCTCAAACAAGGCCTGTTGGGGTTGTACAGGCACCTCTTGCACTGGTGGAGCAGGATCTCCCCGATTTCCAATATCACTCCCAGTCGGGATACGACTTACTACTTATTCTTCTACTGCCCTCTGCGATTCTGAGTCCATACCTTAACCCTAAATAACCAAGAAAACAAATCTGCATTAGTGTCACCACAACTCATATGAATGCAATGCATGATATGCAGTCTATCTAGGTCCAGAAACGCCTAAACCGCACTCTGATACCAATAAATGTAACACCCCTCACCTGATTACAGTGTAGCCGAGCAAAGTGTGCTACATTCGGTGCCGGAGCACCCTATATTATCTTACTTTATTCCTTTCATATTTTAATCTCGTTATATTTTAATATTAATTATTTTTCGACGGAGAAACCAGCGGAGTTTCCCCTATTTTATTACCAGTTGACGTGTTTTTCAATATTCACCTGTTTGAAATTCAATTCAACAATATCTCTAAGATAAAGTCTTATCCATGCTAATCATAATTATCTCATATTTCAAATCTCATCCATACATTTCAATTTCATAATCATTTCTATACATTTCTATTCATACTCAATTCATATGTAAACATTCTCAAATTACATAAGCAAAATTTTCAAATTTCTTTAATTTACAAAATTTACAAAATAATTGCAAAATTTCATAATTTACATGATATATAAATTAATTACATATGAAAAAGCTAATTAATTAATTTACATCACATTCCTATTAATTACTTGTTCATAATATACATTACAATACAATTTCTAAGCATTTTATACAAAATATAAAATATGATCTATATGGGCCCTATCTACATGCATTGCTGAGGAGGTGACAACCTTGAATACTTTAGACACTTCTGCAGATCTGGACTCCAAAATCTCTGTTTAGTATTCACTGGGCTTTAACTTCAGTACCTGCGCGAGGAAACAATTCCATCGCGCTAAGCATTGCTGCTTAGTGGTGCAATAATAGAACAAGGAAATAAAATATACAAATAAAGAAAGAACGAAGCATAATTTGAATATTTAAGAATCAATTTAATTTAATACCATGTGTCTAATATTAATTATCTTTTGTTCTCATTTGTTTCGCTTTGGAAGCGTTTAATTTCGAAATTCACAGTGATAATGTACAATATATAGAATTTATAAAAATACTCAATTTATATTCATATGGAATTTAATATGTTTAATCCTAATTTAGTCTTCTTTGAAAGTGTTTATTTGCCAATGTACAAAGAAAAATGATTTGAAAATAATAAATTTATGCTTATATTGTTATATAAGCACGTTTGCAATATTCATTTATGTTATAATTTTCTTTGCTAATCCTTTAGCATTTTCTCTATACTTGCTAGGTTGTCTCAGATTATTTCATAATAAGTAAATTTTGATATCTGTCCAGTTCATTTCGATTCTTTCTAATAAATAACTATCCTAATTTATTTTAGGTCATCTTACTCATTTATTTTATTTAGTTTCTAATATTTTTAATTGCTAATATTCTTAACTTATCTCAATAAATTACACTACCCAAGTAACCTACGACAGGCTGACTAAACTGGATAACGGGTCGTTGGCACTGGACACCGCGGTGCCTCGGGCCGTCATACCATGAGACGCAAAACGTCAACCATGTATGCAGTTAATATGGCTAAAAAGCCATGATATCACATAAACGGGCGTAAAAGCCATGAATGTTGGCATAAAGCCATGAATACGGGCATAAAGCCATGAATACAGGCATAAAGCCTTTTGCAGTACTGCTAAAACAATACCCTATTGGCATGCCAATCTATCCAATTTGACACACGTGTCTTGGCAATACAAGGGCACATAATATCATTAAATATTAATATATTGTGTTTATGAATTCATCATTTCATGATAAATTTCAATTATAATTCATACATTCATTTGATCATTTTTTATGATCACAATTCACATCAATTATCCTTTTATACCATTGTGCTCAAAATACTTCTCCTTTCTATAATATTGAGAACTAATGTCTGGTTCATACATTAATATAGTTCATTTATTCATTCATTATGTTATTCATATTGATCACAATTCTAAACAATGGTTCACATGTACCATTGTATTCAAAACATTTTCCTTTCTCATTTATACATTTAAGAATCTACTTATGTAGTCACAATTTTATATTTCAAGTTGAGTTATTAATATTTTATGAATTCCATTTGTGATGGGCATATAAGCCCTAACTATCTATTCACATCAATTAGGTGACTTATTTTTCATGTTTCAAGTAATCCATGAATATTTCATGGATTTCAAATTTATGGCCTTAATTTCTTTTTAACAATTTTAACTAGGATGCATAGTCAACATTTGTCATACAATTCTAAGCACTTAAGCTTAGAATTGGTTCTAGGTCTTCATCTTAGTTTGTTACTCATTTTGATTACTATTCACCTTACTAGTCAACCAAAATGTTGACTTTTTCATACTTAAGGGATATGTTAATTCTAATTACACCAAGATCCCACATTTTGAGTTTTACATTTGCTAGTATCAATTGCCAATTGCAATTTAAAGTCCCCTAGATGCATTTCTAATTTCAAATTTTGAATTTTAAGTTTTGGTGTCACCATTCACCTCATTGGTCAACAAAAATGTTGACTTTTGGATAGAAAATAGGTGTATTGGTTTTAACACCCCAAACATACCACATTTTGTATTTAAAACTTGTTGGAATTGATTGCCATTACCATTTCTATGCTTAAAACCAAGAGGGCAGAATTTTCAGTTTTTGAAGCCTAACTTTACTGTTCCATTAAGCCCTGTTGCAGTGGGAATTTGAGGAAATGGTAAACATGAAAGTTGTTCCTTATTTTGTCTAGTTGAATTTCCTTTTTTGAATCACTCCATTTGGAGTTTTGTAGCTCCAGATATGGTCCAAAAACCACAGCTGGCCGGATTGCCAAACTGCAGAATTGACCATATCTACAGTAACATGAACAGTGACTGGAATCACTTTGTTGGATGGGTTCTGGCCATAATTTGGGGTAGGTTTCTTCATGAAAGTTTTTTTTCTATGTCTTATCTTGTTGCTGTAAAAATTTCAGGTCAATTGACCATTTCTACAGTGAGTTATGGCCAAATGAACAATTACTGTTCATTTAGTCATTCTGCAGAATTGGCTTGCAGGGTACCTGGGTTGGGGCCAACTTTTGGTCCACTTGCTTTGGTCTTTTGGGCATGGTTTCTTCAGCAAAAATGTGCCATTATAAGTCTAGTTTCATGTCCAATTGGCCAAACACCAATTGAACCTACACAGCCAAAGTTATAGCTGTCCAAGTGGGCTGGAATCACAGCCTCATTGCTGCTGTCATTAGGCAGCCTACCAATTGGGTTTGTGACACTTTAGTTCACTTCAAATTATGATTAACTCACCTCAAATGGTCACTAATTGACCATTAGAATGTCCATTAATCATTTCATAAGCCAAAACCAAATTTCACTCCTCAAAACCCTAATTCAACAATTCAAAACCATGTATAATCATTTCATTTATGAATTCACTTATAAGTTACACTTTAAGGGCAGCCATACTTGCATATTAGATTCCCAAAAATTATCACCATATCACCTTAACCTTGGCTACCCAAAATTTAGGGTTAGCATACCAATGTCTTTTATCAAAATTTCTTTGTCATTTAATCACCTATATAGCTCTTAAACATGAAATTGAAGTGAGATTTAAAGTTTAGGGCACTAACCTTATTAAAGCTCCCACTTGAGCTTGTCAATCTTTAAAATTTCTCCCTCTAATGGATGTCTAAATATGATTTAGGATGTGAGGATAAATTTTTGTGAAGTGAGGATGAGGTTTTATGGTGTAAAGGGTGAGGTTTTAGCAAGAAAAAGAGAAAGTTTTAATGGAGATTGTGAGGGAAATAGGGGCTGCCGGAAATGGAAGAAGATGAGTAGAAAAATTTCTCAAATTTGAACTCCTTTTTGACCTTTTTTAATTGGTTTAAGAGTGCTTGTTGAAATTTGATTGGTTGGGAGAAAGTAAATGACATCATGTGATGTCATTATCCTTAATTTCCACTATTTTTCTTTTCTTTTCTTTTCTACCACATTTCAATTTAATTTTTAGCAATATTTATTCATATTTTGAGTCATAATAATTATTTACTTTACTGGACAAGTCGGCCAAAAATCACCTCTGAAGGCGAAATGATAAAAATGCCCTCTGTTTGGCTTAACGGGCTAAAATTGTCTGTACCGATTGAAAAATTTTTCTAAATATTTTCTTGGCATTCTAAGGCCATAGGAACCTCAATGACCCTTCTCTGGAGTCCCAAAAATTATTTTATGAATTTTTCCCCGGGTCTAGGGCTCCTCGTTGCGAGAACCGCAACTTCTCTCTAGTTACCCATTGCTTGGGCACCGGCTCGTTTAACTTGGTTGTATTTTATTTCTAAAATTTTTCCTAAATTTTTCTTATTAATATTTGAGTTAATTATGGTTCATCACTTTAATTTAAATATTTTTCCCGACGTTCTAGCTGTCTGGACTGACACCGGTCACCGAAACAGTAGAATGTACGGAGTTGCTACCGGGAGGGAGTTACAGAGCTAAAGCACACTTAAGTTGGTGACCTAAAAATTGGCAACAGAAGTTGAGCTAAAATCAACTTGGATCAAGGAAACAGAGGTTGATAACAGGAAATTGCAGGAAATTAAAATCAACTTAGATCAAGGAACCAGAGGTTGATAACTGGAAATTTAAATTGCAAGAAATGTAAATTGCTGGAAATTAAAATTGCAGGAAATTAAAATCAACTTAGATCAAGGAACCAGAAGTTAATAACAGGAAATTTAAATTGCAGGAAATTAAAATCAACTTAGATCAAGGAACCAGAGGTTGATAACAGGAAATTTAAATTGCTGGAAATTAAAATTGCAGGAAATTAAAATCAACTTAGATCAAGGAACCAGAGGTTGATAACAGGAAATTTAAATTGCAGGAAATTAAAATCAACTTAGATCAAGGAACCAGAGGTTGATAACAGGAAATTTAAATTGCTGGAAATTAAAATTGCAGGAAATTAAAATCAACTTAGATCAAGGAACCAGAGGTTGATAACAGGAAATTTAAATTGCAGGAAATTAAAATCAACTTAGATCAAGGAACTAGAGGTTGATAACAGGAAATTTAAATTGCTGGAAATTAAAATCAACTTAGATCAAGGAACCAGGGGTTGATAACAGGAAATTTAAATTGCAGGAAATTAAAATCAACTTAGATCAAGGAACCAGAGGTTGATAACAGGAAATTTAAATTGCTGGAAATTAAAATCAACTTAGATCAAGGAACCAGAGGTTGATAACAGGAAATTTAAATTGCTGGAAATTAAAATTGCAGGAAATTAAAATCAACTTAGATCAAGGAACCAGAGGTTGTTAACAGGAAATTTAAATTGCAGGAAATTAAAATTGCTGGAAATTAAAATTGCAGGAAATTAAAATCAACTTAGATCAAGGAACCAGAGGTTGATAACAGGAACTTTAAATCGCACTTACAAAGCAAGCCTAATCCGGACACAAGAAGTTCTTCCCCAATGAAGTGTACTTAACAGAATCCCGAAGGCCAATGACGAATGGAGGACGAATTGCAAGACTTGACCTATGGCCTCGTTTCTTCAAATGCCCCATTTCTGTTTTTTAGACTTTCTCCCGAAAAGCACCCTCGCGGGTTTTTACTTCCCCTTCGTCTATATGACTAGAAGTGCCCTTCCGGGTTTTCACCTCTATTTTTTTTTTTTTTTTTTTTTTTTTTTTTTTTTTTTGTCATTCCCTGCAAATCTCATAGTAAAGTACGTGAGGTTATCAATTGTCAAATCTTAATCTTATGGCAAAAATTTTAACTGATTTAAATAGCGCATTAAATAACGAGATTGCAGAAAGATAAATATAAGGGAAAGATAGAAACATGGGGAATGAAGTGTGATTTTATTACGGTTTAATATAAACAAAGAAGAAGTTTCAAAGAAGAAGGGTACAAGGATAGATCTCACATATTCCCTGTGGCTGATTTTGAAATCCCTTAAATGCCATTATTTCAAGTTCTCTGAAGCCTCATGCCGTGACAGTTTCCTCTTCATCCTGGTTTCATGCCCCCCATTCCTTATTTCTCCCTTTTTGTTCTCGGGATGCCCTTTCGGGTTTTCACCCCTAGATTTTTTTTTTTTTTTTTTTTTTAGATAACTCACTTTTTCAGGATGCCCCTTCAGTTTTTCATCCTTCACTCGTTTTACAGAAAGCGCCCCTTCGGGGTTTTCACCTTCTTTCACACATTTTGCTAGGAGCGCCCTTTCGGGTTTTCACTCCTACTCCCTTTTTTTTTTTTTTTTTTTAGGCATAGTATCTCTTGACGGTGTCAGCATTCATAGGTCTCGGAAACTCTTCACCGTCCATGTGGGTCAAAATCAAGGCTCCTCCAGAAAATGCCTTTTTAACCACATAAGGTCCCTTGTAGGTTGGTGACCATTTGTCCCGGGGATCATTTTGATTCGGTAGCACTTTCTTCAGAACTAGGTCCCCGGGTTGGAATTCGCGTGGGCGAATGCTTTTGTCAAATGCTCTAGCCATTATCATCTGGTATAACTGCCCATGACATGCTGCAGCTAACCTTTTCTCATCCAACAAGTCTAACTGATCCAACCTTGACTGGATCCATTCCGACTCATCAATCCCTGATTCCTTCAGAATCCTTAGGGAAGGAATTTCAACTTCTACAGGTAATACTGCTTCCATCCCGTAAACCAGTGAGTACGGAGTTGCCCCGGTTGAGGTTCTTACAGAAGTCCGGTATGCGTGAATAGCGTAAGGGAGCATATCATGCCAATCCCTATATGTGACTGTCATTTTTCGGATTATCCTCTTGAGGTTTTTGTTTGCAGCTTCCACCGCTCCATTCATCTGGGGACGGTATGGGGAAGAATTGAGATGTCAGATTTTGTATTGATCACACAATTTTTGAATCTTTGGACCATTGAGATTCGTGGCGTTGTCATTGACGATTTTATTGGGGAGACCATGCCGACAAATGATATTGCTTCTGAGAAATTTGAGAAATGTATTCTGTGTGATGTGCGCATAGGATGTCGCCTCGACCGACTTGGAGAAATAGTCGATGGCTACAAGGATGAATCTGTGCCCATTGGATGCCTTGGGATTGATGGGACCAATCACATCGATGCCCCACATTGCAAAAGGCCATGGCGAGACGAGGTTGAATAATTTGTGAGGTGGCACATTTATCGGATCTGCATAAATTTGACACTTATGGCATTTTCGGAAATATTCGATGCAATCCTTTTCCATTGTTGTCCAAAAATATCCCCGTCGCATGATTTGCTTAGCCATCATGTGCCCATTGGCATGGGTTGCACAATTTCCCTCATGAGTCTCGAAAAGGATTTTCTTTGCCTCCTTTGCATCCACACATCTCAACAATTCGCCATCGGAGCTTCTCTTGTATAGGGCTTTTCGACTGGGGAAGTATCCCAATGCTAATCTCCGAATCATCCTTCTTTCGTTTCTGCTGGCCCCTGGAGGGAAATCTCTGGTTCTGCAGTAGACCAGGATGTCATGATACCAAGGTTTACCATCGGGTTCTTCCTCAATCATGAAGCAATATGCTGGCTCATTTCTTACTTTAATCTTCAATGTCTGAATCATCTGACCCTCTTCGATTTGAGCCATAACGGCTAGAGTGGCTAAGGCATCAGTAAATTGATTCTTGTCCCTACTAAGGTGAGTGAAAGAGATTTCTTCGAATTTCTTAGTCAGCTCTAATAAGTACTTCTGATACGGGATTAGCTTCAGATCCTTGGTTTGCCATTCCCCTTTGACTTGATAAATAATCAGGGCTGAGTCTCCATATACTTCCAACTTCCTGATTTTCATTTTGATTGCGGCCTGTAGACCCATTACACAAGCTTCGTATTCCGTGACATTGTTGGTGCAGTCAAATCTCAACTTGATAGCTATCGGAAAGTGTTTTCCATCCGGGGATATCAACACAGCTCCAATTCCATTACCAGACAAATTGACAGCTCCGTCGAAATACATTTCCCATACACCGGCCGGTCTCTCTTCTTCGCAGTCTACTTCATTAATGTGCTCATCAGGGAACTCAAAATCCAGAGCTTCATAATCCTGGATAGGATTCTCTGCTAGGAGGTCAGCGATTACACTACCTTTCACCGCTTTCCGGGTCATATAGACTATGTCATATTGGGAGAGTATAACCTGCCATTTGGCTATTCTGCCTGGCACGAATGGGCTTTCGAATACATATTTGATAGGATCCATCCTGGAGATGAGCCATGTCTTGTGATTCAACATGTAGTGTTTGAGGCGATTTGCTGTCCAGGCTAACGCGCAGCAAGTCTTTTCTAAGAAAGAGTACCTTGACTCACAATCATTGAACTTTTTGCTCAGGTAATAAATAGCCCTCTCCTTTCGGCCAATATCGTCATGTTGCCCCAAAACACACCCCATGGAGTTTTGCTGGACTGCTATATACAGGATCAGAGGTCTTCCCGCCACTGGCGGAACCAACACTGGTGGGTTTGACAAGTACTGCTTGATTTTCTCAAAAGCCTCCTGGCAAACTGAATCCCACTGAGTGGAATTATTCTTCCGGAGTAGTCTGAAAATAGGCTCAGCTTTGGCAGTGAGATTAGAAATAAATCTCGAAATGTAGTTCAATTTTCCCAGGAAACTGCGCACCTCCCTTTCTGTTTTTGGGGATGGCATCTCTTGAATAGCTCGAACCTTGTCTGGATCTACCTCTATTCCCTTTTCGCTCACTATGAACCCCAATAATTTTCCTGACCTAGCTCTGAATATGCATTTGGCAGGGCTCAGTTTCAACTGATATTTCCTGAGTCTCTCAAATACTTTCCTTAGTACCTGCACATGACTTTCTTCTCCCCGGGATTTGATGATCATATCATCCACATACACTTCCACCTCTTTATGCATCATATCGTGGAATAATGTGACCATAGCGTGCTGATAGGTGGCACCAGCATTCTTCAACCTGAAAGGCATGACTCAATAGCAAAACACTCCCCATTGAGTGATGAAAGCGGTCTTATCCTTGTCTTCCTCGTCCATCTGGATCTGATTGTACCCTGATGCCCCATCAATACATGAACACCGCTAATCCATGAGATTGTCAATTAACACATCAATGTGAGGGAGAGGAAAATCGTCTTTCAAGCTTGCTTTATTAAGATCCCTGTAGTCAACGCACACCCTAACTCTCCCGTCCTTCTTCATTACCAGGACGACGTTAGCCACCCATTGGGGCTATTTGACTACTTCCAGGAACCCGGCGTCATACTGTTTCTTGACTTCATCCCTAACTTTGAGCAGTGTGTCGAGATTCATTCTCCTTAACTTCTGCTTTACCGGGACTGTCCCCGGAATTAGGGGAATTTTGTGTGTCACTATCTGAGGATCCAAACCCACCATATCATCATAGCTCCAAGAAAATACGTCGAGGAATTCTTTAAGCAGACTGATCATATCTCCCAATTCTTCACTCTCCACTACCTTAAGTTCCCATTTTACTTCTTCTGCGCCTAAATTTATGGTGTGCGTTTTGTCTCCACAAGGCACTAGGGAGGGTTCATCCTTTTCATTGCTTTCTTCTGTAAGGTCTTCATCAGAATCACTTGAAGTAATGGCAGTTATGGGGATTTCAAAATTAACCAGAGGAATTTCTGAGTCTATTGGATTATTAGGTGTTAATTGATGAATGGTCTCGAAATTGAGTACAGGGATGTCCTCTGCTGTCCAGTTGTCTAGTTCTTGCCCCTCAGTCACTGGCGAGACCAGAGCCTCATACAAGGAATCAATGGATGGTTCTTCAGGGGACTCTTTCCTTTCATCCCCAAATTCTATCATGTTCACACCATTGCTTGCATTATGGTTGGGCAATGGGTTTGAGGTAACATTGGGGAGGGAACCATTTCCCTCGATCTTCAACCACCCATTTCAGATTAAAGCGTGCACTCTCCCTCTGAGTGCCCCGCAGTTATCAGTTTAATGCCCTTGTGCCCCTCCATGGTACTCACAACGGGCAGTGGCATCATACCACCTGAGATATGGCGCCTGGATCGGGTCTAAGGAGACTGGTACAATTTGGTTTATACCGACAAGGTATCGGTATATTTCACTGAGAGGGAG